>NC_140509.1:47578865-48778865 GCF_964339955.1 Pipistrellus hanaki
TTCCTCTACTTAGGCATCAGATATTTGTTGATCACCGACCATGTTCCAGGCATTTGGCCCTGGAGTTAGAACAGAGAATAGGCATAATAAACCATAACAGTCCAGGTATAATACATTCTTTCAGAGAACTGAGAGTCTGGTTAAGAAGATCAGCTTAAGAGCAGTAATTGCTAACCTGATAAATTGCACTGAAAGGAAAATCAGAATGATAAGGGAGCAAAAACTAGGAGGAAATTACTCTGGTATGTTGCCTCAGGGATGGTTTCCCTAAGGTAATGATATAAAACTGAAACAGTGCGTTATCTGCATGGAAGAGAAAGATGGAGAAAGCTCAGAGAAGGAAAAGTGAGAATAAAATACATCCAGTATACAGGAGCAGAGAGAGCAAAGGAAAAGAGTGGGAGAAATAGACAAATTGTTTGATTAGAAAAATCTATTTTCCTTTTATTCAGCACTCTTTTGTTGAGTGAGTGCAAAGTGTCAAACAGTGTTCTAGGCTCTAGGAAACAGAAGATTAGACAAAATTCCTACCCTGTGATGCTTATGTTCCTTTCTCTGTTAATAAATGACACATCAATGCTTAATTGTTCTTAGCTGCCAATAAAGTGTGAAATGTTTTCTTCTAACTTATTTTAGGTGTTTCAGTTAAAGAGATCTATGATTATTTTAGATAACATTTACTTTTGCTTGTTACTCATCATTAAAATTCCATCTCAATTTACTTTTCTAATTTAATGATCATTACTCTATTTTCTCTTATACGTAAATTGAGTCCCAGTGCACAAAATTCATGCACTGGGTGTGTGTGTGTGTGTGTGTGTGTGTGTGTGTGTGTGTATGTGTGTGTGTATCCCTCAGCTCAGCCTGCACCCTCTCGCAGTTCAGGAGCCCTCAGGGGTTGTCTGACTGACAGCTTAGGCCCACTACCTATGGGCCTAAGCTTTCAGATATCCTTAACACTGCCACAGAGGCAGGAGAGGCTCCTGCCACCACCGTTGCTCTCACCAGCTGTGAGGCTGGCTTCTGGCTGAGTGGCACTCCCTCTCTGGGAGCACACTGACCACCAGGGGGCAGCTCCTGTGTTGAGTGTCTGCCCCCTGGTGGTCAGTGCCCAACATAGCTACAGAGTGTTCCACCATCAGGCTGAAACCAGTTCTCTGACATCCCCCAAGGGGTCCCGGATTACGAAAGTGTGCAGGCCAGGCCAAGTGACCCCGCTGGTCCATAAACGGGGCTGGGGAGGGATGCAGGAGGTTGGCCAGCTGGGGAAGGACCACAGGAGGGCTCCAGGGCATGTCTGGCCCGTCTCACTCGGTGCCGATTGGCCGGACCCCAGCAGCAAATTAACCTACTGGTCAAAGCATCTCCTCCCTGTGGTCAGTGCATGTCATAGCGAGTGGTTGAGCAGCCTTAGTATATCATTAGCATATTACACATTGATTGGTTGACCAGCCAACCAGATAACTGGGAACTTAGAATATTAGGCTTTCATTATATAGGATTTGATTTGAATTTTCTCTAAATTTGAAAGAGAATATTTTAACCATCAAGAATATTCCAAGCATGAATGTATATGCTATCAAATAAAATATTTTATACAATAATCTATATCTATAAAACCCTAATATGCAAATAGGATGAATGGCAGAACAACCAAACAACCAGTGCTATGACATGTGCTGACCACCAGGGGGTGTGCTTGGAACATGACAGGCATCGGCAGCAGGCATCAGAGCATGGCACATGGGGAGGCGGCCACAGTAGGATGGTAGAGCAAGTGAGTGGGGGCTCCAGACCAAGGTAGGCCGCTAGTCACTGTCTTCTGGCAAGCCTTTGGTGGTTACTGAAATCCTTTGCTCCCACAAGCTGTGGTCCTGCCCAGCACTGGCACCTGCTGCCAGTGACAGCCCTGCTCACACCTGCTGCCAATGCCCGGCGCTGGTCCTGATCACTTGGCACTGACAGCAGGTGCAAGTGGAGGCTGCTGGCACTATTGCTCCTTAGGACTTCTCCACCTCCCCTTGCTTCTGAGCGGCAATCAGGGCAGCAGCTGCCACTTGCAACTGTTGACGGCACTGGCCCTGCTTGCACCCACTACTGGTGCTGGCCCCATTCGCTCCGCACTGTCAGCAGGTGCAAGCGGGGTGGTGCCATCAGTGCATGGGAGCAGCATCAGAGCAAGAAGAGCTGCAGGCAGAGAGGGGACCAGGGGCGGCAGCAGGAGGGGCCAGTTAGATGGGAAGAGGAGGGCTGAGACCCATTCCTTTGCATACTGCAGTCTCCCGGCCCACAGTTCCTTTCAAGATGCATGAATTCATGCACTGGGCCACTAGTTAATTTTATAATACATTGTTTTGCAGAAAATATAAATAAAATGTTAATATTTTCATGTTAATCCAAAGTACAGAATGGGAAATTCATTTTCAGAAATCTAGAAATAATACTTTGATTTTAGTCAGTAGGTATTAAGCTGGTTGAAAAAAAATTCTAATGTTAAGCTCCATAATATGCATAAAGTAAAAAGAGAACTAGGCTAGGAGCTGTGTAAAGGAACTAAAAATAAGGTAAAAAAAAAAAAAATCAGCTGATTAAAATATTGTTGATTTTCAAATATATGGCATTTTCTTATCATGATCCATTGCTTACTTCTTCACAGAATGGGGAAAAAATTCCTTAAACTGCAGAAAAAGACATTTAATGGAGGATTTCCATAGTGAATATTATTAATTCCACTGGTAGTTATAGAAGACTATGGAAATTCAATTTTAGTGACAAAAAAAATGAATATTACTAAATTCCTTATAAGTAAATCTCTATTCCAGAAAAAGAAAATAAATTGAGGCAATAACAGTTTATATATAATAAAATAATAAAAGAACAATTATATTATTCTGAGAGCCAGTCATGAAACAAAGTATGGAAAATTTTTAAAAATTAAAATTAAAATTTTAAAGGAGAAATCTGATCACAATAAAGGTGTTTTTTTCCCATAGAATTTTGATATTTGTGTTGATTTTTTTTTTACTTTCTCACCCAAAAATAGAGTAGAGGAGCAGGAGAGAACAAGAGTATGAAAAAGAGAAAAAAGAAAAATTACATTGTAATATTAACATTTAATATAATAAAGTCTATACCTTCAAATGGGTATACCTTCACAAACCTTTTAAACGGAATAGACATTCCTCAGATATTTCCTCTAATAATTCTTACATGGTTTGGGGAAAATCCTGCTAAAGGCACAGAGTTGCACTAGATGACCTATGAAATCCATAAAAACAACACTGGACTCTTCCAATTCACTGGCTACTATAAATTAATGATAAAGTACACTTCACCTTTGTTGTAATAGATACTTATATAAATTAATAACTTATTAGTATAGAGAATATTCCAAGTCAGTAAATAAATGTTATCCTTGGGAGCAGCATGATGGAAACATCAGTATTAAAGTTTATTTTTAACATCTGTGCTTGTGTGGGAGATAGCAGATATAGATGTATCTTCTAAAATCCAAACATACTAATATTTTTATTTGTGCAAAACTAATCAATAAAGAGAAGCTGGTGTTTGTCTTCTATAGTCAGTCTGATGCCAGGTATTTAATACTGTTCAGTTTTCATAGGAAAATTGCAAACATTAATTTGTACATATTTTCAGTCATTTGAATTCAATTGAAGAACTCTTGCTATTTGAAGTGTATGTGATTATGACCTGAAAGGCAGATTAATAGCAGGATTATAGTCTTATAGATCATACAATTCATTATGTTCTCACTAATCAATATCTGGCATCAGATACTACAACTACACTGTATATGTTTCATTCATTTAGATGGGCAGATCCATATTTTTGTTACTTTATTATGCTGCACATATTATGAGCAAAAGGCCTTTTTGAGATCTTTAAAGCTATTAGACTTCTTAATGCTTTGCAACTTAAGAATCCAGTGTTTGAAAGTTTAGACAAAGTCAATACATTTTAGTCCTAAAGTCTACAACTCAAAAGATCATTAGAAATTATTGTTTTCTTATATTCAGCTTATTATTTTTCATCATAAAAGTACTACTAGCCAAATACCTCATTCTTAATTATGAAGATACCTTGATACATTATTAAGATTCAGCTTCTTGCTGTATTGTGTGTAGTGGGGACAATTGGAGAGAAAAGAATAGCTTATACTCATAAAACAGATGAAGAAAAGCCTTTGAGTCTATGAGGCAATATTAAGACTCCAAGAAAAGCCCATGAGTGACATGGTTGCCTTTGTTTTGTGTTAATGTCTGAACTGATTGGGCCATCCTATCTAATAAAGAGGGAATGTGCTAATCGAGCATCACAACCTCAGAAGGATGGTGGCGCCCACAGCCAATAAGGAGGGAATATAGTAATTGACTGCATGCCCTCAAAGATAGCGGTGCCCAGAGCCACAAGATGGTGGTGCCCAGTCCCCTCTGCCCCACTGGGGTGGCAGGTGTGTGGCACGGCCAGGCCCACCCCCAGGTGGTTCCGGCCACTCTGCATGCTTGCCTCTGGAATCCCCCAGTTTCCTCATCTCCCCAGCTACCCAGGGCTGGCCTGAGACACAGAAAAGCCTCATATAGTGGCTGCCCAACCACCCAGGGCTGCTCGAGGCTTAGGTAATCAAAGCCGGCTGAGGCTTGCACTGCCAGCAGTGGCAGCAGCAGAGGTGTGATGGGGGCATTGCATTCCCCTGATGGCCGTGTCGCCTCCCGCCTTTGAGGGCTCCCGGACTGTGATGGGGGCAGGTCAGGCTGAGGGACACCCTCCCCACTCCAGTGCATGAATTTTCATGCACTGGACCTCTAGTGTTAGATATAATATTTAATTTTGGGGAAAAAAATTAACATTATTATATTAAGATCTATTGTAGTTCTATTACATGTAAATTGTAAATACTGGTGGAAGCTGAAAGGATAAATTGCTGCTTTCACAATTTTAGTATATATAGTTCAGTTCTGAGGTTCTAAGGATAAAAAAATTCATAGCGTACCTCTTCAATTTTGGAACCACAGGATCCTCTCAACTCCTCTAGAGTCTTATTCAGTCTTAGGGCTCCTTAACCCCTAGTCCTTTCCAGGAAATTCTTGAAGCTGCTTATAACAGTCTCTAGTATATTATCTGCTTTAGGATGGAAAACTTACTCATCTCACTGATGATCTTAGTAGAGAATGAAATGATTTCCACTCTCTCATATGAAGTCCCTCTCCTTGGTGTTGCAGAGGAAGCTATTTGAACACACTGTCCAAGAATATGCTTAAAAAACCAGTTCACTGTTGTACATAGGACACACCCTATGACTCTATATAGCAATGTCCATATCAATTAAACTTCTAATACATCATTTCAAAGACACTGTATTAGTAAAAGGGCACAACTGTTCATAGCATCTACCGTATTTCCTTTCCCAACATTCAGACTTCTGATCAGATTTCTTTTAATGCTCTAGGCTCCTCAGGAAACTCTGCACATAGCCACTGAGGTGTCTGTTCATGGCCCTTCCATGCCCTTGCAGACACAATTTTCCTTAGACTTGTGTCCTTGTATTACATTTTCTTGAAGAAATCATGATAAGATATATTGCTCTAAAAATTGAATTATATTAGGTGATGACTATTTTAAAAATTATTTTCCTTCTAAACGTATACATTATAGAATTCATTCAAATGGTCTTACTCTATTATTTTGTTTATAATTTAAACTATATACAACTATATAAAATAATGACTTCTCTTCTATGTGCATAGGTGATATTAAGCATTTGTTGGTTGATTGAAACTGTAGTATACCTAGACCAGGGAATCAAAGTAAAACTCTGAAGTATTGATTCTGAAATAAAATAAAGAATGCAGCCCTGGCTGGTGTGGCTCAGTTGGCTGGAGCACTGTCTCATGCAGCTGAAGGTCACAGATTCAATCCCCGGTCAGAACATGTGTTGGAGGTATCCAGCTGATGTTTCTCTCTCTCCTCCTACTTTCCTCTTGCTATCTCTCAATAAAGAACATACAAATGGAATGCTATCTATACTTTTTTATTATAACAATATATCTTCAGTGCTGTACTCTTCCCCATCTATAATGTATTTATATAATTGTATTTTTAACCCCTCAAATAATGATGATTCTAGGTATCATTTATTAAGCTCTTATTATGTGAGATATATATATTTATATAATATATATATATATAAATTAATGCATTAAATCATCCATGTAATGAACAAAGTACAATTATTCCCATTTAACAGTTGAACACACTGATACCTAAAGAGGTTAAGCAATTTATTTAGGGTCAATCAGCTAATTAATGGAAGAGTCAATACTCAAACCACAAGATGCCTATTCTCTGTCAAAATGCTATTCTACCTCCTGCTATATTTGAATAAATTGTGTTCTAGCATTAGATTTTAATTCAGACCATTCAGCATGTGCCTGATGCAGTATTAAAGGAAACAAAATATTCAGGGAGGTGAGTCATTTAATATGAACATTCATTCCACACATTTTGAAAATAATTTAAAACCGTTTAAAATTATTTTTGATAGAGCATTTGAGTTATTAAATATTTAAAATATCCAGAATTTGAAGAAAATAAACTACACCATCAAATGTCAATGATTTGCATGATCTGTTCATTATCTGAGGGTGTTTGGATATCATCTTGTGATACACCTCATGTGTTTTACACCATTGAGCCTGTTAAGCCAAATCCAGTGTTAAAATCTAAAAGCATAACCTATATTGGCTTATACTTTTAGGTTTTGACATTGTGCCTTTAATTTTCTCAGAGACAGTGCCAAGATCCTTTATGGTTCCAGTGTTGCCTTAACTTAAAATGCTTTTATCTGATGTTCTGAAACATTTCAGAAGGAGTATGTGATAACCTTCAGTTTTTTTTCCTAATAAGATAAACTTTTGTAATAAAATAACTACAAATTTTATAGGCTCATTTCCATAATTCTTAACAATTTATATTTTGGTGTCAAAATTTTATGTGTAAGCTATACCTACTGACATAAAAAATGAGTTAGGGATTGTCATGTTATGAGGCTGATAGTTGAATAAAAACAATGAAAAGGAGTATCAGGGAATAGACTATCAATTTTGTAGTGTTAAATTATTGAAGATTGAAAATTGTCTAGTTAATGTCATTAGAGATAATATGCCACAGTTATTCAAAATATATTATTGAGGTATAAGTCAGGGACATGTACATAATAATTACTTTTTTTTCCCAGTTGATTGTCCCAAGGTGGAGGAAAAACTAGTATCTGGAATAGGTGCTTGGTTTTACAGTGATGAGTAAAATTAGAAAATGAGATACAAACAATTGGAATCAAGTCAAATTGGAACAAGTCCTGTGACATAGTGTTATCCCATATGTCAATCTAGGTAGACTCAGTCCACCATTGTCAAAAGATCTAATATTTTAGAAGAATAATTCAGCAAACATTTTATCATTACTCTCCAACCTGTTTTTGAATACAGTTTGCAGCAACATTCATGGTTGTTGATCTACTTTAGGTTGCTTTAAATAATGTGGGTAGGTCAGAGAAATGTGGAAGGGAGATGGGGTGGAAGATAAGCACTTGAATTAAAAATGTAATGGCAGCAATTGCTTACCACTTATTTCCTAAAATGAAAGTGTACATTAGTTTTAACTTGAATCTGAAAGTAATGATTGTCAATGAAATGATCTAAATAATTTCTGAAACATATATGTATTTACGATGTGAATTTTACATTGACAGTGAGTACAACTGGCCTTTCTAGCACTTTAGGAAACAAATTCTCAAACAAGTGTTTTGCTCCTGCTTTTAGAGATGTGGCAGACTTTTCTTCCTCTCTTGGTATGTTTTCACCCTCATCTGTGTGTGTGTTGTGTGTGTCAGTATGTTTCCTGATGAGGCTTTTACTATATATGATATTTATAAAATTGGAATTATCTGTCAATCCTAAAACTCTGAACAGAAAACACACATTAAGCTATATTAATAAATGCAAATGTCTGCATCCTCTTGTAACACTCTGAGGATGACACTTCATTTTTATAATGATAAAGTACTACATGTCATTTTTAACATTTCTTGAAGTGACACAGTTGTCTACACTGATCTGGGCTATCCAGAGATGAGCTGGCATTTTTGACAGTGTAGCTTCCACATCACAGAGAGATCTGGAAGCCCTTTATTTTGTACCCTGTGAAACATACTGTGCTTGATCTTTGAACACTTTCACATGAACTGGTTATTCTAAACCCAAAGATTGCCCACTTACACATTGTAATTGAGTTTCTTTCTACACATCAGTTCTTTTTAAAACATGTAAATTACATCAGGCTGAGAATTATTTTTATTTATTATGACTGATGTTCCCTACATTAACTTGGAATTGAATATACATATTCACAGATATTGAGATGGGTCTTGTCCAATAAATAAAAACTTAAAATGTAATAAAGCCATTTAAAAGTTGGTAAATTGAAAATATTTTAGAATTTATTTCACCTAAAATTGCCTGAGAAAAAGCTCCTGTAGCTTCCAGAAGGAAAAGCCCTAGTTTGAGAGAATATGGTGCCCAGGCAAACATGACCCCTCTATTTGCATGTTAGATTCAAAGCCATTTTATTTTTCACAACCTGAACATAGCAATTTTGTAGGGAAATTTTGCATCTTTTACCTCACATAACATCTATTCAAGATTTAGCATCTAATGAGTATCTAGCACTGTACTGAGGATTCCCTATTCATCCCACCTCATGGTTGGAGAACAAAACAAGAAAGATATAAAGATAGTTTCCCCATCTAACTTGATACTTTCCTGGAAGCAAGGATGTCATAAAGGAAACAGGTACTTATTTGCTAGTGGTTTGGGAAAGGAGATAGAGGTACCAGCCAGCCTTCACTTCCATTTCCAACCAGATCACTTTTAGTCTGATAAACTAAGATCTGTATTGAAACCAGCAAGGAAAAATCGGTGTATGGAATTTTGGAATTCATTCTGTAGAGGTCCAAATTCTGGTCCAAAAAAGTCTAGTACAAGAAGTTTCAGATTCTTTTTTGGAAAGTCATATTTAATCTGTTTTGGCTCCTGATGTCAGACCTACAGTGAGATCATGAAAAGACCCTCATCTCTCAGGGACCACATACACCAGGATGAGGGAGTTGCATCTGAGGCCAAGATTTCTTTCTCTCACTTTACAAAACACTTCTTTTTTCATGTGCTCCAGGAGGGCAACCAGCTATTGGCTTAGTCAGAAGTTTCTTCTAACATCACAGGCACCCTGCTAACTTCAGCTCAAGCCTCTCCAGCTCTGGGCAAAGTTTTCAGCCTCCAAAGATTTAGGCCTTCTAGAGTAATACAGGACCCAAATTCAGTAAGTAAATCAAGAACCCCAAAAAGCTGAGGAAAGTACTTTCAGCCCAAGACATTTATTTCTTCAATTTCTATTTCTTCTAGTAGGTTAGCTTTCTTACATCAGCAAAGAAGTAGAACATAGGGGTTTTTCTTAGGTTTTAAAAACTTCTCTACTTTCTGCCCATAAACACTTCCTCAAGGAGTTCAGAACTTAGACTATAAAGCCAAATCATCTTCTTGGGACAGAAGAGAAAAATAGTCCTACAACAGTTATGCAACATTGATATTTGCGTGTTCTCAGACTATTGTGGTAAAGTTCAATGCTTTTCTTCATTCAGTGACTATTTCAAGATTGTCTTTCACAGAGTGCTAAGAGCTGATGACTCAGTGGTGTACAAGACAGAGTTCTCACAGGACTTAGAGTCTAGAAGGAAACTTATAGAATTTGTAAGGTTGATTCTGAAGCAGGAATTTTGGGGAAACATGGGCAGGCTTAGGGATTTTTTTAGAATTGGGGTCCACGGAAAAAAACACAGGGCCACAGCCTGGAAGAAGGTACATCTCCATAACACAAGCCAGGTGCAGTGGCATCTCCATAAGAAAAGGAATCAGCAACAGGTATATATCCATAAGACAAGGAAACTGGAAGCAGCCAAGAAAGGTCTATATTTACAAAATAAAGGGAAGGAAGCCCTTCATCCAAAAGGAGAGGAAGAAAGCCCTAATGGAATAGGAAAACAAGAAGGAAGGATGGGGGAGAACCTCACTTGTGCCTTCTGACTTTCACCTTTGAGCCCAGGAGTTACTATAGTAACCAGTATAAGGGAATAGTGAGGAATCAAAGGGGATATCAAGGCACCAGGATCTGCAGCCTTATAAGCAGTTGGGAAGAGGAATCCAGTGGGACTTTACCCCCTCCCTACATGGGAGTCAGTTCTGTGGGATTCTTTTCCCCTTTCCCCACGTGGGAGTCCATTCTGTGGAACTCTTCCCTCTCCCCAAAAGGGAGTCTGTACTTCAGTAAACCTCCATTAAAAAAAATATATATATATATATATATATATATATATATATATATATATATATATATGTGTGTGTGTGTGTGTGTGTGTGTGTGTGTATATGCACACGTGTGTGTGTGTGTGTGTGTATGTATATGTATATATGTATATATTATTGATTTTTTTTTACAGAGAGGAAGAGAGAGGAATACAGAGTTAGAAATATCGATGAGCCAAGACCGGTTTGGCTCAATGGATAGAGCGTTGGCTTGGGGACTGAAGGGTCCCGGGTTCGATTCTGGTCAAGGGCATGTACCTTGGTTGTGGGCATATCCCCAGTAGGGGGTGTGCAAGAGGCAGCTGATCGATGACTCTCTCTCATCGATGTTTCTAACTCTCTACCTCTCTCCCTTCCTCTCTGTACAAAATCAATAAAATATATTAAAAAAAAAAAAAGAAATATCGATGAGAGAGAATCATCGATCAGCTGCCTATTGCACAATCCCTACTGCAGATGTGGCCGCAACCAAGGTATATGCCCTTGACCTGAATCGAACCTGGGATCTTTCAGTTCGTAGGTCGACACTCTATCCACTGAGCCAAACCTGTTTCTGCTAAACCTCCATTTTTGCTATACCACTTTCTGTCTGTGGATTCATTCTTCAATTCCGGCGGACCAAGAATCCTGGTTCCAGTTCAAAAATTCGGCATCAATGCCTGAGTAAATAACTCCTAGTTTCTGAGAGAGCACGCAGTATGTACATGTTCTTAAAATTTAAATCCCAAACCTGAAAATCGAAAAGGAACTACCAGAATAAATCCTTTGCCTCATCACTTTGTAATCTATACATTTATCTTCACTTTTTATCCTAAGTATAAACTTTCTGAATTTTTTTGTAGAAGTCATGCTGGTCCTCATTTTTCTACTGATGCAGCCAATTTTAATGGATTTTGTTATTAATTTCATTAGAATTATTGTGGAATAAGCAGGTTATCATTTACTTTTCACTTCTTTCCAGTAAGTTTTTGAGAAAAGATATTGTCTTTGTGGAAAAATTTTCTTACAAATTTCTTTTCTTTCAAATCCTTTATAAAGAGATTAAGCAGAACCAAATATTTTGTTAGCTCATTAATATTTTATCTAAGCTTGTTTTAGAACACCCTTTCAGACATCTTATGTAGATAATTTCTACTCAAGCAAAGACTCCCCAGTACAATAAGAGGAAGTATTGTATTGAAGAGAAAGAATAGTTTGGTTTTGGTCTTGAAACCTAAAGATTGTTAATGTTTTGTAAATAAAACCCCTTTCTAATCATCCATATTTGTAATATCTGTTTATCAAATGATAATTTACAACTCAAAGTTTTGTTTGTTGGAGGGCATTTTAGGGCTGCTTTTCCTAGAACAGTGACATCAAATCACCACCAATCCTTCAGAGACAGCTTGCTGGTTGCCGCAACTCCCTGGGGTTGAGGGGGAGAGAAAACGGAGCTAACACAGTTAAATATAATCAATTGACTAAAGAATGAGAGAGGTTTATATTTCATTTTACATCCAGTCAGGGAATGACAATGGATGTAGTGGGACTTGTGTTACTACTTTGGGAAGAAAAATGCTAATGGTGCTGATGTTCAATGAAGTGAGATTGGGTTCTGAAGGAATTTGATAGGTAGGTTAATGAAATTTTTTAGGCTTAAATTACTGAGTTTTTTTAGTCAAAGCTGCTTCTTTATTAAGACTTTGCTTAAAGAGTGAGAGCTTAGCCTAGTTCTTTCACATAAAGGGCTTGGCTATGTAAAAAGGAAAACCATAATTCTCAGTATCATAAATTAGTGACAATAACAGTTTCCACCTCTGCAACTTTGCTGTGAGGAATGCAATGACAGATTCTGTGCTGTTTGCCTATGAGATGATTTCCTTGAAGTCCCGTAATGAGTTGTTTTTGGCAGGATTAATGAGTATTATAATGGTAAATGGATGTTTGCAGCTCAGTTGTGTTTCATCATGGAGTAACATGGGGTTTCTGGTCCCTTGGAGGCCATAATTGGTGGCATTAATGCAGTTTTTAATTACACTTCTTGGGAAAAAAATGAATTGGAACCAAAACAAAAGCTAAGTGATCATCTCTCCACTGTTTCACATGGTATAAACAGAAGACTGTTGCTGTCTCTGATATCTATAATTTGAATCATATCCTCCAGATAAAATATGCAGTATTTTTGATGATGATTTTGTTTAAAAGAAGCTTGTTTGCCTTTTTCTCATTCCTATATACTGAAGCATATATTATATGCATATATAATATACGCATAAATACACATCTTTATTATGCATGAACATAAAATGTATACATATTATAAAGGTATACAAACTGTAAATCTAGGTGACTGCAAAGATAAAATAATAGGCATACTTCTCATATTTATACCTCAACATTTGTTTCCTAATCCTCACTGTTAGTATTGAGCAACATAAGTGTAATTAATTCCCAAAGCTCCGTGAATGAACTAGAATGCACTAAGCCATTTTTCTTTTTTTCCTTTCACACATGTATGTGAGAAATTACTAATAGCTGCTGCTTCAGCATATCCTGTCGTGGCAGTATTATGTTTGTTTGTGATCTGTAGTGGCAAGCCCAACATTGATCTACTGGATAAATTTGCAAAGTGTTCTATGAAAAGAAAAATTTCTTAAGGTGATATCTATCTATCTATCTATCTATCTATCTATCTATCTATATATATATATCACCTCTCTCTCCTTCTCTCTCTCTCAAGAGAGAGAGAGAGACGGAGAGAGAGACAGAGAGAGAGAGAGACGGAGAGAGAGACAGAGAGAGAGAGAAGGAGAGAATAAAATAATGTACATTTAAGAAATTCACATGTCCAGCTATTTATTCCTAATCTATTTATAAATTGCCTGACTGTATTGGTTACTATAAATTTCCTTCAAGCAGTAATATAATAATGATTTAACTTTTCTGTATTTTTAAATAAGTCACAGGGCAAAATATTAGACCATGGTTAATTAAATGGTTAGGGGAATATATAAGCCCTTGAGATTAAATGATCATGTTACTTACCTTTTATGTTCTTGCTGAAGTAAGTCATTGTGGAAGCTGTTCCTAGTCCTCACAGCCCTTTTTAAATACTTTTGATATCTGGGTTATCCTTGAGTTAACAGTACAAGGTCAGAAATGCATTTGGATCAGTAGCAAGCAATTATATCTATGGGAAAAAAGTGCAAAAAGTCGGATTCCATATAATTCCTCCTATATTTACGCCTGTGTTTTGGTGAGACTTAGCCTCATATTTTAGGATTTCCAGCAATTAAGAAAAAAAGGCTACCTTTCTTTAGAATGGGTCTTTGACACTTAATATCTGTGTATCAACGGGTAAAATTTTTCTTTGTTAGGCTCAAATGTCTGGTTGCAAGGTTTTCCATAGTCCTATAAAAAATAGTTGCATTTTCTATTTATAAGAAAACAAGCAAACACAAATAAAAAGTAGACAAGCAAGTAAACACAAATACCCCTCATGTTACTTATAAATAGGGATGTCAGAGTTTGGAAACTGTGGGGCAAGTCCTCCATCAGTGGCTATGCCTTTTTAACACATCCCCAACTGGAGAACAGGGAGCCAGCTTGGGTTGTATGCGGCTCCATTCTCTTCATGCTCATGATGATGGAGTGTGCTGAAGTTGCTTTGTTTTTTCTTTAGAAGAGTGATGATAGTGATTAATTCAGTTGACGCATCATTGTCCTGTCCCCACCACTTTAGTGGTTCCCACAAAATGTCTTAAAATATCTAGACAGCATTTATACATGTGAGAATTCTGTGTGCTTTTGCATATTACCATTCTGTGTAAATCTGATGCTGATCCTGTCAGCCATGCCATCTAAAAACAGTGAGAAAAAGAGACAAATGCACATAAAAATGAATGTTTAAGTAGATATTTAATACCAGGCAAATATGTACATGTGCAAATGTGCACACAAATTCACATACAACTGTACACATTTGCACATATATAAATATAATTTAAAAATTCAGAGTATACTAGCTGTGAACATTTTGTCCTAATTGTTTCTTTTAAGATTTTTGTGTGACTTAACATAAATTGTATAACAATTTCTCCATTTTATAAAATAATGACAATCTATAATAATAAAAGTAATATGCTAATTAGACCTGACAGCCAAACATCCTTCTGGACATCCTTCCAGACTAAGCCGCTGTGGCATGGTCAAGGCAGAGGCAGTTAGAGGCAATTAGGCAGGCAGGCGAGTGGTTAGCGGTGATCAGGTAGGCCAGCAGGCAAGTGGTTAGGAGCCAGCAGTCCTGGATTGTGAGAGGGATATCTGACTGCCAGTTTAGGCCTAATCCTGCAGAGATCGTGGATTGAGAGAGGGAACAGGCCTCTCCCTCTCCCCCACAACCTGTGCACGAATTTCATGCACAGAGCCTCTAGTAAAGAATAGTTAACTTTTCTTGAATTTACTCTGTGCCAATCACTTTTACCTTTACTTTTTCCTGACACAATTCTTTGTCATAGGTATTAGTATTTTCTTCATGTTATGAATTAGACTGAAACATAGACTAATTCTCCAAGGTCACACGTTCTTAGCAGAGCTGGGAAAGCTCCATGACTCCACTTTGTTCATGCTAAAACCTCTAGAATGTCTATGGGGAGTAATAGGAATAATAACAAAACAACAACAAACCTTCAGTTATATTTTTAGTAGAATTGTTCAGTTACATAAATTCAGTGCATTTATAGGATCTTAATCTTATTGCTTTAGTGGATTTTTAGAGATTATATAATATGCACAGTTTACTTTTGAAGTGAAGAAATGAATTCTCAGAATTTAAATGGGGCAGTTGCAGCCATTGCCTTTCATCCTGTAGGCTCAGCCAACTAATATATATGATCACAGGCTTACAGCCTAGACCTTGTGTGGACATTTTAATGTAGTCCACTTCTAAAGGCTACTGTATGCAAGACAGGCTAATATAGTGGTTTGACTTTGGACATGGGCAAATTTGGAGTCTAACCTTAGCCCCTCTACTCATTAGCAGCTTGGCTGTGGGTAAATGAATTAATGCCTATGTCTTCCAGTGTTTTTAACTGTAAAATCATGATAATAGTATTCCTTAAAAGATTGTTGTAAAATTTAAATAATGAATTTAAAGTTTTAGCTATCCATACTAAGTATTCAATAAATGTGTTTATATATATATATATATATTTTATTAAGTATAAGTGTAACTTCTCAGTGGAGTGGTTATTACACAGCAGTTATCACAGTACAACTACCCTTTGTTTTTCAAAAGCAATCTTAAACAGATGTTTAAAATTAAATTGGAATCACTTTTGTATCAACGAACATGATTAAACAGAGAAGTTTTAAAATTCAAATTCTGGGCATTGTTAACAGCAATGTGGTCCCCAAATGTCTCTCTACCTAAGGAAGCCTGTGGCTGGTTTGTTGTCAGATGTTACCTTTGAAAACATTTTAATTGGTAATGAATTTTAAAAAATTAAGAAGCATATTTGCACATAATTTATCAGAGAGATGAATAAAGTCAAAATTCTCGCCAGAAGATAGAGATTTGAGGTTTGAATTCCAGCTCTTCCACTTGTTTGACCTCAGGCAAGTGTTTACCCGAACTGAAATGCAGTTGTTCCAGCTGTAAAAGTGAAAAAAGAACCTATACCTTGGAGGGCTGTTGTGACTATTAATAATGATATATGCAAAGGGCCCAGGATAAGGCCTGGGACTTAGTAGGCACATAATAAATGGTAGCTATTAAAGTTGTTAATATTTCTCGTCTAAGGTGTGTGCAAATCTTTAATAATAATGCTAATCTGTCAATCATAACTTCAGTTGTGCAAATTCTGTACCTATATTTTATAATTTAGATATATTATCATAGAATTAATGAATTTAGTCATTGTGCCTATGCACTATTTTAAGGAAGGCAAATATAATTATTATTTTACATTTTTTACTATTTTGTAGACTAGCATTCAGAATTCTTTGTGTTTAATTTATTTAGAAAGAAGTTAATTAGTTTTTCTAAAAATAATTATAAACTTTTGACTTTTCCCCAGTGAATTAAGGCTATAGTTAAATGTACATATAGAACTGATGATAAAAAGAATGACCTATTCTTTAGAATAAAGGAAATTTGTTTAATTTATAAAATCGTATTTGTGAAGTTGCAAACATTAAGCTGTAAAGTTTTATTTACATTTATTTCTACTCTAAAATCTTAAAATAGTGACCTGTTATACTCTCTTAACTTAAACATATTTAATTTTAAAAATTCAGATTTTAGCACTATATATTTACTCATAACAAAGTTGTTCAATATATAACTTACATCTAGTAAATATTTGAGATAAAATCACTATATTTTATTATACATTTAAACTGTGTGATGAATAAACATATTGATTTTGGCTGATCCTTGAGTTAACTCCTGATATTGTATAGTAAATTTTAAAATAATGTTGGAAGCTAAAATATCATTTCCCTGAAGGCAGAAATTAAGATTTTAAGACATCTGAACTTAAAAGCAGTAATTACATTACATTATAATGAATATACCCATAGCTTACTTTTTTAGTAAAAGAAACTTCATAGTATGAAATCCCTGAATCTCTACATTTTAAAAAATTAAGTAGAACTCTGAATATCATAGATCAAATATATTAAGATAAACTAATTGAATAACATTTTTGCATTAAATCTAAAGTTAGCGAAGACCTTAAGTTTTAGATACCAGAATGCATTAAAACATAAAGCCCAAATAGTTTTGAGCAATAATTTGAGATCAAAACTCTAATTTCATCTTGGGAGTTTCATATTCACATTGGGAATATAAATGTTATATTTCAGCTTACAGGATATAGAATGTGATCAAAGTTATTTTCTTACACTCCAAGGGAATGAGAGATCTTAGCATAAGTCTAAGCGTATCGTTTATAAAGAAAACTTTTAATACATTTTGTAGTGAATAATGGATATGTTTTAATGTCACTGACAGAGTAGTTGTGATTTTACTACACACAAAAAAAATTGAGACAACTTGGAGCTTTAGTAGATAATTGTAGAAATTAAGATAATGTTTTGATCTTGTTTGATTTGATTCCCAAATTAATATTCATGTTCTCCAATTCTAGATAAATTCTATCTCCTTCTTCCTTTTTTTTGTAGCTGATTTCTATAAGAATTAGGCTGTTTTAGGTAGAGAGATATTAGGGTTAGGTTGATAGAGAGATGGGTAGATATAATTAACCTATTTTAGGTCCTTGCTTATCTTTTAGAAGACTTTGTCTGGAAGATATGGTCAGGATATTTGCTAAGAAATCTGAGAAAAGATTCTCATAGATTACTCTTTGGAAAGAATGTTTCAAATAATATGAGGAAAAGGCATAAAGTCCATTTAAAATTTTACGTATGTGTTTAAAGTTATTTTTTTAGATATTATGTCAATGACTGAAAATGTCTTTTCTTTTAATATACTTTTATTCAGGCTGATTAGATGAGTTTTCTCTTTCCTCTATAAGCATTCAGAAACCTAAGAGAAAAAGAATGTTTCTAAAACTGCCCAGTGAATATACTGTAGGTTACTTTTTGCCCCTAAGTATAACCTATTCACCTTTTCTATTCCTTTTGGTACTTCTTGTAAGATACTCCATATTGGTTCTATATTAAAGACAAGAAATATTATTTACTTCATTTATAACTTGTACTTTTCATTCATAATTCTGCCTTTTTAATATTTCAATTTATTCTTTTCTCCTACTGTTAAGGAAATTAGGTTACAGCAGATCACATCAAGAATAGTCTGCCCTTTCTTTATGGCATTTGATTGGGATTCAAAACTCTCCCATACTGGAAATAGGCAATTATCTGATAAGGTTTATAAATTAAAGCTTAAATTAAAGAAAACAGTTTATGTAATGGATAAACATATTAATACCATGTATAAACTAGTGGCTATATTTATGAATCAATTAAGTTAAACTTGAGTGTGGTATAGGGTCTAATTTCTCTTCTTAAAATTTCCTCAAACAATGAATTATGCTTGGTTTTCTCAATAGACCTCTTTTAGCCCTTTTTTTTTTCCTCCAAGGGGTGGGGGGAAATTACAGATTGCCTTTTCTCAGTGTTCCATTTTTGACAGTTTGCTTTTGATGCTTTCACTGCTAGGCCTTTCACTGCCACCTGCACAACTGCTCTCTGGCAATGGCACACCAAATGGGCCATCTTCCATTATTTCCCACCACTTCTTCCAAGGCCTCTGTCTCTAGGCTCTCTTTACATCCATTTTGTTCTTTTCCTGTGGTCACCGTATGTTCTGCTATGTGCTTCTCACCTCTTCACTCCAGCGTGTGTGCTCTGCTGCTGGTTATACTTTAAGGAAGATATTCTAATTAAAGACTCCACCATGGCCAGCATATCACTTAGGTTCATTGATTTTGTTGGTTTCATTTTTGATATCTTCAGTATGACAAGGGCATTTTTATATTCTTTTGAAAGGAAAGGATTGACTTCCCAGGATACCGTCACCACTAAGAATTATCATCTATGGATATGAAAAATTATTTTTGATCTGGCTGGCATTGCTCAATGGTTGAGTGTCAATTGAACCAGGGAGTCATGGTTCAATTCCTGGTCAGGGCATATGCCTGAGTTGCAAGCTCCTTTCCCAGTGGGGGGGCGTGTGGGAGGCAGCTGATTGATGATTCTCATCATTGGTGTTTCTCTCTTTCTCTCTCTCTCTCCCCATTTATCTCTGAACTCAATAAAAATATATGTAAAAAAATTATTTTTTGTATGTCCTACCATTTTTCTGTCTTTGATAAAATCCTACGATACCCAAAGCTCCTAGGACTAATCAAAGGGGGTATTTGTTTTTGGGACTGTTGGAGCTAACTAAAGAGATTTCTATTTAACTCATGTGGATAATAGGGCAGAAGCATAATTTCCCATGTCTCTCCTTCCCCACCTCATCCCCAGTTAATGGGCATCTGGTATGAAGTAAAGATTTTCTAGGCACTAAAAATTCCAGCATCTGTTGGTGTTGCATGTGGCTGCTATAAACTTGATTTAATGGAGACAGAAGACTGTAGTGTGAGTGCCTGATTTATGCTTTAGTGGTCTTCCCCAGAATGGTTGCCATATCAAGTGAAAGGTCTCTAACCTTAGAGTTAGTTAAAATGAAAGGTATGAGAACTATTATTGTATGAAAAAAAAATTTACTATAAAATTTTAGTGCTTTTTTTGTTTTCTCCTTTTTAACCTCAGCATTAGAAAATTTTTCTCATAAGTAAAGCAAATAATGCAAAAAACAAATGCATAAAAAGTGATATTTGAAGGGCAAAATTACTTTCAAATCTCATTTTAATGTATTTTACAAAAATAATTCAAGCATTAAAGATTAATTGACTTTCCCCTACTTTCCAAGCACTGTTCTGGATCCTTGGGATGTGGGATGAACATTACTGACAAGGTTTCAGTATTTTGACAATATTGAGAAAGTTCCAAAGGAATTGGTAAAGATAGTGCATAAGGAAATATAATAAGATACTATGGTTATGGAATGAGAGAATGGAATAAGAGAAGATAGAAGAGTGCTAATTTTGATTTAGTAGTTAGAGAAAATTCAAGAGAGGAAGATAATTGGACTGACAAATGAATGATAAAATGGAACCTGACATGAAAAAGATCTGTGGGCACTGAATCTGGTGCAAAGGCCCACATGTTAAAATGAGCTTAGCGTATTTACAAAAACATAAAGAGGGCCAGTGTGTCTGGAACAGTGAGAGATTTGAGTTGAGTATGAGAGAATCAGAGACTTGATGATGTAGATTATGGTAAGGAGTTTATTTAAAAACAGTTAACTTAAAAATTATTTGGTATTATTGGAAGTGCAAAGGAAAGCTATTGAATTATTTTTAGGAAGGAGAGTGATAATATCTGATTTATGTTTTAAAAAAGAGTTTGCTGGATGCTATAGGAATAATGGACTATAGAGGTTGGGATTTTGAGTGGATATAAAGAAAGCTGTTAGAAATTTATTATAGCAATATAATGAGGAATCATGGAGATTTGGTTTGAAATATTAGTGGAAATGGAGAGACCTGCACAGGTGTTGGAGGTAGAGATGACAGATCTTTTTGAGGGATTATATTGATAAATGGGAAACAGTGTGGGGAGTAGTGAAAGATGGGAACAAGTTAAGTATGATTCCTAGAATTTTGAGTCAAGCAACTAGGTGGATAGTAGTAACATTTGCTGAGATGGGGAAACCTTGATGGGGAACTATTTTTGAGTGGATAATCAAGTTAGCATTGGAGATGCAAATTTGGAGTTCAATGGAAAGACCATACAATTGGAAGTCAATGGCATATGGATGGTATGTAAAGCCTGTTAAAGAGGTATGTGGGTAAGCTTTAACAGAAAATATGCTAAGCAAGGAACATTCTTCTCTCTCAGCCTCAAGCTTGCTAATGATAGTCTTTAATAAAGTCAGTTTAAAAACAGTTAACTTAAAAATTATTTGGTAAGTATTATCTTTAACTTTTTAAGAAATTGCTGAGCTGTTTTCCAACAAAGGTTGTAACATATTAATTCTAACCAGCATTTTATGGAAATTTCTAATTCCTCCGCATTCTTGCCAACACTTTGTATGGCCATTCATTTTAATATTAGCCATTCTAATAGTGGTCTCTTATCATGTTTTTTTGTTTTGTTTCTTTAAATATATTTTATTGATTTTTTACAGAGAGGAAGAGAGAGAGATAGCTAGAAACGTCGATGAGAGAGAAACATCGACCAGTTGCCTCTTGCACACCCCCTACCGGGGATGTGCTCACAACCAAGGTACATGCCCTTGACTGGAATCGAACCTGGGACCCTTCAGTCTGCAGGCTGATGCTCTACCACTGAGCCAAACCGGTTTCAGCTCTTATCGTGTTTTAAGTTTACATTTCCCTAGTGACTAATGATTTGAGCATCTTTATATGTATTTATTTGCCATTTGTATAACTTTTTTTTGTCAAATGTTTAAATCTTTTACCAATTTTTAATAGGTTTTTTTTTATTTCTTATTATTGAGTTTTGTGAGGTTTTTATATATTTTAATCCATTTTTCATTATTTATGTTTAGCAAATATTTTCTCCTAATCTGTGGCTTTTCATTCTCTTAACAGTACCAAGAGAAAACATAAATATTTGTAACAGCTTTATTTGTAATGGCCCAAACTATGAACTACCCAGTTGTCCATCAATAGGTAAAAAGTGGTATATCTATACAATAGAACAATATTCAGCATTGATAAGAAGAGAACTATTGATAAACACCATGGATGAATGTCAAAATAATTATATTGAGTGAAAGAAGCCAGGCAATGATGAACACATAGTATATGATTCTATTTATATAAAAATTATAGAATTCCAAACTAACCTACAGTGACAGAAAACAGATCAGTAGAAGAGGAGAGGCAAGAAGAAAAATTACAAAGGAACATGAGACTTAGTGATGCGATAAGTATATTCATTATTTTGATTGTGGTAATAGTTTCATAAGTCTATGCAGATGCAAAATCTGATCAAATTATATGATTTGAACATATTCAATTTATTGTATGTTAATTATATCTTCTTGAAAAACATAATAGAAAAAGAAAAATTGTTATTTTACATATTTTTAAATTTAGTAGATATTATCATTGATAATATTGAAACAGTCTAAAACTCCTAAGGTAACACTATAATTTTAATATTTCAAAAAAAAACTTTATTGTACTGCTATTGGGAGGTTAAGTATTTAAAGATTATAGGGGGCTTCTTTTCATTATATGGTTATGTTGCAAGGATTTTCACATATATTTACTATATCCCAATATATAAAAAAGTTGAGCAATGTAATAATGGCAGTTCTTTATAGAATATAGCTTTTTACACTAACCTATTTATTATTTGCTTGACAAAATTATCATTGTAGAAGAAAAATGGTGAGTAGAATAAAGAAATTACTTCGAAATAGCCAAATGAATTAAATGATATTCCTTTTGACCTTAAGAATCTAAATATGCAGGATGCAACATTAAAATTTTTCTTCTTTTTATCCAGTCTTCCAGGAAATTCAAAACCAAAGTTTGAGTTCAGATACAGCACATGTGTTATTCTTTGTTACAGCTCGTGTTATTGTTATGTTTAAATTTCAAAAATCAAACATGATTTTTTCCTACTTAAAACCCTTGTTTTTATACAAAAAGGATGGTCTAAAAATAAAATGGAAAAATCTTTCAATTGCCCCAATAAATACACTAAAAACCCATCTTTAAATGAAAGAATTAAGTGAATTATTGAAGTTTCACTGAATAAATTTATTCTATAGTTAGATTTACCTTGATACAACATAAATACTTAAGAGGCTTAATGTGTAAGTTAATTATATCTTTAGACTTGGTGAATTGATAATAATTGTTGATCTTTAATAATCAGAGGTAAAGTATATGAATTATTTACCAGTCTGATTAAGATAAAATGTGAATTTTACTAAAGCATAATAAGTATCTACTTTTAGAATTATAAATGGTCACTTTGCCCACTTTATACATGAGGCTATAGAAGCTGAGTGCCAAAATAAATAGGTTGAACTAATTGTAAGTGTGATAGTCAGCAGTATTTTTGAGCTACAAAAACCAAATAAAACACTTAGATTTTATGGTCTGGACAAATATTAATTAGTGGTGGACCCAGGTCTCCTGATTTCCAAGTCTCTGATATATAATCAAGCCAGATTAGTATTTCACAGATTTCTTCATTATTAAAATCAAAGTCCACTGATGAATTTTGGCCCTGGGACTCTTAGGTCTACTATTTTGATAGATAATAACAAAACCACAACAATTAGATACATAAGGAAAGGCTATACATTTTTTAGGGTAACTCCTTGTAAAGTCATAGTAAAAAATTAGTTTCAGTAGAACATATTTTTATAGGATCCTGACTAGACACAAATCCATAGTAGCATTGCTAACATTTACTGTCTTGAAAAATCTGCATGTAATTCCTTGTTTAAACCACCCAAATATCTTAAAGTAAGTATGTAAAAATTTTTAGATAGAATGTAGGAATTTACCCAGTTCTACATCATCATGCTAGCAGCCTTGATACACATAACAAAATCAAATGTACACAGGTTTTCTCCCTTTGATGGAGGGGACAATTCTATTGTATAAATTCAAGTTAAATTAACTATTCATTTCTTACAGCAGCCTGGGATTGAGTAACCTTCTCTCCTCAGAAAATGAAACCCCTGTGATTTCACTTTAGCCTCTGATAATAGGAATTATCCTTTCTTCATATTAGCAGTATTGTTTATTTTATTCACTGGATGTTGCAGATTTAGCATCTTTTTAAACATACACCCTAAACACAATAAAACATTCTGTGGCATTCAGGTGTGATTCTTTTGTATATAGGACCCCAAATGAGCTGTGAATACCCATTAAAAATATCCCTCTAAATGACTATAATGACAGGAGAGTTGAATAGTCAGTGAAATTTTCTATTATTTTATTTTGTATGTATTTTCATTAATAATTTATTGATATAAAAAATAAGAATGTTTTACCTCCACAAATTTGTATCTATAATTTGTTCTTGGTGCACAGACATATTGAGGATGCCACTCGCCTGTACTGATTGGATATTTATTTAAACAAATATCAGTATAACCCAACTAGCTGGAAAATCCATGAGTTTGGTTTTGATAGCAGAGCATTTCTCAACAATTTATGTGTGCATGCAAATTTTGGTGCTTTGGATATAGGCTAAAGTATTTGCTTTATATGTATTATTTTGTTTGAATACAAGAAAGCTGGTTTGATTTGTATGTTTCCCCCTTATAGAATTGTTCCAAGCCTCTGTCAGAGATCACGTAGAGTAATTTTTCCCATCAATCTTTGCTGTGCAGCCATGCACGAATGCAGTAGGAAAAAGGGGGCAGAAATCAAATCACTTAATTGCAGCATTTTTCATCTACATCTTTTGTTTTATGGTGGTAAAGGCCCCGGAGTAGCCTACCATGATTCATGGCTGTCACTGCTGCCGTTAGCAGTTCAATCCTTCATTCTAGGCATTTTGGTACTGAAAGTACCTACACAATTACTTTGATGAATATGACTTGTTTGTTTTTTCCCCATTTTTAGCAGAGAGTGGTTGTGCTTAATACAGACATTTAAATAAGATAGTATTCGTGCCTACTGCTTGTGCACTGTATTTCAAAAGTTGTGTGTCTAGTTTAACGATAATATTGCCATTGTCACCCAGGTATTTAAGTTTGCTCAGCTTACGGGCTTTTACTCCTATTTTTATGTTTATATAATGGGAAGGCCTTAAAATAACCCCCACTCTATATAAAAAGAATAACTCACCTTTAAAGATCTACGAGGCTGTGACAGATTCCTACGAAATCTCATTTGAAAAAAAAAAGTCATTTCATGAGTGTGGCATTACAAAGCCAGCAAACTAGTCTGCCTCTGCATTTATGCCTAGTTGATCATAAAATAATAACATTTTTGGAAATATATGCATGCATCTTAGAAAGTGACTTACAGTATTTGCATATTTGGAGAAAATGTCAGTGATGTCAGCAGGGATTCTGAGAGTAGCTAAATGAGCAAGCTTTTCAAAAATTGCTATTTTATCAGCTATGCACTGTCAGCACAAAATGCAACCTCTTTAAGAAAGAGACAAGAAAAAGGCAAGTGATTTAATTTCTTCATTAGCTTACTTGCAACTGAATTACTGGTACACCTAGCAGCAGTGAGCTTGAGGAAAACCGTTTAACATTCCTTTTGGCCTCATAACCAAATGTGTCAGAAGTTTTGAGACTCCATCTTTCTCCAAAAATGAAAGGAAATTTAAGTTCTACTGATATTGAAGAAATGGCTTTGTCACCTCCCTACCTTCTCTACCCTGATAACATGGGTGAAGCTCATGTTTTTTGTTTTGTGTTGTTTTGTTGTTTTGTGTGTTTTTTTAAGTCTAAGTCATTATTTTAATTTTTTTGTTTGTTTGCTTTTGGCTTCACTCTCTAGTTCATAATATGTTCATGATTAATAAAATGTGTAAACAGCTTAGATATAGAACATTTTATTATTAGTTAGCAATGGTAATAGTGCTCATTGTTTTGCCACATTAGGTTAGTAAAGTATTTCACTAGACATTTAAAAAAAATCATCTCATACATAACCACAAGTAAACTTCAGAATTAAAAATTCCTAAACAAATCCTTAAAACAATGACCATTAAACTTAACTAGATTTCAACCCCTAAGTGCAATACTATTTTAAACCATCTACATATATACTCAATGTCTATTTATGACTTGTGTTTGTCTTGTTATAAATTTCTAAATTTCAAAATAGGGAAAGATGAAAAATTTCCCACTATCCATATGGGAAAGTGACAGAAAGCAATAATTTTAACTTGTTCTAATAGAGATTTATTTTTTGGACTCTTTTCACATATATTAAAATGTTTCAATTTTAGGTCAAATACTCCACATTTGATGATAATAACTTATCTATGAAATATTAATGTTTGGCTGTCATATTTTTTTAGAATTGAAATAGAAAACATCTTAAACTGAAATATTATAAAGTTAGAAACAAGAATTAATCATCAGCAGGAACTTGCTCTTGCACTGTAGTGAACTTACCGGTAAGAATCCTAAAATCTGATTCTAATTACTGATCAGTTAAGGATCCAAGGATTCAAAGTGGTTTTAGTGGAGATAAGCATTTTATATTCTAACTAAAGGTCCAATACATGAAATTCATGCAAGCAGCTCGCCATTCCCCCACCCCCCACCCCCTGGCCTCGGCAGCCACCTCCTCTGCCTGGGCCCCAGCCCACCACAGCTGCCGATTCAGTCCTCGCAGCCTCAGCTTTGTCCGGAAGGACGTCCAGTCTAATTAGCATATTATGCTTTTATTATTATAGGTAGTGTTTTTGATCAACATTCATCCCCTCCCCCCGAGATTTATAAAGTACAAGGATGACTGTGCTATGTATATTTAAAAACATAGAGGTGCTGCCGGGGGTTAGGGGAGGCCAGGGGAAGGTCAATGGGGGAAAAAAGGAGACATATGTACTACTATTTGTAATACTTTAAACAATAAAAAAATAAAAATAAAATAAAAACATAGTGGTGCTGTGTGTATGAGCTCATGCTTTCAATGAAAGAGCAAAATATGTGAGCTTATGCTATAGATCCTAAAAGTAGCTAAAAACATATTATTTCTTCACATCAACTTGTATTATCATGTAAGAACTTAAGCATGCCACAAAATGACAACTATAATTTCCTTCAAAAGAAAAAAAATTCCAGATGATACCTGCTATCCTATCTAATAAAAGAGTAATATGCAAATTGACCATACCTCTGCTACACCCATAAGCCATGCCCACCAGCGAATCAGGAGCAAATAGGCAAATTAACTTAACCAACATGACTGCGCCATGGAGAGAGCAGGAGGCTTGAGTTGCCCCCAGCAATGGAGGAAGCCAGGCTTTCCGCCTGGCCTACCTTGGCCTCCACTCAAGGCTACAAAATTTCAATTATAGAAGATAAATTCCAGATACCGGGGCAACCAACTCCCCAGGTTGCCAGGGAGTGTGGCCAGCCTGCAAACCACCACAGGCCCCTCACCCAGGCCGCCCCACAACCCAAGGGAGCCCCCAGCTTGATCTAGGACACCCTTCTAGCTGGCCTCCACCTATGCACCAGGCCTCTATCCTATCTAATAAAAGAATAATATGCAAATTGACCATCACTCAAACACATAAGATGGCTGCCCCTATGTGATCAAAGATTCTGCCCCCATGTGGACACATATGGCTGCCACAAGATGGCCAGCAGGAGAGGGCAGTTGGGAGGGATCAGGCCTACAGGGGAGAGCAGTTGGGAGGGACCAGGCCTGCAGAGGAGGGCAGTTAGGGGTGACCATGCCTGCAGGGAAGGGCAGTTAGGGGCAATCAGGCTAGAAGGGGAGTGGTTAGAGGGTGATCAGGCTGGCAGGCAGAAGCTGTTAGGGGCAATCAGGAAGGCAGGCAGGCAAGCAGTTGGGAGCCAGCAGTCCTGGGTTGATTTTTTTTTTCTCTTGAAGGAAATTATATTTGTCATTTTGTGGTGTATCTGGCTCAGGCCTAAAAGGGCAGTTGGACATCCCTTGAGGGTCCCAGATTGGAGAGGATGCAGGCTGAGCTGAGAGATAATCCCTCACTCCCGTACACGAATTTTGTGCACCGGGCCTCTAGTAAAATTATAAAGACGGAAGAAGTAAGAAAAGAAAAGTCAATTAATTTCTCTATTGGAGGACTCAGAGATTCAGAGGAAAAGAATTAGATTTTGTGGAGCCTGTTCATTATTCTTGGAAGAACATCTTTACCTTTTAACTCTCATTTTAGTTTTCCCCAAAGCAGGTGTTGAGGAATGTATCATGTGGTCAGATAAAATTCCTTAGATGGTAGTTGTTTCAGATTTGGTAGAATCAGACTCTGAGACAGAGTTAGGGGGATTAAAAGTCACGAAAGGATGGGGAGGAAGCAAGACTGGGCAGTGAAAGAAGTGGGAAGGCATGAGTGTTGGGACAAAGCATCCATAAGCATGGAGGAATGCTGGTGAGTAAGGACTGCTTGTCAGGCATTGTGTATTGGGTCTGCCTGACATGGCTGGAGTCTTGGCCCAAACAGATGGATATTGCCCAGTAGCAAAAGGCTTGGCTTTCTGCTGGATGCAGTTCCTGCAGCAGGGAGCAATTGCTGCCTTACAGAGAACCTGGGGGTACATCTTCATGCCTAATATAGTCATTAACATAATTAAATTTTCTTTCTTGCAGAAGTTGGCAGAGCCTTCAGTATGTGTTAGAATATTAATCAATGTGAAACTTCAAGAGAGGTTATGGGATGTAGTGTTATCCAGAGTGTTTGACCTTAGAACTTATATGCTTTGATCTTACGATATTAAGCATCTCAGAGCTAGAATTCTGTGGATCCTATTTTGGTAATCACTGCCCTGGCTTGAAGCTAATTTCCTCCTCCTCCTCTTCCTTAATTTCCATATTTGCCTATCTGCCTTAATATGTGGAGCAGTGTCACCTGTAATGCTTATTGCTTATTAAGCAAAACTTTAAAATTAAAATTATGCAATAAATGTTAAGAACCTATGTGGTAACATTTATTCTTAAGAAATCTAGGAACTATAGGAACAGGAACACAGATAACAATACCTGGTGCTGAAACAATCACTTGCTAAGAAAAAATATTCTGGAAGGTATTTTATTCTGTGTAATATCAACCCAAGATTTGGCTGACTATTTTTTATAAAACAGTGTTTTGATGTCACATATATACAACTCAGTGAGACTTTTTGCATAATTATCCAAAGAGAAGCATGGAACATAAATTAACTATTGAAGAATACAAAGGGACATTTGGAAGAAAAACATTACATATGATTCTCTATAAATAAATTAAAAAAACATTATATGTGCTTCTGTATAAATATAAAATATTCCATGTGATTCTCTTACTAAAATGTAAGCTGAATGAGTGTGTACCTTTGGACAAAAACAGGCTGTCAACCTTGTTGATACTTAAAACATCTCTCCCGTGGTCATGAGAGATATCCTTGAAAAATTAATAAATGAAATTAATGTCATGTTAGTATGCAATATGATAGGTTGCATTCTGTACACTGTTTAATTCTTATGGGGGAAGAACAGAATTTTCTCTACCTTCAAGGTTCTTCTGGCTGGCCTAATAATAAATAGAAAAGAGACACATTAGCAAGAGAAAAGAACCAAATTGAATACATACATATGTATGGGAACCCCATATACATGAGAGAATCAGAGACCCCACATGCAGGAGAGGGTCAGAGATGGAAAGGGGGATTGAGGAAATAAAATCCTGAGCTAGGGATGAGGTAATTCACCTTTCAGCTTCAAGTCCTCATTGATAAGAAGAGCAGATGTTTAGTAAATAAGAGTTTGTCTTGCCTAATGGGTGGGTCCAAGGTTATTGCTGATAATATCTAATGGGATAGGACTCTAATTCAAATCCTTCTACGTTGCTGAGCATACAGGGAAAAGTTTCCCTGAGCCTGTGGCTCTGGCTGCCTTTAGCTCGAAACAACCTGAACTCTACTGATTCACCTCTCAGGGTGACTCTGTCTGGACTCCCACTTCCTTATATTACACAAATTAACTTTAGAACAGTTTAAACCCCAATAAATTAGAGCTCTAAAGATGGTATCTCTTTTGCAGAAAATGTTTTTCTTTCATAGCTCTTGGTGTGGTTTTATATTTTTTTAAAGATATAAAATCAGAAGAAGCATATAGATTAGAAACTCACTGACCATCTAAGATTTTCTGTTGATTCAGCAAAACCTTAAATTCAATATATTACTAGGATCCTGATTATGTAATATGTTTTGATAAAGTATGGGTTCTATGTAATATATTTGCTCTTCTGGGAGAGCAATAGTGGACTTTTTAAATAAATAATATCTCACTAATTAGGTACAGAATGACAAAAACAAGTTCTAATTTAATTTTTTGAAATAACCAAGTTGATTTATCATAGAGTCCAAAGCATCCAGTATTACCAGATTTTTCAGTATTTTACTGTTTACCCTCATTTTTCCATCTGTAAGAGTTGTGAGGGATTATAGTGATTGTGCTTAAAATTGTCATCCACACAATTAAATCTGGGTTCTGAAATTTATTTTACTAGAAATTGTCACGTGTACTGGATGCATGGGCAGGCTCTGCTTGGACCTTCTGGACTAATCCTCCAGTGGCCTGGATCCTCAGAGTAAAGGCCCAACAGCAGCAGAGCCACTTTCTTAACGTACAACTTCCTCAGAAGTCCAGTGAAATCCCAAAATCCTAGCTTGACACCCAGAACTAGAAAATATTTTTTTCTTCTTTCCCACATTGGCTCAACAGAGTTCTTTTAGTGGTATTTCATGGAGGGATTAAAATGGACACTGCCTTGATTGTAAATACTAGTAGACTGCCGATTGGAAGTATGTCTAGTTTTGCTTTCTTTACACACAGTCACCATTTTTAGTTAGTTTTTTTTTTTTTTTTTCTTTTTTTTAATTGCTGGGCCCTAACCGCAAGTTTCTGATTCAGTGGGTATGGGGTGAGCATTAACAGTTTGCATTTTTATTTAAGTTTATTGAGTGGCATTGGTTAATCAGATTAGATTTCAAGTTTACGTTTCTAAATTGCATTGTGTTCCCACCACCCAAAGTGAAGCCATCATTTTTAGTTTCACTTGGCTAATGCCAAAAATGCAGCATCCATATTTCAATATCTGCTTGTGAGAATAAAAAGCACACAAACAAAAACCCCACCACATTCTATAAAGTTTAAAATATAATTCAGAATGCTTATCTTGTGTATAAGATGGTCTTCCATACTCTGCATTTTAATTAGGCAGAGCAGTAAATCACAGCACGCTGGGTGTTTTGTGAGGAACAGCTGGATTAAAATGTGCTTGAGAATAGGGGCTGGTGTTTCGGATGTCTGCTGGCAGGCTGCCTGCACTGGTGTATCTACAGAGTGCTGGAATGCTTGATATTTTCAGGGCAAGTTCGTTTTCCGTGGCTTACAACCTGCTTAATGCAGGGAAGAAAGCTTGTAACTGTTTTGCCATCTCATCAGTATGTGAGATGGAATAATCACAGTGGTTACCTAACAGTGATGGAAAGCCCAGGCAGCCAGGGAAAAGGGAACTGCAAATCTGACTGAACATGGGCATTTCAGGTTTGGAAATATGTGCTACCCACTAAAATGAGCTATCGACTAATTCAGGAAGAAATGGTATATGGACTTAATGTTCATCTTCATCCACACTATAATGAGAAGGATTAGACTGGATTCCATATGTGGGATATTTATTTCAGCAATACAAGAAAATGTATTTCCCTAATATTTTTTTCTATATGCACAAGGCCCTAAATTTTATACATGTGATTAATGCTTTAATTTGCTGTTCTAGTTGGATACAAGTTTACCATATAATATAAATTACTTACAAAGAAATTTGCTTAGATGGAGCTTAATTCATAAGCTGTTTAACCACCTTGTGTGGTATTGCTGCTATTTCTCTATGGGGCTCTGCAGCTTTGCAGCTTGTTTTAAAAATAATAAAAGCAGTCATCTCAGAAAAGTATTTTAAAATTATTTAAAAATGATATATACTCAAATGATTTTCATTTAGTTAAATTCAAAAAACAAAGCAAACAAAATTCAATTAAATCTTGACTACATTTTTAAAAATTTAAAATAAGCCAGGTATATTTAATTTTCATGAGCCTTGTTCACTTTTCAATTCTCTTGTTATTTTAGTGAACTAGTATTCTTTAGGCATACTTTTAGTTTATGAGGGTTAAATAAAATATTGGTAAATATGATGCAGAACCTGGTTTCCTTCAAATGAATTTTCAGTTGTTTCTCACTGAATAAAGGATGCATTTTTTAGAAGTAGAATATCATGTCTGAATAACACTAGGATCTCTTTGCCTGGCCTCAGATTGAGCTCAATAAAAGGTGTATATATGAATTAACTAATATGTGTAAATATAATTTATTTAATCTGTAAAAGAAAGGTGATATCAATATCTCCCTTATCTACATTTTATAGTAAGATCCATCACATAATATATGTGAAATGCATTGAAAACTTTAAAATTGAATATTTGAATTTATTGTATTATTCCTACTTGTACATATAAACTTTTCCTCCAAATACCAAAGAAGACCACTGCAGGAAGGTGAATTATGACAAGAAATATCAGTCAATGTGGGAGAAGGGACAGATCCAGGTTTGTGGGACCTGATTACATACAGTTTCTGAGAGGGGGCGCTCTCATCCTCTTAGACAAAAACGACACAAAATTGTGCTTATGAAATTATGTGCAAATCTGAATATTCATTTAGAGCAGGAGTAGGGAACTTTTTTTCTGACCAGGGATATTTGGATATTTATAATATCATTTGAGGGTCATACAAAATTATCAACTTAAAAATTTGCCTACTATGTTTGGTCAGACATTTAATTGACTCACCCCTAATGCCGTGGCAGGCCAGACCAAATGACTTCGTAGGTCTTACATGGCCAGTGGGCCAGACGTTCCCCAGCCCTGATTTAGAGTGAGAAATAATTTAGAGAGGACTTGAAAATACAGGTTTTGCTCTAATAAACTGACAATTTGCTAGAAATGCTCACCTAAAAATGCTACTTGAGTAAAATTTCAATGTTTCTCTTTTCCTGGGGTCCTCGTTAGAAGCAGTAGTGAAGGGATAAAAGGACATTATATTCTAATGCAAAAGAAAGGACCCCCCCCCCCTCTTTTGGATTATGTACAGCAGTCTAGCCATCATGTCAGTTTTAGGATTAACTTTGGAGCTTCCTTAACAGGGGCAGTGTGTAAAGCATGGTTGTGAATTTAAATTTCTTAGCAAATAACACAGCCCTCTAAGAATACTTAAAAAAAAAAAAAAAACCAAAAACCAAAAACCAAAACCCAAACCATATGTTTTTATTGATTTCAGAGAAAAGAAGGAAGAGGGAGAATTAGAAACATCAGTGCTGAGAGAGAATCATAGATAGGCTGCTTCCTGCACGCCCCCTACTGGGGATCAAGCCTGCAACCCTGGGCTTGTGCCCTGAATGGGAATAGAACCGTGACCTCTTGGTTCATGGGTTGACGCTCAACCCCTGAGCTGCACCAGCAGGACAAGAACAGTGTTTTAAAGAAACACCATGAGTGAGTAAAAAAATGTACTTAGATCTTGGGATTGAATCATTGAAGATTGAATAGATTTTTCTATATTCTTTCTTATATGTAAACTGTAACAGTGAGAGTCAGAACAAGAGCAAAGCTGGATTTTTATGAAAACTGAATAATAATTATTATACTAATAGACATGTATTCAATATTTACTGTAGTCTAGAAATTCTTCTTAGAACTTTAAATGTATTAAGAAATTTAATTCTCAAAATACTCTCTTCATTTTACTGAGGTCTAGGGAGATTAAGGAACTTGTCCAAGTTCACAAGCTAGTAAATAGTAGTAAATTAGGATTGAGACCCAAGTCTAGCAGCAGAGTCCAAGCTTCCTACACTACTTCTTTGTAAGATACCAAGGACTTAATTTTGCAAATCTTGAGTAGATTACAGAAGCCAAACCAAACATGCAGCTCAAATCTAGAAAATATTGAAATGACTGTGTTATACAAGTTCCGTTCTGACTTGTTTTCCACTCCTATATTTTCCCTCCTTGTGGTACAACTTCTGTAAATCTAAAAATGAATTCATCTTTTTGGTAATAGCCATTCAAACAGTTATGAGGTGGTATTGCAGTTTTGATTTGTATTTTCCTAATATGAGTAAAGGTGAGCATCTTTTCATATATCTGTTGGCCACATGTCTTCTTGGGAGAAGTGTCTGTTTTGGTCCTCTGCCCATTTTTTAATTATTTGTTTGTATTCCCTAAGCACACACTGTAATCAACCAATCACCTATTTAGACTTCAGTTATTTGATTTTAGTCATATATTAATAAACATTTCTTCATAAACTTTGGTATCTTTATATGACAACAGAGAATAAGGATCTTACCAGAAATAAATATTGTTTTTCCATTTTATATGCACTTATATTTTTAATTACATATGCTACCCTGTGTTGTTTCAAAGAGTTTGTTATTAATCTGATTTTTCATATTATCTTCCTTTTGAGAAAGAATGGAATGCAAATAAACCTAGGAAAAATTATAAATTGATTTTAAAAGAATAGAAAAAAAATCAATTCATTTGTTTTAGTTCTAGTAAATGCATACTACAGGGTGTCCCAAAGAATGTACATACACTATGACAGCTGATAGCTCAATTTTGAAAATAAAATATATCTTAATAAACACTGCCTTTATAATTATTCAAAGAGTATGTATACATTTTTAGGATACCTATATATGTATGACAATAACAAATTGCTAAGGTACTGTGGGACATATAGCTGATCCACAGGAGAAGGGAAAAGTAGAAAATATAACTATACCTTTGTACAGTAAACTTAAAGCCAACTTGGGGAGAATGACACACATGTGAAGCAACCTGAGAACAATGCAAAGCAGTATACACAAGTGTGAGACAAGTGGGAAAGAGTTGCTTAGTGCACAGTGTACACATTGTGAGGGGTTGGTCTCAGGGACCTTGAGTTTCTGAAGCAGGTAAAGTTTCATCTGGCCCTTGGAGGGTAAAAAAGATGACTACTCCTTTTCTGTACAGGTTGATAGGGAAAAACTGGGGGAGAAGTCCAGGTGGAAAAATAGTGGAATAAAGGGCGGGCATGATGTCAGCAACTGGTGGAGTTCAGTTGTGTGTCCGAAGTTACTATTGTCTTTATGGGTGTATATTTGGTCTTAATGTTATAATGAAAAATAAATAAAGTTATCTTTTCCATGAATACAGTTACCTTATTTGCCCTCATTTGAAAACACACCTTGTTTGGAGAGCTCCACACTGGCTTCCATGCAATGCAAATAAAAAACTAAAGGTAAAGCCTAACATAATATTTATATAAAACAGCATTATTTTAACCCTGTCTAGTGTCAAGGTACTGTTATAAATTGATCTGTGATTGAGAGATGTGTTTTATTAACAACAACAAAAACCTAGATATTAGGGCTTAATAGGATTCAAGAAATCAGCTATTGTAATGTTTTAGTGAATTATAAAAAAAGATTTAATGATTAGTGACTGATTCCTATGTCTTCTTTCATTGGGGATAACATAGCAATGAAATTGCTGCCAACACTGCTTTCTGTAACTTTACTAAGAATCATTAAAAAAAAAAAAAGAGTAAAAAGGCAAAACAAGATTAAGATTATTTGTTTGTTTTTTATAAGCTTTGCCTGATCCTGTTTAGAGTCACTTTGGGGATCTGTAAGTTTTTGTTTCAAAGTTATGCCATTTGAAACCCTTCGGTGGCATAAACATTCCATTATATAGAAAAACAGACACATATACAAACTTAACTTGGCAGAAATATATGTTTGCAGCCAACAGACTGTGCACAGTAAGCCCAGAATGAAATATAATCAGGGGTCTGATGCTGACATGGTAAGAAGACTGTGGTCTCCTTAAAAAGTGATGAAAATGTTTTCCCTTAGAAATCAATTACAAAGGAAAAGGAGGGGGCAAAGCTCCGATGTTTTCTCTGGAAATGTATGCTTAATAATTGTTTAATGATCATATTTGTAGAAAAACTACCAAAACAAATTAAGTGCATCTTTTGCATGTTGAAGGCAGTGCATAATGAGATGGGGAGTTATGCAGACTGACCACCCAGAGGTCACCCACATGTTATCTCTCTGTCAGTAACTTGCCATTCCCCGGGCCTGGCCCTCTGCCTCTCAGGATCAGCAATTTGTTTTGGGCAGCACACCAAGAGTTCACAGGTCCCCCACAGCTGGACATCCATTTATCACATTCACAGAGAATGCTACATTAAACATCAAATGATGATTTATTAATTTACAGTGAAAAATACAAATGTTGATCAGACCAGAATTCTCAAGTTGGCCTAACCAAAGCTGTTTCTCATTTTAGCAAAGTCCCTGCATGGTTGAATTATTAGTCTCTTGATTTCATCTACAGATAACTAATGACATCTGTTGTGACAGGTTTTTCTAGTTTAAAGAAAACCTAACTGACTTGTTTTTGCATGGTTATCCTTATACAACACCAGTGATGTCTAGGATAGTTTTCAACCCTACCTTCTATCTTTTATTGAAGATATATATATATATATATATACCCAGTACGCAAAAATTCAGCCTGTGCCCTCTGGCAGCCCGGGAGTCCTTGGGAGATATCTGACTAATGGCTTAGGCCCACTCCCTGCAGGCCTAAGCCATTAGTCGGCCATCCTTAGCACTGCTGCGGAGGTGGGCGAGGCTCCCGCCACCAATGCTGTGCTGGCCAGCCATGAGCCGGCTTCCAGCTGAGTGGCACTCTCCATATGGATGTGCAGTGACCAACAGGGAGAAGCTCCTGTATTGAACATTTACCCCTGGTGGTCAGTGTGTATCATAGTGACTGGTTGTTCCAAGTTGTTCTGTCATTAGGGTCAATTTGCATATTAATCTTTTATTATATAGGATAATTTATACTGTAAAATGAGCAGGCATTAGGGATCCTAATGAACTACGAATCATGTCTATTTCACTTCAGGTGCCTTAATGTGATAAAAGGAATATACATTCAAAATAGAACATTTCCTCCATATGTTCAAAGAGGAATATGAAAATCATTTGCTGAAATTCACTGGGCAAAATCACAGAGGGTGCATAATCTTTATTATTATTATTGTACGTGGAAGATAATTGGAATTAGCATTTATGCTTATAACTAGCTACTCAGCTTGCTCATCTTCAGGTGGGGATTGCCCCACCTAAATGATATATTAGGTACCCCGACCAAACTCGCTTCCTGACTCACATTGGTCTAATCATATAGTAACTTCTTCTGTGCACTGTTGTCCCAGAAATAAACACTCAGCCTAAGCCTGGCTCATCATAACACATTTTCTGGACATTTGTGACTTGAAAAGTACTCTTTCTCTCTCTGATGGATAAAGCGGTATCACTTAGGAACTGTCTGTGGCCACATGGGAAGTGCAAGTCTGCAAAGATAGGAAACACTAATAGCATATAGAAAGAAGCAAAGAAAATTAATGAAGAGTGTCCCCAAAGCATTAAAATTCCTGGTTCCAGTTGCTTCTGATGTCTAAATCCCTGAGCTTTCTATAGCAGTTTTGGTTTTCATTTTGAGTGTGAATTTTTTATATACACACACGCCTTTTTTGGTGAAGCTTACAAGTATTTAGTTCCCATTAATTGGAACAAAAATTTTTAAAAATAATGTAACAAAATGGTTTGTAAATATTGAAATTCACTTATTAGCCAGATAAGATTCAAAGGAACTTAGTGATAAAAAAATAAACGTTTCTGATAGAAAGATATATTGTAAGTTATATAGCATTTTTAAAATTTATTTAAATGCCTTAATTATTAACAATTAGTACAAAACACCTATGATTCCATTTAAAAACTCTTTATTCATATACTAGAGGCCTGGTGCATGAAATTCGTGCATGGGGAGAGGGGTTCCTCTGCCCGGCCTGCACCCTCTGTGATTCAGGACCCCTTCACCTTTTTCTTATCTAGCTAACCTCTTCACATTTAAAAAAATAACTGAAATACCACCTACTCTAGGAAATCCTCTTTGAACAAATCTCTTTACAATCTGTATCAAGTATTTTCATAGTACACCATTCTTTTTCTTTAGCAGCAACTTAGAGTGGATGCAATGTGCTTCTCATTCTTATGTCTGAATATTTTCTTATTGCTCTTGTAATAGCAAAGCTTATCCAATTTACATTTGCCTTTCAAGGGCTTATTTTTGGTTCAGTTTCTATTGTAGTTGGCTCCCTGCTTTTTTTTAAAAGCAATAAATTTGGGTTGTGATAGTAAGCCTCACTTGTAATCAAGCCTGTAGGTTTCTCTATCTGAATATTTGTATAATACTTATGACTTTAGCATACCAGAGATTGTGTTCATTTATAGAAAATAACCATAAATGTCACCTGATCATTTGATCTTCTAGCAATATTTTATAGCAAGATGTATTATTCTAGTAATTTAACTATTACAAAACTGAGGCGTACAGAAATAAATCACATTGAACGACAAAGAATGACTCAACTATCAAAGCATAGCACACTTAGGGCCCCACTTGTCCTGTGCCTCAGATGTTATAGCATAGTACACAGTTCACATTGAACTCAGCTTTCTTTAAAATAGGAAGGGATGCCATACTCAGGAAGCAGCTACTTCCACACATATTTTTTTAAATTTAATTCACAGCACATACTCTTTGTACTAATTGTTGGAAAATCACCCTAGCAATTGCCTCTGTTCCTCTCTGTATTGTTGCCTTACATTCTGATGTCATTACTGTGCTTTTATCCACTTGCTCTAATAAGATTGTGTTCCCCTTGCATGTTCCAAACTGTGGATCGAAACTCTGGCAGCCACCACACTGCTTTTTGTGTTCAGGAGTTTCAGTTTTATATCCCACACGTGAGTGAAATCATAGGGCTCTTAGCATTTCCTGACTGACGTATTTCACTTAGCATAACATTCACAAGGTTCAATGGGAGTTTTAACCTAAAGAATCAGTCTCAGAATTCCTTTCTCTCAACTGAAAGCCGAGTTACTGGCTGCCTACCTCTGCCTGGAATACCTTTCCCCACTCTACCCCACCCTTACCTCTTTACTTGCCAAACAACACCTGGCAGGTTCCTTCCCAGCACAGCTGATGAGCTCTCCTTCAGAGAGTCTGCTGGCGGCTTCCTAAAGTTTAGAGTTAGATGCCTCTGAAGGAGAGTTGATTCCTTCTGCCTACTGACAACCTCTGTTCACTTCTCCATAGATTGTAAATTCCTACAAAGTAGAGAGATTGTGTTCATTTTGAACATAGTATCATCAGAGATTAGCACAGTGCAGAGCATATATTTTTTCAATAATAAAACAGCGATGAACAAATGCATCTAGGGATTTCATATAAAAACTAGAGGCCTGGTGCATGAAATTCATGCACATGTAGGATCCCTAGCGACAATCAGGGCTGATCAGGCTCCCTGCCTCCCTGTCTCCCCCATCTCTTTCCCTTGCTGCTGATCAGGGCCTGCCAGCTGGGGGAAGAGCCACGGGAGGTTTTGATCAACAATTTGGAACATGCAAGAGGCAGCCAATCAATGATTCTCCATCATCATTGATGTTTCTATTTTTATTTCCTTCTACAAAATCAATCAAATATATATTTTTAAAAGGCAAGGTTTTTTTTAGAGGAAGAAAGATAGGGCAAGGAAGCTTTTTGGGAAAAAAAAAAAAAAGGACAGGGGGGCATTTTAGATCTTGCTCACATTTCAGATAAGATAACATAAGGTGGTCCTCAGGGGGTGACGGGTGAGGAGTGGCAGTGAGTGGAGCCGGCACTGCAGGCTGAGGAATGGGAATGTCTGTGACAATGGCACTGAGCGTGTGTTGGGGCCATAGCTGGGATCATTCATCCCCAAGAGGTTTTGGTTCCAGATGGGAGGAGAAACATGTTGATCAGCGGGCCTTCCTTAGGCTAGAAAATGACATGGGCAGCAGGAGTGGGTTGCACTGCTTCCCTAGAAATGTAAACAGTGTAACTGACTTGGACGTCAGTCACATGGCCAAGTCAATGCCCAGCCAGCCATGGTGGCTGTGTCCTGCCACTCTCTGGCTGTGCTGCAGTGCTATTGGCCCGGGAGGCCGAAGCCATGCCCTTGAGCGCATGTAGTATGCAAAGGGATGGGCAGGAAGCTGGAAGCCGGAGCTGATGCAGTGCAGCCTGGCATGCTACATCTGTCATGGAGCGGGACGGGAGCAGCTGTTGGCATGACTAGCTTTGAAGTTGGAGGGGCTGCGCTTCCTGCATGTCATCAGTGAGTCACCGGACCAAGAGGCACCATGGGACCAAGAGGCAGCAAGGTGGGGTCGCCACCATGGTTGGTGTGTGGTCCTTTGCAGTGTGCCAGCAGGGCTGGGCAGGGCTTGGGGAGGTTTTCTCCTCCTGGAGCCGCTCTTTACAGGGTGGCAGTGTCTGGTTGCTTTTTTTTTTTTCTCAAAATTTTTTTTATTGGAAAGCAAGCTCTGGGCTTGTGGAGCCTGGGATCCCTGGGCCATAGTGTGCTCCTCCAGGCCTCACTGTGCTCCCTTCTCCTCCTGCATTGAACGTCAGCCTGGTCTCTGCCCTCTTTCAATTCGGGACCTTTCGGGGGATGTAGCAGTGTGCCAAGCAGCAGGCGGCCAGGGAGAAGCCCAAACCATGCCTGGGTACCACATGGCTCACACACATCCTGGCTGCTGTGCCTGCTGTTGTCATTTGGTTGTGCTGCTGTGGGTTGCCAGCCATGAGCCCAGCTTCTTGCTGAGCTGAGCTCCCCCCGTGGGAGCAAACTGACCACAAGGGGTCAGCTCCTGCATTGAGCATCTGCCCCCTGATGGTCAGTGCACATCATTGCAAATGGTCAACAGTTGCTCTGATGGTTCCACCATAATGGTCACTGGGCGCTATATATAGCACGAATTTGTGCATGGGTGCATGGTAGGGTCCCTTGGGGTGGACTATTGGGATTGAGCCCCAGCATGTGCCCCCAGCTTTGCAGCCCCACAGCCCCACAGCCCCTCCAACTCCAAATTGGCACCCCCACCTTGGCCTGGCACTGCCCGCTTACCTATTCCACCATTCTGCTGAGGTCCCACTCTTGTCGGGGCCCATCAGGACTGGCAGTGTGTCCACTGCAGCCCACTGCCAGCATCAGCGTCACTGACGCCTGCCATGTTATGAGCTGCCCCCTGTGCATATTTAATGCACATTATAGGAAGCAGTCGGACTCCAATTGAAATTTCTTTTCTTAAATTGAATATTGAAGCTAAGTATTTGTATATGGTATGGAATCAGAGGACAAATGAATATATTGGTTGGGAGGGATTTAATATTATTTAATTATTTCTCAAGTGATAAGCAGCAGTGAGACATGGCATGGTATTGGTTGGGAAGATTTTAAAGCTAAAATAAGTTGCACCATGCTTTTTGGCTTGTGTAGAATATCAACATGGAAATCATCATTAGGAACAACATTATTTCACACCAGTAATCTAAGTATAAGCCTAATGTTCTGGCTTCCACTAGTGTTCATGTTGTAGCTAACTATTCACTTATCTAATTTGGTTGGAAAAAAGAATGACAGTTCATAAAATTATTGTTAGTAATGCCTTAATGAACATTGCACCCTTTGTTTTGTTTTGTTTTCCCGAAAAGAAAATGTTTTTACTAAGGAAATGCTACTGAATAAAGGGTTATTCGCCTGATTTATGGGGCTTTTAAATAGCAGACAACCTTTGCAATCAGGAGGCAGGACAGTGTTTTTAAGATTCATAATCTGTAATGAGGACACAACACAGAGCTGTCATTGCACACAGATTAGAAATAAACTGCAGTAATTTCTCTTTTATATTTCTGCCTGTAGTGTAAAAATGTATCATTTTATATAAATATTTTGTTTATTATTTGTAATAAATATTACTTTAAAATATGGCAAAAGAGGATACTTGGTCTCAAGTAATAAGGGACAAAGATTGAACTTGGTTTATTATACTTGTTAACCATTTCTTTTAAAGTCTGAATTTTTTTAAACAGGTATTAGATGTATATCAGTTTTATCTACTGATATGTATGTTTATGATAATGCATGGTTAGAATTATGCATATAGATATAGAAAAAATCAACATAAACATATATTAATTATAAAATATATTAGGCACTAGGAAATATAAATTATATAATATTCATTTTAATACCACCCAGTCTCAGAAATAAAACTTTAAAATAATTAAAAACATGTGTTCCCCTAGCTTTATTGGTTCTATGCGTAGAACATATGCCCCGGGACTGAAGGATCTTGGGTTTGATTCTAGTCAAGGGCATGTACTGCAGTTGCAAGTTTCATCCCTGACTCTGGTCTGGGCACATTGGGAGACGACCAATGGATATGTCACTCTCTGTCCCTTTTCCTCTTTCTAAAAAATCACTGGGAAAATATCTTCAGGAGAGCATTAGCCACAAATAAATAAATCCCATATGTTTGTCTAATACCTTATTTTTCCCAAGAATTAACTTCCATTCTGAGTTTGTCTCTTTATATTTGTAATAAATATATTTAAACAACATATAGCATATTCTGAATGCATAATAATCTGGCCACTCAGTATATATATTAAAGGCCCGGTACATGAATTTGTACATGGGTGGGGTCTGGCCAGCCTTGCCAGGGAAAGGGGACATGGGCACTTGGCCGGCCTGCCTGCTGGTTGAGAGGACAATTTGCATGTTAGCCTTTTATTATATAGGATATACACTGAGCGGTCAGATAATTATGTGTTCAGAAATCATAATAATCTGGCCATCCAATGTGTATATATAAATATAAATACATATTTATTTCAGAGAAGGGAGAGGGAGATAGAAACATCAATGATGAGAGAGTCATTCACTGGCTGCCTCCTGATTGCCCCTTACTAGGGTCTGAGCCCACAACCTGGACATGTGCCCTGACAGGGAATCAAATGATGACGTATTGGTTTATAGGTTGACCCTTGGGCAGGCTAATTATTTTTAAATTAGCATGAATCTTTCTACAAAAATATTTCAGCAATTTATTTTTTGCAGGTAACATATTTTTGTAAATCTGAGACTTGTGGCTCCATTTGTTTACTTTTGCTACTTAATGAAATTCCATTTAATGCCATTTTATTTATTAACTAGAGGCCCAGTGTATGAAATTTGTGCACTGGCAGGGTCCCTAATGGCTGCCAGCCAGGTACTCCCTCCCTTTCCCCAGCCGGCCCTGCCCCCTGGTCGAACTCCCGGTCAAGGGGACAATTAGCATACTATGCTTTTATTATATAGGATGTATTATAATAAACTTGTTTTTTTAAAAAAATATATATATTACAAATAGTAATGTTATAAACTCCTTGTACATGCCTTGTGCATGCATCAAAATGTCTTTAGAAGTATATACCTTGACTGACTTTACAAAGAATTATAATGTTCATCTATATTAGATATTGTTAAATTGTTTCTCTAAAGTGATTTTAACAATTAACACTTTTATCAGCTGTTAGTAACTGACTGTTTTTCTTTATATATTTATTCTACCACACCTGATATTTTCAGAATTCCAATTTTTTGCAATATTTATTGGGTCTAAAATAATATATCATTGAACCATTTCCTGATTACTGGGAGCAGGAATAAAGAGGTTGGAGAGGTCAGATTTATTCTTTTGTGATTTACTTTCTCAAATCATTTGCATTTAAAAATATTTTAGTTTTTTTTTCTTTATTGATTTCTATGAGTTATTCATTTGCTCTAGATCCTAATACTTTGTCTTACATATGCTTATATATTTTCTGCCAGTCTGTTAACTTTTTTTTACTTGATCTGAGGTGAATAGCAATATTCTTTGAAATTTTCTGAGACATATACTAAAATTCTATTTTTTAATGGTATTTAGCACACTGTTGTTAGTTTTTGGTTGTTCTGAATTTTTACATGAATAAACTAATTTTTAAACTAATTTTTAGGACCACTGATTGAATATTATGTTTCCTTCTATGAATTTTCACTATCAATCCTAATATAGAGGAAGAAAAAAATATCATAGAAGATCAATTAATATGTTTGTATGTTTAACTACCTTTTAAGTTCAAACAAGAAAAATGAGGATTGGCACATATATTGATTGTTTTTCAAAAATAAAAATTCTTGTATGGGATGCTAATAACATTATAGCCCTAAAAACCATGAAAATAACACAAATACAAAATCTGCCAACATTGAGGCAAGCAAAGTAAAATTGAAATGCAACATGAATTGGTAGAAATTATAAATGTGTTAGGATATTTCATGTACTTCAATATTTTTCAGAAAAGTATACAATATTACCTTGGTTTCTAAATGACTAAACGTAATAGAAATAGAGGGTACTCTTTAATGAAATTTTACTATTATATAAAAAGTGGTGTTTTTTTATTTTTATTTTTTATGACAACACATTAAGTAACAATGAACATTCATTGCATGGAGGTAACTTGCTCCTGGTGGGAGCATAGCTAGTTTCTAATATTTCCATTAAACAAAACAAACAAAAAACCCTCATGTAATCTGTCCTTTAAAAATTGAGTTTGTAGGAAAAATATGCACTGATTTCCTATCACTTCATAAAATATTACCATGAAGTTAGTATCTGTGACTAATACTTCTCATTTTTTAACCATGAACAAAGAGTAAAAGGAATAATAAGAAAATATCTTAAATTTTTAAAAAGCCAAAAACCAGTTGGAGAATTGGGCAAAATATGTAATAATTTGGTATGGTATAAATATTATAGAATATATTTTGTCTTTGTGGAGATATATTAAAATTAATATGGAAATTTTTTATTATGACACATAACCTATTAAGCAATTAACCAATTAGAAACATATTCTCATTTATCATTACTATTTTCAGTCATATCAGACTGGTTTTTTTTTTAACTGTCTTTTGGTGAACACAAAAAGAAAATGAAATATTTCATTGAGATTCATACATTTGATCACTATGTGGCCTTGTGTAGATTTATTGCTTAAACTATGATCAGAAACAATCATTTGAAATGATCATTATTTAAAAAATTACTGGAGTAAGACTCATACACAGTTATTTGTCTATATCTTTGTAATTTATGTCATTACAGTTCTTCAAAATGAATCTTTGAACTTGTGGTATTTGATTTAGTCTGTGGCATTAACGTATAATGTCTTTTGAGCTTAGACCCAATGGTTTTCTTTCAAGTTAGCACAATTGCTGGAGAAATAGATAAAAGTGTTTTAAGTATCAATCAACCAATTTCCCATATTTTATAACTGTATACTTTAGAATATTTAGCAATATGTCTACCAGAAGGGTTATGCATTGCTCCATTAAATATGTAAACACATTTAATTGGTTATAGTCACATTAATTGTATAGGACATAATAGAAATATGTTGGTAATGTATCATCCTACTCCAAACATTTATTTTATGGCAATTATTTTCTTTTTGTTGTCATTGAAAATACATTAGGCAATATAATTTCTGTGCAGTGGGCTAATAATGTCCCACCAATCCACTGCAAACAGTTTGCTTTAAACCAGTTAGAAAGCATTGTTAGCAATTCATGCACAGGGGAGGTTCCTTCAGTCCAGCCTGTATCCTCTCCAATTGGGGACCCCTTGGGGGATGTCAGACTACCTGTTTAGACCCAATGGATCAGGCCTAAACAGCCAGTCAGACATCCCTCTCTGTGGCAGCTGTGGGTCAGGCCTTCTCTCTCTCTCTCTCTCTCTCTCTCTCTCTCTCTCTCTCTCTCTCTCTCTCTCTCTCTCTCTCTCTCTCTCTCCCTGGGCCTTGCCAGCAGCCCTGGCAGCTGCTGATGAGGCCCCACCACTCTATTTCTCAGGGCCTCGCCAGCAGCTGCAGTGGCTGCAAATCAGGTCCTGCTCCTCTCTCTGGGCCTGATCTTCAGCTGCCAAAACAGAGGTGAGATCATTAGGCCTCTGGTCAGGCCTGGGCCAGAGGCTAACAACCTTGCCAGGCTTACCTTGCCCCGCCCGCCCACAGCCTGCTGCTCTGCCCACCCGCCGGCTGCCAGCTTTGCTGTGATAGGAGCCTGTGGGCCAGGGTGCGGGAGGGATCAAGAGGTACTCCATGCACTTCCTTATGACCAGTTGTCCATCTGGTCATTTAGGTCATGACGGCCATAGGCTATTAATAGTATATAGTGAGAGTTAAATGAAAGTGATTAATATTGTTATATATACAACCAGTTAAAACAAAATGAAAGATAAACTGTTTTTCTTAAACCCATGATTCCTTCTAAAATTGTATTTTTCTCTCTCTATCCCCATTACTTATACATATGCCTATGTATATATAACACCTTGCAGTTTATTAAGCTTAAAAAGTATAGTTCACATCCCGATTGTGTGGCTCAATGGTTGAGTGTCAGCCGATGAAAAACCAGGAGGTCACAGTCATATTCCCAGTCAGGGCACAAGCCTGAGTTGCAGGCTAGGTTTCCTCCAGAGGCAGACAATCAATGATTCTCTCTCATCATTGATGCTTCTATCTTTCTCTCCTCTCTTCTCTGAAATCAATAAAAATATATTTTTAAATACATTGAGCCACACAATGGGATGTGAACTATACTTTTTAAGCTTAATAAACTGCAAGGTGTTTATATACATAGGCATATGTATAAGTAATGGGGATAGAGAGAGAAAAATACAATTTTAGAAGGAATCATGGGTTTAAGAAAACAGTTATCTTTCATTTTGTTTTAATGTTGTATATATAACAATATTAATCACTTCATTAACTCTCACTATATACTATTAATAGCCTATGCGTCATGAACATAAATGACCAGATGGACAACCTGGTCATAAGGAGTGCATGGAGTAGTACCTCTTGATCCTCCAGCACCTGGCCCACACCTATCACAGCAAAGTGGCAGCGTTAGCCTCTGGCCCAGGCCTGACCAGAGGCCTAATGATCTCACCTCTGTTTTGGCAGCTGAAGATCAGGCCCAGAGAGAGGAGCAGGACCTGATTTGCAGCCACTGCAGCTGCTGGCGAGGCCCTGAGAAATAGAGTGGTGGGGCCTCATCAGCAGCTGCCAGGGCTGCTGGCAAGGTATGCTAGTTAGACTGGACAGCCGAACGACCTTCCGACATCATTCCGGATATCCTTCCAAATGAAGCCGCAGTGGAGGGGGCTGAGGCAGAGGCAGTTACAGGCAATCAGGCAGGCAGGCAAGCAGGCAAGCATTTAGGGGCCATCAGGCAGGCAGGCAACTGGTTATGGGCAATGAGGCAGGCAGGTAGGAGAGCAGTTAGGAGCCAGCAGTCCAGTTGCAAGAAGGTGCAGACTGGGCTGAGGGCCCCTCTACTGTGCATGAATTTCATTTACCAGGCCTCTACTCTATCTATAAAAAGCCTAAGTGACTGTCTGACTGTCCGGCTGGGAGCTATGATGCTCAATGACCACCAAGGAGCAGACACGCAATGCAGGAGTTGCCGAGCTTTGGTGACTTGGCAGCTGCAGTTCTCGAGTGAGGAGGGAGCCCGATTCCAGGGTGCATCACCTGAGAGCCACCCTCTTGCAATCTGGGACCCCTTGAGGGATGTTGGAGAGCCTTCAGTCCGATCTCCACAGGCCAGGCCAAGGGACCCCAGAGGTGCACAGATTTGTGCACTGGTCCTCTAGTGCCCTAGTTGGTAAACTGCAGCTCGCGAGCCACATGCGGCTCTTTGGCCTCTTAAGTTTTTAGCAAAGGTCAGCTTAGGAGTACCCTAATTAAGTTAATAACAATGTACCTACCAATATAGTTTAAATTAAAAAAAAATTTGGCTCTCAAAAAAAATTTTAATCATTGTACTGTTGATATTTGGCTCTGTTGACTAATGAGTTTGCCAACCACTGCTCTAGTGTACCTATAATGTATCTGAATATATTTTTACCAATTTTATAAATGATTTATGTAACATAAATAAAACCTGTGGCCATGGTTGTTATAAATATTTCTATATTTGTCATATACCTGTTTATTCTGAAAATGAAATTTCAATTTCTGTGTAGTAAATCCTGTCTATCTTTGGCTTTCTAATTTTTGTTACAACTTCAAAGCTTAAATTTGCCATCCCTTAGGAGAGCTTATAAATATTCAAATCTATTTTCTTTATTTTCTGATTTAAATATTTTAAATATTAACTCTTAATGCAATCAGAATTTATTTTGGTGTCTTTATATAGGTGGTATTTCCATTTTTGGTTAATTTAAAGACTACTACATAAAATATTTCTGATTTTTCCTTTTATGTTGTGACTTATTCACTTTAAGATACATAAATATACACTAGAACCTCCTTTTAGCTTTTTATTCTATTTATTTCTGAATATGTTTTTAAATGCCAGATTTAATTTCATCTACTTTTGTGCTATTTCTTAATATTGAATTAAATGTGTTAAATTAATATATTTTCTTTCATGAGTTTTTATTGTTTAAATAATTCATAACTCAGTACCTAATTTGTTCTATATAAGGGTTAAAAACATGATTCCTGAAGAATTACAAAAGGTAATATTGGGTATAAAATGTGAATTTATCCACACTATGGAATTAATGAATTTATACCATCCTTGAAATATTTTTTAACTTTTTAACCATTTTAGTAAGATGGTTTTGTAGAATGCCAAACTTGATTTGGAGATACTGATCTTCACTTTGTAAATTAAACACAAATTTGCCCTCACTTGTAAGGAACAGGGTTCTTTTCCTTTTAAGAATTCTTCTGAAAAGCTACAAATAAAAATACTATGTAAAAAAGGGTTTATAAGCTACTGAACAATTCATGATTGGAAAATTGCTGACCTAAAGACCTTATTTTGAATCCAAATTACTCCTTCATATTAGTGGCTCTTCAGCCCTTTGATCTGTTTCGAAACTTTAGAAAAATTTTGTACAATGTTTAGCTTAAATTAGAAAGATAAAAATGCTCATTTTATAGAGAGGTTTCCTGCAACACTTACATGTGTACGTGATAGGACTACAGTAGGAAAAAAGGAAAGAAATGTTTGCTAAAATAGGATGACTTCGATAAAACTGCTCATTCTGAATAACAGTATCATGTATTATACTTGAATGAAGTTGTTAAACAAGATCTGTTTGCCTATACTGTTGTGCAGTATCAACCCAATCAAAAACTCACTCATTGTTTTTTAATTCAAAATTGATTAGCAAATGCGGAGAAGTCAACTTATCTCACTCAAACACAGGTACCAAACTCAGAGTAAATATTTTGGTAAACAATTATTCTGTCCTTGCATATTCAGCAGTGTGCTAAATTATGCATAATCTTGCATAAGTAATAAGTGAAGGTAGCTTAAATTCCATCTTTTTTTTTTTTTTTAAACCTGACCTATTTCTTTCAGTGCTGTTAGCTGCTTAAATCATGTATGAGCTTCCTGTAAGGCTTCAATGAGTAGCACGGGTGGAGAAACTTCAGTAATAAATTTCAGGAGAAGACAAGTTTTTTGACAGGCGTAATGCAACACATACAGTGTCTGGAACTCACACTCTGGGAATTTAGAGCAATCCTCGCAAAGCAGCATTTCCCTGTTACATTAATAGAGAAAATGAAGTATGAAAGTCCTCAGGAATTACTGCTAGGTGTAATTTAAATAATTTACCAGAGGCAGTTTCAGCACATGCATAGAACAGGAGCATACAGAGTTTGCCATAAGCAGTTTATAAATAAACTATATTCTGCTGAAGTAAGTCAGGCATAAATTATAACTATTCCTTTCGTGGCTGTATCCCGTTCCTCATTGTAATAGTGATTTAAAAAAAAAATTCTGGGTTATGACCTTCTCTTGGAAATGACAGACGTTGCCTGCCTTGTACCTTGCTTATGAGCTTCCTTATGGATAATGATTTGGTGACTAGGAGATCAAAGTAAAATTACTACTACTGAAAATAAAAAGAAAAGCATTACACATCTGTAAACAGAATTGTAGAAGGATTTCTTAGCCTGATTGGGGGCAGGAAGAGATATGTAGCCAAAGACCATCAAAGAGATACCATTTTAGGAAAGCTTTTTGCATTATATATAGAGAAAAAGGGGTAGTTTCTTTTTCTTGCCTCAAATATTGTGCCTTAAAGTAGCATGCCAAAGGAAAAATGTCAAAATAAATGTATAATGAAGTCTCAAAATTATACAGAAGTTATTTGTAAAACATGCACGTAAAGGTTAAAAAGTTTCTATTTCATAGAACCTTGAGTTATTAATGAGTAGGTGGGATGGCGGTAAAGGTTTTCCTAAAATACCCTGTTGACACTATGGAAAGAGACTTTGTAAAATGCAGATGGACTGGAGTGCTAGTTCTACCTCTCAAACATCAAATTATAAGCCAACATCTGTAACTTTTACTTTCATTTATCTTCCCTTTGATAGAGAAAATAGATTCCTTGAGGAAATAAATAGTATAGACTAGTCAGTGAATAACAAAGTTCCTGATGTTATATAAGAAACATAGAAAGATTATGTTCATCCTCACAAGTATTCTTTTAGTCATAAATCATACTTTCTAATTAAGTTATCTCTATCTCTCTCCCCCCCTCTCTCATCTCTCTCTCTCTCTCTCTCTCTCTCTCTCTCTCTCTCTCTCTCTCTCTCTCTCTCTCTCTTTTCACCCCCTTTCCCCCTCTCAATCTCTATATATGTAGATATGTATAGGAAGAATTATGTTAGAGTTAACATTTTGTGTGGGAATGCATACTTGACATATAGGTGCTATAGCCAAATGCTCTTTAGAGGGGATAGTGGGAATATAGAAGATACATTGCAATAATTATGCTTTTATTTTCATAAAAGTTTTGTAATAATAGCCTCATAACTTGAAAACACCTGTTAATAAATGAAATGCTTTTCTGATATTTGACCTTCAATGTGGAATGGAAATACACTTTTACTTGTCCATGTCTTTAATGGAGAAGAAAGACTTGATGTAGTTGCCATTCAGACATTTAAATCTAGGTTGCGATTTACTTATCTGATCTTTATATGTGATTCCATGTCTTCATCGTGATATAGGTTGTAGTGATAGATATGCATTAGAAAGCATGGCCCAAGTTATGACATGAAAAGGTTCTGAGGAACTAATGTATGACATGGTGACTATAGTAAATTTGTTATTGTATACCTGAAATTTGCTGGCTAGATTTTAAGGATTCTCACCGAAAAATAATAAATAAAAGTTTATGAAATGATAAATGCATTAATTAACTTGATCGTGGTAATTATCTACTTTAAATGTATTGCAATTTTATTTCTCAACTATGCCTCGGTTAAACAGGGAAGAGGGGAGGAAAGCTTGGCCCAGAACCCTAACACTGGCAAACTGGATAATATAGAGTAGAACCTTAAACTCAACTCATTGCTATAAGTAACTAAATTAAACAGCCAACTGTATATGTAACCTGTGGAAAAACTGAGAAATTTGTACTGAGACAAAATGAGAAATACCCTAAGGCTCCTTTGAGTTGTATTTGCCTGAATAGAAGAAGAAATGACAAAGTTCTAATACATTTTTGCCTTTAATAGGCAATTACAATCAACAGGTGTGAACTTACAAGGAGATTATTGCTAAAATATTTTTTCTATGTGTATGCCTCACACAGGTGGGTACATTATTTTTTTTTAAATTAATTTTCACAGAGAGGAAGGGATAGGAATAGAGAGCTAGAAACGTCGAAGAGAGAGAAACATCAACCAGCTGCCTCCTGCACACCCGCTACTGGGGATGTTCCCACAACCAATGTACATGCCCTTGATTGGAATTGAACCTGTGACCTTTCAGTCTGCAGACCAACTCTCTATCCACTGAGCCAAACCAGTTTCGGCGTCACAGGTGGGTACATTCTTATGCAGCTATTGTAGATGCTAGTCTCACAATATAGCTTGTGGAATGTTGAAAGTCTCTGCATTTTAGTAAGGACATTTAGAAAAGTCTGAGAAAAGACTGTTCTAATATCCAAAGGAAGAGAGTAAATTATAACATGATGAAATAAGCATTTACATAGTGTTTACTTAAATAATTCAGATATTCATATTCTTACAAGAATAAGTTTAATTCTGTGGGTGTGAGATGTAGGTACAGTACTTGTTGATGGGATGTTGGTGGGAAGGTTAGACAAAGGGAAAGGTGATGGTAGCACCTTATGCTCCGAGGAAGAGAATTGGACTACCAGAATAAGTCTTGCAAAATATTACGGGGATCTTAAGATTCCTGGAGCTACTTGAAGAGAGGTTATATATCCAAGGTAAAGAAAGCAGTGACACAAGAACTATAACAAATTCACTGACTTACTGTTTTGACTTTGTCCAGTCTGGGCTTGGAACAAACAAATTCAGTTTTCTGTAATTTTATTGAGCCACTTAAATATCTGCAGTCAAAACCCATATTGATAATGCAAGCTTTCTTTACTTGTTGATAAATTTTGCATATATGAAAATCTAGTCATCTGTTGCTTTAATTGAATTGATCCCTCTAACATAGTTTCATTATCAGTGATTGTTACCATGTTCGTGTTTTGAACTTGTTGCTCTAATGGAAAGTTTGGCACCTTTTCTCATATTACTATAGGAAAGAAATATTCTATCAGAGGAATAAATAAGGTTAAGCAATGTGCAAAGATGCATTTTAACCTACCCTGTATCCATGTACATGTGTGTATATGGAGTGTGTGTGTGTGTGAGAGTGAGTGACATTGGGCATTTTTTATAGTTATCCATTTAGTCTGCTATGATGGAGGTGTTCATATGATTGTGGATTCTTAGCATAACTAATGTTAGGTTCTCTTCATACAGGTGCCCCACTAAGATCTCCTTTTGGCTCTAAAATGAAACCCAATACATTTATTGTGGTTGGGAAGAAGTAAAGAAAAAAAAGTCTCTGTTTTAGTAGTCCCATGTAAGGTGTCTGTAATAGAATTACGTAATATCAATCCAATCAAAAGCAGGAGTTTCGTAAATAGTATTTTGTAAGTTTTAAAGCAATCCTGTACACAGATCCAGGAAATACCGTTTTAGTATCATTTCTGTCTCCATTATAGGTTCTGAGAACTTTGGTTAATTTTACTTAATCACTAGGCCTTAAAAATAAAACAAAAGAATACAAAAAACCTCCAAACCATAAATATATACCAATCGCACAACAATAATATTTTTGGAACATAGATTGGCACATTATAGATATTGAATGAATGTAGACTGAACAAATTTTAGTGTAATTACAGAAATGTTGATAGCCAACAATATCATACTTGGATTTATATCCATTCATTTCTTAGTTCAAATAATTTTTACCCAGGGAACTTTGTAGTAGGTATAGTATTCTACTCAGTGAGAGTCTACCATATACCAAAGGAAAGAGAGGTTGTTTGAAATTACTTATGATTTGGAGCTGGTCAACAGGAAAATTATACATTAGCATGAAAAGTGACATTAGGTTTACCTTTGAAATATTTTCTTTATAAAGTTCTTTTTTTAATGCTAACTTTAAAAATAAGTTCTAAGTCTTCAATTACTTTTATGCTCAAATGCAACTTGTGACATATGTTGTTTATTAATAAAGGAGTGTTTCTTTGATCTATAATTGGAACATATATAGATATAACTTTCTCTGTTCTCATTCTTCTTAAATTAGCTATAAATGGTAAAAATATAGCATTATTTGAACTGTTTAAAACAATGATGTTCTTCAGAAAAATATACTTTTGTTATTGAATTGAGCTTCAGTAGATTAGATAATGTTAACATGAAATTTTTCTTAATATTCAATAAATAGTTTGTAGGCCTGATAAAAACAGTTTAGTTAAAAGAATTCCATTAGCATCATTACGATGATAGAAAAAATAATGTGCAAAGTAGAGTCACTGTCATGATCCTGACCTTGTGATACAAATTAAAATAAAGAAAAGTGTCATATTTCTCCGTGGTTCAACTTGGGTTCACCTAATAGAACTCTGACAAAAGCAAATGTTTTGTCACTTAGTCTGTTGCCAAGAACATTTTAGTACATAATTAATGATAATACTCTCTTTAATGTGTGTATATGAATGAACACAAAGTTGCTGCTGGTGCTACAGAAACACTATCATGTTCAATGTGAAGAGAGCAGCACAATATCCACTAAAATAATGAGCTGTGGAAAGGATAATGGGAGGTGTCAGAAGCACAATAAACATGATTAGAGCGGAGAGGAAAAAAGAACCATTTAGCACCATCAGTATTTTTCTCTTAAAATAGGAAAGTATGTCCTCAGTGGATTTTTATGGCTCCTCTTGCCATGCTGTTTATAAATATTGTGGACTATGCAGTCAGTTGCTTAGTTTACATCTCTCTCTTGTATGCTGACCCCTTTTTCTCTAATTGGCCCACAAGACTGGGTGTTCTCTAGAAAAATGCTTATTTTACTGTGCAAACAAATCACCAGGAGAATATGTTGATATATAGATACTGATTCAACAGACCTGGGTGGGGCCTGAATTTTGCATTTCAAACTAGTTTACAGGACATGCCCTTGTTGCACATCTATGGACCACTTGACTGACAAGGCCTAGGGAATCATCCTTGGGCTTCTCGGTAGACAATTTCTTGTTCAGGTAATCATTTAAATATATCCTCTGTGGTCATGATTTGTGATTTCTTATCCTGTCTCCACTCTTGTAATCTTCAAACTCTTCAATTCTACATGATAAAAACTAAACTCATTATTGTCACCCTCAAACCCAATTTATTGCTTTATGCACTATCACATTAATGATACCGCCATTCCTCAAGTTGGCTAAAATGGTCATATTATATACATTTTACAGATATTGCTTTGAAAATTAGGTAATATATCAAAATGATTCTGCTAGTAAGTAAGATAGTCAAGATTTGAGTACATATTATCTGATTAAAAGCCTGTGTTCATTCATTGTATTTGATTATCTTTCTCTAGAATAACCTTCCACTTCTTTACCTACTGATGATCTCACACTCAATCATAAAATTTATTTCCTTTGTATAATCCTTTCTAGTTCTTCAAAGAAATGTAATTCCTTCTTTCCTCCACAGCAGTTTGGTATCTATTTCATTTAATAACAGGTTTCATTCCATTCCAATTGTTGATTGAGGTGTCTGTCTCTTATTTTGGGGCGTAAGCTCCTTGAAGTTCTGATGGACTGTGTGTATATACTTGTAAATTTTCTAATTAGGAAAAATGGGAATAGATATTTTTTTTTTTTTTTTGGGGGGGGTTTATTTTTATTTTATTTTATTTTATTTTTTATATTTTATTGATATTTTACAGAGAGGAAGGGAGAGAGATAGAGAGCTAGAAACGTCAATGAGAGAGAAACATTGACCAGCTGCCTCTTGTACACCCCCTACTGGGGATGTGCCCGCAACCAAGGTACATGCCCTTGACCGGAATCGAACCCGGGACCTTTCAGTCCGCAGACCGACGCTCTACCACTGAGCCAAACCGGTTTCGGCGGAATAGATATTTTTTAAATAAATCAAATGATATAGTCATATACAAAACATATACAAAAGAAGAAAGAAAGACAATCCCTGTTGCTCTCCAAGTTCCATTTCTTTGCATTTAGCTAATCATTGTTAGGAGATTGGTTGCAATCCCCCAAAATATTGTCTATGTAAATATTGAAATGAAATATCCAGATTTCACATTTTCCTATGATGTTATCTTTGTTGTTTTATTGTTTATTTAAATATATTTACTTAGCTTTTTCATGTCGTTTATTTTGTTACTTTGTATGCAGCCAGATTCATCACTTTTAGATATATAGTTATATTAGTTTGAATAAATATAAATAGCTGTATAACCACTATTACAATGAAGATATGGAATATTATGTCACCAAGGAAAAAGCAAAACTGTTTTCCTTGGTAGGTGATCATCAACTTCCTGAAAACCACTCATGTTTTCTCTTTCTATTCATTTACCTTTTCCAAAATGTTATCTATATAGGATTGTGTAGCAAATAATGGTGCCTAGTTATTTTCATTTAGCATAATAATTGTGAAATGTATTCATGCAGTGCACATATCAATAGTTTATCGTAGATTTCTTTTGCTATGAATTAAAGAAAGTAATTACAGGGGATATAGAGCTAAGAAAAGTTTTATTTTTTTAATGAAAGAAATAATCAGCATGTTTATATGGCTGAGGCGAAAAATAAAAATTGATGAAGATCAAAGGGGAAAATTCCTGGAATAATCTGCCCAAAGAAACAATAAATTCTGAGGGCTCATGCAAAAGTGGAGGTGATGGCTCTATCTGGTTTGGCTCAGTGGACAGAGCATTGGTCTACGGACTGAGGGGTCCCAGAATTGATTCTGGTCAAGGGAACATGCCCAAGTTGCAGGCTCAATCTTCAATATGGGGTGTGCAGGAGGCAGCTGATCAATGATTCTCTCTCATCATTGTTTCTCTCTCTCCCTCTCCCTCAATCTCTGAAATCAATAAAACAATATATTGAAAGAAGTGGAGGTGATAGCCTTAGAAGCTCTGGGAGTCTGTCTGTTGTAATAGGAAGAAATACAAATGCATGGTGGCTGGGTTTATATGGTAGTTGGAGCTCAAGGAAGTTTTATTCTGTCTGCTTCTATTTTCTCTGTGAAATTGAAAGCAAAGCTTTTGTCTGAAAGTGAAAATGGGGGGAGAGGTATTAGAGGTTTGGGAAAAGAAGTGACAGAACAGTCACCTGAGAAACTGGACTAGTGAATGGACAAGTGAAATGTTGTAGGACTGCTGGGCACCAATATGGGAGCCCTTCAAGTTCATGGTAATAACCTAAAGCTGAATTTAGGCACATAGTGTATGTGATTGTGGTGCCTTTCTCCATAATGACTGCAGAAATCAACTTAAGAATTACAATTTTTCTAAAAAAATATGCTGAAGGAAGAAAAGGGCAAAAAAGTCAGTGGTGTATGGAAAATGAAATGAAAGGAAGTATTTTTAGACCAGTGATTTCATTCACAGCAAAATCCAAATACAGAGGGGCAATGACTTTAGTATCTTTGCAGATCCATAAGAAATTTCAACATACAGAATGAATTTGCTACAAAAAAATAGAGAAGTAGCAACAAAATAAATGTAGGAAAGAGATGGTAAAAGGAAAGAGACAAGGAATACTGGAGCAATCCAATAGCCGTATCTAGATAGTTTCAGCCACATTTGTGGTCTTCTGAAGACAACCAACCTTCTTTTGTTCCTACTTTTCTGTTACTCTAACGTGGCTTTCTCAGGTGGTGACTTCAGCTGTCAATAGGATGTACTTTTAGTGGAAATTGTAAACAACCTTTCTGCCTCCTCTATGGCACTATTACAGACATCCATTTAAATGTGAAACAGGACTATTCAGTAAAAAATGCATGTGGACGCAAGGTCAAAAGTTCATTCCCACCACGCTGCTGAAATTTAAAGACAGAAAAGTAGTAAAGTGCCATTTATCAATCATCCAAATTGGGTATATTTAATGGAATTATGACACAATTCATGTTCTTTTCAAGAGTATTGTCGTGTTAAATTGTAGAGGCTGGTTAATGATATTCTACTCTTGTCATTCACTTCAGGAAATGTTACAATAAGCATTAGAATATGGTTATTGTCTAATATAATATTTTTTTTGCTTCTAGTCCCATGATTAGACTCCCCTCTAACTTCAGTACTGTGACTATCACCGGTCTCTATCTCTTGATGTCCCAGGGGCTGCTGAACTAGTTCGGAATACATCCTTTGTGATATGAACCCCATGGCTGACTAAAGCATTGAAGTTTGTAAATAAAGCTGAATGCACTCATTTGAAACATGAACATTATTCCCATTATAAGCTGGGAAGAGAAGCCTTGGCAGGGAGCCACCTCCTTTCCTGGCATTACTTAGATGACCTTTAATGCACTTGATCAGGGTATGAGTCATTGCTTCTGAGAATTAGAGTTTTTGCAGAGTGGTCACCTTGTTGAAAAGGAATTGAAGATGTAATTCCTTAGTCACACCTTTATGATCTCAGTCTGCTGTAGAATTGATAGGGGGAAATAATTAAAAATAAAATAATCCAAAACTTAATATATCCTGTGATAAATATTTTCTGTTTAAACAAAGGGGAAATACTCTATCATGACATACAAGATTCATTTTTGTTGTAATATCTACCCATAAAGAATTTAAAAAGAATTTTCAACTCTTAGTCTCTGTTCTAGCTTCTTGACTAACTTTTATGAGGTTAGATATATCTCTGCTCGCATTTGGTAATGAAAGTGTTATTCCTTATCTGTCAATGTTGCTAACAGGATAAAGGAAGAGGAAGGGATGAAATGGAGGAGTTGATGAATATTTAATATTGCTTTTAATCATTCCTACTAAATAAACATTTCTCCTGTTGCATAGGAGCTTGCAGATGGTAATTTTTCTTTTTCCCAATGAAAATATTGGGGGTCTGGTAAATTATTTTGTAATCATTAATGAATTTTAATGGCTGACAATGTAAACAAAAATACTATTTAAATATTTTTTCTTGGCAAAGTTATCAAAATATATATTGCATGTTTCCCTAAAGTATTAACTTATTTAAACGTGTAATCTTTACATTTGGAGCTATAATTTGTATCATTCCTTATATATCCCCTAACTACTTTAATTGCCATATTTTGTAGTTATAGAAATATGTAGCATCAAAAAGAAATACCAGCAATAGGACACAAGTCATAAATATAATTTTAGATTATAATTAGACTGGACAAGTCAATGACTTCATTGTGACCAGAGATAAGACTTTCTAAAAGACAACCTACTTTAGTGGTACCTCTTTCACTAAATGTAAACAAAAATGAACTATGTATGCCATAGCTGCTAAAACAATCATTATGGAAGGGGGGTAAAATTGTATAAAATATTATTAAAAAGCAAGACATTGTGTTATATTAAGCCAATAGCACATGTACAAAACTAACTAGATATTTTGTGGTCTGATCAACTGTCTTTAGAATCACTAGGGATATCCTAGTTGTATCTAGATAATCAAAGGGAAATATTATAGTTGTCTATTAATTTTCATGATGACTAACTTTAATTCTTTACAATTCTCGTATTCCTTCATAAGTATTCTCCAATTTGAGAGTGAAGATTTCTTCAAATTGCAGTGCATTGGATTCCTCAGGGTCTATAGAAAGTTGTTCAAGTGAAACGTTGATTTTGATACTGTTTTTGCTGTGTGTGTGTGCGTGTGTGTATTTAAAATGAACATGTAAAGAAACTCTTGTCACTCTTATTTTTTATGGTTAATTTGTGTTTTATGGAATAAATGAGTTCTGCACACATAAAGAAATACAGTGGAAGAAATATAGCTTCTACATTTGTGCTGCCATGGACTCCCTTCACAAATTATTATCACTTACGACTTTAACTTAAAAAAAATTGGGTGCTAGTGGTGGTGGAGGTGGTTGGGAAGACAGAGTATACATTAGTAAAATAAATTATTTGCTATAAGCATATCTGTCTCACAATAGAAATTTTAAATCATAGTAGCCACAACTTTTCCTAAAGAAGAGTATTTGAATCAAAGTTCTATCACAAAGGAATGCAGACAGAATTTTGGGCTTAGTCCCATACTTTGAACTGAGTCATGCTAAGCAGTAGTTTCCTGTTTATTATCATAGATTGAAATATTTATCTGTGACACCATGCAAGGTAGATTGGGAAGGACAGGTAGAAGAATAATTCTAAATCTTTTTCAATACCCATGTTCCTGTTAAATCTCCTGCAATTTTTCTCAATCTTCCAGATTCATTTTCCACAAGTTTTCAGATGACTTTGATTAGAAGGCTTTAAAAAAAGCCTGGGTTTCCACCAGAACATTACATTTACAGTTCTTCTGAAACTGTTTATTTGTAGAATTACCCAGGAGTTCATCTCTTAGTTCTACCTTTCACCTCAATCAAGGAAAATTCATCTTTTATGACATAACCGAAAATCCATACTCTCCAGAAAAGTGATGCCCAGGCCTTTTGTGCTGTTAAGAAGGATCTGAAATTTTATATTTTCTACAGTTAAGAATTTGAAAGATGGACAAGTTTTTCCTTTATTCTATTAATAATATTTATTTATTTATTATTATTTTTTTAATGCCCTTGACTGGAATCAAACCTGGGACCTTTCAGTCCACAGGCCACACTCTATCCACTGAGCCAAACCGGTTTCGGCTATTAATAATATTTCTAAAGGCACTTTAATAGAAGTTGAATAGAAGCAAAGTTTATTTTTTTTGATGTATTTTGTCAAACTCAAAACAAAGAGGGAGATAGAGACCTGGTTCAAAGGGATAATAGGTAAGTAAAGTTATTGTAAAAGAGATTTATTCCTAAACAAAACATTTTAATAATAGTATGAACTAATTGATATAGGAAGACTGCCTTTAAAAAGTTTAGCCATTTCTTTTGCTTATTTTTTTTTTAAAAAACAGGCATGTAGTTGTAATGTAAAAACTGTAATTTTTATAGATAGAAATGGTGCTGAAGAGCTAGCTTTAAAAAGATAGAATGTATATAGAGTAGTTAAAGTTCAGAGAAAAAAATGAGTGGAAGTTAAATAATTTTTTCCATATACTCTCTATCACCTATCATATGCACAGCCTACCTCACTATCAAGATTTCCTATTGGAGTGGTACATTTGTTAAAATCAGTGGGCCCACATAGTAGACACATCATTATCACCCAAGTTGGTAGTTGACATTAGAGTTTACTCCTGATGTTTTATGTTTCTATGGGATTTGAAAAATGTGCAATGAAATGTATCCACTATTATAAAACTATATAGTTTCATTCCCATAATATTCTACCTGTTGTTCCTATTCATCCCTTCCTGGCGCCTAACCACTGAAACTGCTAATCCTTTCACTGTCTGCATAGTTTAGTGTCTTACAGAATGTCATATAGCTGGAATCATAATAAAGTATGTAGCCTTTTTAAGATTGACTTCTGTAAGTTAAGAAAATATACTCAAGTTTCCTCCATCCCTTTTCATGGCTTGATAGCTCACTTATTTTGAACACTGAACAGCATTCCACTGTCTGGATGTACCACAACCTCTCCAACACTTGTAATTACTTGTCTTGTAATAACTTGTCTTGTAATAATAACTTGTAATAGCAATTTGTAAATTAAGGTTTAGGTTTTTTTCTATCCTGATACTGTGTCCTGCAAAGGTTTTCTGCTTATGGGTTTTTGCTACAATAAGCTATGATTCTCACTCTTCATCTGTCTCTTCAATTTGGGGGGCAGCAGTTTGCTCTGTGACCTTACCTCTCTGACACAACAAAGAAGGGTTCTTGATTTTTAAGTTTAGTCAGATTTTTATTTGTCATTATGACAAAGTGATGACTTACAAGTTGCATGCTGGACTAGAAATTGGAATTTTAGCTAACTTTTTATCTTATCTTTTATTATTATCTGAAATATATTTTTACTGATTTCAGAGAGAGAGAGAGAGAGAGAAAGAGAGAGAGAGAGAGAGAGAGAGAGAGAAAGGGAGAGAGATATATATCAATGATGAGAGAGAATAATTGATTGGCTGCCTCCTGCACACCCCACATGGGAGGGGGTATCGAGCCCACAACCCGGGCATGTGCCCTGACAAGGAATTGAACAATGACCTCCTGATTGATAGATCAATGGTCAATCACTGAGCCATGCTGGCGGGATCGGCTAATTTTTTAAATCTAATTTTGTTATCTCTTAAAATTGGATTAAAATGTAAGTGTATTTTTGAACTATTAGCTATAAGTGATGATGTTCTATTTTATTGTACAATTCCCCAAAGAGAGTATAAATACACCATCCTGTTTTATGTGCTAATTTCATTTTGTATTTTTCTTAATCCTGCCTTTTAAAAAGTTACTTGAGATTAATGAGAGCAACTAAAGTGGTGATGACTAGCAACAGGCTTTGATGGGTATAATGATAAAATCATCACTCTTTTTAGAGATAATTTTTGTGTGTGTAGGAGGAAAATTTCTTTTATGAAAATTTCTACTAACAGGTAACACTCTTCTAATTCTTTCATCATTTATTAAAGTATCTAGTATTACATTGGTTAATTCCATAAATCTTCCAGAGTTTATACTCATTTTGGGTCATATATTTTTAATTGACCACTATTTAGTCTAATGTTCTTTAATTCAATTAGGTTTATATACCTTGTGAAGATGTGTTCTACTAATGACACTCAGGAAGTAAAAGATGTGACATGTTTGGATAATTTGGATAATTTTTTCACTCTACATAGGCTTCCTGGATAAGCCATTTCTTAGAAATACTATGATTTCAAGGCCAAAAGCATGTTTTTAAGGAAAATGACCTTTACTAATCATGGCTCAGTTTCCTCAAATATCACTAAGAGATATAAAGAAAGCACTTATGATGATGATATAAAATCATAATTGTGTTTGAAATAGTAAAAGGCATGTATTAAGTGCTTAATGGATATTAATGATTAATAATCGCAATAGTATGGCCATGGCCAAGTCGCTAAGAAGTCAGTAGCAAAACATTGTGGATTAACCTGATGTCTTGGGCAGAAGATGGAGCTCCTATGTAATTGATTTATTCAGCAAATATTTATTATGTGTCAAACACTGTATTCCATGCTGGGGTAATAAATAACTGTGATATGATTTGATTGTTTTAAAAGAGACACATAAAATCTACTCTGGGAGCACTGTGCGGGGATTAATTAATTCTGTGTAAGAGAGTCACAGACAGCTTTACAGAGGGAAAGGCAGTGGAATTAGGTCTCTAGAGATGTGCATGGTTAGCTAAGGAAAGAAGGAAGAGAAGCTAAAAAGAGGCTTTCCAGAGAGATGGCATAGTGTGAAGGAGAGAATGAGGCATGAAAGTACCTGGTGTGTTAAAGAAATTATGGATAGATAGTTTATCCGACTGGTTGACAGAGCATGGAGGGGAATGCTAAGCAATGAGTCTGGAAAAATCAGTTGAGGACACATTATGAAGGAGTTTTATGCCTTGCCAAGGACTTTACATTTTTTGTTTGTTTTTTGTTAATCTTCACCCAAGGATTTTTTCCCTCCTCCCCCTGAATTGATTTTCGGAGAAGGTAGAAGGGAGCTGGGAGGGGGAGAGAGAAAAAGGAGAGGTAGAAACATCCATCAATGTGAAAGAGACACATTGATTAGTTGCCTCCCGCACACACCCTGACCAGGGTCGGGTGGGGGTCAAACCTGCAACCCAAGTACGTGCCTTTGACAGGGAATTGAACCCAAGACCCTTTGGAGTTCAGGCCAACACTGAAACCACCGAGTCATGCCAGCTCAGGGCAAGGACTTTAAATTTATACAAAGACAATAGGAAGCTAATTGAGAGTCCCACATGTATTGTTTTACTGCTCATTAGCTTACTTATTCCTTCAGCAAGTGTTTATTGAACAGTTACTTAATGCTGATCCCACTCTAGGCACTGGGAATTGGTCAGGAAGCAAAGAAAAAATTAAAAAAAAATGCTTTGCCTTCCTAGACTTTACAAGCTAGTGTGGAGTAGCAAACAATAAGCTAACATAAAATACACAGGTATAGAGGATAATAGATGTTAATGTGAATAAATCAGAGAAGAGAGATAGGCAATGTTGGAGAAGGTGCAATTTTAGACATTGTGGCCAGTGTATTGGTAAAAAGGTAAGATGTGAGCCAAACCTGAAGGGGGAAGTCAATGACCTCTGCGGGTATCTGGAGAGCATGGCAGGTGGAAAGTAGAAGTGTGCCTGGTATGGTCACAGAGATCCAAGGAGGCTAGTATTGTTGGAGCGGAGTAATCAAGGGGGAGAAGTGAAAAGTCAGGCAGGAAGATGATAGAGGAGTGAGGTGGGAATGCAGATCACAAAGGTCTGTGGGCCAGTTTTAGGATTAGATTTTAGTCTGAGCAGAGAATGACATTATCTGATTTTTGTTTCAAAAAAGATCACTGAGACTGCCATGCAGAGGATAAGCAAGGATATGGGGAGGTGAAGGGTAGACATAGTTAGGAGACTGCAGAAATAAAAGGCAAGAAAGGATAATGGTTTGGAGCAGACTGACAGTGGTAGAGAGGAGAGGAGAAAATGTCCTAGAAATGTTTTAGAGGAAGAGCCGATGGGATGTCCTGATGCGAGATAGTAAAGTGCCGTGTTGGCTCAAAGGTTCCCAGTCACTCTGACCTTGCCTTTCTGCCCTTGCTGCAGCTTCCTACAGACCCATAGACTTCATCAGCTTATTTTCTCCCTTTAGTTTCTACCACTGCTTTTCCAGTTTAACATTTAAATTTTTCTCTGGGAAGGACATACAATTCCTGGCCATTTACTGCCTTAAAGAAAACTTTGGATGTTTTGCTGCAAAGTAGTATGTCCAGGCAGGCTATATATAATACATATGAAAACAGAGACGTTATGAAGTTTTCAAATTGCTTACAGTAATCATACTTAGTAGACTGTATTTCATTTTCTCTGAGAAGGTAAATGAAGGTGAATTAAGAATTCTCTAGCGTTTTCCCCTGAAGTGAGATTCTGCTTTCCCTCTCCTTGTTGAAGGTCATATAGCCTGTCTGCAGAAGATAAGTCTTTCTCTGCTGATGAGGATACAGTCTTGGTAGAACAATAGCTATTCCTTTATTTACTAAGAGCGTGGTCATCTCTGTGGACTTCTACTAGGTCACACCCATGCAAAGATACAAGTGTTACGTTTCCTGCAGCTTAATCTTGGGAGACCCTCTTTAGGAAAATGGGTATGCGATTTTTAGAGCCCTTTTCAGAGAATTGGAAGACAAATGTATAAATGAGAATTAAAGTTACATTTTACTAACCACAGAGCACACCTGACTAGTGATACCCTTTCACCAACTCCCCATTTCACCCAAGAGTAATGTTAAGTCTGATAACTTCTTCAGGCAGGAGAGTTCCCTGACCTGATCTGGTCTATGATTTAGAAAGAAAATTGTCACGTGCAAGGGTATTTTGCTACTAGAAGATATACATCAGGATGATTCCTGAAAATTGTTTCACTATCATTCTCCCATTTTTTAAAAGTGTTTTTCTTGATTTCAGAGAGTGGAAGGGAAAGGGAGAGAAAGATAAAAACATCAATGATGAGAAAGAATCACTGATCGGCTGCCTTCTGCACGCCCTACACTGGGGATCCAGCCTGCAACCCAGGCACGTGCCCTCACCTGGAGTTCAACCGTGACCTCCTAGTTCATAGGCTGATGCTCAACCACTGAGCAACACCAGCCTGACAATTCTCCCATTCTTAAATAAGCATCCTTCGACATGGAATTTTCTCTAGAAGTTTAACTTTCCGTGTAATGACAATTATTTTTACATACTCTTTTCAAATGAAATACCGACATGCTCTTCAGTTTTGACATGCGTTTCAACTCTTAAACTTTCTAATGTTTAAACTTTTTGAACAGCCCTGTATAGAGAGAATATCCTTAAAGTGAAACACTGTGTGAGAAAGTACATTTTACCTTCAGTGGCCCCTCCCCATGTTTGTTTTGTTTCCTTTTTCTAGCAAACAGTTGGGAACTTTTCACAACACAGGAAATAATATGGGGCAAATGAGTACCATGGAGCACCAGATAACGAGATAAGTTCTTGCCTCCTGTGAAGCCATGCCTCTCGGGGTGGCTGCAGACTTTTGTGGTTTTCATCAAGAAATGCTGCCGAGGCGCTTCATCTGTATGCACTACTGAAAAATATTTTTAACATTGATTTTCTCCTGGCATTGATCTACCACCTGACGCCATCAATAATGAGGTTTGTTGGTTGATTTCTTAGGCTGTCTGGAATTTTTTTTTTCTTCCCCTTTTATTGCCAGCAGAAGAGACACAGGTAGTGAGGCAGGAATAAAGGTTGATAACTTGAACTTGGGAATTTGCAACCAACACATAGACTCTAGGAAGTAATTCCACCAGCCCTTCTTCTCTCCCTCTAGTTCACCTATCACCTTATTACTTTGAAAGGAATTCTTCCATGGTTGTCCTCCTGAGTATTGCTATTTTTCAGTTTGGTATGCATTGAAATGCAAATTAAATGGGGCAATTATGTGTGGTAAAGAGTTTTCTTGATGCTGGAGGAAAGCTTTTTCTTTTGCTTCCCTTAAAATTCTGAAGGCCTCTAAAAAGCTAATTTAACTCACATACTTAGTGAGAAACCAATTCTATAAACTATGCCACTTTCATTTATTGAAGTTAGCCCATGTTTGGGTCTAAAGGGAGAGTTTTTTGAAACACATGTCTATTTCACTGTGGCAGAATGCTTCCCTTTGCAAAGCAGTAATATGGGTGTGGGGGAGGAATAAAAAGTAGATAGTCAGCATTCCCACATCCCCTGTAAAATAAAATGAAAATGCAGATACCCTCTGTCAAGGTCCTGCTCTTGGACCAAATTATATGCCGAAACTTCACAAAGCACGTTCTGGGAGATACATATTCATTATTATGCATGAACTTAACTAAATATTGATCACTCTGAGTGGAACAGATGGAAACAGCCATTTTTCTGGATTCCAGATATTGAATTATGAGTGGTCAGGGGAAAAATTCCCATTGATAGGTCAAGGCCAAATAGTTTAAGAAACTATGTGATTTTGCTAGTATGTATGATATATCTGTCTGAAAAAATATTTTTTGTCTCCATGCATTTTTAATATTTGTAATTGTAATAGATGACTTTTATTGAAAGCATAGGTTAGACAAAGCATTTCTAGTATTTATCCTTTTATTATGAATGCATATAACAATCGATTTCAGTTAATTATGTTTCTATATCAAAGATTTTTTCACACATTCATTCTGTCTTTTAATTAGTTATAAACTTAACATTTGTTTCGACTGTGTACATCTATAAGGCTTGGGCAATTTCATATGTAGCACATCTAATTATCCTTGTGAAAGATACCTTTTGAAATTTCGCAGTGCACCAACTGGATAGCTGTATCCTGTGTCCCCTGATATACTCAGAGGTAGAATTGATGAGTCACTGGTATTTAAATACTTGAATTCATTAAACCTGCTAGATTATTTTCCAGACCAGTATTTGGTCTCCTGATAACACTTTAGCACTATCCTACTTTCTAGTTTTGGGGATCTTTTAATGTTACCTCTCTGGACTTTGCCATTTATGCTAGCCTGTGCTACGTGGTCCTCTCTTATCTGAAGTTACTGGCATTCTCTGATGCTACAACCCACATAAACACTTTTTATCTTTATCAGGGTTTTTCACAGTTTTCATGATAGGTTCCAGGATCCACCACCATCCTTGTCCCTTCTGAGACATCTCTTGGGTTGGGTTTAGAAGAGAAACACTGAGCTAATGAACTAATATGGAGACAAGGCAATGTTTTGGAAACATGCATTGTCCAGAGTGCATGCACATATGTGTGTATACACAAATATTTAGTTTGAGTGATCTTATTTTTTATTTGAGCTGGGGTTTTGCCTCCACCTCTGTTCTAGTTCAGTAGCAGTCACCTGCTTTGAGTGTTCTGAAAATCTTCCCCCTTCTTCTGCATCCCCTTACATGGTGTTATTTTCTGCTGTCTTAGATATTTGGGTCTCAGGTCTGACTGCTGGGATACAACCAGCATCAGCAATCCCATAACTGAGGATAAACATAGGGGCCAGTGGGTTTGGCAAGTGGTCATCCCTCTCACTGTAACAGGGAAAGCTCCTCTCATCTCTGTAAAGGCTAAGGCCCTTCTGGCCTCAATTGCGACACATATTTAGTGTTCCTGGTCAGCATCTTTCCAGCTGCACGGGGCCAGTTTGTGTATGTGGTCCTTGCAGGAATGCTCATAAAGGATGCCCTGCCCATTCTTCCACAGGTTTGGGCATTGCCAAAGGCCAGGCTGTATGGTTGGAGAAAAGACAGTTTAAGAGGAAGGGTCTAATGTTGAAATAATTAAAAATAAAAATAAAAAAAGCAAACAGAACTGAAAAAATACCTTTGAAGTTTAACACTTTATAGGTGATTTATGCTTTTTTCCTTCCATGTTAATATCAGATTTCAGGGAGAAAAAAGCAAGGAACAAGGATGATGCTATAGAAAATGCTAATAAGAACTGTTGTTCCTGTGGAATTTCTGGTAAAAATGATACACAAATAAAAAAATATAATGCAGATGGCTAGAGGTAGACACAGGGTCATGGTCAAGCGATATTTTTAATTTCATTGATGGGGATCTTGAATGTGTTTACAAAGATGGAGTGAGGGGAGAGAGCATTTGGGAATACAGGAGAAAGAGGGAGTGCCAAGGACATGGAGTGCTGGAGTTAGTGGGAGGTGATCATAAATTAAAGTGAAATAATTCATCTGGAATAGAATAAAGGGCAATTCTTAGACAATTGGAAGCAAGGTCACAGTGAGTAAAACTGAAGGGAAATTTGTAGATATGCAGGCAAGAAATTCAGGAAATAATGGACAATCTGTTTTCTCAGTAAAGTGTGAGGCAGGATCATTGGCCAAAAAAATAAAGGTTTGCAATGGGCAAATCAGTGCTCTGCTGGTACAGGTGCTAACTACTAAATCGCAGGAATTTTGTTAGTCATTGTTAAGCAAGGTCATTATTACTGTGTAAATTACATAAATTTACAGTTAAGTTATATTAAAACTAAGGCAATAAATGCTCAACATTCTTCGCTTCTTAATTATTTTACTAAACTTAGTATTATCTATGCTCTTTACGTTATTTTTTACCTATTGTTCCCAAGAACAGAATCAATATTGGATTTGGGGGAAATACCCAGAAAGCTGTGCAACTTCCTCACTGGATATTTAGTTATGTCACATTGGTACCTGGTCAATATGGGCCACAGTTGGGAGTATTTTCAGTTTGGAAATCAGGACTTTCGTTGTTTTGTTTTTTCAAAGAGCTGTTAATTGAACATACACTTGAACACCATTAGGAAACACTTTTGAGAAAACAGTGAGTATTTTGAATGGATACTCTGAGGAACAGGAAACAGTTGATTACTGAATGCTAAACAAAAGCCAACGTCTCCTGGGCAGGGTTGAAGTTAGAAATAATGTCCGTAAAGGCAGTGTATCTCATAAGCAACCCACATTTGGGAACAGCAAAAGTGTTGGGTTTTATTCCTTGGAGGCAGGGTCTGGGGTAGAGGGGTGGGAATGGTTGGACTGGAACACCACGAGGTTTAAGCCGGTTGTGCAGAGAAGTGAATCGGAGAGGAAGCTAAGGGACTGGGAGAGAGGGTGGCATTGTGGAACCATAAACAAGGTGGAGCTGAAATGCTGCACAATGAATGTCACAAGGCTGCAGAATTGTAATTAGAGAGTGGGCGTGCAGAGTTTATTTTGTCAGAGCCATTTCCATAATTGGGTATGACGGTGCTTATGAGATTGTGCAGATTGCTGAGACTGTAGATATAGTGGGATTCGAAGAGTCATAAGTTTGGATTGTTCATGAGTTAGTCATATGGGCTAAGGATACCAGGGGTGGTAGCAGGTATTGGGGTGAAGAACTAAAAATGACATAGGACTGAGAGTAGAGAAATGAGGATGATGGGGATGCTGAAGTAGAGGTCCAGCATGGAGCTGGATCAAATAGCTCTGCCTCTCCTGTGTTAAAAAAAATCATTCAGTGAGAGTGGCTTCTGTTGGAAATAGGCAGATGGGGCTGTTTTATCAGCCACTGTCACCCTTAGTACTGGATATAGACATTGCTGTGTGTAAAGAAATAATGTTTCATATAAAAACATTGTAATGTCTTATGAAATATAATTTGCTTAATATCCTATGGCATTTCTTATAAAATGGATATGCAGTTGTGCTAAAGTGTTGGGAACAGTAGCAAGGGTGTCTTGTTAAAAAATTAATTTTTCTAACCCAATTGTTTTCTACCTCTTGCCACTGCAGAGGGCTTTTTTTTTTCTTTTCTTTTTCATGTTCATAAACAACTAAACAATTAAGACAATACTCTGCTTATTTTTCTTTCCCAGATTCTTAAGCATTTTCAGTTTTTTGGTATTGCATTATACTTTCCAGCATTACTGTGGTGTTTGTTATGTTTTTCTCTGTTTACTATTCCCTCTAGGTGTCATTTACCACCTCCACCTTTAAGTAAGGGAATAATATTGAGCTCTGCAAAAACATTAGCTCTCAGTATTGTCTCTCGTTATTGATACAAGGACATATATAAAAATCATTTTATTCTTCGGTGTTACAACCTCTTGTAGCAGTTTTAGCCATTATTTTTCACCAGTGTTTTGGAAGTAGACACTTAGCTCATATTTGTTAATGATATACTCCTCAAACTGTGGGTGACATCATTGAACATGTGCATTTGTAATACATTTTTCAAAATCTTCTTTGTAAATCTCTTGTTTGGTGCTACTCAACAGAGAATCAAAACCTAGCAGTACAACAACAGATTATTCTTTCTCTACATTTTCTCATTCATTATAAATACAGCCATAGTTTTAATAAGTGCCAATGGCTTAACCCAAAAGATTGATCTGGGACCCTTTGATAGGTCAATGCATGGATATCAAAGACATCTATCCTTCAAATCTCATTAGCAGACAGTGTCTTACACAAGGCTATGTGAAAACAGAGAAAAGTGTGTGTGTGTGTGTGTGTGTGTGTGTGTGTGTGTATGAATTTACAAAAAATAATCTTCAGGTACAGAATCATTAATCATGCCTATTTCTTTGTAATATAGTTTATTTAAAGTCCAGGCCAAGTCTGGGTGAATAGTTTGGGAAGCATGAGTATAACAAAGTTCCAGATGCTTGAAGAGTGAAGAATTGTTTCCAGAATGATTGGAAGCACTTTGAAAAATATCAGTAATATTGGGGTCCCACAGTAATGAGTTTCAACTTGGGTTTGCCTCAGTCTGTGATCTTTGGCAAGCTATTTACCATTTTAAAATTTCAGATAGGATCTATAATTTGGAGGTAATAATGTCTGTCGCAACTGTTTTGGAATAGGTATGAGGTATTTGATTAAAATGCCTTGCAGTGTACCTGACACAGATATGAGTTCCTATGTCTCTACATCCTTGAAACTAAAAAATTGCTTCTTAATGACCTATCAAGATGCTAAGAAGTCGCAGTATCTATAGTTATAATTTCTAAAGTTTGAATTAGATTTCCAGTATTCTACCAAATTAAACTTGAAGTGAAGTAAGTGGTTAATGTTTACAATTCAGATTATTTAAAAGTGCATGTAATGTTTAAGAAATACTTACATAGAAAACAATAAATTTTAGTGAAAAAGAAAAATTGAAGAAAAGATATTTTTCTAATATCCTAGGTATAACATAATCATCATAGATGAATTGGTAATTCATTTTCTTACGAAAGATTTGCTGCTTTATTCTTACCTCTGGGAAAACATTCTATTAATCTTTACCAAATGACTAAACTATAGGTTTTTATTTTTTAATCTTGGACTTCTTAATTGTAAAACACTTCATTACAAGATTATCACTTTTAATCTTAATAACCTAATAACTATTATTTTTTAGATATATCTTATTGATTTTTTTACAAAGAGGAAGGGAGAGAGATAGTCAGAAACATCGATGAGAGAGAAACATCGATCAGCTGCCTCCTGCATACTGGGGATGTGCCCGAAACCATGGTACATGCCCTTGACTGGAATTGAATCTGGGACCCTTCAGTCTGCAGGCCAACGCTCTATCCACTGAGCCAAATCGGCTTCCATTTAATAACCATTATTTGATCTTATTAAAATATCTTATTTGCTTCTCTACTATTATTTTCTGTCAGATTAAAATCTTAATGGGATATAATAAAATATTTTCCTCTCTTGTTTCAAAGACCTGCTAAGATAATCATCATATACTGTTGGCCAGTTTATTTAATGTTATTGGAGATGATTTATTATACATGTTATATTTCCTCTTATGTCTGTTCTTCCTATCAAATAATACTTTGAAATTAAAAATGTTGCTGGAATTTACACATAATTGATGACAGAGTAACACTACTTGAGAAGCAGAGAAAAATATGTACATTAAGTTTCCAATAAATAAATCTTAATTGAAACTTTTGGCTTCATATATATTTTTGGGTCTAAAACATGAAAATCAATTACATTGTTTTATAGGAAAATGTACTTCATTTTCTACGTAACTAAACTGGCCATTTTACAAAACAGACCTATTTGTTTTCTACGTCTTACACTGATGATTACAAAATGACATGAATTCTTTGTGGATTTATTTAAAATACATAATATGTAGTGAGCCTCTACTGTCAAGATTAACTGAGTGTAATTGAGGGTGTGTCTATAAATGTATATTTTTTTAAACAGAAAAATTCTGATATCTCCAAGTAAAAACAACAAAAATAGGCAATTGGCTGAAATTTCTTATAAGGGTATGAAGGATCGCATTTCAGCTTTGCCTAAAGACTATTAATTTCTGTTTATGGTGTTTAGAATGTCTAAGCTCCTTTAACAGAAAATAGTCTTTTACAAAAGTACCTAATCCAATCCTAGTGTTGGTTGCTAGGAGAATATTTGATGCAAATTAATCAGTAAACATCAAGCAGCCAGCTACCTGAGGAGAAGGGGAGTGGGAGAGACTCATAAGCTGGCCAGCAGGGAAACTGCTGATGGGGAAATGACTGTCAAGGGTTTTTATGCACACCAGCTAGCGGCATCCCACTGTGATATATGTGTGTGTTTTTCCCCCTCTATCATTCTTGTAGGTAAGGAGGGGAAAGAAAGCAGGAAAAAATGGAAGGATAAATGGAGTCTTTCCAGTTAAGGTGAACTTGATATTTTCTGTTGAACTTTGGCAAATCAGCCATGGTTGGATTAATTAATGACTAAGAATAAATGAAGATTAGTGAGAATGATGGAGAGTACCTAATCCTACCTAATTATTGTATTTAAATTTTGCTTTGCATAATATACTATTTGAAAATAATATTTCTGTACCAGTAAACTACAACCACAAAACAGTTTGTGTTGCCCTAAAATTTTGTCTGGGACAGAATCCTAGGATATTTTAGAAGAATTATGGACAAACATCTAGCTGTTTTTAAATGAATATTATGCATTTAAAATATCAACAAAATAAGAAATGTTCTTTTTAAAATTTCAGTGGAATTTTGGTGTGTTCCACAGATTTAGGTCACTGACTGACATTCATATCTGTGGATGCAAAGCATCAGTCTATTAGAGCCGAAACAGGTTAGATACTAGGAAACAGTTACTCTACTTTGCTATATCTGGATTAATTTATAACCTCCAGTTCTTTAAAAAAAAAACTTGTTGTTTGTTTGTTTTTATTGTTTTTTTTCTTATGAAAGAGAACTAAAAAGTAAAATTTATAGGATTTCACTTTGTAATGAATTTATGAGAACATAGGTGCTTTATATTTAGAAATGAATATCTATGCAAATATATAAGCACAGAAATATCACATAAAATTACAAAGGAAGTAAGAATAAAAAATATATTCATTAGTTGTACAAAAACACATTCAAATATTTTTTAAACAGGAAAAACTTTGGTATGATTAGAGGGTTTATTAATTTTTGTACTGAAAATAAATATTTTTGACTTTTATAAGAAAGTTTATTTATATAGTTTCTTTATAAAATGATTTCCACATACACATGAAAGTCATACCATGTATTTTAATCATAATCCAACATTAAAATTTATAATTCTCCTCAGAATTTTGCCATACATGTTGCTACTCTAAGTTCTAGGATGTTGACTAAGATAATTTATTTTCTGCTTTGTATAAAATTCCTATGTGTCCAATAAGTTTAACTTGTGGCTCCATTTTTAAATTGTTTGCTAATAATTTATATAGAACATTATCTTACTTCTTTTGTCTCAGTCTTTCTCTATAGGGCTCAGGAGAAATAAATTGACCAATGTAGAGAACACACACACAAAAATAATATATATATATATATATATATATATATATATATATATATATAATTAATATGGTTGCTAGGGACTATGAACCTTAAAGTGAGATATTGGACCCCTGATCTCAAAGAGATTAACTTCTGCTTTCAGAGTTAAAATTAAAACTAACACAAGAAACAAAGTAAAGATGATACATTTTGGTAAGGATCATGTTCTATAGAAGTTTGTAAACAAAAGTGGTCTATATGCACCAGAGCAGGCTCCAGAGAGAAGAGGGAACTTGCATGGAAGCTGAAGAATGAGGAGGAATTGGAGGCAGCCACAGAACCTTAGTTACAATACGTTTTAAAATTAAGTGTTGAATAAGCAACTGATATCAACTTATTTGCCTTTGCAAATGATATTGAATGTATTCATTTGTTTATATAATCACACAGCATACACTCTCATAGAATTCTGCACAAAAATTACCTAGCTAATAAAAATACAATTATGATATGTTCAAAATACATTAATATGTAGCAAAACCTAGGATAATGAAAGTGCTGTCTACAGAGAAAGAACAGTTTGGAACAAAAGCTAATTTAATTAAGGGTATTTTTATAACCCTTTATTGAATAGCTACCTGAATTAATTTTTTCCCAAAATAAACAAGGTTATTACTTTTGTTTCAAAACACCTGTGTGAAAAGATACAGAAAACTCAAAAAGTATAACATCTAACAAAAATATTAGGTAAGAATATTGAACTTAAATTCTCTGATATCAACATGAATCTCTTGAAGATATAGTGAAGCTACATATATAATGTAAGTGGACCGTTGATTTTACTTAATTTTTTTCAACGGGAAATCTAAATCACCATAATGCTTTAAATTCTCGTATATCTAATCATGTGAAGCAGACCCATATTGAGTGGTTATGATTTGGCTATAGGGATAATTACTTATATTAAAATTGTTCATCTGAATGTTTGTAATGACCATATAAAGCCCATCTTGATTTTAGTGCACGTTTTTCTTTCAGTTGCTAGTTTGCCTCACAGGGCTACCTCCTCAGCCTCTCTCAATCCGAACTTCCCTATTCTAACTTCCTCAGGTGTATCACATAGTGGTTAGCAGTATCACATTTTACTCAGGTATACAAGACAGCGTGCTTGACCCTCACCTCTGAGAGCCATTTGACCTCAACTTTCTATTAATAGGGCTCTGCACTGCTTCTGTCTTTGATCCTGGTTTCAAGCACGTGATGGTTAATTTGATATATCAATTTGACTGGGACAAGAGGGGCCCAGACATTTGGCCAAATATTATTCTGGGTGTGTCTGTGAGGGTGTTTCTGGATGAGATTAAACAACTGAATTAGCAGATTGAGTCAAACAGATTTTCCTCCCTCCTGTGGGTGGGCTCCCTCCCCTCCAATCAGATGGGAGCCTGAATAGAGCAGAAAGGTTGATCCTCCCAGGAGTAAAAGGGAATTCATCCTGCCTGGCTGCCTTTCAAACTGACACCAGTGTTTTCCTGCCTTTAGACTCAAACTGAAGCATACTCACAGTTATGACTCAAGTCTTTTTTTGTGCCTAAATGGTTTCCTGGTAGTACCTCGGGGAGTTGGGGCCACATTAACTCAAAACTGCCAGGGCCTTTTGTGTCACCAATGGGTGTGCTCCTCTCATGCTTTCCATCCACACTGAATGTGATCCCTGAAAAAATAGCGATCTTTTGAGTGCTGCAGATGATGTGTATAAACCCATGTAGTCACCGCCAGATCTGTTCTGTAGATACACTGTGGTGCCTGCCACCTGGGGAGGCTCTGGAACTCTCCATTGTCCTTCCCAGGAGGATAGAACTACTACCCGTCCCTTTTGAGCTGTTTTCTTTCTCCAGGTCTGACTCCAGGAATCCATGGAAGAAACACTCATGTGGTCGGCAAACTCATTAGTCAACAGAGCCAAATATCCACAGTACAACGATTGAAATTTCTTTTGAGAGCCAAATTTTTTAAACTTAAACTTCTTCTAACGCCACTTCTTCAAAATAGACTCACTCAGGCCGTGGTATTTTGTGGAAGAGCCACACTCAAGGGGCCAAAGAGCCACATGTGGCTCGTGAGCCGTTTTTGCCGACTACTGGTCTGGCCCATGATGTGGCTGGCAATGCCACTTTATTATGCCCTGTTATGGATATTCTTTCACGAATGAACGTTCTTGAAAAAGCAGAAACTTTGTATTTGGGAAAGCCATGCAAACAAACAAGTACAGTTTCTCTATGGTTTTCAGATTTCAGAGGTCAAATTTTCTTACACATTTAAGGTAAAAGGACTAAATTAGGTTTCCTAGGAGAGCTACTTATTCCTGAAAGCTACTTTTAGAGGGTTTAAAATTTCAGATGTTTCTTACAGAAACAACTGAGTTTTCTGAGAGCTTCTTCAGCTTCATATTATGTGACTAGAGTGCCCTTGAAAAACACCTGGATAGACTCTTTGGTGTGTGGATGTAGTGTTTTTGTTTGTTGTAGATATATTGTACATTTTTAAAAAATATGTAGCACCTTGTATACATCTGATGGGATACCAAAAACATGCTCTTTTTAAGTATGTCACTCAAATTTGATAAAAGTACACAAAGAGATTGGTCTCTGGTGGTATCAACTTACATAACACTTTTGTTGCATACCTAGTCCCATGCCCATGTTAACATAATAGAACCAAGATAGCAGACCACCAAGGGAATTTAATGCATAAATTGTCCCTTGTTAACTTCAAATCTAGATTAAGATTTTGTCATGTCCTGAAAGGTCCCAGATACAAAGTCCAGTTTAATAACTGAATTTTTCTCAAGGCCCTGTTAATTCAACAACAATAAAATATTTATAGGATGCATTACACAACTGTATGCATTCAGTAATAATTTCTGCGAGTATTTGAGCATTTCAGTTCCTGTTTCAATTTAAACAATTGGTTAATCATCTAACAAAGTATATTATTCACAATGGATTCTATATATTATATTCAGATCTAAACTGAAAGTTTCCTAGGGGAAAGAGTGAGCCACAGAGGCAGAACTCCTAGGGTGTCTTAGGTGGGTAACAGGAGTTATAGTCACTGACGCTCCTCTGGTCTCAGTGGTGTCAGCACATCCTGGCTGATTATTGGTTCTGGCATCAGTGGAAGTTCCTCATGGAGGTAACTAATCCTAATGAAGCTGGAGAGCCTCGGGGAGTGGAAAGAAACCTGATGAGTGGGAAGGATACAACAAGTAGACATAGTAAGTCAAGACCAGTTAATTTTTTTGCCAAAGCATTTGGTATGGCTAAGGTGGACTCAAAAGCATCAATACAGGGATAAAAACAAAATAAAACAAACAGGAAAGAACAAAGTATTAAAAGGTAAAACATATGTGAAATTCAAGTGCAATATAAGTTAAGAAAGAAGGAGGAGCACCAATCATATTTCCAGTTTCCAAAACAATTTCAAGGGCTTCAGTTTATTTTGAGCCTCATTCAGGATAAATTGGTTATAATGTGGGGGAAAAGGGATTTAACCCTGACATTTTTAGCAAAATATCTTCCTAGAACCTTTGTGGTTGGTAATCGCAAAAGCAAAACAAAGAACCACAGAGGATAAAAATAGCTACAGCTCAAACCAACAACTGAGTCATCAGTGAAGATAGGGCTCTTTGAGGATATAAAACACAGAATTCAAGAATTCTAATTAGATTAACAGAGATACCAAGGTATCTTCTGGTAATGAAAGTTATATGTTACCAGGAGATTGCAAACAGATTGAAGTAGAGCTCAAGCTCATGGAATTTCCTAGCCAGACAGGCAGAGTTAGGCAAGTTGACAGAATCCTCAGCAAATGGATTAGTTATGAAGGGTGAAGGCAAGGTGACTGGCTGCTCTTAGGTTTATATAGCTAGGGATGGATAGAAGGTACAATTTGGCTAACATTCTTATGATGGGGTATTTTTAAAAAATATATTTTATTGATTTTTTTTACAGAGAGGAAGAGAGAGGGATAGAGAGTTAGAAACATCGATGAGAGAGAATCATCGATCAGCTGCCTCTTGCACACCCCCTACCAGGGATGTGCCTGCAACCAAGGTACATGCCCTTGACTGGAATCGAACCTGGGACCCTTCAGTCTGCAGGCCGATACTCTATCCACTAAGCCAAACCGGTTTCGGCTGATGGGGCCTTTTTTAAGATAATATTTTTATTAAAGAATAATTGGCATAAATACTGTGTTAAGTTCAGATATATACCATAATGATAAGACTTAGGATGTACCTTATGATGTGATCAACATATTAAGTTTAGTAACCATTTGCCACCTTGCACAGTTACCACACTATTATTGATTATACTAGTGGCCCATTTCCTGGATTCCTGGAAGAACAGGGCTTTGGCCGGCTTCCCTCCTGCCAAGGCCACTCCTCTTGCTCCCCGCACTTTCCCTCCTGCCATCGCCCCATGCTTTCCCTTCCCTCCTGCCGCCACCACCACCTTGCTTTCCGCTTTCCTTCCCCCTTCCTTCTATGTGTCTTTAGTCTTCACTCCCTGTCTGTGTATGCAAATTAACCACTATCTTTGTTGGGTTAATTTGCATACTTGTTCTGATTGGCTGGTGGGCATAGGGGAGTAATGGTGAATTTGTATGTTTCTCTTTTAATAGTGTAGATTCCCTTTAACCTTTTTTTAAACAATTCCTCCACTCCCCTTCCTCCTAGCAACCATCAGTTTGTTCTGTTTCTATGAGTCTGTTTTAGTTTTGTTCTGTTTATTTTACTTTTTAAAATTCCACATGTAAGTGAAATCATGCAGTATTTGTTTTTCTCGGACTTATTTCACTTATTATAAAGTCCTTTTGGCCCCTCCATGTTGTCACAAATGGCAGGATTTCCTTTTTTTTTTTTTCTTCTTTTTTTTTGCCAAGTGATTTTATATATTTGTGACTGTGTGTGTACGTGTGTGCTTATCACATCTTCTTCCATCAGATAGTCAAATTGGTTAAAATAACTCTTTTACTAGATGGCCAGTGCCAGCTAGGAAGTGGCTTTATAATTGAGTGCTAGTTGGCCATTGTTGGATATCTTTAGTAGCTGGTTCTGAGCATTGCTCCCAGGAAAGCAAGTAATGATCTACACTAATAAAAGAGTAAGATGAAAATTGACTGTACCTTTGCGACCCGAGGACCTACTGTATTTAGACTGTGGGCCAATCTTTGTCAGCCCTTATTCTAGAAAACAATACAGAAGTACACCCTTCAAGATAGAATTCACTCTAATTTACCTATCGCATTTCAGGCAGGAATATGCTCCATCCTCAGGAGTCACTGCTTGAGTATATAAGTGAAATTCAGTGGTAGTGATATTACTTTGAACATTCCAACCTTACAGCTCCTGTAAGTGGGAGGGGAAAATGAAATTTCAGTAATTTATTTTTTCTTGTTTTGATGTATTGACTCCTATTTAATTTTATGTAAGAAAGATACATTCATAGTATAAAATGATATACTGAGATTTGCAAAACTAGTTAGCTAGTTTTTATTTAGTAGTTACACCCATTAATAGGCCAGTGGTGTAGGATAGGTGCAGCATTTGATGGATCCCACTCCTGTGGAAGAGAGGTGTTTTTTGTTTGTTTGTTTTTTATAAGTTCTACATTACGCAGTGTCACATTATATAAAGTTATTGCTACATCAGATGACACAAAAGAAACTGATATTACATGACCTGATGCAAATTTTAATAGAAACTTTGGAGCATACAAATGGATTAAACACCCTTGAAAATCAGGTGGAGTACAATTCCAAAGGATTTTAGGTCATTCAGTAACGCTATTACCTTTCAGCTAAGGATTGTAGACTGTTTTGTTAGTGATCACACTGAAGCATGAAATTGGGGAGGAAGACTGTTAATGGGTCAGGTAAGGTAAGAAATCAGAAATATTTTACAGGTGGAATGTTGTGACAAATATGTGGCAAAATGTAAAATTACCTCTCAGAAAAATCTGTGTTTATATTCAGTCACTATTTACGGTCTTATGACTGGAAAATCTCACTTGAAAACTTTTAGCTTAAAAATCTCAGCAGCCTTCTCAGAGTTGGTCTGTCATTATCTATGCATGTTGCACAATTCTTCTTGGAAAGCAAATTTTATGTCATGTAGAATGGGTACTTTTTTCTAAAACAGCATTTTATAGTTTTTTAAAAATAGGTTTTTATTTTCTAGTCATTGTAGAACTGTGAATATATAATAGAGGAATGAATCAACAAATATGTTAAGGCTGGAGTACTTTGCTAACTTAATAAATGTTTACTGTCTTACAAACTCTGTACTAATGAAAATATATTGTTGATTATAATAGATGACTATCCATTATTAAGAGTTTTCTTTTAAAAAAATATTTTGAATATATAATGTCAGATTACTTAGTATAAACCACTTTCTTTAATTTTCTTTAAAAAGTATTACTTGATTCTTTTTATACCTTCAGTATTTTTTAATATTTAAAATGGATTATCAGGAAAATGAAGTTAATAATAATTGAAGATTTTTTAGTTGGTATATCTTAACATGAAATTATGTATTAGAATTGTTTTTAAAGATATTTACTGTAGGAAATGAGAAACATCTAAATTTTTAAATGTAATGCATAGAAAAAAGAGTAGTAAAATAATTAGCAGAAAGTTATAAAATCTGCAATTAAAATTTAAATACCCTGATGATACTGTAAGAAATGTATTTAACAAGTTAATTTTGGTTGGATTATTCAGTTACCACATTTGCAGCACTCATCACCCCTTTGTTTCATTATCCAAAAGTAACAATACTTTAACTTTGAAGCAAGAAGCATGCTTTATTACCTTTTTATTCCTACCTTCTGTCTACTCACCTAAATGACATAGTCTCTTGGCCAGTCTCTTTTTAAATGTCATTGGTGTACAACAGATGTATTTTAGAATAAATGAACGTATTCAACAAATCTGCACCTAATGCTCTCTTCAAGGACAATACCATGACATTATTTTATATTGACTACTGTTAGGTCTTTAATTATTAAATGTACTCACCTGCTAAGTAATGCTACTCAAAAATAATGTCATCAGAAATGCAGTTGTGTACTTTAAATGCATGCATGAAAACTATTATGGAATATTCCAAAGTTTAATTCTTAAGATACATAAAATAATTGAGTATTTGATTTGTGTGTATTTCTCAGCTTATTTAGTATCCTATTCTAAAAATATTTCTATACTCTATATCTTAATTATTTCCTTAAAGCGCACATAATGTATTTACCAAATGCTACAAGTTTGAAATTCATTTTATTTGAAATGGTATCTATTATTCAAAATAATAGTTGAAATATATAGGGCCCTGATATTTCAAAATATTAACCTTTCACTGAATTGATTAAATGCTTATAATATGACTTTGAAGTATTTTGAAAACCTGACTACTGAAAATCAATCAAATTATATTTGTTGTTTGGTAATGTAAAACAATTGCTCCATTTTTCAGTCTGTGATTATTCCATGCACCCTGCCAATGAATAGATTTAGTAGAAACCATAAGCTATTCAGAAGACTCATTAATAAAAGAGAATCAAAAATAAAGAAAAGTAAATGGGTTAATTATGATAAATATGATTTATGCATCTGTTTAGGCTACCAGGGGAATACAAAGGAGAATTTGAGAGAGATTAAAATCTAAACCCTAATTAACAAAACTCAGATAAGGATCACATTCTTTCCACAGCAAGATAGACACATTGAATATTATTTTTATTTAGATACAGACTTGAAGATGGACAGTAAACAGTATTTTTTTTAAAATGGCATGTATATCTTACCTAAACTGTCTTACAAATAGAGCTGCCATAGGATCAAGACTTTTTACCTTGTGGTCAAAGACTACGTACATAAGTTTAAAACACTAGGTTGAAAAAAGTATTCAGGACACAAAATGACTTATTTTCAATATGAAACTTGTACATTTTAAGTGGCATATTGGGAAACACTTTTTTTTTCTGCTAAGCTTTTATTTATTATATTGATTGGGATGATATTGGTTAATATGATCATGTAGGTTTCAGGTATGGGTTTCTATGTTACAAGATTGCATTATGTGCCCACCATCCAAAGTTAAATCTTCTTCTATCACCATAAGTATAATTATGGTCACAATGTTTATAATACATCTTAGGTTTCCAGCATATTTTATACAGTCACAATTAGATATTGAAGTACAAGTATTATTTATTTGAATGTTGTAAGACTAAATAATATGACAAGTGGTAAGAAGAAGCTGAGAACTTCTAATTAATATACCACCTATGAGAAGGAACTGACAACTATGGGCATATATAGTCCCACATGGACAATAGACACAGGTGGGAGGACCAGCGTGGAAAAATTAATTCTCTAATTCCAACAATAAAAGAGCACCATAATAAACACTATTAATTAAACTAATAATCTGTGTAGGGGTTATCTGTAATTAGCATCTTAAAATAGGTTTGTACCTTAGGATTATTTATCGTATTTACATCTATACACACATTAATTCCAATAAGATGTGTATATTTCTTTTATTATTTAGGTCCAATTTTTATTAAAGTCTACAAGTTGTCTTTAGAAAAGTAGATTGCGAAGACCTCTGTGGTTCTGCTTATGATTAAGATCTGAAAAACTGCAGAGGAATTTCACTCCGATCTTAACATTAAGAAAAAAAAGCAACTAATCTCCAAAATGACAACTTTTTCTTATCCCATCAGAAAGCTAAGGTTGCAGGTCAACCAATTAAACTGAATTCCAAAGAGTGACCAGACCTTCCAAGTAGAAATAGGACATATAAACTTCTTTATTGTTTGCAGAGTACAGAAGGGGGTGGTCAGTTTTCCATTTGGTAAGAAAAAAATCAGCTAAAATGTTAATGGTTTCTTAAGGTTTACTGTAAAACTTGCAAGCCAGTTTAGAATAGCTAGGAGCCACAGGGATTTCACACTAACTCAAGAGTTTTTCCTAAAGGTTTCCACTGGGTGCTCATAAGAAAGTCTGGAGGCAGGGGAGAAAACTAAAGAGAGTTCTTTAAATGACATAAGCATATGTCAGCTGATATTAGGGTGCAGGGCCAAAGCCATGCATCTTCCCAGCCCCTCTCTACAGTGAAAGTCTACAGTGAAAGTTTTCACCCGGGAGAGCAGCAGCAAGCACTCTTGTCACCACTGGTCAGGCAAAATCCCATTGTTTCTGGGAAGGAAGGAGACACAAAGCACACAGCTCTGGGGAGGGTAGGAGACACACTCCTTCCTAGGGCACAGGTAAAAATGCACTGCTTCCGGACAGAACAGAATCTCCACTCCCAGGAAAGAGCTTGGAAACTGGTTTCAATCCAGGATGTTTATTGATACCAAGCAGAGATCTGCTTTCATTGGAGAAAGGACAACAAACTCCTATCAAGATCAAGTGCTGATATGAGGCAGAGAGGTTGACTGACTGCGATGAAAAGGAAATGCATGCACTCTGAAAAAGCCTAAGTCAAATAACATAATGATGAGAATCCTGGATTTTCTTTTTGCTGCATTTATTCCAGACAAGATACTAGGGAAGTTGGCAACCTGGAAATGCTAGTAGCTGAAGACTAAATAAATAAATGCCCCCAAGAAACCACTGATTTCTCAAGTAAAAAATATCAGGAAAGGGCAGCCTGGTAAGACAGAAAACTTTTAAACAATAACTGCTGTGATCCAGCCTAACATCACAAAATAAATGGCCACACTCTTGGCAGTAATGGTCAAATTGAGAACCAAGAACTCCACTTTTACCAGGCTGTAATAAGGTTCTCCAACGCTCTCCCTCTGCACATTTTGTGAAGCAAGACTGAGTGGAGAGCCAAGACTTGCATCCTTTGCCCAGTGAAGAGCACTTTTCCTTCTGCAGTGCTAGTGCAGACCACATGGATAGCTTGCACTTTGACCCCCACCCAGTAGTAACAAGACACCTCCACCCTTGCTCAGTAGGGTGGCGTCAGAGGAATTCTATTGGAGAGTGAGGACTTTCACCCACACCCGGCAGTCACAAGTTAGCACCTCATAGTCTCAGAGGAAACCTTGTCCCTCTCAGCCAGGGTCTACTAGTGGAAGCATAGTGGGGAACCTGGATATCCACTTCTCCCTTCCCTCACTGGAGCCGTGTCAGAGGGATGCCAAATCACAAGGTTTAAATAAGATCCATGGTCATATTTAGAATAAGGAACAATTCAAATTGAATAAAAAAAGACAACCAACATAAGCTAATAAAACCAAGATGACACAGATGTTAGTACTTTCTGACAAAAATGTTAAAGCAGCCATTATAAAAATGCTTCCACAAGCAATTACAAACATGCTTGAAACAACTAAAGAATTAAAAATTCTCCAGCCACAATATTAAAGAGAGAGAAGATGTAAGAAAAATCAAGTGGAAGTTTTAGCACTGGAAAATAAAAACTCAAAGAATGGATTCAGCAGCAGAATGAAGAATACAGAAAAAGAGCCAGTGAACTTGACACAAAACAATAAAATGCCCCAAACTGAACAACAGAAAGAATTAGACTTTTAATAAAATGAACAGAGCCTCAGGAAAATTGTGGGATCAATCCCTCACAAAAATCTAAAACGTATGTCATTTGGTTCCCAGAGGAGAGGGAAAAAGGATAGGAATGAAACACTATTAAAAAATAATAGTAGCATAAAATTTCCAAAATTTGGGAAGAACTATAAACCTGCAATTCTAGAAGCGAGTGAATTTCAGTCAAGATACATGCAAAGAAAGTCACACAAAGATATATAATAAAACATCTTAAAACTAACAAAAGAGAAAAAAAATGTTTAAAGTAGTCAGAGAAAGATGACACCTCATCTGGAACAAGATAAATGACAGTAGATTTATCATTCGTAGCTGCTGATGTCAAGGCAAAGAGGCACAACAGTTTTCAGGCACTAGAAGAAAAGCGTCAATCCAGAACCCATACTCAATGAAAATAAGCAGCTTTGGGATGAAGAGGGGAAACAAAGCATTCCTAGATGAAGACAGCAGTTTCTCCCGGCAGACCTGCACAGGGACTAATGGAACAAAATGCTGCAAACAGAAAGAATGTGAGAAAGGAAGGAGCCTTGGAACTTCAGGAAGGAAGAGTAAACATGGGTAAATGTGATAATCATTTTTTCCTTGAGTTTCCTTAATTAAATTTGTTGAAGCAAATTTATAATACTTATCTGGTTCTAAATGCATATTGAGGAGATAGGAAGACACATTATTAAAGGAGAGGAAAAAGGATATAAAGAGGCGCAAGATTCCTAGCCTCACTAAAACTGGTAAAATGGTAACACCATTGACTGTGATAAGTTATCTAAATATAATACCTAGAATAACCACTAAAAAACACTACACAGAACAAATTTTATAGTAATTAACTCTCAAAACAAACAAAAATACTAAAAAGTTATACAAAGAAATGAATGAAAAAAGCACATAGATAAATTAAAATTTAATTTTAAAAAAGTTTATGTAATCATAGGAAAGAAGGACACAGAAAACAGATAAATGGAGAGCAAATACAAACAAACAAAAACAAAAACAAATAAAGGTGTAGATTTAAGCTCTAGTCTACCAGTAATTACATTAAATTAACACCAAAGGATAGAGACTGGCAGAAAGGAAAACAAGAAAGAAAGAAAAACAAAAAAATTACCCACCTCTATGTTGTATATAAGAAACTCTCTTAAAATCTAATAATTTAGGTAAATTAAAAGTAAAAGTACGGGAAGAGATATAAAGTACAAACAATCCAAAAAGCAATACTGGCTATGTTAATATCAGATAAAATGGACTTCAGGGCAAAGAAAACTATTAAAGACAGAGATGCATGTTACAAAATGATGAAAAGGTAATAATAAGGTCAAATTAACATTTATGGAGCACACTTACACAACAATAGTAAATATACTTTGTTTTCAAGCACTGGCAGGTTTAGCGTAATTCCCATCAAAATGCAAGCAAGACTTTTGTAGCCATGGAGAAGAGTAAACTAAATTTAAACTATGTGGAAAGTCTTAGAAATTGGAGTAATTAAAAATTGTGAAAAATAAGAATGATGGAGAAGTCACTCTAATTTCACAACTTATATAGCTATAGTAATCAAAATTTGGTTGGATTGGCAGAAGGTTAGAAAATGGGATGGAATAGAGGACCCCACAAGTGTAGCCACTGATTTTTGACAAAGTTTCAAAAGCAATTTAAATGCAAAAGCTTAGCACTTTAAATAAATGGGGCTAGAGTAATTGGATATACAATGTCAAAAAATGAACGTCAACTAAACATCACACCTTAGCCAAAACTAACTCAAAATACATCATTGATTTAAATGTAATTGTAAAACTTTAATACCTTCAAAATAAAACATTGGGAAAAATTTCAAGACCTGTGGCTTTCTGAAGAGTTCTTGGACATGACACTAAAAGCATGATCTATATAAGAAAATAGATAAATTGATTTAATCACAATTAAAAACTATTGCTCTGCAAACAAACAAGCAAACAAACAAACACCTGTTAAAAGGTTGAAAAGACAAGCTACAGACTGGGAGAAAAATCTGCAATTCACTTGTCTAAAGAAGAACTTGTATCTAGAGTTCATAAATAACTCAGATAAAAAGGGCAAAAAGTGTGGACAGATATTTCATGAAAGGAGGTGGCAAATAAGTACATTAAAAAATGTGCAGTAACACTGCCATAAGGGAAATGCAAATGAAGACCTCAATAAGATATTACAGACTCAGTAGGATCACTGCTGGGAAAAATGATAACATCGATTGCTGGAGAGAATGCAGAGAAACTGGATCTCTCATACATTGCTGGTGGGAATGTAACATAGTACAGCCACTCTAAAGTAATTCATAATTTTTTAAAATTAATTATACATTTACCATACAACTTAATCATTGGACTTCTGAGCATTCTAGAGAAATTAAAACCTATGTCTACATAAAACATGTACATAATTATTCATAGAAGTTCAGTGTTAATATACAAAAACTGTAAACCGCCGCCCATGTCCTTCAATAAGTAAATGGTTCAATTGTGGCACACCTTATGAAATACCACTCATCAATAAATACAAGCAATATTTTGGATGCGTCTCAAGGGCATTGTGCCAAGTGAAAGAATGTTAATCTGAAATGGTCACATTCTCTATGATTTCATCTAGATGGCGTATTCTACATGTCAATGGTCTGGAGATAGGAAACAGATTTGTGATTGCTAGGGGTTAGGGTGAGAGGTTGAGTGTCACTATGAAGAGGTAGGTAGCTTGAGGGAGACCTTTGTGCTGATGGAATAATTAATTCCCTGTCTTGATCCTGGTGGTAGTTACACAACTATACACTTGTGACCAGATGATAAAGATACACACGCATTGTATCAATGTCAGTTTCCTAGCTTTGATACTGTGCTGTAATTATTGAAAATATAACAGTTGGGTGAAACTGAGTGGAAAGGTACATGGGGCCTCTCTGTGCTACCCCCCTTGCAACTTCCTGTGAATCTATAATACCACAAAATACATTTTTGTATAAACAGTGAATCACAGAGGTTAAGCAGGATCTATTCTCTGTCTACCTTGAGTAATTTCTAGCCACCTGCACGGTGGCCCAACATGATAAACTATTTTTACCTTTTTTAAGTGATTTTGATGCTGAAATCATGGCTGTTTATTCAAGTTAAAGTTCTTTCGGTTCTTAACATATTTAGGATAATTAGTTTTGGTTCGAGCATTTATTTTCAGGTTCCCATGATTCTCAGCTCACTTTATTCTTTAAAAGCTATACTATAAAGCATTACTTACATTTATTTCAAAGAAATTATTGTTATTTTGTGATTGTATTTTTTTACTTATTCAAATTCTTTATTGTTGAAAGTATTACATGTCTCCTCTCTCCCCCTTTGACCTCTCCCCAGCTGCTCCCACCCCCAGCACAAGCCCTTACCCCCTCTACTGTCTGTGTCTATTGGTTATGCTTATTTGCATCATACAAGTCCTTTAGTTGATCTCTTACACACACCCCCCAACCCCCAAGCCCCTCCCCATCCTTCCTTTTGAGGTTTGGTGGTCTGTTCCATGTTTCTATGTCTCTGGGTCTATTTTATTCATCAGTTTAAGTTGTTCGTTATATTCTACAAATGAACTTATCCTTCTCTGACTGGCTTATTTCATTAAGTTCCATCCATGCTGTTTTGAAAGGTAAGAGTTCTTTCTTTTTTATAGCAGCGTAGTTTTTTAATGTGTAGATGTCCCACTGTTTTTTAATCCACTCATCTGCTGATATGGGCACTTGGGCTATTTCTAAATCTTAGCTATGGTAAATTGTGCTGCTATGAACATAAGAGTACCTATATTCTTTCTGGTTGGTGTTTCAGAGTTCTTGGGTTATATTCCTAGAAGTGGGATTATTGGTTCAAATGAGAATTTCATTTTTAATTTTTTTAGGAAACTCCATACTGTTTTCCACTGGGTGCACCAGTCTGCATTCCTACCAGCAGGGCACGAGGTTCCTTTTCCTCCACATCCTCTCCAGCACTTGTCCTTTGTTGTTTTGTTGATAACAGCCATTCTGACAGGTATGAGAGAGTGCCGCATTGTCGTTTTGATTTGCATCTCTCGGATGGTTAGTGACTTTGAGCATGTTTTCATATGTCTATTGTCCTACTGTATGTCCACTTTTGAGAAGTGTCTACTATTTATGTATTTTGCCCATTTTTAAATTGGATTGTTTATATTCCTTTTGTTAAGTTGTATGAGTTCCCTATAAATTTTTGAGATTAAACCTTCATCCAATGTCACATTGGCAAATATGTTCTCCATGCAGTGGGCTTCCTTTTTATTTTGTTGATGTTTTCTTTAACTGTGCAGAAACTTCTTATTTTTATGTACTCCCATTGTTTATTTTCTCCTTAGTTTCCATTATCTTAGGAGATGTGTTAGTAAACGTATTGCTATGAGACATGTCTGATATTTTGCTGCCTATGGATTCTTCTGAGATTTTTATGGTTTCCTATCTTACACTAAAGAAATTATGTTTTAATAAGTGCATAGTTTTATTATTACTTTAGTTCTTTTATTTTTTATAAACTAACATTGAAAGCAAAATAAAGTATAGTTTTGTGATCATCATTATCGCAAACTACTTATATTCCCCAAACTTAGTTATCAAATAATAATTTCTATACTGTTAGTTTTAATTTGAAATGTTAAAAACAAAACAAAAACACACATCTCTGGGACCTACCTAGATTTTATACATCTATGGCAACTATGAATAAACTGTTAGAGGCGGTTTTTTTGTTTTGTTTTGTTTTTTTTTTAGCAGAAAATTTGCTGTGCTATATTTCTTTCTTAAAAAATATTTCCTAAACAAATTTCAGAATGATTATCTTTTAATTAATTTGAAACTCCATACAGAGGAGTCCTAAATGGAAGCAAGTAGCTGTTTTTGCCATGGTGCCCAGAAGGATGCCTTCATTTTGCCAAAAAATGTTCTGTCACTAATGTGAAGCCTGTTGACAAACTGTTGTTTATATATTGTCAATGTGATGCCAAGTCAATTGTCTCACCACAGGAATCCTGGCTTGGCCCCAGGGGCTGTCTAAATATCTGTAGGCAAACAGATACTTTTAGAGGGGAAAAATAAGGGTAAAAAGCTCTTTTTACTTTTATCTGGCTCTTAACTGATGTTTCCTGAAGATAGGTAAATAAATAGTGATCAAACAACTTTGCAAGAACCATAATTCTAAAAACTTAGACATATGGTTGGCTTTTAATTCCTCTAGCTGTTAATTAAGAGGCTAATTGTGCCAGGTGGTTAGGTGTGTATCAGTTTGCAAGTTTTACCTTTTTTCCATGTTATTAAAAAATAGCAAAGTAGGAGCTTTATGGGTTTTATTTATCTGCTAAATCAGTAGTTGTCAACTGGAGGTGATTTTATCATCCAGGGGATATTTGGCAGTGTCTGGAGATATTTTTATTTGTTACTGTTTGGGAAAGGGCGATGGTATGTAGTGGTTAGAGAGGAGATATGCTGCTAAACTTCCTACAATGGACAGGTCAATCCCAAAAACAAATAATTATCTGGCCCCAAATGTCAATAATGAGGAAGTTTAGAAATACTTGTTTATAGTAAATGGTTAAGGTTTATAGAGATTAGCATTAAAAAATTATGAAAGTCTTATAATTTTAGAACAGCAAAGAATATATTATATTTATAATATAGTCATCCTAATACTTGGGTTATAGAAATGACTTAGGTTACACATTTGTTTTGTCTTCATGAATTTATAGTTTTGTAAATAAATAAAACTAACATTTTGTTATTTTCTTAAAATGAAAGTTTCTTATATAGTATCTTCAAATGTTCAAATATTATTCATGTGTTCAATATTTAGCATTTTCTTTCCAACATTCTTAAGATGTTATAAATGTTAATGAAAAATACTACCTAAAAATATACTACTTAAATTTTTTTATGTTTACTATGCCAGGTATTCTAAGTCATATACAAATGCACACATACATATATACACATTTGCATAATATATGTACATATGCATTATTTATTGACTTAAATAACTGATACTTTGAATCAACATAAGACGCTTATGTGATTTGTGTGTGTGTGTAAACTTGCGCACACGTGCACGCGTGTATATGTGTGTGTGTGTGTGTGTGTGTGTGTGTGTGTGTGTGTGTCTGTTAACTTCAGCCAGGAAATGTAACCTTATTTTCACATGTAATTTGGGACTCTTCACAAATATATATGGCTCTTAACAGTATAGAACCCTGGTTGTGCATTACTGCTCTAAAACAGTGATTTTCAACCTTTTTAAAATCTCATGTCACACAAATTAATTACTAAAATTATGACAAGAAAATGAGGTAATTTTTATTTTTTTGACTCATACCACATGGCTATTGTGTTGGCTGTTGTCACATTTTTGTTTGAAGGGAAAGAGGTCAGTGCCCCTGACTAACTAGATAGGTATTGCATGTTTTAAAAATAATTGTGGCACATAGGTTGAAAAATCACTGCGCTAAAAGTTGGGATTGTCCTTAAAAGAACAGATGGACTTAAAAGGAAACTCTGAGGGAAATAAAGCTTTTTTTGTTTATTTTCAAGTAAGCATTTTGTTTCCTTGTAAAATTTGGGGGCTAGGATGGGACAGAAAATGTCACCAATATGTACCAAAATAATGAAATGTAAAGTAAACAAATTATTATTTACAGTTGGAAAAATGAGAATTCAGTAAGAATAAGAAAATATGATAAGTATGAATAACTAAGCCATATCTGTTTTGAAGTGATTTTTTTTAGTATTTCGTTTTTGCTATTAACTTATTCACTTAGCAAAATTGTATTGAAAGCCCACTATCTATTATTATGAGCTATGGAATAGATCCACATGTTACTTATTCTGTTTGGTCTTTGTCTAATATATGGTTCTGACTTTATTAAATTATGACTTCACATTTAAATAATTTAAGTAAAATATTAAGACTATTCCACAGTAATAGCCCAATGCATAGCCAGGTGAAAGGAGCATTGTACTCACTCTGTAGCAGATTTAAGGAGAAATCAGGTAAACTAGTGAAGTTCTGCTTGAACAAACCAGATCATGGTTTATTATTTCTCCTTGAAAAAAATTTAATATAGAAGGAATTGAAAAATGCGAAGCTATTAGGTCTTTAAAGATATCCACAGTAATCTACAATTTGTGGTGTGAGAGACATTTTATGGAGGAAAGTTTACTTCAGAGGAAATTATCCACTCACCTGCTCTCCTTCTGAAACTATTATAATGTTATAAGAGCTTTCTAATGATGTCTTTTAAATAATATTATTTGTAGTACTTCATAAATATTTATTTTCTCTACTTTATTTCAAGGCCATCAATTTTCACTATCAACTGTAATTTTAAACCACTCTATTTTCCCCTCAAAATATTCTCTAGAATTTTATTTTAAGTAGTTTCTACTGTTGCATTTTTCTTTATGCACTTATTTATCCTTTATACATATTTATTATTTTTATTCACATAATTATAATTGCGATGTCACATTATATAACTGGCATATAGAGATTTTATATAAACAGACTAGAGAATCAATACTAGCTCTTATTTAAAAGGGAAAATTGAAGGAAACAAATATAGAATTTGAGAATATATGATTTTAAGATTTTATTAAGAATATTTATTTTTTAAATGTTTTTAAAATAATGATGTGTCTGACTAGCTAAATTAGTAAAAGCATAGCTTTGCTAGGTAAAAATCAAGGGTGAAATTGTATTATTGGGTCATTTACATGAGCTGTATTGCTACATTTAACCACATGTATTTTAAATGGCTGCTATAATCACGAAGCAGGTGCTGGAGGTAATTGAGCAAATAGAGTAGCAAAGAAAAAAGGAACAGAACCTTAGAGTTCTCTATCTGTCCTCAACCCAACTTTACCTGGTACATCCTCTCCTCATCCTTTATCCTGTAGGAGAACTTTTGCTAACTTAGTTGCCATATCTTCTATGCTGCAAAATTCGGAATGTTGAATAGAGAGAGTGAGATCTGTAGAAACCAGAGGAAGAGGGTGAGGAATTACTGAGAGGGCCCTCAACAGTGGTAAGCAAACTCATTAGTCAACAGAGCCAAATATTAACAGTACAACGATTGAAATTTCTTTTGAGAGCCAAATTTTTTAAACTTAAACTTCTTCAAAATAGACTGGTCCAGGCTGTGGTATTTTGTGGAAGAGCCACACTCAAGGGGCCAAATGTGGCTTATGAGCTGCAGTTTGCCAACCACAGGCCTACACCAATCTATGTAGTAAGGGTGGGAGGGAAACTGGAGAATGCAGTATTGATGGAGCTGGAGGCAGAGCCCTTATAGTACCTGCATCTTCTCTAATCTGAGGGCAACTATGGCCCTCCAGGAACATGAATCCCAAAAATCCTTAAAGATTCAATCTAGAGATTTTCATTGAGATCTTGTAATCAAACTCTCAAAACTCAAAGACCAAGTCAGAATTCAGCAAGAGAAAAAATACAATGACTCATACAAAAAAACCAGGTGATCACTTAGATACATAGTGTCTAATCACTGGGGCGTACATCTGAAACTAATAGAATAATGTATGCCAACTATAATTGAAAATTAAAATGATAAAATAAAATGTGAAAATTAAAATAAAAGATGAAATGTGAGTGGGGCAAGCAAATGTATTAAACTTTTTATGTAATTGAAGTTAACTTGTTATTAGCTTATGAGAGCCTCGTGGTGACCATAAAGCAAAAACCTGTGATAGATACACAAATGATAAGGAGGAAAAAAAATCAAAGCATACTACTACAAAAAAAATCATAATTTGACAAAGACAGCAAAAGAGGAAGGTTTGTAGTCTAGCCCGTTTATTTTAGATTTTGTTGACTATATTTTTGGTGTTTGAGTCCCCCAAAATCATTTCCCAGCCAACATAAAGGAGCTTTTACCTAGGTTTTCTTCTAGGATATTATGGTTTCAGGTATTCAATTTCATCTTTAGTGAATTTTAAGTTCATTTTTGTCAGTGGTGTAAGATAGAGGTCTAATTTCATTTTTTACTCCTGTTTATAAAGTTTTCCCAGCACCATTTATTAAAGAGATTATCCTTTCCTCATTATTGGTGCCCTTGTCAAAGATACGTTAAAAGTATGTATGTGGACTTCTTTCTGGGCTCTTTATTCTTTCTCATAAGTCTGTGTACCTGCTTTTATGCCAGCACCATGCTGCTTTGATTATTGTAGGCTTATAACATATTTGAAATTAGAAGGTCTAATGCTTCCACTTTCATTCTTCTTTGTTAAGATTGCTTTGATTATTCCGGGTCTTTTGTGGTTCCATATGAATTTTAAAATTGTTTTTCCTATTTCTACAAAAATTGTCATTGGAATTTTCAGAAGGATTGCAGTGAGTTTATATATTGTTTTGGGTAAGATGAACATTTTAACAATAAATTCTTTTATCCAGGATCCCAGGATATGGTACCTTTTATTTGTATTTCCATTTTTTTTCATCAGTGAGTTATAGTCATCAGTGTACAGATTTTTTACCTCCTTGGTAATTTTTATTCTTTAGTATTTTATTGTTTTTGATGCTATTGTAAATGGGATTACTTTCTTATTTCGCTTTTACAGAGTTCATTCTTGTTGAAAATGCAAATAATTTTTGTTTGTTGACTTTTTGTTTCCTGAAATTTTACTGATTTATTTATCAGTTTTATGGTGGAATCTTTAATATGTTCTATATATAGAACTATATCTCCTGCAACTCAATAGCAGAAAACCAAATAACTTTATTAAAAATGGGCAATAAACCTAAATGAATATTTTTTCAAAGGAGATAAACAAATGGCCAATAGGTACATGGGAGGTATTCAACATCACCAGTCACCAGATAAATGCAAATCAAAACCACAATGATATATCACCTCAGCCCTGTTAGGATGTCTGTTATTAAAAAGACAAGAGATTACAAATGTTGGCAATGATGTGGAGAATAAAAGAACTGTGTGCACTGTTGGTGGAATGTAAATTTGTGCAGGCACTATGGAAAACAGTTTGGAGGTTCCTCAAATAATTAAAAATAGAACTACCATAATCCAGCAATCTCACACCTGGGTATATATCTAAAGAAAATGAAATCATTATCACAGAGATATCTGCACACCCATATTCACTGCAGCATTATTCACCATAGCAAAATATGGAAACAACCTAAATGCCGTTCAACAGTGGATTATTAAAACATAGTATATACATACAATGGTGTTTTTTTCAGCATTTTACAAAACGAAATCCTGTTACTTGGATAACATAAATGAACCTGGAGGGCATTATGGTAAGTGAAATAAGCCAGGCAAAGAAAAAGAAATACTATATGGTATCACCTATATGTGAAATATAAAAAGAGAAGGGATAAAAAAGAAAGAAAAATCCCAATTCCATAGAAACTGAGACTATAATGATGTTTGCCAAGTCTGGGAGGAAGGCTAAACAAGGAGGTGTAGGTCAAAGGGTACAAACTCTCAGTTATAAGAAAAATAGATTTTGTGGAGCTAATGTACAGCATGATGACTATGAGTAATTATGTGGCACTATATACTTGAAAGGTGCTGAGAGGAGATAAGTGATTTAACCACACACACTCAAGAGTTAACTATGTGAGTTGATGTACATGTTAATTATCTTGATCTTGTAATTATTCTACAACCTATATGTACATTAAATCATATTGTATACTTTAAGTACATACCATTATATTTGTCAATTATTCCTAAATGTTGTAGAAAGGGCAGAATTTAGATTTTGGAGGAGGTTCCCACGGGGTGAGACAGCCTCTGAGTGCCCCTGGCCAGCTGATACTGGTGGCTGTGATGGGGGTTTGGGATGGGACTGGGGGGATGAGGACAATTATGTGATACCATAATCAATAAAAAAAGAAAAAAAGAGAAAAAATAAGGCTGCTTTTAGGAGTGTAAGAAAATGGGAATCTGGAAATGGGAACTAACTACTGTTTCTGGAAGCAGCTGGCACTGACAGGAACAGAAAGGAGACTGCAAGGAGCAGTCCTTTCTGCTTCTGTTTTGGATGGAATTGTAGTCCTCTGCAAAACTTATGTGGTTAAGTATAGCCCTTATACCTTAGAATGTGACCTTATTTGGAAATAGGGTCATTACTGATGTGATTAGTTAAGAGGTCATAAAGGAGTAGGGTGGGCCCCAATCATTATAACTGGGGTCCTTATAAAAGGATGAATTTGATCACAGAGACATGCACACAAGAACACCATGTGAAGATGAATGCAGAGACTGGAGTGATGCTTCTTCAAACCAAGGAATGTCAAAGGCTGCCAGCAAGCCACCAGAAGCTAGAACAGGGCATGGAGCACACTTTATCTCATGCCTTCAGGGAACCACCCCTGCTGACACCTTACTGCTAGCTTCCAGAACTGAGACAATACATTTCTGTTGTTTAAGCCAAAAACAAACAAGCAAAAACCCGAAGTGAAAATCATCAATAACAGGACAAATCAGAATTGTGTGCCTTTTCATACGGCATGCAATTAGACGAAGACAACATCACATATATTTCTGCTAAAAAATGCAGAACTTACATCTACTTGTGAGGAAGCATTAAACAATCTCAAACCGAGGGCTATTCTACAAAGTAACTGGCCTACCATATTCAGTGTCAAGGTCAAAAAAGACTGAATAACTGTACCAGGCTAAGGACAGCTAATGAGACATGACAACGAATGCAAAGCACAATTCTGTACCAGATCCTTTTGCTCTAAGGCAATTGGATGACTTCAAAGGGGTCTGAGGAGTAGATGGTAGTAATTTCCTAACTATATGGAAGCTGTGTAAAAGAATGAACTTATTTATAAGAAATACATAATAATTCAGATGTGATGGGGCATCAGTTTGACAAGTTACTCTCAAGCCTTTCAAGAAAAAATTATTTTTGTCTACTGACAATTTTTTTCTAAGTTTGAGATAGTCTCAAATCAAAATCATATTTAAAAAAATTAAACACCTACAAATTGCGAAAGAATAAACTTTTGTGTTTGCATATTTAGATCTGTTGATAGGTATGAATTATAGATTAGATCCTTTTCAAAATTATTTGCAAGAGATAAAGATTGAACTTTTTCACTTACTATTTGGTGGTTTCACTATTTTGTGAATGTGATTTCATGAACTGGTTGAGTCACATAAGCTAAAATTAATTAGGCTTACAGGTGAAATCATGTCAGTAGCTAATATAAATTAACACTATTTGTGCAGACATCACTAAGCTTATAGGTATAGGAGCTTATAAATATGCACAAGTTATTAGAAAAAAATAGAAAAATCTATATTTACATATAACTTGTACTAATGATACCATTAAGAATGAATTGAAGTTTAAAGTTTATTTTAGTCATATTACTAGAGAGTTAAGCTTGAATCTATATAGTCACATAATAGAGAAATACCTATCTGTAGAAAAAAGTATTTATGAAGTTTTTCATATTTGGTTCTTATATATTACATGATTATTTTTGCTTGACTCACAGAGTCCTAGCAGTGTCAATTACATTGATGTATATAATAATTATACACATTGTTATAGTTACTCTATCTTTAAATATAAAAACTTAATTTTAAAAGTTTCATTGTAGAAACAAAAATCTTATTTATTATTTTCTATCTTACTGAAGTTTTAATGTTCAACTTTGAGATAATAGTGAAATGGAAAATGATTTTAATGGGAGTTATAATAAATATATCTGGGGAGTATTTCAGAGCCAAGTTTTGTTTATTCTGTGCTTAAAATAGGTACCATATGGAGAGATAATATTAGGAAATTGTAACATAATGTCATATATTTGCAAAGTTGTTCAAGTGCTAGTGGTTTACTATAGATTAATTCTTGGTCACTTTTCCTTTCAAATAAATATGTCAGATGTCACATTATTAGACAGGAAAATGAGGTTAACAGCTCAGAGAGAGCTGTTATAAATACTGTTATTATTTGTAGAGATAAGTAATAGGGAGGTTTTCAAAGAAATCTAGGAACTCTATTAGTTTGATGCTCTATTAAAAAAGCAAAGTGATTTTTATTGGGGGAGGGAAACAAATAACTAAAGGCAAAGCTGTGTTTTCACAATGATCAACTCAATAAAGCATCAGAGGAGGCAGTTAAGCACTCAACTGAACACTTTGTAGTCAAACCTCTATGGTGCATGCTCAAAGCCACACACTTTGTTTTATTTAATTTCCAATTTACAAGGTAGAAATTGGAATGGTTCAAGTCTGTATTTTTCCCTGCAATTACTATTGTAGGTAATTACATGGATATTAAGTGAGGTATCTAAATATTAAAGTATACCACAATGATCATTACAATGTGTGGTGGGATGCACTACATATTTTTGATTCATGGCAATGTCAATACTTAATCATAGGTCTTAGAGATCAGTTTAGTAAACTCAGTGTGCTTGAAAGTGAAAACCTCTATTTTGTATTTTGTTACATCTACTTTTAGATTATCCTTTGCCTTTTGATGAAAATGTCATACCTATGAGAGGTGAAGTTTGTCAAAGACACCACTGAATGCGAAATTTTCCACTCTGATAAGTTATTTTAACAATACATGCTAACTTACAGCTATCAATCAATCAGTAGATCAGTGAAATTGATTTGAAATAATGTTTAAAAATTATCAGTTTTCTATGCATAAAAATGTCATCTTTCCTTACTAGTCAGGGGAATTTCTTAGATATTTTATAAGACTCTCCTTGACCTTCCTTCATAGTATATTCTAATTTCACAGCAATTTCTCTTAAGAGAAACAGAATGGAATCGTGAGAATGGTATGAGATAAATATTCCAAGTCTGGCTTTTGTAGTTTATTGGATCTAATTTTTTCATGTGCCCAGCCTAATATGCCACAGCAGTGTCAAAAGGTTTTTTGAATTTTATTAAACTAGCTCATCATTAAATACTTAGATTTTTAAGTTCACAGGAAAATATGGTCATAACAAAGCTTTTATAAAATAATACGCCAAACATTAGCTACGATTCTCTTTGTAAGCAATATGCAAATTTTAAGTTTTATTTCTCTTTGAGCAGTTAAATTTCAAAGGTTTTCAAGAATAAACTTATAGTTTGAGTCTGAGGTTTTTTTCAGGTAACTATAAAGGCATTTTGATGCATATTGCTTAAGTGATTTGTTTTTCTTTCTTTTAACTAAAATGTCCCCAGAGAGTCAGAGAAGGTAGAGAGCTTGATGAGGCTTTCAGAATCTTGTGATCCGATTTGTATAGCCAAACTATTACACAAGGATATTCTCATTTTCTACTGACCAAAGAACCACTTTTATTTATTTATTTTCTTTTTTTTATTAAGGTATTATATGTGTATATATATATCTTACCATTGCCTGCCCTCACCCCCAAGAGTTATGCGTTCATTGGTTATGTGTATATGCATGCATACAAGTCCTTCAGTTGATCTTTTGTCTCCCCCACCTCTCCCTAACCTTCTCACTGTAATTTGACAGTCTGTTTGTTGCTTTACTATCTCTGTATGTATCTTTTTGTTCATCAGTATAATGTTCTTTATTATCCATAAGTGAGTGAGATCATGTAGTGTTTTTCTTTCATTGACTGGCATAATGTTCTTCAATTCCATCCAGGTTGCTGCAAATTATAAGAATTCCTTCTTTTTTATGGCAGCATAATATTCCATTGTGTAGATGTACCATAGTTTTCTGATCCAATCATCTGCTGACAGGCACTTAGGCTGTTTCCAAATATTAGCTATTATAAATGGCTGCTATGAACATAGGGGTGCATATATCCTTTCTGATTGGTGTTTCTATGTCCTTAGGGTATATTCCTAGGAGTGGGATTACTGGGTCAAATAGAAATTTCATTTTCAGTTTTTTGAGGAAACTCCATACTGTTTTCCACAGTGGCTGCATGAGGGTTCCTTTTTCTCCACGTCCTCACCAACACTTGTCGTTTGTTGATTTGTTGATGATAGTCATTCTGACAGGTGTGAGATGGTACCACATTGTTGCTTTGATTTGCATCTCTCAGATGATTAGTGACTTTGAGCATGTTTTCATATGTTTCTTGGCTTTCCTTTTGTCTTCTTTTTAAGGAACCACTTTTAAAAACTGACTGCATACTTCACAAAATACCCAGAAAAAGAGTGTGACTTTCCACAGCCTTCTAACTCACTCTTCCTTCTGCCACTAAAGCAAAACCTACATATTGTTTGATGTACAACTCATGTCACATCTTTTCATAGAAGCCCAACTGTCCACCAAAACCCTCAGTGAGTTTCATTCATCTCCTTTATATGATCTCCATCTCCATCTTTCTCTGGTACCTATATGGCCAATTGTCCACATCCCTCTTATGTTTAGTTATGTTATGCCTGCTCAACCAAATTTATTTAAGCTCTTTGAAGTCAAAGATCATGACTCATGACTTCTTTATATCTGCCATAGTCCAAATTCAGACCTTTGTACATGGCAGTCATGAATTTTTAAATCTACAAAGAATATTAGAAATAATTTAAACTATACCTATACCTATACCTAATCTATATGTATATGTATATGTATATGTATATGTATATGTATATGTGTATGTGTATTTGTATGTGTATGTGTATGTGTATGTGTATGTGTATGTTTATCTATATCTATATCTATATCTATATCTATATCTATATCTATATCTATATCTATCTATATCTATATATCTATATAAAGCCAGCTACCGTAATGGCCATAATGACCTAATGCCTGGAGGCTATGATGCCCACTGTGACCAGCAAACCAGCCTGATCAGTGGGTGAGGCCGGCCAGCCAACCTCTTGGCCCCTCTTGCCTGCTGGCCTACCCCTAATCAGAATCTCACACCCAGATCAAGAGTGAGCCAGCCAAAAGTTTCCTCCCTTCCCTCTCAGCCCTGCCCCCGGTCAGCCCTCCCCACCACGATAAGCCCTCAGCCCCTTTCCATGGCTGGCCCACTCCTGATCGCACCCCCTCACCCCAATAGAAGGCGGGACTAGGTGGCCAACCTCCTGCAGCACCTTCCCCCAGCTGGTCCTGCCCCTGATGGCCCCCACCCCAATAGGAGGTGAGGCCAGCCAGCCAACTCTTGAAGCTCCTCCCCCTGGATGGCTAACTCCCCCATCAGGGGCAGGGCCAGCCGGCCAACCACCCAGGGCCCCTCCCCTAGGCTTCTGGCCCCAAATTGGCCCCCCAACCCCAATCAGGGGTGGGGCATACCAGCCAATTGCCTGTGGCCCCTTACCCCAGCCAGCCCTGCCCTGATCAGGCCTGATCTGAGCTGGGCTGGCAGGCCAACCTCTCACCATCTCCTCCTCCCGACAGGCCCAGCCCCAATCTGCCCCGATTGGGCTGGGCCAGCCGGATGGACCCACTCACGCAGGAATTTGTGCACTGGGCCTCTAGTTAGAAGATAAGAGAACTAGATCGAGGGAAGACAGAAAAAGCTATTTGGCGATTGATGATGGCTATATTTACTCCTGAGTATTGGAAAGAATTTTAATTTTTTCCTCTTTTAAATGTATCCTCAAAGAATGTCCTTTTTATACTGTATGCATCATAATCAACTAGAGGGATTATTAAAACACCGACTGAGAGGCCTAAAGCCCAGTGCTTCTGATTCAGGTCTCTGGAAGGGCCTGAGAACGTGCATTCCTAATAAATCCCCAGTTGATGCCGATCTTACTGGACTACCAACTAACGACCTTTGGAATAGCCCTGCTGTAAGACAGATCCACACAGCTCCATGCTAGCTCAATTATATTTTTTCATTTTTGAAAAACAGATGATTTAAAATGTTTATGTTAGATTACTATCTTAAATACATATCAACAGTTTCTATTACTAATGTGCTTTTAATTTGCTCCTAAGGATTCCACTTCTATAACAATTCAATGACTTTAATTATGAAAGCAAATAAATCATTTTTAAAGCTTCTTTAATTTGCTTAATAAAAAATCAGATCTTGCCCTGACTGGTTTGGCTCAGTGGATAGAGCATTGGCCTGCTGACTGAAGGGTCCCAGGTTTGATTCAGGTCAAGGGCATGTACCTTGGTTGTGGGAACATACCCAGTGGGGGTGGGGGGGGGGTGCAGGAGGCAGCTGATCGATGTTTCTCTCTCATCCATGTTTCTGGCACTCTATCCCTCTTCCCTCTCCCTTCCTCTCTGTGAAAAATCATATATATTCAGATATTATGGGAAGGAACAACATAGCTGCCAACAGAGCAATGACCTCTTATCTAAATTTTGTATTCTCATCCACAACTGAGAGCATGGCCAATTGTAATAACTTTCTGGAAGGCAATTGGCAATATATATTGAAAGCTTTAAAAATGGATGCACCTCTCACTTCATACTCTAGCTGCAAAGAATAAAACAAGTAGTCAAAGATGGAAATAATCTGTAACTTGATGTGATGATAGTTAGCCGGGTATATAATTTTGTCAAAACTCATCAAGCTGTACACTTAAAATAGGTACTTTTTTTTTTTGTAAATTATACCTGAATAGAATCAGTTGAGATTGCTCTAAATTATTAGTAAGAAATTACTTCTCTCTCTCCCTCTCTCTCTCTCTCTCTCTCTCTCTCTCTCTCTCTCTCTCTCTCTCTAAAAGCTGCAGTCATGGCATTAGCCCTACTACACAAAAAAGTAGGAACAGTGTTGAGTAAAAAAACTGAGTGCAAGGTATTTTCTGTGGCCTTGCAGTACATGTCCTAAGTATGTAGGGAGGCCAGGAATTAGAGTGTGTGTGTAGCCAGAAAATGAAAAATAGACTTGCAGCTACTGCCATGAACTTAAGTGTCAGAAAGTGCATGGCCATGTTCCAGACTCATCTACTAAAATGTCCCCAGAGAGGCAGAGCAGGTAGAGACCTTGGTGAGGCTTTTAGAAAGGCAAGTGTCCACAGGCCCAAGTTCTCAGCTTGCATTCAAGAGCTCACTCTATGGCCTGAGGCATCTTAGGTGATTTCATTGTCATAACTCCCTTAGAGAGAGTGAAGCAAACACTGAAGAAACAGACAGGTAGCTTTCCTAACAAGCACCCCGGGCTCATAAATAGGCTTTCAGCTCCTTGAGAGTACTTACTCATCCCTCTGTCCCCCGGAGCCTGCTTTACTCATAATTGCTACTCAGTGGTTATATGAACGGGATTGTAATAAATCCTTATTGTTGAGTTTGTATTTTGCAAACATTGTTCATTTCAGCCTGGTGGAAAGACAGCAATGGAGTAATTTGGGAACAAGGATATTTGGAAGTTATTTCCAACAGTATTAGAAATTATTTTTTAATAAGACTTTTAAAATAGCATCTCTTTTATCCCTAAGTGACTTGTAAGTCAGAATTTCTTAAGTTTTTAAAAATTAAAAACACAATTTTCCTCCCTATATCCCAGGACTGCAGGTGAATTTGGTTTCTAAACCTTTTGCCAAGTGACATGTTTTCATTAGCCGCAGTGATCTTAAAACTGAAGGTTAGCTATAGGTTATGTTAAAGGTACATGAGGCAGCCCTAGTCACTATTGTTCAATGGTTAGACCATCAGCCCGTGCATTGATGGGTGGAGGGTTTAATTCCCAATCAAGGGCATGTACCTGGATTGTGGGTTTGGTCTCCATCCCTGGTCAAGGCATGTGCAGGAGGCAACCATTCGATGTGATGTGTTTCTCTCACATCAATATTTCTCTCTCTACCCCTCCCCCCTTTCCTTCCTTCCATTCTCTCTGAAAGGCAATGGAAAAATATTCTCTGGTGAGGTTTAACAAAACAAACAACAACAAAAAAGGGAGGCATGAGGCAAAATACAATCAATAGCTAGAATTGATTGTGTTACATGGTATTGCAAAATTAAGGTTAGTTGCTTTTGCTTAATGTAAACACATATGTAGTCTGGAAAGATGCTTTGAGGTAAAATCTTTCAAATGATGTTAGTTTTTAGTTCAAACTAAAAGAAAAACATATCAGCATGGGGTGAAATTGTCTGGGAAATGCCTGCATTTGTGAGAATTTGCTAGTGTTTTCAATGTTAGTCCTGTAGAACAAGGACTTTAGACCCAAGAATATGATATTATGACAGATATATCTAATGCTGCAACAGAAGGAAGTTCATAGGGAAAGAGCACTTTACAGCCTCCACTTATCTGAGCTTCCTGATGACTCCCATATAAAAATCTAAATACTATTCTTCACTTGACCTTTGCTGAAAACATAATTAATACCCTCTGATTATTTTTCAATGGCGCAGGCATTTACTAACTACAGTTTTGTATGATAAAGTGTTTTTCATCTTATATGAAGGCAAAGAATGCCTGTCATAGAATAAGTCTATGAAGTAGGCACTGTCAGAACGATGGAGGGACTTGCCAAGATGATCCTGTGGATGGCCTCAGAGAGAGAATTAAATTCAGGTCTGTCTTACTCTAGAACCCAAGCAAATATGTCCATTAATCAGAATTTTAAAAATCTGTACTTTTAAAATGTTCTTATGTAGCTTTGACCATTGTTCCTCATACCTCTGTCTAAATCTTGGGCAAACTTTTGTGAGTAAAATTGGTTTTAACCAATTCTTAAGTTTTCCATCTAGAGAGCTATTTCTCAGAAAATAATTAAATGCACTATGTATCTTTCATAGTTCTTTGTCTTATCTCAAATACCATCCTCTCAAAAGATATTTCCTTCACTATCCTACCTACTGTTGTCCAGATACTCCATATTATTTTCTTCAAAATATTTTTCCCTCTGTAAACTTGTATTATTTACTTCTTTACGTGCCTCCTGGCTGAATATCCTTACTAGAATGTAAGCTATCTCAGAGCAAAAACCTCATCTACTTATCCACTTGTCCCCTGGCATTCATGTCCTGGATGTGAATAAGACTTACTACATTTTGGTTGAATGAAAAATCACTAGGTACTTAACACTGAGTTAACAATTAGCAGGAGGATGGCATCACTTCATACACTTGGCTGAAGGTTTCCTGATTTTTTTTTTTTTAAAAGTACATTTTTATTTTTAATCACTGCTTTCCTACAGAGTTTTTCAAATGTGTTTCAGGAAATGATTGCCATTAATATGCTTCCTTTCCTCTAGAAATTACATAACTGAGATGAAAGATTATGAATTATTCTGTTTTGGTGACATTTGAACTTTTTATATTTTAAGGTCTTCAAAACTGTTTTCCTTTGTAGTCACAGATATCATGTTTTGTTTAATTGTTCATTTCAGCTACTTGTAGACATTTTACTACTGGAGAAAAGTGAATATTAACATGGAGATGAAAAATGACCTCAGGCTTTTTTTTCCCTAATCTAATACCATTCACACAATGCTTAGTAAAACTTGACTTTTTCTCATTTCAAGCATGTTTTTTTTTCTCCGATTGGTAAGTAAACACTTATAGCTGTTTAATAAATGTGATTATAATGACACATTTAAAACTCAGCCACTTTTAAGTGCCTTGTTACAGTAATCTTAGAAAAAGATTGACATTAAATATCATGGATAATTAATTGTTTCCTGGTGAATAAATTATGTTTTATACCATGTTTAGATAATGCCCTTTCCATGGGCTACAAGCAGAAAGCAAGAGTAGACCACATGGTAGATGAGTCATAAACTATGATGGAAAGTTCTTGAAATTGGAAACAATATTGAAAAAGAAATAAACCCATGGGTCTTTTTTTCCTCCCCAGTGAATTTGAGCTAATAGTGACAGTAAACTATACACACATATGTGCATATATAACTATATGTGTGTATATCTATCTATGTATAAAAGCTTAAGTGATCTTTATAACTGGACGACCTGTTGACTGGCCGGTAGCTATGACCAACAGGGGGCAGACACTCAATGCAGGAGTTGCCTCCTGGTGGTCAGTGTGCTTCCAGAGCCAACTTCCCACGGTCCCTCCCCCCTGACCAGCTGGCCCCGATCAGTCCTGGGTGAGATAGCCCTGATGGCCCCAATCGCTGGCCAGGCTGAGGGACCCCCACCTGTGCATGAATTTGTTCACACCAGGTCTCTAGTACTCTAATATATATATATATATATATATATATATATATATATATATATATATATATACACACACACACACACACACACACACACACACATATGCACATATATATACATATATATGTATATATCTCCATGCACATATTTACCCATGGCCTGGTTGAGTCTATTTTGAAGAAGTGGTGTTAGAACTTTAAGTTTAAAAAATTTGACTCTCAAAAGGAATTTCAATCATTGTACTGTTGATATTTGGCTCTGTTGACTAATGAGTTTGCCGACCACTGGTCTATTACATAACAATACCATCATGAAGGGAAAGAAGAGAAATATTCCTCTTACTTCCTGATCTTTCCTGACAATGGGCAGGGCCTTCATTTCAAAGACTGGACATGCTAGATCTTTGCTTTAGCAGCTTCTATGTTTCCATGCCAAAGAAAAGTCATGCTACATACCACTGCATACCAATCGATAACATTGTAGTTAAATCAATTAGAAAAAAGCTAGTAAAATCAAGAGATGATGAAACCGCAAAATAGGAAAAAGGGTGAATATAAAGAATTACCTTTTCCCAGCCTGCGTTGCTCAGTGGTTGAGCATCAACCTGTGAACCAGGAGGAGGTCATGGTTTAATTCCAGGTCAAGGCACCTGCCTGGGTTGCAGGCTTAATCCCCAGTCAGAAGTGTGCAAGAGGCAGGCAATTGATGATTCTCTCTTATCATTGATGTTTCTATCACTCTCTCCCTTCCCCTTCCTATCTGGAATTATGTATATAATCTCCTATCTATAATAATAAAAGAGTAATATGCAAATTGACCATACCTTCGCTATACCAACAAGCCATGTCCACCAGCCATGCCCACCAGCCAATCAGAGTGAGTATGCAAATTGACCCCAACCAAAATGGCTGCGGCCATAGAGCGGAGGAGAGAGGCTTGGGTTTCCCTGACAATGGAGGAAGCCAAGCTTTCTGCAAATCCTGGCCAGCTGAGGCCTCCACTCAAGGGTACAAAGTTTCAATTATAGAAGGTAAATAAGTTCCAACAGAAATGGCAACAGCCACTGAGCTGGAAGAGCAGGAGGCTAGGGTTGCCCCTGGCAATGGAGGAAGTCAAGCTTCTGCAGACCTGGCCAGCTCAGGCCTTCACTCCAGGCTACAGAGTTTTAATTGTAGAAGATACATACATTCCAACAGAAATGGCTGCCGCATAGAGAGAGCAGGAGGCTTGGCTCCACTCCAGGCTACAAAGTTTCAATTGTAGAAGATAAATAAATTTCATATACCAGGGCTTCCACTTGGGTTGCCTGGAGAGGGGAGGAGGGGCATGGCTGGCCTGAAAACCACCACAGGCCCCTCACCCATGCCTCCTCATGCCCCAAGGGAACCCCCACCCTGATCTGGGACACCCTTCAGGGCAAACCAGCTGGCCCACCCCCATGCACCAGGCCTTTATCCTATCTAATAAAAGAGTAATATGCAGTTTGACCATCATTCCAACACACAAGATGGCTGCCCCCATGTTGTCAAAGATCCTGTCCCCATGTGGACACAAGATGGCCACCACAAGATGGACAGCAGGGGAGGGCAATTGAGAGGGACCAGGCTTGTAAGGGAGAGATGTTGGGGGCGATCAACCCTGCAGGGGAGGGCAGTTAGGGGTGACCAGGCTGGCAGATGAGGGAAGTTGGGGGCAAACAGGCTGGCAGGGGAGTAGTTAGACATCAATCAGGCTGGCATGGGAGTGGTTAAGGAGTGATCAGGCAAAAGTGGTTAGGGGCATACAGGAAGGCAGGCAGGTAAGCATTTAGGAGCCAGCATTCCTGGATTGTGAGAGGGATCCCAGATTGGAGAGGGCACAGGCTGGGCTGAGGAATTACCCCGCCCATGCACGAATTTCATGCACTGGACCTCTACTGTGTGTGTGTGTGTGTGTGTGTGTGTGTGTGTGTGTGTGTATACCTTATAGATGATTTATTCAAGCACTGAGTTATAAAAAGACTGGTGAAAAAGTTTTACTTTTAATTTGTTTTCACCAGGTATAAAAGAGCTCTATTTTCTATGATTCTAATATATTTTAATTACAGCTATGCTTATTTTATGGTTACTAGTACTTTAAATCATTTTCAAGTATTTTGAATACTATAAAGATTTTATGTTGTTGATAGGTACTTATGAGCTAGATCATTTTTTAAATATTAACTGCCTTAACAGTCAAGTGGTTAAAATTCTCCCCCAATATGAAATATACCCCTAATTTTACAGTGGATAATGATGAGAAAAAGTATGCTTTATAAAGGAATTGAGTTAATGGACTATTGAAAAATGCACAGGTTACCATGCTATAGAGATAAATAATCCAGTTGTCAGAATGAGCGAATGGTCATGAAACTTCTTTTTGTTGTTGTTATGCTAGTTTTACTTTTCTATGCTAAACAACAAATACATTACAATTAAACATTTAGAGTTATCCATGTATTTCTTAAAATCATCTCATGAACATGCCATACTTATCCAGGTAAGGAGTAGGGGGTCCTTGAAGGATTTTCAGCAGGGAAATGATATGGCTAGATTTAGATTTTAACTGGGCTGTTTGACAGCAAATGAAGGATAGATTTTTCCCCTCAATTTTTAAAAAACTTTTGACTTTTTTTTTTAAACATGTTTTTTTTTTAATATATTTTATTGATTTTACACAGAGAGGAATTGAGAGGGACAGAGAGTTAGAAACGTCGATGAGAGAGAAACATCGACCAGCTGCCTCTTGCACACCCCCCATAGGGGATGTGCCCGCAACCAAGGTACATGCCCTTGACCGGAATTGAACCCGGGACCTTTCAGTCCGCAGGCTGAAGCTCTATCCACTGAGCCAAACCGGTCCCGGCAAAAACTTTTGACTTTTATTTTTTTTTATATTTAATACATTTTATTTTTAGGTTCATAGGAAAATTGAGTGGAAGTAGAGTTACAATGTACTCCCTGTCCAAGCATGTCAAACTTGTGGCCAGCGGGCCACATGCCTCATTTAATGTGATATTTACATGATTGTTATACACACACACACACACACACACACACACACACACACGCTCAACCTCCCCCACTATCAATATCCCTTGCCAGAGGTATATTTGTTATAATTTATGGACCGACATTGACACAACATTATCACCCAAATCCATAGATTACATGAGGATTTTCTCTTAATTTTGTACATTCTATGGGTTTTGGTAAATGCAAATTATATGTATCCACCATGTGGTATGATATAAAATAGTTTCATTGCCCCCCAAATCCTGTGTACTGCCTATTTATTCCTGCCTCCTCCATAAACCCTGGAAACCACTAATCTTTCTACTGTCTTCAAAATTTTGTCTTTTCTAAAATGTCATAAAGTTGGAGTTTTAAAATACGGGGTGGCTTCCTGCACTTAATAATATGCATTTAAGTTTCTGTCATGTCTCTTTATGGCTTGATAATTTATTTTTTTTGTAGCACTGAATAACATTCCATTATCTGGATGTACCGTGGTTTTTTATCCATTCACCTAATAAAGGTCATCTTGATTGCTATCAAGTTTCTGCAATTATGAATGCATCTGCTACAAACTTCAGTGTGCAGGTATTTCTCTTGACAGAAGTATTCAATTCTTTGAGTAAATTATACCTGAGTCTAAGTGCTAGATCATATTATAAACTGTTTAGTTTTGTAAGAGACTGCCAAACTGTGTTCCAAGGTGGTTGAATCATTTTGCATTTCTATCAGCAATTTATGAGATTTCCTGTTGCTCCACATCCTTGTCAGAATTTGGTATAGCCAGTGTTTTGGAATTTGATCATTCTAATAGCTATATAGTAGCATCTTATTGTTGTTTTAATTTTCATTTCCCTAAAAATGCATGATGTTGAACAAATTTTCCTATGCTTACTTGCCATCTGCATATGTTTTTTGGTGAGGTGTCCATTCAGGTATTCGGCCCATTTTTAAATCAAATTGTTTGTTTTCTTATTGTTGTTGACTTTTAAGAGTTTTTTATTTTTATTTTAAATAACAGGCTTTTAGCAGATGATTCCTTTGCAAATATTTTCTCATAATCTATGGCTTGTCTTTTCATTTTCTTGACAATGCCTTTGCAGAGTAGAAGTTTTTAATTTTAATGAAGTCAACCTTATTGATTCTTTCCTTCATTGATCTTATCTTTGGTGTTGCATGGAAAAGGTCATCAACATACCTACATTTCCTGTATGCTATCTTTTAGGGGTTTTATAGTTTTGCATTTTACACTTAGGTCTATGATCAATTTTGTCTTAATTTTTGTGAAGAGTGTAAGATGTATGTCTAGATTCATTTTTTTTTTTTTTGCACATGGATATCAAGTTGTTACAATACTTTTTGTTGAAAATACTATTTTTGCTCTATTGTATTACCTTTGAACTTTTGTCAAAGTTCAGTTGGCTGTATTTATGTGAATCCATCTCTAGGCTTCATTGATCTATGAGTCTATTCTTTCACCATTACAACACTGTCTTGATTAATGTATATTTATACTGAAATGAAGAAGTGTCAGTCCTTCAACTTTGTTCTTTTCCTTCAATATAGAGCTGCTATTCTAGTTCTTGTCTCTGAATATAAACTTTAAAACCAGTTTTCTGATATCCACAAAATAACTTTTGGATATTTGATTAGGATTATGTTGAATCTAGAATAAGTTCAGCAGTCCTTAGATTTTGACAATATTTTGTCTTTCTGTCCATGAATTTGCCCTATAACCTCACTTTTTTCATAGATCAAAGAAAGTTGATTTTTGAGTCTGTTTAGCTTTTGACTTGTTAAGATGGAGTGACAGCACCCAGGCTTCTTACATTTGGACCAGAAACCAGAAGCTGTGACTTGAGCTGTAGTTCAAAAAGCTAATGTGTTGCCTTGACCAGGTGCCTCAGCTGGTTGTGGCCTCATCCTGTGCACCAAAAGGTTGCAGATTAGATTCCCAGTGAGGGCACATATCTAGGTTGCCTCCTTGATCCCTGGTTGGGAGCATTTTAGAGACAACTGATCTCTATTTCTCTCTCTCTCTCTCCTCCCCGTTCATCTCTCTAAAATCAATTAAACATATTCTTGGATAAGGATAAAAATAAATAAGAAATAAATAAAAGGCTAATATGTTTAATTCTAAACAGAAAATGAAGAATTGAAAATTGCAAAATATAACTTTATAAATTGTCAAACATATTTTCCAGTAATAAATTATAAGTGAATAGACCAATCAAAGTGTGGTGGAAAATCATAAAATGTTATTACAGGACCCATAGGAATAAGTTATAAATGTTTTTGTGTGTGAATGTTCTAATTTAATCAATTCCAGCAACAGTATTAATATGTAGGTAGGCTTTAAATGATTATCTAATTACACTTAAGTAGTATCAGGTACCTGAAATGAATTTTATCACTGAAAAGGAAAACAGAAATAAAATCCTCTCTAAAAGAGGGTTACTTTTGGATGTTGTATTTTTCTCTCTCTAAACAGAATGCCATTATGAATCCTCTTCAAGCCCTAAATAACAGAAAATTAATACTGAGGCTCATGAATGCACCTTTTGTGATGAGCAGTTGCATAAAACATATTTCAATGTGATATTAAGAGCTATGGACATCTCTAGACCTTTTCATGTTCATATACTTTAAGTCTATTACGAAAAAAATTTCTAGAAAAATTGGCATCTAATTAGTAAAGGAACATTGTCCTAGATATGTCTTTAAAGGTAACATATTCTATTTTTCTAGCCTCCACTTAAAATAATTGAGACAGATGTAAGTAAAATTTGTTTTCAAAGATCTCTAGAAGATTCAAAGAATATTCTCCAGCTTTCTTTAGTACCATATTCCAGATCTTAACAGTCTTGGCTGCTCAGAAAATTTATACTAAATGTCTAAACAAAATCACCTCTGATAAGAAGAAATTTAAAATTCTTCTGATCACTTTCATGGACTGAGGGCTGCTATCCTTGAAGGCAATGTAAGAAACTTTGACAATCAAAGATATTTGTAATGTTCATATTATTTTTAAATTCAGTTATTAATTTTCCTGGTAAGAGCTTTGAGGAGTCAGATTATTTTTGGAGTCAAATATTTGACACTTGCACTCTCCTGCTAATGTAGACATGAGCAAGTGATCGAATTTTTCAGAGGCTTATGGTAATTTCCTCACCTGTAAAATATGGATAACAATTCCAGTTTTAGCAGATTGTTGTAAGGATGCAAGACAAAACATATGTAAACTGAGAATGCTGTCTGGCACATAGTAAGCACTCCTAAAAGTAGTAGCTTTTGTGGTTGCGTTTATTAATATTATTTGATTAACCTGTTCATCCATTTTAATTTGGCAAACATTTGTTGCATACCTTTAATATTGTAGTCACTCTGTTAGCTGCTTATTATTATGCTTCAGAATTAGGTTAAATTAATATATTGTCTATTTTATCAGATATTGTTCCTGGTCCTGTAATATCTGCTCTACCCCTCTCCCAACCCCACATGCTACTAAATTTAGGAATATACCAATTTATGTTTACAAATGGATTCCCTTTTAAGACCCTAAAATAAATGCCTATTTCAGAATGGGGCTTCTTTCTCCACATAAACACTAGTTTCTTTCCCTTCTTTTACACCAAGTATATTGTATCAGTTTACTCTGGTGGGGAAAGTGCATACTGTGTTTTGAACTCAGGCTGACTTGGTTTCCAGGCAGAGCACGTAATTTACCCAGAAACCTGAATTATTATGCAGCCTCCTTAGTTTCCTCAGCTTTTCCAGACATAACACCAATTTCAGTGACTGGCTTTGAGACTTAAATAAGATAATGTTACCTAGTTTAGCATCTGATGCGAAGCTGGCTCTCATTCCATGCAGTAACTTAAAAGCAGGAACACATTCTAATCTGAAGGTGTCATTTCTCCTATATTTAAATTTTTTCATTAAAGTCTTATTTTGACAGTCCCCATAATTTTTTAAAATCACTTTTGTTAAAGAAATTGCCTGTTAGAAGAGCAGCATACTGTGTAATCTTAATATTCTTTGTCAGATAAAGACCTCATGGAAAAATAGTTGAAAATTTAAAATGGAAATCGGGTGTTAAAAGTTTAATTAGAAAAATGTATCCCTCACACATGGGCTAACATAGACGATGGCAAGATGCTTAATTGTTGATTCTAGGGCAATTTTTACACTGTCAACATTCTATTTAGTAATCTTGGGGGGTAAACAGCATCAAAAGCAGACAAAGAAAAATGTTCCCCTTTTCTGCAGCTGATTCCAGTGATTGCCTGACGTTTAGTTACATTTGGGCATCTGTCTCAGGAACTCCCATTGTCTGGAACCATATGCAAACTGAAGTGTGCACTGGGGTATAGACACGAGGACAGAATTTACACTTGGATACGCCATCCGCCAGCAGTGGGAGAAGCTGGACAAGCCTGGGATACTCCACTCAGTTCACTTAATGAACTGTTACTTTATTATTTTGTAAAGCTTCTGCAATGCACATTTATGATATAAAAAGTGCCTCACATACTGCTTCATCGGAAGGGGACCTCATTTAGATTAACCTGTGACTTCAACAGCAGGTGGTAGAATGAACCAACTGCTTCAATTACTGCTTTTGCGCATGACTTTCATGTGTTGCTAAGATTATCAGAGGAACCTGATTACATCCCCTTAGACACTATTGTTGGCACGATGATTAAGCTGTGTGTGTGTGTGTGTGTGTGTGTGTGTGTGTGCGTGTGTGTGTGTTTTAAGACTGGGGACCTAAAAAGCTTTTTGGCATGAGGCAAAAACAGTGTGTAGAGAGATCAGAAAGATAGTGTGTATCATTGCCCTGTAGCTTATCTCCACATATACAGCTCCCTGGTGGATCCCTATGATAAACATTATTGGAACAATTAGCTGCTGCTGACACAGAATCCAGACACAATAGCCATGGCCAGCAGCACAGAGCCAGAAATTATGGAGCCAAAAACCATAAAAAGCAACACCAAGCTAGTCTCCCCATTCAACTGCTGTCATAAAACCCTCCCAGTGCTATGTTTGCATAGCTGGCTTTACCGATATGGCACTGCTAACACAAAAGAAGAAGCTGCAGCACTTGTCTTTGTTTAGCTGAAATTACAAGTCATTGAATTAGTATGTCATCTTTATTGTGCTGTCATGCAGCGGAGGTGAGGAAGGCTCCGTAATGGATGGTAGGGTTTGATGGCCTGAAAGACAGGCTCACAGATGGTTGTCGATATAAAATAGTTTTCCCCCCTTAAAAAAAAAAAAGAAAAAAAAAGGAAGAAAGGAAGGGGGGAAAAGCAAATAGGCTGCTTGGAATGGATCTTCACTAATTGGCATATAATCCCAAGCAATGTTCATATCAGACCCATATGCAAGAACTCTAGTAGCCCAGAGTATATGATGCAGGCGTAGAATGCTAACATTCCTAAGGAGTGCATTTGCTTTTAAATAAAAGTGATGCAGCATTTTAGCTTTTTAGAAAGCTGGTGGTGGCTGTTGCTCTGGGAGAGTTTTTCTTATAATATTTCCAAAGAATTCTGAATGATTAGATAAAGAGTTGACAGTGTTATAGGAAGTTTAAAACTAAACAGAATTTTAGCCATTTTTTTAAGCAGAAATTTAAAATTTCATATTTGTATGATTAAATATATTTTGATAGGGATTTTAGACCACATAATAATGAGAAAGTAGACTAAATTTGGCTTAAAATATTTTAATTTATTAATTTCTTGCTTTTCTTGCTCTTCTATAGTTTTAATTTGATTTATAACACATCATTGGATAATTTTATTAATATACCTATTAAAAATCAATAAAATAATAAACTAAATTTTCGTTTTTAAAAGACAAAATGCCCTGTTTCCTTTGACACATTTACTTACTAGTAAAAGTTTGACCCAGTCTAAATGGCATTGTTTTGAATATTATTTAACAAAGAAAACTCTTTCTACCAGTACTTTATTTCAGGTGGGATTCTAAGCCACCAAACATTCAGGGCAATAAATTTAAAAAGATGCAAACAGGTTACACCTAAGAGTGTATATAATTTTTGATGTGCTAGTAATTATTTTGGGTCAAGTTTGTCTTCCTTTTTTTTCTTCTTGTGGCTAAGAGAACAATTAAATATCTGACTTTCTCTTGGTAAAATTGAGACTCATGTATGGCCATAACCAAAACCTCTAATGGGAATAATGTAAATGTGAACATATATTTTAAAATACACTTGATAAAATGTAAAAAAAAAATATAAGGGCTAGAAGTCAAGGTCTATAAAATGGCAGATATTAGCTTTGTTTGTGAATATTTCTTTTGAAATGTGAATTTAAAAAGCTTTTTACATATCTTTAAAATAGCACTTGGGGCTTATTAAAAAAGCTGTCAACAGGAGAAATAAGGAATTAGATACGTAGGTGGGACCTTAAATTTATCTGTGTTTACTCAAGCAACATTAATACAGTTACTGACTTGTATTTAATGCTTACTTTATTTTTATTTGAGAACTATCATGCTGACTCTTGCAGTTTGTTGAAAAGAGGTCTTTTTGGGAAATATTGTTTGTATGTACGTGTGTTTGTGTGTTTTGAAGGTATTGGAAAAGATTACAGACTCTTCAGTTAATTTGATTTGAATCTTGACCTTGGCATTTACTTTTTAACTGTATTATCTTCAACCAGTTCTATAACCTCTTGGCATCTACTTTCTCATTTGTAAATCGGAGAGAAGAATGGGTGATGAGTAAGGAGGAGGGCATCCGGGACTTGGGCCACACATGGCCAGGCCACAGCTTGGAAGTGAGTTTTCATGGCTGTAGGATTACAAGTTACAACTCACTGTCCCAGAATCAAAACTGCCCCAGTGTAAGGGTTAGGGCCAACAGACCCAGATCCCAAATATGGAACTTAACTCAGAGGTTTGGGCACGGAAAATACAAGGTCAGAGCTGACCGACAGAGTTAGAGCTTGATGATACCTGTGAAACCCAAGGAGAGGAGCCTCCCTAAATCTATCCAACTAGGTAGGGATGGTTCCAATGCCTAGATACTGGGTTGAGGGTTAGGAGGTCCCAGTGCAGAATTGTGTGTGCACAAGTCAAGTAAATCAGTAGAGTTACAGTCATTTGCTGCTTAAAATGATTGAGCCAGCCCTAGCTGATTTGGCTCAGCGGATAGAGCATCTTCTTGCACACTGAAGGGTCCCAGGTTCAATTCTGGCCAGAGGCACATGCCCTGGTTGTGGGCTCAATCCCCAGTAGGGGTTGTGCAGGAGGCAGCTAATCAATGATTCTCTGTTATCACTGATGTTTCTTTTTCTCCCTCTTCTTTCCTCTCTGAAATCAATAAAGAAATATATTTAAAAAATAGAATGACTGAACCAGCTAAGTAAAAATATTAAAGGGGAGAAAAAGAAAGCACATAAGTATGAAAAATTGAAGAAATAAGATTTTTCCTTTATGGAGGAAAATGTTAAGGAAGGGGGGTGGTTAGGATAACCAGGGATGAGATGCTTAATCTTGTGTTGCTGGAACCACCTTTTCTGTTACCCAAATAGGAAAAGTCTTCCCTGCTAAGCACTAAAAAGCTCTAGATTGCCCCACTCCATGTCCTCTAACCCAAAGACAGTTTGGTTCAGATGCGATGGCTAGAATGGTGTGGGGTGTAAAAGATTCTAGGGCTTCCTGTTATTCCCATTGCTCAAACATCTTCATTTGTTTCATGATCCCTCACATTCTTCTATGAAATGGGTAAAATTTTTTATTCAACAATTAGTCATACACGAAACCTAAGAAATAATAAGAATGACCACAAAGAGAATTATTCTTTTTTAATTCAGTTTATAAATCTAGTGAAATAATATACATAAAAGGCATGGTAAATCGGAAGATGCCAGTGTACATGATAATAATTATTCAAATATCATCTGATCTGTTCTAGAGAAGTGAATGAGGATTAGAAGTTAGTTATATGTTGACTTGGATTTACAGAAAGATGTAAACAACAGAGAAAGGCAGTTACCTGTGTGAATCAGAGCTGAGAGAACAATGGTTATATTAAGGTAAAGGTCACCTGAGTAGATGGAAGTGAGAAAAATGCAGAGAGAAGGCTCAGGAGAGCTAACATGAAGTATTTTTAAGCTTTAGCCATAATTAAAAGATCAAAGTGGTGTTTACAGGTGTCCAGAACATTTTATTATGTACCCTTTTATCTCTTTGATTTCATCCTTCCCATAAAATTTTTAAAATATTTAATTGATTATTAGAGAAAAAAAATATTGATGTGAGAGTAAAACATAGATCAGATTGGCTGCCTCCTGCATGCCCTCCTGGGGACTGAGCCCTGGCATATGCCCTGACTGAAAATTGAACAACAGCTTCTTGATAAAATTTCAAATGCTATCTTCTCTTGGTGCATGGGACAATGCCCAAACAACTGAGCCACACTGGGCAGAGCAACCCATAAATTTTTTAATTCATTTCCTGGATGAGGCCAAGAAGATGGCCAGTGAACAAGAAAGCATACCTATTCATTATTTTCAAAGCAGAATATATTTTAAATGTCACACACACACACACACACACACACACACACACACACACACACACACATATTTATAGTCTGCTGTTCTAGAGTTATCCTAGACTAGTGTTCCAATGTTTAGGTCACATGGTCAAGTATTTTGTAACATAAGCTGATTTCAGCAGAAAATTTTTTTTTCATGCAGCCTGTTACTTGTTCTTTCAGAATAAATGTCACTTACTGTGTTTGAACTGCCTTTGGTTTCTATTCTTCCACTTTTGTCTAGGCTCTGTAGTTTGCTTAAGCTGCATGATTAAATGAGAACTGGATGATAATTTGAAATGATCACAGTGTTATAACCTTGTCAAATCAACTGGAATATATTTAGCAATTATTTCAATAAGCAATGCTACCTAAGTAATACCATTATTTCTTATTGTTCTTTTTATTCACCAAATGTATAAACAGTAACTAAATACATCCTAATCCATTGTGAAATTAAATTCAGGTTTTCTGACTTGGCTCCTGTCTGTGTCGCCATGATTCTACCTTTTTCCTTTCTTTCACCTTTATACTTTGCCCCACTTTTATTCCTTTTCCCTCTGGATACTATTGATTCTTGTGGTTTCATTTCTATGCAGATATTTGCTTGCAAATCTAGCCCAGAGAATTCTGTCTCCAGCTTCACTTTTATCATTTAGAATTGGATTAATAATAGTCACATGAAGCTCAGATTTTTTCTAAATCATAAATCTCTAAATCTCAGCCCCTCTGTGTAAGCTGTGGCATAACTTTTCTGCAGTCTAAAATCCTGGCATAGAAAGTTATTGAAAATTTACCTTTTCACTTGGAAAACTTACCAGCATTGTCACATTGCACAATTTACTCAGATTCTCTGCTAATGTCTCATACTCAGTATATCTAAAACTTCTCCTCCATCTTCCCCAAACTACCATCTCTTTCTACCATAAGCCTCCCACTGGAGGGTCTTCAGATTCCTTATTAACTCATTGTTCTTCAGTCATTTGCCACATTCACTAGAATCTAGCTTTGTAATGTCAGTGACTTCTTCCTCATTGTCTCTCACACTATAAAGCTCCTTTTTCAAGACTTCAGACTTCTTGCCTCCATGCCCAAAACTAGCTTCCCTAGGAGTCCTGTCACCTTTACTTCTTCCTTTGCTTGTCTTTCCTATACCTGTCTTTGTCTTTCCCAAAGGTTTCAGATTCCATGTTTCTAACAAATCAGGGTATGCTCATGAGCCTGGTGCCCAGGGATTTCTGTATCTCCTGCAAAGTCCTTGAACAGAGCCTGTATTTCACTTTCCATGAAATCATCCTCACCCAGTAAAATCCATTTCAAATGCTATCTCCTCTTCCAATTCTCCAGCCCGATGTCATCTTTTCTTCTGTGAACTTCACCCCTTGCATTTTCTAACTGTTCAATGGTCTTAATCATATTATACATGTTTGCAGGTGATCTTATCCCTTCTTTTCCCACCATCTTTGCCCCTATTCAATTTTAAGGTCCTTTTGGGCCAGATCTGACCTAATTGTCCTTACATTTCCAAAACTTAATCACTGCATTTCCTATACCCAATACTCCATAATAATTAGTATTTTTGTAGGGAAGCAACTGCTGAAAATATACAAATCTCCTCGCTGTTTGTCTTTGCAGAGGCTTCCTCTATACCTCATAAAAGTGTGAAATTCCATGGATCCCAGTCAGCTGAATTAAATTATGGATTGGGTAGCTTTTCAAGGCAATGAAATGAATGAATTCTTATAATCCTGGCTTGATTATTGGGGCTTCCTGTGTGCCAGTCTTTGGGTTCACATTTGAGAAACTGAGATTGTCATTGTAACAATAGTGTAAAATGACAGTGTGAATAAACTTCCCAATTAGCAGGTAAGTTTTCAATAGCTACCCACTCTGGTGTAATTCTTAAATTAAAAGATAGACTCACATTTTACATAGTGAGGACTTAGAAAAATAGTTAGTGACTTTCACATCAAGAAAATCTGTGTTTTCTATGACTGTTCTTTAACAGAAGGCAAAGGATACAAAGACTCTCTATTTGGAAATGATTTTCAAAAGTACCTTCGTTTTTCAGGCTGTGTTCCAACCTTCCAGATTTGCGGAAGTGAGGGAGGGGCAAGGGTATTTACAGCATGGCACAGGCCTTATTCACCCCCTGACTTCACACTCAGCTCAACTTGGAAGTGCAATTGGTTTATTTTGTATAAATAAGCAAGAATGCTAGAAGAAGCTAAATATCTTCATAAAACAGAACATTATGATACCAGAAACCCTTAGGAATAGCACTAATGCTTTTAAATGAAGGTTTTATTTGTCTCAGAGCTGCAAAAAGGAGTCACTAATGAGATGTCATTTAAATTCTAACACCTGTTTAATGGCAGTTTTTCTCTATCCCCAAAGAGTAACTGTTTATGAATGTTTGCAGTTTTCCAAGTGTATCTATAAGAATTGTTTTTTCATAAACAATGTGATGCTTTTTTCCTCATATGCTACAGTCACGTTACAACATATGATGAAAATTGTTGGTTGTGGCATTTTTGTTTTATATAGGTTTTAAAGATAGTGTTATTTCATACCCTGAAACTTAAAATTTTATAATTCACATAGTAAATATTTTATCAGAAACTTATGTTCTACAAGTTTATGAGTATATATTGGTATAAGGAAAATGAAATTTCTAGTATTCTTTACCTAAATTTAAATAGCATGTGAAAAGACATTGCTGAAAATATATGTTTGCTCCCATATTCCCTGTTATGAAAAAAAAATGTATATTTATAAATAAACACACACACATAGATTTCTAAGAGTTTGCAGAAAAGAGATGCTGTTGACTTTTTTCAAAGATAATAAATAACTGAAAAAGTCAGAAATGAGACTGTGCCAGTTCGGTCATGATTTTATGTTTTTCTTAGACAAACAATTTGTTATTCATGAAAGGAACCCACAATAACCATGTTGCCATTTTTCTCTATGCTTTCTCAAGAAATTGATAATGATGAGTAACAGATACCATATAGATGAATATATGAATAATTGCTTATTGTTGGAAATGCTTTTCTTTAGGGTGTGTTCCGTTTAGTATTCATAGCATTTTATATAGGTTATCTTTATGTTTAACATCTTTTAATAAAACTACTTGTACTTCAGTAAAATAAATGACATAGAAGTTTATTTTAAATAAATTAACCTCTATCTTGAGAAATTTAAGTAGAAGTAATTGCCTTGGAGGAGCAGTTAGGCCCTGGGTTTTCACCAAAGTGGTTTTATGAACTCTTGAAAATGCTGGCTTCTGGGGAAGCTGCAGGAAACTCTTCTTTTAAGGAGCGTGTCCCTTTGAACTAAGAGGAGCCATGGTGTTTCTCTGTTAGCATGCTGAATATGTGCCAGAGCAGTCCTTGTTTGTGTCGGGAAAGCAGGGACTCATCTTGATGAAAGGTGAGACCAGGCCCTGTGGACTGACCCTTTCTAAGAACTCTTTGGAGTTTAAGCCGAGTGCACCAGGTTTACCGCCAAAGGAAATGGCTGAGCCACAGAACTCTCAAAGTGTGGACTTGAGCGTTTCTATAAACCTAAATGTTCTGCACATTAAAGGAGGAAAGAAGGAAATTGTTGCAGATGTGATTGGATTTCCTATTATGCTGAGAACTATTCTAAATTCCTACGTTATGATCATTATCCTTAGATTTCTTAGTACCAAATCATTTCTTTTCCTCTTGTCTCCATGAGATTCTTGCCAATTTAAGGTGCTCTTTTGAGTGAACAGAAGGACTGGATGTTTTTCAATTTTCAGAATGCACCTCTCTCTCTCTCTCTCTCTCTCTGTCTCTCTTTCTCTCTCTGTGAGTGTGTGTGTAAAACATTAAAAAATTGAAGACTATCCATTTGTTCCTGGTTCATTCAATTTTTATTTATAGGTGGAATCTCAGCACTTAATTGGTATGTACTCTAATTACCACTAGATTTATCCACAACCAGTTGACATACTAGTATACCTTGCACTGAGCCGAGGGAAATAAGCATATTCTTTTTCCTCTGCAGTTTCTTCCTGACTTATGAAAGCAAAATATCTATTCTGTATGGAGAGATGAATCAGCAATCCATATAATATCTATTCATCATACATATTTCACAAGGAGGATATTGTGGTGACTGCAAAGTTCTTACAGAAATAATATGGAAATCCGGAACTTGATGTGGAGTGTCAGAAAGCCTCTTACTATTATTTACCTTATCAGCTTTTGCTTTCTGAAATCAATGGAAGGGCATCAAGTTCAGCTAATCCATATTTCTGAGTATGAAATTGAATTTATAGTCTGTAGTATGTTGACTACCGCTCGCATTTAAGGCATAATTGATTTTTATTGAAAAGCCAGCAGGCACATCAAAAATTTCCACAAACCACAAGGATGTTAAATTTTACCCTGTTTAGATAATAGTGTGGCTTTATTTATCCTTTAAAATGAAGCTTTTATATTTATATCAGCAGATGCTATGGAAGTGTGACTGATACCTTATGAAACCATCAATCTATGGTTCTGTAGAACTGTTCTGTACAGAAAAAAGCAACTTTAGATTTCTAAGGTAAATGTCTATGATTCGCTTGTTTTAAGGATAAATGGATAAATGGTATAATAAATCTAGCACCATATCATGTGACAAAGTTGTTTTTTTTTTATCTTATTGAAACAACTGCTTCTGCCAGTATTTCTTTTCCCCAAAATTCCTTCTGCATCTTATTTTTCCCCTCTGATTAATAGATAACATTTTTGTATCTGAATTAATTCTTTGTGCATGTGAAATGTATTTCCTAAAGGCAAACATCTATTCTTTCTATTTTAAAAGTAAGCAGTCTTACCTTATCCTGTGTGACATTCCTTTCAGTAAGTTTCACTCAAATATCGCCAATCTATGTGCTGAGTCCACTCACTTTTAACAAAAGGTTGTGATCAGAAGACTCTTGAGCTTTCCTGCAACAGAATGTGTAAACACAATGAGAATTGCATGATGGATTTTTAAAAACCAAGCTTTGCCTTACCTTAGTGAAATCAAAATAAAATAAAAGCAAAAAGATGCCATTATTTGTTTTAGCCCCTCTGCTGTAATTCCCTAGCACTCATTCTGATTAGGGAACAATATCACACTTTGAGGAGAATTTGGGGAATTTGTGAGGGTTTTGGAGGTTTTTACAAAAAGTAAATGAGGTGAGGCTGGAATCACCACTAACATGGGTGCAGCCAAAAAAGCTAGACATTTGCAACTTGCAGGAAGCTATACATGTTGAAAACTTGACTCATGCTTGCCAGACTTTTTGAGTATCCTGTTAGATATTCGTGTGATGAAAAAGGTCATTTATTATTATGTGCAATAAGAATCGATTTCTATGTGAATTCTATTTCATATAATTATAAAGGACTTTCCACACTGTAACATACACTGAATTTTGTAAAAATTAATCATGTAAATTAAGAGACACTTATTGTTTTGAACTTTATTAAGTGATAGTCACTGATGGCAGCTCTCTTTATGGTGTTTGCTGCATTAGCACAACAATCTTTCAGTTTGCACTGGTCGCTTATGCATTCACAAATTTATAAGATTTTTGGCAGAAGCATCAGCATTCAACTTCTTTTAAGTTTTCATTATGTAGCAGTGCTCAGGTGTTTACACTTCAAAATACATTCTATTTTATTATGAAGAACTTTATATTTCCCTTTTATTTTATAATGGGGCATTGTATTGACTTTAAAAAAACGTATGCTTAGAATGGTTACAATATCTAGGCATTTTATTTCAGTATAATGAATGGTTTACAAAACATTTGTTATGAAAAGGAGACACTGAGTCTGATGAGGATGAAAACAATAGCCTATGGCATGCAGGCACAAATGCATTAGTTGAAAAATTTTCAATGATAAATCTAGAGATTATTTTAATAGAACAATTATTTCCAATGAGGAAAGTAGGATCTCAGGGATTTTTAAATATGTGATGATAAGCCCTTGGTGCCTACCTTCTTATGTGTATGGATGACGAGTGTTCAAAACAATTTGTCATATGCACAGAAATACAAAAGATGAAACCTAAAGAGATTATACATTAGTCTCTCAAGAGTAAAACTGACGGAGAGGAGCGGTATACCTTTCACAGAGGCAGATATTTTCAAAGCGATGTGTGACAGGTACAGGGACAAATCCCGTTAATAAGTAAGAGGATTTGTGCTTGGCTCTGTCACATGCCACTTTGAAAACCTACCCTCAAACTGTCTATAAATTTTCATGCCCATCTTTTTTTTCCCCTTGCTTCTTCCAGAGCGTCTGATTTTTTTGTTCACCATTTTCCCCTGCTTTATCTCATGGTGTCCTTTAATGATTTTTTTTTGAGGTTGGTATGTGTACTATGATTTTGTGGATACTTTGTAGTTAACAAAATCAAATTTGCTGTATCTATTCATTTTCACTGTCCCCTTTACTGCTTTGTTATAGGGCATTTTTCTACCACTTATGACTTCTAAATATGAAAAGAAAAAATCTGCCCCATGGTAATTAAGGAGGGAAGTAGCACTTACCATATTGCTTAGTGTGTTTTTTTTCCTTATGATGTTGTTCTGTTTCTAAAGGAAAATAATATTGAAAATGTGATGCTATGTTATGTGAATGATACAGTACGAGGATATAAAAAGTCATTCATTTCTTTTAGTTATGTATTTTAAAAATATTACAGCTAGAAATATTTTACCTTTTACAAAGTAGACTCAAAACAAATTTTAATTATTGTGACTGATGGGCTGCTCTTCTTTTGGACCTTGGCTTGATGCCTCATCACCTGGGAGTAAACTGATGCTGTTAGAAGGACCAAGTGTTCTCAATAGAACATCTGTTAGTTTATAATTTGGTGCTGGATGATGATGCACTCTTTCCCTCTGCCAATTTTTATTTGTTTTCTTCTTCTTTTTTTATTTACTTTTCTTCTATAAAATATTTGACTCTACTAGTAAATATGAATCTGGAAGTTTTGCTAGAAGGAGTCAATTACCCCAAATTTCGGTATTATTTTAAGACAATAAGTGTCTGAAAAAGAGTTGTCCCTGAAAAATGTCTTTTTTTTAAAAAAATATATATATATATATTTGTATTGATTTCAGAAAGGAAGGGAGAGGCAAAGAGACACAGAAAAATCAATGATGAGAGGGAATCATTGATCAGCTATCACCTGCATGCCCTACATTGGGGATCGAGCCCACCACCCAGGCATGTGCCCTGACCAGGAATGAAACTGTGATCTCCTGGCTCATAGGTCAAGGCACAACCACTAAGCCACACCAGCTGGGCACGAAAAATATTTAATTTTTAAAAAAATATATTTTATTGATTTTTTACAGAGAGAAAGAGAGAGGGATAGAGAGTTAGAAACATCGATGAGAAAGAATCATCGATCAGCTGCCTCTTGCACACCCCCTTTTGGGGATGTGCCTGCAATCAAGGTACATGCCCTTGACCAGAATCGAACCTGGAACCTTTCAGTCCCTAAGCCGACACTCTATCCATTGAGCCAAACCAGTTTCAGCAGTATGAAAAGTATTTTAAAGTGGGTAGTTCTAAACAAAAATCACTGCTCTATAAAATTTCTGTTTTCCTCCCTCAAAAATATTAATGATGCCTATTCAATTAGAAATGTTTTTAAGAGAACTAGCAACATACATCTGACACATTTTCTTTGCATGTCTTTTTTTAGGGATTTTTATTTATTTTTTAATGAATTTATTGTGGTGACATTGGCTAAGAAAATTATATAGGTTTCAGGTATAATATTCTACAATATATCACCTATATATTATGTATTTACCACCCCAAGTTGAGTCTCCATCCGTCATCATTTATCCCTCCTTTACTCTTTTCTACCCTCCTCCATCTCTGAGTTCCTCTGGTAATCATCATACTGTTGTCTGACTTCATGAGTCTTTCTTTTTTCTTTGCTTAATCCATTCATCCTTCTCACCCACTCCTCTCCCCCATGACAGCTGTCAGTCTGTTCTCTATATCCATGAGTCAGTGTCGACCTTGTTGCTCATCTTTAAGTACAGACCTATGCTGTCCTTTCATAGCATCCAACAGCTGGATGTAAAGTAGAAAACTAAAGTTATCTGCCAGATGGTTTGTCTACATTAAATCCAACATCTGGATATTTTTTAAACATTTAGATGATTGGCTGAGTTTTTCACATTACATCTGCATATTTTTGGCACTGTATTTGGTGTATGTGTGTGTGTGTGTGTGTGTGTGTGTGTGTGTGTGTGTAGAAAAGATGCTACCCATTAGACAAAACAAGCCAGAAAATAGAACAATGGGGTTTGAATTTCTGTGCATTCAGTAAATATCCAAATCTGGACTCAAGTTCCAACTAACTGATGTTCAAATTACAGAAAATTTTTGAATATTAATGACAAAGTGTGAAAAAAAGGATAATTTCTTGTATTCAATTCAGTAATATCAGTAACTACTTAGATACAAGCCAGAGGTTAAAATCAATTTACATGTTGGGAACTTACCTGTTGCAAAGGAAAAAGTCAAGATAATGTTTTCTAATTTTAGCATATATTTTCATAGAGATCAGTTTACTTAAGACATATGCAGAGCTGTACCTCAACATAAAATGGCGCTTATCTCTGGGATAATAAATACAATGAAAATTTGTATTTATGAAGACTTGGGTTTTTTTTTAAAGCTCTTTCATAGTCACGGTCTTGTTATCCTCACTTGGTAATAAGAACTGTTCTCAAACACAGGTCTTCTCATTATTATTTTGGTGTAATTCCCATTAATCCATGATCAGAAAAAAATGGAAAAAAAGTAACATTTGTTGAGAAAATCTAGAGTGAGATATGTTATATTAGGGGATTTCAAATGTATTTATTTAATTTTCAACATTACTTCTACAGTAGAGAATATAGAAACAGAATTTGCTTTACCTCTGAAAAGTTGGGTTTGAATCATGCCTTTGATATATAGTAGCTAGTTGTGTATCTTTAGTCATGTTATTTGAATAATTCCTGAGCCTCTTTTCCTTACACATAACTTGGGAATATCATCTTGTTATAAAAATATATGAGAGAACGCATACAAAGTATGGGTTAAATACACAAAACTTACCACATGTATAATGCTCAATAAATGTTTGCCATTTTATGAGTGAAGAAACAGACTCTTAGAGTTAAGGGTGGTCATAGAACTAAAATGTCCCCAAGGAGGGATCAAAGCCGTATCTATCTCCAAGCCTTATACTGTGCTCTCTGCATCATTGGGATATTGTTTATTTATAGAAACAATGTTTTCCACTGTTCTGTTGCTTTTATAAGGTTCATCCCCATATAGCATCTTGTAAGTTATATAGTAATTTCACACATCTTTATTTCTCATTTGAAGTATCATCAAAATGAAACAGATGAGTACATAGCCATGGTAGTATTGATGATTGTTTTTCTATGAAAATCTAAAAGCACAATATCACAACAGTGGATATACTCCCATTGCTTTTTCTAGGTTTTATTAGCAATACCAGCAATCCTGAAAGGTGATAGGGTGCAGCCCTTACTATGTCACTACATGTCTGTGTGACTGTAGATGATCTGATTAACTCTAAAAATATTTACTATGAACCTGTTTTGGGCAACAGAATCCAGGATGAACCAAGTGCAGACCCTGCCCATAAGGATAATATCAGGCAAGCTATTAAGTGTACAATGAAATCTAATAAGCTGGACTACATGTACGTTATGCTTTGGGAATGAGTGAATATAAAATTTCAACTGAGAAAGTCCTAGAAATCCTCATGGAGAAAGTACCATTGAGAGGGCCTCAAAGGGATTAGCAGGATTTGGCAAGTTGGGGTGAGCAGAAAACCCAGAGGTAGAAAACATGAATGTCTTTGGGAAGTAGCTCTATACTTGTGACAGCACATTTAGATGACACTGAAATTACCTGTTCGGTTCACTCAAACCACAGATGGCCGTGCTAAGGAGTGTGAATTTTAAATTATATTAACAAGGTAATTTTGAGATATTTGACTATTACATAAATTGAAAGGTGGTGGGCAATGAAAAGTTCCTTGAACTGAAATTAGGGGAAAATCAATTGGCATAGAGTAATATTAACTCAAGGAAGCTGTTAAGAAACTAAAATGTGATGTTTCTTGAATTTGCTAGACATCATCTCTATGTCTAAGTTAACTTGTCAATAAGGTCAATGGGTTGGACTTGATTTATATTATAGGCCTCTTCCGGTTTTTATTTTTTGAGTTAGTTCTTTCTAAATCTTGTTCTGTTGAATGTTATTTATGTTAGATAACTTTGCATGCTATGTTAATTAAAAGAAAAAGAGTTCTTTGAACAAACTTATGAAACTTTTATTAAAATAGTAATAAAGTTTGTTTTGGAAAGGACTTCTCAGAGCCTTATTTTATTCATCAATGCACATTTCTTTCTAAGATAGAGAATATATGTGTATTGTTTTCCATTATTATGTTACCATGGGACCCTCCTATGGTAACATCTTTTGGTGGCAGAATTTTATTAAACATTTATTTTTATGATCGTCCCACAATGCACATTAGATTTCTTACTGAAATTAAAATAGGCCTTTGTTCTCTGTTTTGAGTGATCTATGCAATGTAACTTTAGAGACTCAGGTGGTACATATTGATACAAGAATTTCAGTGGGATATTTTCTCTGGTATTTTAAGAACCATGTAGGAGACAAACCTATAAGTAATGCATGCAGCTCACTCCACATACTGCTGATATTTGAAGGTAAAATAGTTGTTTCTTTAACTATCCAAGGAGAAGTTTGGTGGTTCTTTTGGTAGACTATAGTAGTACCTAAACTCATAAGTAAAATAATTACTCCTCTCTCTGGAAAGACAATTCTTTTTGACTTATCAGGTATGCTTAGGAGGAGGAATCGCATAGGTGTTGTGAGAAAAAGGATTAATTGACTAGACAGCAGACTAGTGCCATCAACCCCAGCTTTTAGTAGGGTGGTAGATGTCATGACTGGAATGCCCACACATCTATCAAAGTAAGCTGGAAGTTATCTCCTCAGAAGAAAAGAGTTTTAAGGAAGTCTTAAGTAAGATATGACACTTGTCAGGGAAAAGTAAGAAAATTGTTCCAGATGGTTGAGATTGTGAGAAGGAGGTGAAGAGGTCGGAGGAGGCAATGACTGGTGAGAAAAAGAAGAGAAGTGGGGAAATCCTAGGGGACTTGGACAGGTAGCTTAAACTTCAACGGAATGACAATGAGATTCTAGGGGGAAAAAACTCAATAGGAAAGAAATTCTAAATATGTTAGCATGCAAAACCAATATTTTAGAGCTATCACTTAGAATTAACTAGAATTAGTTGTCAGGCTAAGAGAAGTTCATGATAAAATGACATAACATTTAAATGAGAAGAGATCCAAGTGTGATGTACGCTGTAGTTGGTGGCTTTTCCCCTCTGCCATAGCCTGTTTACACCTTGCTTCTGACTGTACTAACAGTTCCCTCTACTGTCTACTAGCACGATGGTTAGAGTGCAGTCAACACTGTCTGAATTAGTGTTAGCGATTTTAACTATCTTAGAGGAAGACTGAAATGAGGCATATGCTTATTTCATTAACTACTTTCCAGGCTTGGAAACATGACAAGTTTTCAGCTTATTGGTTTGTTTTTTTTAAAACAAAATATATCTCTTCGGAAACAGAAAGTATTTAATTCTACCTAAACCTGATCTTCCTCAAATCTGCTGAAACAAAATAAAATAGAAGGGCATGTCTATGTCTGCTTCACACATTATTTAAGAGTAAGGAAACAGGCTATAGGGTTCAGTGGTAGCCTCACCAGGTGGCCTAAGCATTCTGACTCTGAAGGGGAATAGCATCCTGGGCCCATGTGACCTTGATCAAATTATCATTCTTGGTTTATTCATCTGGAAAAGTAATATGCACATATGGAGTTATTAGGACTGAAAAGTACAGTATAGGTAAAGGCCTCGTTATAGTTCTGAGATTATGGTAAGTTTCAAATTCTGCTACTTTAGCTCTTGGATTTCTTTCATTAATTTATTTAGAAAAAATACTGATCACTTTCTAAGTACTAGTATACAAAACAACAACAAAAAAAACCCTGCCCTTATTGAAATAATATTCCACTTAGGGAAGATGGATAATAAATAAACAAGGAACATATAGAATACCAACCAGTGACAAATGTTGTGGCATTAGGAGTCAAAATACTGGTTTTTTAATCATTGGTAGTTTCCTGGATAGCCTAAAGCAGTGATTGATTTATCTGCATGGCTATGGGTGCATTTCCCTACTGAATGAATATGAAAGCAGATGCCTTACAGCCAGGGTATAGCAGGAAGATCATTTGAGAATTATAGGATTGCTATGGGTATCATACAGGGACAATAGACACAAACTGGGACTGTCCCAGGCACACCAGGGAGATAGAATTACCCCAGTAGTCAGGTACTTGAGCAGAAACATCTCAGGCAAGCAGTGCTGGTATCAGTGTAGCCTGCTGTAGGCAGCATCAGGCAAAAATGATATAGTCCAAGCAGTAAACATCGGCATAGGGTAAGATTGACGGCGGCCAGAGGCTAAATGAGATTCATAAATAAAGTAGCTCAGTGTCAACTCAGAAGTTCTCGTCCTAATGGAAATGAGCTGCCTCGCATGACTTTCTCTCCCAGAGTCTAACTGTATATGGGTCCTCCTGGGCTTGACAGCCTGGCTCTGCTGCTCTGGCAGCTGTCCTTCGTGGAGAAGAAGGCATGTGTTTTCCTCCAGGAGCCCCCAGGAGTCCACGATGGAAGACAGGGAGGAGGAGCTCATGCCTGTTGAGGTTTAATGAATGGCAGGAAGTGGCTCAGGCCCCCTGGAGACTGGTGTGGCTTTAGTCCTTGCAGCTGTCAGGATCATCCTTGTTGAGATGCTGTTCTTCCAAGTGCTCTCTCCCCTCTCTGTTCAATTCCCACCACCATGCTCAATTTCCCTATGCCTTGGATTTAAGGAAAGTTGAATGGGTTTCAAACAAATGTGAGTTAAGTCATGATTAAAACTTGATCCTTTCCCTTTTATCTTAAATCAGGGGGTTGCTATCAATTATCCCTAACAGTAATTATAATCCCAAAGTGTATAGTGTTTTAAAATGTCAAAATGCTTTACATTTTAAAAATCTACTTTCAGTGATAATAATGGCCTTATCAGATATGTTGTTAGGTATCATCATTGACTCCTTCTGTTTTTGCTAATAACCCTATTTTATGGGCACTGGCTAGTACATAGTCTAGTATATAAATGCTAATCTAGATACAATAGAAGTATTAAAAATGGTGTAATTCAAAAAACTTTCACTCAGAAGATACTTCTGGCAATTATGTGTTTTTTGTTCCTAGGTAATCACTACAACAACAGTAGTAATATTTACACTGTTCTAAGGACCTTGCATCTATTATTTCCTACCTATGAGTTAGGCATTATTCCTAATATATAGATGAAGGGGGTTAAGAAACTTTTCTAAATTTGGATCTGGCTTTCCTCAGAGATTATTCTCCTATATATTTGCTGTTGCTCACAGGTGTTAAATGGAATAATTCAGAACATCACTGAGCAGAGTGTGGACTCTGAGTCACACTCCTTTCTTGTTGATCTCGGGTCCTTTCACTGACCAGCAGCATAGTTTGGACAGGGTTATTATTACCGCTCAGCTTCTGTGTCTTTACCTGTAAACTAATAACAATTGTGGTTGCTTTGAGTTATTGCAAGGACTAAATCCATCTTTCCTTCTCTTAACTACCTATGATGTTCTAAGCACTGTTCTGGATGTTGAAGAAAACAGGTGAGCCAGAGAGACATGGCACTTATTCTTTGGAAACTTGTAGCCAGGTAAGAGAAAGAAAAAAAAAGATATAAGCAAGTAGAAAAATTGCAGATTACAACATGTACAATATAATGAATGGAATAAAAATATAAAGAATTGAAGGGACACATTGCTAGATTATCAATTCCTGGCTAAAGTGGTTGCATCTGTCTTGTCCATCACTGTATCCCCAATGTCTAAAATGTTATGGGCATTCAGTACATATTAATTGAGAGAAGATATAAGTGAGAGACAAATGAATAGAAGTGTCTTCAGGAACAGCTTCCTAAAACAGGTGAGTCATTGGTTAAGATATACAATATGAGAAGAGTTGACTAGGTCAAACACAGGAGAAAAACATTTCCTAGGTAAAGCAAACAAGATGGGCAAACGTTCAGGACTGGGCAAGGAAGTTTGTCTTTACCTTGGCACCAGATGGAGGGAAAAATGTCCTGTGAGATAAAAAGAAGCCTTGAGTTTTGGTCCTAACCCAGGACACCAGGCAGGAAATTTTTCTCTGAAGGGACATGCCTTCAATTCAAACCACTTATAATAGGTACAGATCAAGTCCTATTGAAGATGAGGTTACCCTTTAGAGTTAAAAAAATGACATATTATACACTCTGAGTAAGAATTGATAGATATAAGCAGAAGGAAGATAGTTGCAATAAATTCAGACAAAAGAATAGTCTGATAACAATAATATACATATTTAAAATAATAATATAGAATAAGACTCAGTAAAGCTCTTTATAAATTTAGTCTGATAACAATAATAAGCATATTTAAAATAATAATATAGAACAAGACTCAGTAAAGCTTTTTATAAATTTGAACAAAAATATCCTATATAATAAAAGCCTAATATGCTGAGTGTTTGTTCATTTGACTGTTTGACCAGTCGCTATGACATGCACTGACCACCAGGGGGAAGATGCTCTGACCGGTAGGTAAGCTTGCTGCTGGGGTCCTGCCAATCTGGAGTGGACAAGATGGGCCAGACATTCCCTAGAGTCCTCCTGCAGTTCCTCCCCTGCCCTGATCACACTGTGGGGTTCCTTGGCCTGGCCTGCAGGTATCTGGCTGAAACCAGCTCTTTGACATCCCCCGAGAAGTCCTGGATTGCAAGAGGGTGCTGGCCAGGCAGCGGGACCCAATGAGTGCACAGATCCATACACCTGGCCTCTAGTTTTAATGTAAATTTGAATATCTTTTACATTATTTTGTTAATTACCAATAAAAATATATGAATGTTACCATACATGTAAGCTATTTATCAAGGAGCAGTTCTGATAATAAAACTCTGACCTTATATTATATAATACGCATATTATCTGCATAATTTCTTTCCCTGAAAAATAAAATTTCCAATTTTATAATCTATAGTGCATTTTAGTTCTTCATGTTCAGCATGTACACAATAATGTGGTTTATATTTAGTATTCTCTAAAAATACAAAGGAAAAACTAAAAGCAGAGGCCTATGATTGATTGCACATTTAAATAAATGCACTACAGATTGAGACAAATGCGCTGAGCATGTGTGTTTCAATCACTGTGTCGTCACACAATTGAATAAACACACATGTACAATACAATGTTTAATTGAGTGCAGCAAGTACATTTATTTTAGTGATTGCACCATTGCATATTCAAGCCAAGGCATTGAGTTCACTTTGTGGAGCCGAAGTTCTGTTAAAAACACAAGTTTTAAATCTTTCACTGACTTTGATAGATCACACATATCCACATATTTTTAAAGTATTGAAGTATGTTTTATTTCACAAAATTTACTGTTAACGGATTTAAATATTGTACATTTGAAATCCGGTGATTAGCTCCCTAAAACGGAAATTCTAAATGCTTTTTTCCTTTTAAAATGTGACCCTGGTCTCTCAGTGAGGATGAAACAGAACATTTCCTCTGTGCCCAAGTAGTTTTCCTATGTCTGTCTCGTCTGGAAATTGCAGTTCCAACTCTTTAGGCATCAAGCATTGGGCTCATTTTGCTTTAGGATTGTTTGCACAGCTTCGGCCAAATTTAGTATTACCTCGTGCATGCATGCACATCCAAGGACCAAATCTGGGCTATTAGGTCTAAAGACCCAAATGGAGCTTGCTAGATTCTTTCATGCCTTCTTCATGCTCTATTTACATAGATGTTCTTTTTCAGAAGTGCTGCCATATACAGATTTCTATGTCATTTCCATTAGTAGCTTCTTGAAAGGAAGGGGGGAAAAAACACACACAAAAAACAAACAAACAAACAAACAAAGCTAAATAGTAGTGTTTGCTTTACTGTGTCAGCTTTCTAACATCTGTTCAGTTTTCCAGGTGTGATGGACAGGTGGTAAATAATGTTCAGTACCAGGTAGCCAAAAGAAAGTTGTTCAAGTAACAAGTTTTATAGTTTGATAATTTTCCCTTAAATGTATTAGCTTTAATTGTACTTCTTTAACATGTGTTTTTAAAAACATTCTGCTAGACCTTTTCACATTGAGGGTTTATTATTTAGGAAAAAAATTATCTGATACTTCTAACAATAGAATATTGCATTGTTTTAGGATAGTGTTTTCAAGAGTGAGTACTGCAAATTTAATTCCAAGTAATGGGAACAGATACGTTGCCAAATGTGTTTGGAAAAAAAATATTAGCTCACTTTGACAGAGTTCTTACTCTGTGCTTTGGCATTAATTGATTGGCTGTTCTGCCCTCCACCCCCTTTCCTGCTTCCACCCTGCCCCTCACTCTGTCTCTCTCTCTCTCTCACACACACACACATACACACACACACACACACACAGACACAGACACACACACACACACTTTACAGATGAGGAAACAATTTAAAATGTAAAATAACTTCCACAAATTTCAATATTTAAGAAATCTTATCTTGCATTAACCTGGTTAACTTTATTTAACCCAGTTTTTACCAAACTTATATGATAGAAAACTTTGCATGCAAGATTTTTAACATCACACTTTCAGGCACTCTAGACTAGTCAAGCAAAAATAAATGAGATTTACTGTCTTTATGCGCCTATTTTTTTAAATGATTATTTGCATCTTTAACACAGAAGGTGCTGATTATTCCAACATAATCCTTTGAAAAGTGAACAATTAAATCAACCAGTCAGTCATGCTGCATTGTAACTGATTTTTCTTTCTACTAAATTTACTGAATAGTATAGTTTGTTTACCCTCAAAATGGTATTTTTCTTGACAGTGCTTCTTATATTTTTTTAGGTTTACATTAGAAGGAAGTTATGTATAATTTTGTCCAAAGTAAATATTGCCCAGAGAACAGACCATTTAACCACTGGGTAAGGTTTCCTAGCAGGGAGAGAAATCACTGTGCTTGTGTAAAAAAAATGAGTAAGAAAAAATGAAGCTGTTATTATTCTTACCTTCTCTGAAGCACTGTCTTCTCTTTCTTGTTTACACAACAGAACATATATATGATAATAAGTTTTTAAACCCATTTTATATCAATTAAATATAAACAATAGAGAAGAGTGTTGCCTATTAATGACCACTTATAAATAGATGTACATATTTTTATTTTGCTCTGACAACATGTATATCTGAGATCAGCCACAGAAATAAGAATACATCATAGCACAAACTTTGAGAGAGTATGGAATTAGGCTTCAGGTTGATTGTCCTGGGATGTTTTTATTGCCATTTTATCCATCCTCTGCTTAGCTTTTGCTTGAGATGTTGCTGAGATGATGAAAGCTGAAGAGTAAATAGGTGCTTCAATAAATGCAAACAAATGAGTGCTTTCTTAGCAAAGGATTACGGGAAAATCAGCCTTTCCTCTGAAGCTAATCCCTGGACAGCTAAAACTGCGAGTTTCCCCTCAACATGCACACAGATGGGTCGCCACTGAGGATGACAGATGAGTTGTGTTTGGCGGGATTAATGTGCATTATCATGTTAATGGATGCTTAGGTGAGGTCTGAGCATGTCACAGGCCTGGGCAGAATTATGGGGTTTACAGAACTCTGTGCTAATGCTCCTCTCCTCTCTCTTCTTCTCACTAATAATTAACTTGTAATGTTTAACATTTTTAGCCTACCAAATGATCCTCAGACTGCTGCCTTCCTAAGAGGTGGGAGCATTTATAGATCCGGCATCGCATGTTCTGTCCTTTGACATGCAAAACGCAGGCAGTCCTGCCAGGTTTGTCCTTCCACTGCCTTTGTGCGCTCAGCTCCCTCACAATCCAGAGTCTACTTTGTTGCAATCGCCTTTGAAATCTGACATATTGATCAAGAGTTTAGCCTCAGTAACTACTGCACATATATCAGCTGTTGTTGAGCATGTCAGGTCACATTTGATGGCAAGATGATCCTGTACCCAACCGGCAGAGCGCCTGCGGCTCACAGGAGTTGATTCTGTTCACCTCACCTGGCCAGAAAGGTGCTTTTGCATCATGGCTAGTGCACAGAATGTCATAACATTGGTTTAGGCAAGGTGGAGGCGATGGAGATATCACCAAAGAGATAAAAATAAAAGCCTTGTCAATATTCTATAATGGCTTGCAGTTTTGAATTAAGGCAAAAATCAATAAGTATTAATGTCAGACTTTTATGTCGTTTTGAAATTGTGTAAAAGTGGCTGGGAGCTTTTCTATTTAGTTTAATTCAGCAAACCCCTTTTCTAGGGATAATTGGATCAATATTACCAAATTAATGTAAACAAACCTCTACATCTCTGCTTTAAAAAAATACAATTGCAAAAAATCATTTCTGTATCACAAAGATCCACCCCCATACCTTAAAGTAGTATGTATTTAACAATTTTGTGAGAAGCATGTAAGAGGAAAATATTTCACGTATTGATTTCAAGTATTTATTAAAACAAATGGCTCGCCGATAGAGTGATACCTATGAATAGCTATAGCACGTGTCCCTGTTTGCTAGAGAGAATCGAGGCTTACTTATGTTTTCAGAGAGTGGTTGTCAACAGTGCCCCCTCTTATTCCCAAATGTTCCTATTTATCTGATAAACCTATAAACCAAAGTAATGGATTCTAAATGAGGCTGTCCTACACTGAGAGTGTGCCAGAGAGGGAGGGATGCTATTTGTCAGTAAACCCCACTGCCAGAAAGTGTATCAGAACCACTGGGTCTGCCAAAGGGAACCCCGAAGAACTGGGATTTCCTTCTGAGGGAAAATTAAGGCTACAACCCAAAGAGCCAAATAACTCTTTTGTGTCTTCCCAGTAAATGCTAAAACTTTTCATTCCAAAAATTACCAGGAATGTTAAGTACATATGCATGATCTTTGTTTTATCCAATAAATTACCAATAATAGCTTGTTCTAAGTTAAATCATAGTATGAAATTAATTCAGTACAAAATCCTTAGTTATCTGAATCGATGAAATTTTGGCTACATATATTAGTCACATTAACTAATCAATTTTCACATCAACCTATGGGTTAGATTATTTATTTACATGATCATTTTACACATGAGGGAACTAAGATCAGAAATGTCAAGTAGGTTAAGAGGGCACACAACTAAGAAGTGGGAGATATACCAAATATACAAATATTACTAAATAATTCCAAAAGCCTCAATCTTAACCTTTCTGATGTATTAACTTATGTAAACACAACCTGCATGTAAACTTGCTTAAAATCTAAAGCGTGTTGCTCATTTTGAGCCATTATAGAAATAGCTTTAGTGTCAAAATAAGTTCACATTGATAGAAAATTACCAAACTGCTCTATCACTTTCTTTCCTTTTATTTTTCTGTTTTCATTTTATTATCACATTTTATGTTTCCTCATCTGCTCTAATGTATGGCTGAATTTAAATAATTAACATAGCAATAGTTGATCTACTGTGGAGTGAGCAATTAACACACTTCACAAACACCTAGGCAATTCAGACTCAAAAAAGCCAGACCTACTTTATTAGAAGATAAAAACAATCTAATGTGTCAGCATGTAAATCCTTAATGCTGTGTGATAAATAAGGTTAGGCATCATGTTTTTGAGAAACAACCTTAGGTTATACATCAAAAGTAATGTTTGGTAGTTACCCCAAGGCCTGAAGTTTCTCTGAAAAAAAGCACAAGCTACTGAAAAAAAAAAAATATGAACAGAATAAAAAACATTCCTCTTAATTAATTAGAACATTAATTAATGGCCATTATCTTTTTACCATAGCTTCTCTATTTGAAACCTAGATATTAATAATAACTGTTACCATAATTAGCTAAATATTAATGAGGAAAAAAAGAGCAGGGGAGTCAGACATTGTTGCACATATTTAGCTGGGAAGCAAAGGCCTCTTTGCTTTGCCAACAGCACAGCTTCACTGCTGCCCACAACCCTGCCTCCCCCTGGAAGATCACTGGTGGGGTGGGGGATGGGGTAAGAGATAGAACAAAGGGAGAGATACAGACATGTGCAATAAAGTCAAATGGCATAGGGGAGGTACTTAACGATGGAGGACTGTCAGTCTAACCTGGGAAAAAGATTGTTGGCTGGGGGGTGGACACCAATGCAAGCCCTCAACAACTTGGGAAAATAATTGGTTATTTTTAAGACCCTCCTAGGAGACAAATAGTGTTCTCTTTCTTTCTTTCTTTCTTTCTTTCTTTCTTTCTTTCTTTCTTTCTTTCTTTCTTTCTTTCTTTCTTTATTTCTTTCTCTCTCTCTTTCTCTCTCTCTTTCTCTCTCTCTCTCTCTCTCTCTCTCTCTCTCTCTCTCTCTCTCTCTCTCTCTCTCTCTCTCTCCTCTCCACTTGCCCCATTTGTTTGTGTTCTCCCTGCCCAAGACCACGCAGCCATGCCTGTCTAGGGCTCACCTGGGGCCCACTGCAGACTGCTTAGGCTAAGAAGGACTATCATGCAGAAACTCTGGCCACTGCCTTTGCCTTGGCCTTGTTGAAGGCACAGCTGGACTTTTTCCAAAGTGGGACAGAAGGATATGAGACTTTGAAATCCAGGGACGGGGCAGACTTCCTGAATAAATCTTGCCAAGAGATCACAATCTCATGGGCATGAGCCCGTGAAATTTTTTCCTCATCATCCCATGGAAGACCCTAATTTCCATCACCAAAAACTTCTCTCTCACACTATACGTTTGTCATGAGAGTAAATGTGATATTGTAGTCAAAGGAGCATTTTAATTCAAGGTAATCCTTAAAAAGACTCAAGTAGGGGCCTTGCCATTTAATGAATTTTTACTAAAAATTCCATGGGAAAGAATTTCCCTGGTCTATCTGTACCTCTTTAGTATCATTGCAGGTATACATAGGGTCACAACATAGTTTTAATATTGTTACTTTTATCATCTGTATTTTTAGTAATTTTTAAAAATATATATTTTATTGATATTTTATAGCGAGGAAGAGAGAGGGATAGAGAGTTAGAAACATAAATGAGAGAGAATCATCGATCAGCTGCCTCTTGCACACCCCCTACTGGGGATGTGCCCGCAACCAAGGTACTTGCCCTTGATCGGAATCGAACCCAGGAACTTTCAGTCCACAGGCCGATGCTCTATCCACTGAGTCAAATTGGTTTCAGCTAGTAAATTTTTATTCATGAAACTCTCTCACACTTTAACAATAAATACATATTTTTTATGACCTAACGGCTAAATGCTTTGTGATAATAGCTATGAGTGTAAATTTCACAGAAATTGAAAAGTAAAAGAATATCTGTGTCATTTCAAATTTTGTGTTTTCAAAAAGATTTCCCAATCTCAGATAAAAGCTTTTGTGGTAGGTTTTCTCAATGGAAATATACAGTATGTGTTGTTAGGGAAAAGTTGTACCTTCCAAAATATTAACGAATCCAGAATAATTCAAATTTACCAAGTTCCATGACATGCCTTGTTGAGCTGAGCTTTTCACCCTCTCACATAGGGGTCTAAAGAAATGAAAAGAAAGAAGGAGGAAGTCAGCAATTTTTTTTTAAAAGGGCCAACAAATGTTATCACTGCTGCTCTCAGACTCCATGAAAGTGTGCTGCTCCCTGTGTGTGTCTTCAGATGAGCTGCTGCAGAGGGCAGCTGAGGCCAGGCTGCTCCCAGGGCTCTGCCTGGGCCCTGCTCCCGCCACAACCACGCTTTAGGCAGGACAGTGAGTCCCAAGGCTCTGAAGGACCCTCCTGATTCAGCGGGCGTGGGTCTTTGAGAATAAACCTCTGAGCAGCCAGGATCCTCTGTTCACACATACAGTCTCCACTTTTGACACCCGAAATATGCCACTGCTTGTTGCCAAGGAAATATAAGAAAAAGAAAGGCTTCCTCTGCAAAACTTTTTACAGGAAACCGTGTGACGTGAAAATTATTTGAAGTAATGCTCCCATTATGCATTCTGAAGCCAGACCTTATTCAGAATGACACTCCTTCCACATGCCCTGTTCCTTCAGAGGGGTCTGCAAGTCACCTAATAGGGTGAGAGCATCCCTCTGGCCCATTTATCTAATGCTGCATTGTCACAGCCCATCTCTACCAGAGCAACATGGCTGGCAATGCAAGGGTTAACTCACTGTCTCCGGGCGTTGCTCAGAGCTCTGCTCTTCAGAGTGGTGGGCTAATGCCTGCCTCTGCTCTGAACAGACAGTGGCTGTGACATTGGGCTCTGATCCCCACGCAGAGGGAGGGGCCTGTGCCTGGGAGGGAGCTACCCTATGTGATGCCCTTGGAGAGCAGATTTGTAGCTTAAAAGTTATTTCTACCAAATCATTTCAATTGTGTTGCTTAGTTAAGTTCTCTTCCTTTTCCTTCTTCTCGGATAGACGTGATGGTGTCATTTTATCTCCACACAGGAACTTGTGTCAACAGCTCCCTCCACGGACCATTCACTGGAGCTGCAATGTCACAGTGTCAGAATCTTTTATGTGTGATTGTTTTTGTTTTGTTTTGATCTAGAGATGATTTTTTTTTTTTTTTTTACTTCTGTAAACCTCCCTATCCCTTTGATGTCTGTTGTTAGCTGAGCTCTCTCCTGGTCATAATAAGTCCATGCATTCCTGGTCACATGTCCTTGGGCGAGCCTGGATTCACTTCCACTTCCTTTTGCAGGTTTGGGGCTCTCTTTGTTACTACTTTAGTACTCTTGTTTAAAAATACTTCTCAGCTTCTAGGCTTCCTAAGGATAGAACAATTAAACTTTTATTTTCTCCAAAATATTATTGTAATATGGAAGAAGTGTGTTGTGTGTGTGTGTGTGTGTGTGTGTGTGTATCTTTCGTTTTTGTTTGTTTTTTTAAAGACTTGGGACTAGTCTTAAGTATTTCCTCTTAAAAACCTGTTGCTCCTAGAGGTGTAAATGCTTTTAAGCCCTACCATAATTGTAAGGTTATCTGGTGACAATGTATGGACAGGCCTCCTGCACTGAGCCTTTAGCAGAACAGTTTCAAAATTGTTTTCATTTATCGCCTGTTGAGAAAAGCCGCAGGGAAATGTCAAAGTAGTACTCAGTGACATGTTATACTACTTTTAAGCGAAGGGTAATTTTTAATTTTTTTTTGTTAGTACAATTGCCCTGTGTGTTTTTCTTTATTCTGCCTTTACATCATGTAGTTTTATTTCTTTCTGCTGTATAGTGGCCCTTTGATTGCCAGTCTTTTCTTGCTGTGTGATTTGGAAGGAATGCATTGCTTATCTGTTAGGGTTCTCTCATTGGATTTTTTATTCAGCCTTGAGATCTTCTCTCATTTCCTTTGTCCCAGTACATGAATCATAATGGGAGTGCCTCTGTGGGAGGGTAGGGAGGGCTAGAGACTGAGCAGGAGGAAAATCTGCTTTCAGAAAAGATGCTCTTTCTTAAAGGGTCAGACCTGAGTGGAAGTATTGAAAGTCTAGCAAACTCAAGACTCTCCCCTGCCCTCCCCCAGCCCACACCCTTAACAGAGGAGATATTCAATATTGACTGTCATGTTAGCCACTGGAGGATTTCACTAATAAAATTATATTCTTGCTCTTACTCAGGTTAAGTTTACGTGTTGCCACAATGAGGTATTTTATTCTGATTGTATTATTAAAACTGTCCCAGCAATTCATTTGAAATTGAGTCATCACAATTACACTAACAAAGTTTTAATGAAGATTGTGAAATTTTTATACAAAATTGATTTCTCCCATGACAAATTGTTATTAGCTCGGACTGCCCAGTGACAAATCAGGTAGGATGATACTGGGACACAATTTAACGGCGCTTATTGTTATGTGTACTGCTTTATTATTGCCTTTTTATTGTCTTCATAATAGAGAAATAATATAGGGGATATGTATGGTTTATCAAGCGATGACCAGTGGCGTATTATGTCTTGTTTAAAAAGGGAGTCAGTCCTTTTGCCTTATTGGGAATGTAGAGTTTAACAAGACACTTGCCATCATTTCCTTAACAGGGATAATAAACAGAACAATTCTGCATAAAAGCTCATATCAGCTTCTTTCATGCATTTTCTTTTCAGAAGGCTGCCTAAGGGTTTAAGCAATTTACTGGGCTGACCCGCATCCTTTCTCTGCAGTCTGCGGCTCTTTTGTTTAACATTAGTATGTGGGCAAACAGCATTCTAAGCTGTGCAGAGCTTATCAGCCCGCGTTCAGTCGACCAGAACCCCATTCTATGTATCTAAGCGGGGCCACATTTAATACTTCACAGTGGGAGCATCTGCAGTTTCCAAAAATGACTTGTTTATCAGATAAACTCTGTCCTTGTGCTGACAGATGTGGTGGTTGGTGGATCTCCAGTATCATACTTCTCTAATATAAGGCTTGTACAAAATATGGTATGCTGAGGGACGAGGAGACCCACAGACCAGAGTCATGACAAGAATTATTTATGTGGCCGCTATCCAACTGCCTCAGCATTCACTTGCTGGGCATGGGAGAATGAAGGCAACTCTCAGGTTTTCTTTTGGAAATGAATAAGTAACCAATGCCCACATTACCTAGAGTGTTAAGTAGAGGAAAGACATTTTCGCTGTTAACATAATGTTTTATGATTTCTTTGGTAAACACGGTGAGGTGCCTTGGTGCCATTGGATGATAAAAGCCAGGAGCCTGAGGGGGCTGACAGAAATATTGATCATCATGTACCCAATGGTACCAGAATGTTGGGAAATTGGAAGAATTGGGCTTAAAAGACTTATCTGCCATTAACCCAAGGTAATACTAATACAGTCTATAAACACTAATGATCTTTTCTTCAAAATTTGGAGTAGAATATTATGGAGTCATTTTAAACATATTGAGGGATTATAAAACCCTGCTTCTAAAACACACAACTTCAAATTCAAGATTTGTTTACTATGGGCACCAAGTATTCTGCAATTATTTTTACAGCATTGCCAGTCTTTATGTATGTATATGCATATATGTTTATTGTGCATATGTGCCAATATTTAGTTCATTAACAAAAGGTATTATATTTGACTTTTGATAACAAAAGTATGTTCTAACTATTTTATTTCTCCAGAGAATGAATTAAAGGATTTAAAAAAAATGTGTACCAATGATTTAATCCCAAGAGATATCCAGTTATGGCAGAATAATCTGGACCTTCTCTTACATCTTACAAATTCTAAGGTAGCACCTAAAGTGAGGTTAAGTAACACAAGTATGGATAACCTAGTGCCTTCCCACCACAACTGCAGTCACAGAACAAGCCCTGATTTTAACTGATTAGGTTTGATCCTTAATGTAATTCACATTGCTGTGGTATTCTTATAATTTAGCACATATGTTACATTTTTGCTCCTACCTATAATTACTCTTCATATTAAAGCATCTTCCCTCTAATTATTTCACTAGTAGTAGCCCCATTCACCTCTCAGTTCTCTGCTAATTAAATATCTTTAAACATATCTTTGTTATTAGTTGTGAAGTGTTGTCATGATCATCTGATAAGATAATTATTTAGAAAACCAATTTTAAATTAATAAGTTAAATTTCAGTATTTCTATATAGGAATAAAGGCAATATAATACAGCCAAACAATAAATACCATCGAATGCATCTTTGAAGTCTATGTGGTCAAATTATAGTCAAAGCATAATCTCTAATAAAAGTAAAAGTATTAGAATGTACGAGTCAGTATAATTCTAGGAAATACAATGATATATTATTTTCATTTCCTCCATATTTGCCTATAGGATTTAATGCCCCTTCTAAGTATAGTTAAGTACATCCATGCACTGTCTTTATATAGGCAGGCATTTCAAAGAAGCAGCCATTAAGAAATATATTCAATATCAGACTGGAAGACATTTGTGTGCCTTACCCTACTCACTAATGTGTGCTAGCCAACTGTTCATGCAGAAATTGTAACTGTTAATGAGGGTTAAAAGGAAATTTTAAATTAGATGTCATCTTTGAATAAGGTACCCCAACTGCTGTATTCTGTCTAATATTTATTTTCTTTCTTAAACCTCTTGCTCTTAACCCACCACTAAATAATAATAATAATAATAATAATAATAATAATAATAATCACTACCATCTTTTTCAAACAAAACACGCACACATCCTTTCCTGGCTCTGCACATTTTCTAGGTCTAACATTTCTGACTGCACACTGTTTTTCCTAACACTGAATCCCATGTGTCCTATGCCTTGCATGGCTGCAGACTCTGGCCTTTTCACCTGCTGTTTTGGTTGGCGTTAGATGCAAAGAGAAGACTATGAGAAAGAGAAAGGGGGAGAAGGGAGGGAGGGAAGTTTGGAAGACTGAAGCTAAAAAAATAAATAAATAAAAAGGCAAATGTTTTTAGCGCCTTCATCTAGACATGTGTCCCCTCACTCTGTGACATGGCTGCTCCAATGTTGCCATGGTGAGGATTTCTAATCATCCCTACACATGACAGGCTCCTATTTGTCTGCACTCCCTTGGGTGTAAATTTCTAGGCTTAAAAAAAAAAATCCATGTGAGCGTATCATCCGCCGTGCAGATGTTTCACTGCTTTAGAATATCAGGCAGCTGCTTGTGCCACCGCAGACAGCTAATTGGAGACTGCATCGCAGGAACAGAGGCGTAATTATGGCATAAATACACATCCTCTGGTGCATCATTGTATCTCTATTAACAGAAAATTTTAAACAGTGCTCAGAGTGTAATTAGTGTAGTTGATAAAGTTGTAAAACATGTAAATAAGGGAAATAGCAGGTACGTGGCCAATCCACTATCCAGCACTAGGGGATGCAGATTATTGCCTATTTAGAAATAATTAGCAAAGCTGCATTAGCAGAGCCTGTGTCCAACAGAAGCAAGGCAAACATTTATTCTGGTAACAGCTCTTTCTGTGCTAGCCATGAAAATCTACTAATATTGGTAATTTAGCCCTCATTACCAGAGGATAAAGCATGAAAAGAGCTCAGACATGAAATATGACAAGTAATATTAATTTTTATTCCAGAGGAAAGGATGCTTCCTTGGGTTGCATGCTGATTTCTCGGCAGGGTCTTAGCAGTGCGTGCGGAGGAGGCAGTGGGTAGCCGGTAGTTGAGAATTCAGGATGCGGAGTTGACTCCCCGCTGGAGCTATACCCTGGGGTGGCTATGACAGTGGCTGATGAGGCATGCCACTGTTAGTGCCCAGCCAAACCTCAGGTCACAGTTCAAAACAAGCACTCAGCCATTAAACTTCAGTCTTATGGGCCCGTGAGGGCCATGTCCTCATTCCGGCTTCTCTCCACCCTCCCGGCCCTTCTTCTCTTTTCTCTCCGAGGTTTCTTTTTCTTCCTCCCCTGGAATGATTTTGCAGAGCTGTACACAGGCGATCAGATTGATTTTTTGTGCTTGCACCGCCCTTTGCAACGTGCTCCCGATAATGAGCTGCTGTTGTTGAAGTGGAGAGTGTGGGAGGGGCGGTTTCAGCTGCGCCTTAAGGATGTCGTGAGCCATGGATGAGAAATGATCCGCTGGCTCATATACACTGAAGACTGTGTCACTGAAGGCGATCCCTGTGGCCAAGAATCAGGAGTGGCTAAAATTTGGAGCTTGTTTTACAAATGCACTTCCTAATAAAGAAAAAAGCAAAAGCACTGCTGGTTTCAGAATCCTCAATTTGTTTTCCAGGCAGTGGGATAAAAAGGGCATGATGTTTGGGGAAGAGCCACCTTTTTTTTCTTTTTCTTTTTTTTTCTTTCATTAATCTCTGCTGTTAGCTTGTCCTTTGTTTTACTATGGAAGCCGGAAAAAAATGGCAGAAATTAAAAGACAGGCCTATGAAACTAACCATGTTGTGTGGCATTTGTATTCTTTAGCTTTATTCTCTTATTTCCATTATGCACAGGTATTACATCTTTTCATGTGCTTCTGGGCACACACATACATGAGGAGGCAATTTCCTGATTTTCAGGTTGAACTGCTAAGAAAAAAAGTTATTAGCCTATAGCAAACTAAATTTTCATTCTCTCCAAGTTTCACAGTCTGTTCAGATGCTACATAAAATGCTGTAGCTCAAAAAAAGGGAAGTTTAATATTTTGGGGAAAAATTTAGATGAAATGGTACATTCTTAAACACATTCAATAAAGAAATGGTTTCACCTTTCTCAAATTGAAAATTAAGATTTCAAATTTTAGCTTCAGACGTGACAGGCACTGAAAGTTGTCTCTTATCCAGGGCACACTGAAAATGGGTGTTGTTTGTTATTGTAAACAACACCTTTCTATTCTTCCTTTCTATTTAAAGCTCCTTAAAGGATAAAAATGTGATAGTGGCAGCCAAGAAGGATCTTTACCTTTAGGACATGTAAAAGGTGACTTAAGACAGACCAAATTTACCAATGTATATCAACCACACAAGCCATGTGAATACTGATTATTATCTATATTATTATCTATAGGGCATGATCACACACACACACACACACACACAGATATATATATATCTGTATATATATATATTTATATATATATATATATTTATATATATATAGACTGTATGTATCAATACCCACAAACACAGTGTTATTATACAGTATATTATGAATGGTGAGGGCCTTTCATTTCCTTTTGCTTTTCCACTTCTGACCTTGACCAACCATTAAAAGAACTTAAAAAAAAATTAGCATAGTTCTATAGCTTAATGAGTTGAAAATTAGCACTAGAATTGAAGTTAGAGGACCTGAATTGAAGTTCTGGTTAAATGTTATCTTGCACAGGATAACTTCATTGGCCTCAGTTTATACAATTGTGAAATTGAAAATATCTCCTTTCTGTACTTCATGGGCTTACAAGAATCAAATGACATAATACCTATAGAACTGCTCTGAAGACTCTAAATATGACATAAGTTACTATTTATATGATTTATCCCATTAGTATTTACATGATTTACTCACTAGGAAAAGTTATTTCTATATCACACACCCCCAATTACACTTCGACATTTGTCTAAGTTTGAAAACAAAGCACAGATAAACTCAGATAACGTTATAAAATTAATCTCGAACTGTGTCTGTACAATGCCAAAACTGCTGATTCAGAAGTTTAATTTCAGTCAACCAACCAGATGTTTCTTCCATGGGAAACTTATTTTAACTGATTTTTATCCAAGAAACTTAACATATTTTTCTTTGTAGAAGATGCTATTTTTTTCTAAAATAGTTAGACTGAAAATCAAGGGTTTATATACAGAAATCAGCCAAGGAGGGAGCCTTGTGAGTGTATAACTGCCCATACCTTTTCAAACAGGCTTCTTCCAATCAGGAGCCTTGTTGTTACTGACTTCAGCTGATACCTTAACTGGAGGTAGAGGTAGAGAGTGCACAGATGTAACAGGGACCAGAACATTCTGAGCCCATAAAGATGTCAAAAAAATTCAAAATGAATGTAATCAGCTATGCAAAAGAGCATGGAAATGGAGCTTCAGAGAGACAATTTGGACCTCCTCCCAATGAGTGTATGACCAGACAGTGATAAAATAGGAAGAATAACTCCTTAAGATGCCAAAAAAGAAGGAGGCCTTAAGAGGAAAACCAGCAAAATGGGCAAACTTGGAGCAGAGGCTAATGACTTGGATTATGGAGCAGCACCAGAGTGGCTTATGAGTGTCAATCAAGCTTATTCAAAATCAGGCAAGAATGTTTGCAAGCAATGTGAACATTGTTGATTTTACAGGAAAGGCAAAACGGTGCTTCAATTTCATGAGGAGAGAAGGGTTGGCCATGAGAAGATGAACAAAGTTAGCTCAGAAAATGCCCCCAGTTTATGACGATGATCTCACATATATAGACAGTGACTCAGAAGACAGCAGTGATACAACAGAAGTTGAAGAAATTGATATGACTGGGACTAATAGTGATGAAGAAGAGAGCAGTGATGCAACAGAGACTGAATAAGGTGATATGCTGCATAATATCATAAAAAATAAACTTTACCTGTGGAACACATTTACTAAATAAAAATGTGTTCTGCTTTATGTTTAAAATACTGATATCTTAATTTTGGATTGGAATAGTGGGGGGCATCTTATACACGAAAAAATACGGTACTCTGTGTGTGGGGATTGGATGAACACTGCATTGGTCATTTTATTTCAATAAAACGATCTTGTGTAGATCCCATATACCTTGTTAGGTGCTCGGCTCCTCACTATTTGGAGACACATTGTTCACATTCTGCAAAGAGAACAGCACTCTGAGAGAATGCCTGGAGGAAAGTTATGCTCAAGTTGCCAGTGTTCCCCAGGGAGAGCCAGAGGCCCCTGCTGCCTAATAGCCCTTGTTAAGAGAAATCCTGGACAGAACAAAGCTCTGATTTGCATCATCACAGTTGTTTTAACCCCTAGTCTCCTAATTTCCTCTGTTGGCTTCTGTTTGACAAACAATTTCCATTTGAAGACAGTATGCTGCTCCTCTCCACTCCAGCAGGGATGCCCACTGCCTTTACCAAATTGGCACCAGAACAGAAACCTATGCCAAGATCTATGCAAGGGCAGGAGAGACTGAAAGGGAACATGAAGCAAAATGATCCCTTAATTCAAGTGAATTATTGTTACCTTTCTTTTCTCCTCCCTTATTGTTCTCCTTTCAAAAGAGAAGCAATAGGTTCCAAATCAGACCACAAAGAGGATTTTCAGAATCAAGTTAAATTGGAGTGCAAGGATTGGGGCTGATGGGAATATGGATTTGTAAGGTGCCAAAGTCTGATCTAATTTACATTCATTTCCTGATTTCCAGCCCTTTGGCATGTTTTGAAATAGGGTTGCATTATAGAACTCTCTATAACGTATATTCTATATATGCTGCTTTAAATTTAATTCAGAACATATAGTTTTATATATTTCCTTCCATGCAATACTGCATGTGAGTATGAATGGTGAAGTCTATGAGTCAAGTATTTAGGCTAGTTTTATAATTTCTCTGTTGCTTCTCTCAGCAGCTTTCTCCAAGGGGCCTGTAACTCATAATCACAGGGGTTGTTTGTGAATATATTTCTCTGGGTCAGAAATTTTGCCAGCACTGACAGGCACCCTGGACAGTTTTTCACAAATCTCTTGGTTATTACTCATCCATTAGAAAGAGAGAGAGAGAAAAAAAAGATATTTTGCATCAATAGTGATTTCTAATTTTTCCTTTGAAATTACAGAAATAAAATGCCCATTGTAAATTGTTTATGCTGGCCGACAGTATGGCATGCAGATCAGGCAGACAGCCCATTGGGTGGAAATGGCATGGGGGTGGGGAAGCGTTTGTGAATGAGTAGATACTAAAGGGTCCGGAAATGGCGTTAGGTCAAAAATAGCTCATTAGTGGGCAGAACTGCTAGCGGCTCATCCTTTAGGGTACAAAAATGCTAACCCATTTGCTTCAGTAGTGTCTTATAAGTTGTTTACTGTTAATACTAAACACACACACACACAAACACACACAAACACACACACATATGCAGTTCTTATTCTTTCATTTTATGTAATCTAGCTTATGGGTAAGCAAGATCTTGAAAAATAATTAGTTGTATAATAAACTATTAAGTAATAGTTGATGACTTGACTGAGAATTTTTAAAATTCCTGTGAACCAAGGAAAGGAGAGAGGGTCTAAAAGAGAGGTAGAGGGGGAGAGGTAGGAGGAGGGAGAGGGAAGGGTAGGAGAGAGAGAACTGTATTTAATCTGTGCTCTTAATATTTGGGGTAATTTAAAATTTCTTATTTGTACTTTAACTTTAGCATTGACATTAGTGGTCTTGCTCTCACCCTTCCTCAGAATGCCCATGCTTGGGAAGCATAGAAATTTGCAGTAGAATTGTAAGTTTCCTCCCAAAGAACTAACCAAAGAGCAGTAGGTGACCTATTTATTGGTGGGAGAGCAATAGAGGATTCCAAATTCACGATGGTTTTTGAGAACAAAATTCCTTCTGATAAATTCCTCATTAAAGAATAATCAGGTGTCTCTTAGAATCCCAAACATTGCTGCATCTATTAAGGGCATGGGAAGAAATTTATAAGTCTTCAATTCACTATGTATAAATAGAAAATATGTAAATCTTGCAGAAAGATGAATAATAGAAGACAAATATTGGTGTATATCATGTAAAAAGACATATGTTCTCTTCATTTTATATTTGCTTTGCTTTCATCTCTATTTCTTTCCCCCCCTTAGTTCATTAAGTTGGCATTTTCCCCCCTAAAAGTAAAAAAGCTCATCTAGAATAATAAAGAGAAACTGAACATTTTTCAGGTCTTAAAGTTATAGTTTGTTATCAAACATTTTGAGGTAGTACATACAGGGTTTTGATTGCTCTGGGAACATTCTGGTTGGCTGCCTCCTGCATGCCCACACTGGGGATTCATCCCCCAACCTGGGCATATGGCTTGAACTGGAATAGAACCATAACCTCCTGGCTCCTAGGTCAATGCTCAACCACTGAGCCATACCAGCCAGGCCAGTTTATTAATTGCTTTAAAGAGAGAGGAAGAGAAAGGGAAAGAGAAAACCATCACTGTAAAAGAAAAACTTCCGACCGGGAACTTTATGTGCTCAGGACAATAACCAGCTGAGCCACCAGCCAGGGCTAATTTATTTCTATACATATTTCTATGTCTATTTATCAAATGTAAGAATATCACTACCTGACCTCAAAGAGAGAATATGAGGGAGAAAGAATGTTTTCAAATCCCAGACTAATAACTTTTACTCAACAATTTCTAAAACAGGCTGGAAAAGAGAATGCTTCCTTTAAATCAGCTGCCACTGTGCAAATTAAATTAGTTCAATAAGTAATCTGATTGTTGCTTGCTATATCATGTAGCTAATTAATATATTATGATTTAAAGAATTCTCTTTATATTAAATGTATATATAATACATATTTTATGGCTGATTTTGCAAAGCAATTTTTAACCAGTGATAGTTGCTGTGTGGCAGCTCAAAGTTAAATTTGGAAACTAAACTTTAAAAAGATTAGTCACTTGTGCCAACTTATATCAATACAAGCTGAGCCATTTAAAAGCAGTAGCTTACTTCCCTTTTAAAAGTGTATTATGGGTTTAAATTACATTTCATTTTACTAAATGTTAACAGCCCAAGTCTGTTATCTACTTTAATATTATCATCTAAAAATTAAAATTGCAATGAAAATTAACTTTCATGATTATTCCCCACGAATGATTAAATGTAGTGGTTATTGTGTTCTTAAGAAAAATGACATTAATGCTGCAATAAAAAAGGCATATAAAGTAGCTAGGTTTAGAGTATCTTACTAACCCTTGAATGTCTTAGTCTAAATTGTTCCCAAATGTTATAAAAACCAATTAGTCCCATCTTTCTAGAAAATTATTTACAGAAATATTATCTAGATCCACTTCAATACATATGATTTTAAAGTACTTACACTTAAACCACTTATACATAAAATTATATAAATATGAACTGATAAAATTAGTGTATACCATACTTTCATGAAAGAAATAAATAATTTTGGAAATAGAATGCTAGTTTAAGTTTTATTGAATACATGTTTTAATGTCAACAATTTCAAAGGACAACATATTTTGCATTTCATATTATTTATTTTTCTTTTTTCATATTATTTAGATATTAGAAAACATACCCAACAAAATTCTCTGACTTGGAAGAGAACATACTATGACAAATAGCTTTAAAAAACTTTTCAAAAACTCCAAGTGCTTTTAAAATATCAACTGTTTGAAGAAGGTACTATTATTCTGCTTTTCTGAAGGAGGAAACTGAGTCTGAACAATTTAAAGCACATGACCACATTCACAGAGCTAATGAGAAATATAGCAGTATGAATTCTGTGCTATCATGCCTCCAAACTTGTTGGGGTAGGAAAATGAAATGATTTCCAAAGACCCACTTATAATAGTGTACAATTGAAGTGGAAGGAGACTGGAGGTAAATCTAACTGATTCTAAACATTTGTTTTGTTTTTTGGTATCAATCTATATAAGAGATCATGAGGGCTCAAAACAAAATAGAAACTAGCATGTAAATGGATGGATGCTGGAATACTGACAAATCAAATCAGAGTGCTAGATCACTGTTCAGGAATTGAAGAGATTTGTACATAAAGAGATAGAAGATAACTGATTAGATTGAAGAGTTTACTCTATTTTCAAAGATCAACACAAAGGAAAATTACTCAAACTCTGAGTAACTGACATAATGTTTGAACATTTTTTTATAAAGAAAATCTTTTACCTATCATGCTTCTCATTTGTTGAAAGAAAGTGGGGTAGGGGTATATTCTTACTTAGACTTGATTTGATTATTCTAGAAAGTTTATTTTTTAAAACACTAAATTCTTATTTTCTGCTTATATATTTTTCAAATGTTTCCCCTTTTCTTGTAGTTAAGAGGCACTCTCTAAATTTAGTCAACCTAAATATTGGTGCCATAAGTGCTTCTAATATAAATCATCTGCCTTCTTTTTGGTGAATTTCTTAAGTGATTTATAAAATAGATTCAGATTTTTCATTGAAACTTTTTCTACCCTATGTCCTTCAAAACAAGGGCATTCAAAGATAGGTATTCTTATCCCAGAATAAGTTAATATAATCCCCCCAAAATATTAGTTCAATAAATGACTAAAGAACTGCTAGAATACACGGCCCTGTCCACCTGTCCCCTCAAACCCACCTTGTTCTGTTAAATCCTACATTTCTGAGTGCCAGTCATCAGTACCTAGAATAGGGGTGTCGAACTCAATCAGAGAAGGGGCCAAAATCTAAAATCCGGCCTGGCGGGCTGGATTTGGCCTGCGGGCCTTGTGTTTGACACATGTGACCTAGAATATGGTGGCTGTGGGTATATATAGAAGTTCTCTCCATTAGGCTACCATAGCTTTGAAGCAGCCACTTTGCCTTTCTTCTGTCCTTGTAGGACCCATACACTGCCAAGTTAGCAATAAATTTAGCTTTATATTTGATTTTCTTACTCTGAAGCCCTTGGCTCAAATGTGGCTAAACAATCTTCAGTTTCACCAGTAGGTGGGGGGACTTATTTCTCTTTGCTTGACACCATCTTTTTTTCTCTTAGGAGGAAGCATGACATTCTTTCTTGTGACCTGTTCCACCATACCACTGGTATGCTCTGGGCTTCCTAGAGTGTAACAGTGAGAGAATCAGGAGAAGGATATTTGGGGAAATGAGAAGCTTAGTTTTAGATTTGTTGACTAAATAAAAAATACAAATCAAGGAAATTTAAAACTATCAATTTATTTTGAAATGCCCTTTACTTTTAGTAACTAAGAGAAAACTGGTAGCCTTTAATAAATGTTTTCACTTGAGAATTCAATAAAGAGAAGTCAAATTTTAAACAGTGTTAGCTGATGAAAAGATTGCATATAGTCTTCACTTTAATTCCTTTCAATTAAAGTGCTAAGTAGAATAAAATAAGATGGAATTTGTTCTATTTTTAAAGATGAACAGAAAAACAAATTACTCAGCTCTTTGAGTAACCTACTGTAATTTTAAAATAGTTTTTTATATCAATAAAAGTATTTTATCTACCATGTTTCTGTTTAACGGTATCAATTCTATTATTTAAGAATGAGGAATATTAGTCCTTTTTTTCATTTACAAAGAAAAAAAATACTTCATATGGTTTTCTTCTTGTTTTTCAAACACTTTCTTATATGCAAGAATCACTAGTTAGATTTAGTCAAGGAATTTAGATGTTTAAAGATAAAGAGTTCTTGTTGTTGTTAACCCTCATCTTATGATATTTTTCCATTGATTTTTTAGAGAGAGTGGAAGAGAGAGGGAAAGACAGAGTGAACATCAATGTAAGAGAAGAACATTGATTGGTTGCCTCCTGCACTCACCCAGTCCAGGGCCCAAGTCAGGGAAGAGCCTACAACTGAGGTACATGCCCTTGACCAGAATCAAACCTGGGACCCTTTGGTCTGCAGGCCACTGCTCTATCCACTGAGTTAAACTGGCTAGCATAAAGATGAAGAGTTCTTACTAACAAGCAATGGAGACTAACTTGTCAGGAATCAAAGACCATTGGAAAATGAAGACTGGGTGACTCACAGGAGTAAAGAGAAGTAAAGGTGACAGTGAACTGTCTAGAAATTAAAATGTGGATTAGTAACTTTAAGCATCAGGATGTGTATTAAATGGATAGAATGGGCTGATATAATTAGGTATTTTTTTAAGGATCTTTGGCTTCCATAGTACTGTAACAAAGCTCATACAGTCTTGAGTTCACAAAGCCAGGTATATATCCTCATGTTGAGAAGCAAAGATAAATTAAAAATATCAAATAAGACAGGCCTCTTCTGAAGATGCATAAGATATAGTTGCATTTTTTAAATCACGTACTTCTAAGAAATAGTGACTTTGACCTAATTGAAAATTAGAATTGGTTTACCCAGTTTGTACTACTTTAATCAATCCTATAAAACTATTGACATATAATGACTAACCTTAACGTATGTAACAAGGTATGTAATATCTATCCAAGAGTCATGATTCAGAACCTATTGTAGAATTAAAAAATCTGAAGTTAAATACAAATGTGTTTCACTGTTAAATCATTTTCACACAGAGTATATCACAATTATTAATAGTCTCCATCAATATTCTAATGGCTCAAACACAAATTCCCATAAATTATTTTTACTATCTTATCTTACAAAGTTTGTTTAACCAAATAAGCTTAGTAAGCAAAAGGTAGCTCAATTCTAAAATCATTAGGTAGGTAACCCTTTAGAAGAAATATACCTATAATGCTAGAAATAATTAACTATCATGACAATGCTCAGCTCAACCTGATAAACCACACAATTCAAGTCTATCTAAAAACATGTGGTGCCATTTATTATCATGTATTATTTCGCTTACTCAAGCTCCACTTCAAAGAACATCTAAGTATGTCAGTCCAAGTATACCCATTTAACAAATGTACTGAGGCTCAAAGGTATTAATACACATTTTATGCTCTAGTCTGGGACATTGTCATCTTGACCCCTGTATACTGCTGCTAAACACAGAGAATTTACTTTGAAGCTTTCATTTAAGGAATTGAGTTATTATCCTTTGCTTGACCTTTGTCCATGGAATATTTATCATGATGCCCTGTAAAACTATAATGTGTGAGAAAAGTGAGAAAGGAAGTAATGTATTTGTGATTTATAAAGAAGGGAGAAATAGGTATCAATCAGGCTTTTAAAAAGCCATTCCTAGGTACCTCTCACATAATCCATTTATAATCTCAATATCCCTCCCTACAAAAATGTTTGTGGGATCTTAAAATAATCATTAGCAAAAAGTAACTTGAAATTAATCATGATCTGTGATTTCCAGGGTCTATTGCCAAGTGTTGTTTATATTTATTACTGGGAAGAAAAGAGGGAAGCAACATTATTTTTTAAGGTACGGAAAGAAGTAGTTTTCAAGCTGTTCCCTTAATGAACTAGAAATAGTAACCCTGTCAAATTTAATATAAAAATAATGTTATAAGCCCATGGCATCTATTTATTACCAGAGAACAAAAGCCTTCATCTGTTTCCTTTAGAGAATGACATTTTTGTAATTCGCTGCCCATTTCATTTGTTCCAAAGGCCTTCGTGGGGTGACAAATATCCCACAGAAATGGCCACTGATACTTGATAGGATAATGCGCAGCCCCTCAGGACAAGGGCAAAGGCAGCAAACTTATCATCCTTTAGTTTAGCTTAGCATGGGTCAGTAACAGCGCCAGAGGTGACAGAGGATGTTAAAGTGTGGGAAGCGAGAGCTGAAAGCTGTAGGAGGGGAGTTTTTATAGTTTATCCTTTCTTTTGCCAAGAAGCTATGGAGACAGCTTGAATCACATTGTTGATGTGGTTCACTGCACGCCACACTAACTGTTTCTGGAAAAGCAGGGCGAGGGGGAGAAAGCGCTAACACTTATGGGTCATTCTCACCCACAGCATGTGGCATTTCAATGTGTCCTATAGAAGGAGGAAATGCATATTTAATATTTTAGCTTCAAGTTCATATTTTAAGAATGCATTATCTTGCCGGAAGGTCTGTGGTGAGTAATCAGTAGGACATCGCCATTATATCAACCTGATAATTTTGCAGAGAAAAAAAAGCATTAGCAATGTTGTCTTTCAGCTGGGAATTTTGACAATATTGTTTTCTGTGTTAGAATACATAAAGAAAAAAAGAAAAACAAAACCCAGCATGAGTCTTCTTAAAAATATTAACTTACAATTGATTCAAAAATGTGGTTCTTTAAATGTATCATTAACAATCATCCATTAAAGACGATTGACTTGCATAAAATCTGAATGTACATATTTTATTCCCAAGAAAATTAAATCAGTACAGAACTCTCCCTCAGAATATTATAAAAGAATGATATGCACCAGCTGGTATATTACTCCTTATTCTATTAAAATATTATGTGAGAAAATTCTTCTAAGCACTTCCCCGTTTAAAAAAAAAATAAAAGGAAAGTTAAAAAAAAAATTCTTCATTAGCAGGTATCTCTCATCATGGCTGTCATTGCTCACAACGACAGTCGCGGAAACGGGGTGGTTATGCCGTGATGTGTAATGGCACATCTGGTGAAATGATTTCTGTTTTGCAATATTAAGAAATCACTTTTTATGTTACATGTGATTTGAATTAATTTGTTTTAAAAATAAATTTTACAATGCCAAAATTCCTAAAAGATTGATAGGATGAAGAACTAAAAACGGTGACCTTGTTTCATAAGCAAGATGTCTACTCCACTTGAGTAACTCAAAGCTTTGGCGAACATTTTGAGCCATGGTGTCCTCCATAAGAACTGTCAGAGCCTTTTCACAACATTTATTTTCTTTTTTAAAAAGGAAAAAAAAAAGTCCACTTCGGAATCTCTTCTTGATAATATATCGATAGATAATAAAATGTGTTATCAGAAGAGAGTAATGGATATTAAAACTTAAATATACTAAATGCATCTTAATTGAGTAAATAAAACCCATTGCAGGTTGATACAAATATAAGGAGTGCTATAAAGTGAGGAGTATTTTCTGGCAGGCTCCTCTCATTCTGGGCATATCTGGAAAATTACATAATGCTGAACTGCAGGAAGATGAAGACAAACCGATGCCTACTTTGAAATAAGTATGTTAAATAGTTCACATACTTTATCTCTGAAAACCTGGTTGTGTGCTCCTAATAGCAGTATTGCTATCTAAAATTTATATAGTACTTTTGCTATTGAGTTGGAAATTGTTCCCTTTTCAGAGAGAGGTTCATGTTTATTTCCGATGCAGAAGAACTTGTTTTAGTTTTGAAGGTAAATTGAACAAGTGATTGCTTTCATATATCATGTAATTCCTTCCATGTTGATGGCTGTAACTTTTCTACTTAACACATTTTATTCCTCACCATGCCTGTCACTGGTTTAAGCAATCTGCGGGTAATTGATTTCTTCTGTAAAACAGATAACATTTGCTTAAAGCTCTTCTGATAGCTTTACAGCCTCTGCATTAGGAGAAGCACTTCTGTCACCACTGGCATTCTTATAAAATATAATTATTATATATCCATCAAAGACTAAAAGAAAAGGGAATAGGAAAAGGCAGTGCAGATATTTCCTGAATTCAGTGTCACGGCAGTTGTAATACTACCAATGCTCCTCAAACCACCGCTCGCTCCCCTTGTTCACCTGCCTCAGCCATATGACCCACCCTCCCTTCGAACTTCCTGGTTTATTTAAATAAACAAATCTTAGTCTCTTTCAGATGCGACATTATCCTCAATCCATTAGATTTCCTAATAAAAAGAAATGAAAGTATCTGATTTGAGCAATGACTATTTTTTACCTGTGATCCATATTTTTACTCATCTATACTAATAAAAGGGTAATATGCTAATTAGACTGGGAGACCTTTCAGGAGACCTTCCGGATGTTCTTCTGTACAAAGCCATGGTGGTGGGGCTGAGGTAGAAGTGGTTAAGGGTCAAGAGGGGAGGGCAGTTGTGGGTAATCAGGCTGGGGAGTGGAGGGGGGCTGTTGGAGGTGATCAGACTGGTAGGGGAGCAATTGGAAATGAGCGAGCTGACAGGGGGCAGTTGGGGACGAGCAGGCCAGTGGGGGTGGGGCATTTGGGGGCAAGCAGGGTGTTGGGGGGGGGGAGGGAGGAAGTTGGGGTGATCAGGCCTGCAGAGGGCTGGCAGTAAGGGGTGAGCAGGCCATCCAGGAGGGCAGTTGGGGGCAAGCAGGCCAGCAAGCACAGTGGTTAGGGGCAATCAGGCAGGCAGGCAGGTAAGCGATTAGGAGCCAGCTGTCCCAGATTGTAAGAGGATGTACAACTGCCAGTTTAGTTTAGGACATTCCCCGAGGAGTCTCAAATTGGAGAGGGACACCTCTACCCTGTGCACGAATTTTGCGCACCAGGCCACTAGTAATCTCATAAAAGTAAATATGTAGTAAACCCCCTAAGCAAATAACATTATAATGAACATGAGGGGCCCAGTGCACAAAACTCATGCATTGGGGGGAGGGGAGGCGCTGTCCCTCAGCCTGGCCTGCACCCTCTCCTTTTTCACAATCAGTGATCCCTGGCTCCTAATTGTTTGCCTGCCTGCCTTCCTGATCGCCCCTAACTGCTTGTCTGCCTGCCTGATTATTCCTAATTGCCTTTGCCTATCTGCCTGATTGCCCCTAACCACTCTACTTGCCTGCCTGATGCTCCTAATTGCTCACCTCCTGCCTGATCACCCCAACCACCTCTGCCTGCCTGCCTGATCACCCATAACCACTTCTGCCTTGGCCCCCACTATCATGGCTTCATCTGGAAGAATGTCCAGAATGATGTCTAGAAGGTCATTCAGCTGTGTGGTCTAATTAGCATATTACCCTTTTATTATTATAGATAATTGGAATGCAAATAAATTTAAGTGGTCAGAATTTATCTTCTCTCACTCTCTCCATAGTTGTATGTAACATTACTTTATCTGAATTATTATTCCCCTTTTAACTTTATATGACATTAGACCATTCAGAGGATGGAAAGGAAAAAATTAATCTTCAAAGTTTCATCTTAACAATTGAATTTTAACAGTTGCCATTATTTTTAGAAACAATTCTGGAATAGTTTAAACTCTTTGAGAGGATCTGTGGCATATATTTGAACTATAAATTCTTTTTGGAGGGGAGGGGGATACATTAAAGTTTTTACTCTGTGTGTGTATAAAAGACCCAGCCATAGCCCTAGACCAAGAGATGCTTTTACAAATATGATATAGAAAAAGTCGTTACTTCAAATTCCAAGCTCTAAGTCCTATCACTATGAGTAACTTGTCTTTACTATATTAACAACACCTTAAATTAGTAGGTTTAGTTTTTTTAAGAGTAAGAGAGATATCAGTCAGAAATGAATAATACTATATTGCCCATACTTTTGAAAAGCAGTGGCGTTTAGATTGACTTGTGAGAAGTAACCCAATGTGATCAAAGAGGGAATTCTTATTAGTGATTTATTCTTGAGAAAGCGCTTCTTCTAAGTCCAAGTTTAATATTAAATGCCTTTCTCAACTCCCTAAGTGAGCTCTTCCAAGTGACCTGAGTTGAAGTCATTTGACCTTTGAGTATCTGAGTGAAGTAATTTCTAGCTAAAGATAATGTTGAAACGGGTGTTAATACCCCTGTTTAAATTGAAATTTACTCATTCTGTGTAGTAGTGGTGCAGAAATCTATAAATATTTCTTTAATCTGAAAGGATAAAAAGGTCTATAAACTTAAAAGTAGCACTTAAGAATACCTACATGCTCCTCTATTACTGTTCCTTTCAAATATATGTCTCAGGGTCCCTGTTTGAATACTTGTGCCTCTGCAAGATATGTGTCCCAAGGGCGTGAAATGATGCCAGTTTTAGGCAGTAATGTTTTAGTGGTGTGACGCTCATTCCCTTGATTCCTCCCAGGTCTTCAGCACAGTTCAGGACTCAAGAGCATTGCAGTAGCAGGCATGCACTGCAGCAGTTTAGCTGGTGTGTCTTAGAACTGTCTACTTCTTTTACCTTAGACCTCAGCCATTTAGTCTGTGCTGTGATTCAACCTCTAGTCACAGGGGTTACCAGGCTTAGTGCTCTGTGAAGTGATGGGGCAGGGAGGAGGAATTTAACATGGGAGAGCAGAGTAAGCTACACACTGGGTATGAGGCAGGTACCGCCAGGGTCATAGTGACTATGATGCCAGGAGCATCTTGCCCCTCATATATGTGTGTGAATCAGAATTTGGTAGCTTATTTAATTCTGTTTTTGTCTTTCTTTTTTGACTTTTTCCTATTTCTTGCCCTTGTAATATTCAAGACACAGTCCTTTTTCTAACTCTGTTTCATCATCTGTAGTACTAGTGCTTGAAACATACTAAGTAGTCAGTAAAGGTTTCTTGTATGAATGAAGACATATATGTATAAGTCTTAAGTGCTTAGACATTACTGCAATTATAGATAAACATGAATGTTCATGGCTACTGGAATCCAATGGGAATATACCCAATTGCCATATAAAATCACAACTTTATACAGAGCCTTTTGGGAAATGTAGCAATATCAGAAAGAAGGAAACCCAAGTCTTTAATATTTTATCTGTGATGTTGCAGTGCTAAAACACTGAATTAAAAAAATAACATTTGACATTGTTTAGAACAACTATGGTCAAAGTATTCCAGGAAGCTAGTATATGGGGTTTTCCCCTCAGGAAGAGGAAAAACTTAGAAGGAAATAAAAATCATCTGGCTGGTATAAAGCAGTGGTTGAGCATCAACTCAGGAACTAAGAGGACCCAAGATCCAAGAGGCCACTGGTTCAATTCCCTCTCAGAGCACATCACCGGGTTGTAGGCTTATTCCGCTGTGGAGGGTGTGCAGGAGGCAGCTGATGGATAATGTTTTTCTCTCATCAGTGTTTCTATCTCTCCTTCTTCCTTCCTCTCTTTCTAAAAAACAAAACAAAACAAAACAAAAATAACATTAAAAAAATATCAGTAGAGAATGATAGACCCTGAAGAATTAAAAATATGTTTTTAAAGTCACTTTTAGGGGGAATTGTTAGCCACTTTATCAAGGATCCTAATAAGGGGAGGCAAGTGGGAATCTAGGCAGGACAACGAGAGGCCCGGGGCAGAAGAGCGCTTTGCCCTCCCCTGGAAGCCAGCGGTCCTCACTGTCTTTCTAGGACTTTTCCAAGTTGCTCTGTCATGTAAGACTTTTAGGTTACTATAACCCAAGATAGTTTTGATTACCTTTAAATGGCAGTCACAGTGGTAGAAATAAATAGGTCCCTTATTTTGCATAGGAACCAAGCAAGATCTCTGAACAACAGAAAATGTACAGGCCAGTACCAGAGGGCAAAAACAAAACAAAACACAACACAAGAAACAAAGAACACAAGGCCTTAAAATTCATACAGTTTTATAGCAGCCTTCATAAAGAACATGACTGCTTGAACTTGAATATTAGACAAGGGTTCCAAATAAGCTCAACCAACTAACAGGCTAAATGTTGTTTTGAGTCTTATAAAAAGAAACTTTTTTTCCCCCTAATGATGTGGCTGGAGAAAAACAGGTGAGCAGTAGTGCTCTTACATCTGTGTTCAGGTTTATAAGCTATTAGGGAACTTCATGCCACTAAATAGAACAGAAGACAGATTACTTAATGAGTTCAGTCAGGTATTGATAAGCCACTAAAACCCCAAGTCATTATGTATTACTGTTTATTATTCTCCCATCCAAACATAAAAATGTTCTATGTTTATGTTGCTGACAGGTACCTGAAAATTACAGGTTTTAAATGACATTCTAAGGTGATTTTTTTTAGGCTATAAAGTTTGAAATGTCTCCTTTTAGAAAAAAAGATTCATGTTTTAAGTCACCTTGGGAGGCAACTGCTATGGCCATGAAAGGTGTTATTATTATATTTGGTTCACAGGAAACAAAATCCGGTAACACATGAAGTTAACAAGTGCTCAAGAAAGGCAGTCTTGCTTTGTCTATAGACTCCTGGCAAAGGGCTGGGAGACATATAATAGAAAGACAGTCAAAATAATGTGATGGGAAGCACTCAGGGAAAATTATGCCAACATACCCACATTCACGGAAGACTATCCCATCAGCATTATCTCCAAAAACTATCTCTCGTGACGGAGGAATTGATGTAGTTCACCTCTGAACAAATAATCTACCCTGCCCCTATTAGCCTGTTAATGACATTAAAAGAGAGTACAAGAGATGAGGACTAGAGACGGGTAGAACAGTCTTGAACGCAATCTGAAGCTTAGAATGAAACCCACTCAAATCTAGTGCAAATCACTTGACTTCCAGCCAACCAGCAGATTGGTGAACATAGAAAAGTGGACACGAAGGAGTTTAGGAGTTTAGCAGTAGTCTGTTATTAGTACTACTGTGGAGATAGCTGGCTGATACACTTGCTAATGGTAATCTTTAGAGGTACTGATCAAAAACAGTTGATCCACATGACTTACTGAGCACATGCCCAGGTTGTGTGCTCAATCCCCAGTAGTGGGCTTGCAAGAGACAGCCAATCAATGATTCTCTCTCATCATTGATGTTTCTATCTTTTCTCCCTATCCCTTCCTCTCTGAAATCAATAAAAATATATACAAAAATAAAAATCAGGTTTGTTTTATGGTATTGATGCAAAGAATTAGCCAATTTCCTGAAGTCACCAGAATGCAAAAATTGTTTATCTCAGTGCACTGGATTGAATGTTGTGTTTCTCCAATTTTGTATGTTGAAATCCTAGCCCCCAGTGAGATGATATTAGGAAGTAAGGCCGTTGAGAGGTAATAAGGTCATAAGAGTGGAGCCCTCATAGATCGGATTAGTGTCTTTCTGAAAGGAACCTTAGAGAGCTCTCTAGCTCTCTTTCTGCCACGTGAAGATACAATGGGAAGGCAGCATTCCACAACCCAAAAGAGGATGCTCACCAGGAACTGCCCACACTGGCTCCCTCATCATAGACTTCCAGCATCCAGGAGTCTGAGAAATAAATCTCTGTTGCTGATAAGCCACCTAGTCTAGGATATTTCTTATAGCAGCTAGAACCAAGACACACAGGTCTCTCCATCTTTATAAAGAGGAAACTTCAGATTTAACTCAATTTGTTGACGTATTTATCATCAGGGGTGGACTCTTATCTGCTTAGTACTCTTCACCCAAATTAGGGGAATGATTTGTGTATAGGCCACACTTCATTGATGCATTTTTTTAGTACCCACTCTCTCACCAGAGTCCATCTTAGCTGGGTTCCAGTGCACTGAAATTCTAAAAAGAAGCAGCCACTTTTTTTGGCTCTACATCCTCTTCACCTTCCCTAGGAAATATCAACCTTTGTTTTCTTTTCTTTACTCTCCATATCTTCCAGAAATATATTACAGTTTCTTAATTATGGAGGCTCCTCACCTGTTTCATCATTTATGAGTTGATATCATTGTTTCCTTCTTTTGTTTTAATGGAACTCAGGGAAGAAGGGAGGTAAATGCGTTTATTTACACTCCCACTTGTAACCAGAAGACTTGTGTACATTGGGGTTGGGTGGGGGGGCTGTTGTTGTGGGGAAGGAATTATTGTATAAGGACCTTTACTCTCCTGTGTAAAAAAATATAATGATGCTTCCTTTGGAAAGACAGAAGCAATTTTAACAGCATTAAATTAATCGTTCTTGAATAAAGTATGTTGCTTTCAAAATTTTGGATTAATATAGTAGATATATAAGCAAAACATAAAAAATAGTTATACTAGTTTTATAACCATAGATATTGCAGTTTTTCTTGGAAAATATTAAAACCAACTGTAATATGTATAATATATCTTTAGATGTGAGGCATGGATATATCATGGGTCCCAAGAATTATTTCAGAAACAATCAAAATAGTACATGGAATGTCAAAGGATTTTAGGGATGTTCTAGAAGTAACACAAACTTTCATTTCATGGGGAAATCAAGATGGTAATGCAAAGGAAATTGATGTTATGCTATGTAGTTCTCTGCCTTAAGTTTTTGTATGACTCTTAAAAAAAGAAAGCAGGAAGTAATATAAGAACAACCTTTATAGTCAACTGAAATATTTAAAATATATATCTTATGTTGTAATGGATACCATACCTGAAAATCATGTATAGATTTAAACATATTAATATAGATATATAATATATATTATATAAATATGCACATTGCCTATATGTACTACTTAATCTTGACCTAATAAATTATATTTCCATAAACCCTAATAATTTAAATGTAAGTTTAGATATTTGTGTCATCTTTGAGATTTGTATTAAAAATACAGCACTTAGTATTAACTTTTGCTGCATTGACAATGATTGAAAAATTTGGTTAAGAAAGAAAAATCTTTTGTAACATTTTTAAAATAATAGATAAAAGTCATTCAAAGTAGTATAATTTCTGTCATCACAGCAGCTTTTGAAAACATAAAAGTATTACAATATTATTTTTTATTTAGAGCTTACCTTGAGAAGAGATTTCGAATAAAGGAAATTAATTATGATTAATTTCCAGAATTTTTAGCTGTTGCTTGGATACCTTTTTATTATACCTTAAAGTGGAACTTTAAAAAGATAAGCACAGATGTAAGGAAACATGAATAAAAGTTTTGCTTGAGAAGGAAAAGGCAAGATATCCTTTTTTTAAGGTTTTCTGCTCATATTGATGAAGACCTAAAATGAATGATTCCCTAACACTTTTCCTTTTTTGATTGACAGAAATATATTAACATTGGAACCATTGATAGTGATGATTTAATTCAAAACAAATTATGCTAAACTTTTTGAATTCTGAATTCTGAAAAACTTTCATTTCAGGAAACACAAGAATAACCAAAACAGGACAACTATATAAGTGTAAAAATATAACATTACTTTTGACAGTGATGAGTCAGAGTTTATGACAATCCTGACAGACTGAAGTTTATCTTTAGCTTTTTTTGCAGAAGAAGAAAATAAGGAAATGTAAATAAATGGTAACCTGATTAAAGGACTTTCAAAAACTGCCAATTCTCTACCCTGTTATAGAAGCACCTGTGGCTAATCATGTTCCCTCTTGAAGGGAGAATCGCCTAAGGGTTTTATATAGGGAAGACTTAGAATCATTGGAAATGAAAGCTAAAGGACACAGACAAAGATTACCTTCCCTTGAAGACTTCCTAGAGGCATGAACTCTCAGCTTCTCAAACAGTTTATTGCCATTTTTAAACATTCAAAAGTTCTTTTTAATGATGTTAGTGATATCTTTGATAAGCATGAAATGAATTTTCTTAGAAACATTTCAAACCTTCAGACATCTTTTATAACGAAAATGGGCAAAGAGGGCAAAGAAGAAAGTGGGAAATCTGGTAGCAAGTATGTGGGCAGGAGCCAGGTAAGGTAGAGGTGGACCAATTAGACCTTTCCAATTGTGGAAAGGAGCACTGGAGCAGGAGCGGCAAGGAAATGGCAGGGTGGGAGACTTTACCAAGTTTTCATACGGGAGAAGCTGCTGTAGCATCTTCCAACCCAATGGAGGTACTAGCACCCTCCAAGGAGAGATGGCCTATCTTTTGCAAGCCCACAGGGTTCAAGGGTGGGCAGCAGATTGAATAGTCCAAATCCTTGTGTTCTTTCATTCTAATCTCCATGTGCCATTTTTCATAATCTTTAACTTTTCCTACCAGGGCTCTCATCTTTCAGAAAGCCCACCTTAGCTGAGTGTTCTAACATGTGCGGAGCTCTGTGACTGACAACTCTTCAGCCTCACTTAATTGTGTTTAACCTACTACAGGTGATAAAGGCCTCTTTGTAAACTCCAACTGAGACTCTCTGGGTTCACACAGTTAGCCATAAACTCCTGAACAACTTTCAGTCTCTCCTTAGCCTTTCAAAAGGCACCCTACTCTGCTGTCTCTGTCAGTGATGTTTACTCCCCTATTTTTCAAAAATCTACATCATTACACCTGCTCCATCAGAATTTTCCCAGGTCAATGGTGAAATCTTTAGTAACTGAGATGCCACATTGTGTCAAGGATTATCCATGCCCTACTTACTAACCAGGATGATGTCCTCTTCACCTGCCCAGCTGTGGATGAGCTAGTCCCAAATGCCCATCTTATTTCTGGCTTGTTAAAATCAATTTTGGTATCACCTCTTCCAAGAAGTAGACACCAAGATGGAATTAAACATGCAACTATTTTATTAGGGAAAACACCTCTTTGAGGTAAAATGGTGAAGGAAGAGCCTAAGGTAAGAAGCACCTTCAAACCACAATGCAAGTCTAAGGGAGTTCCTTGACAATGATGCATCTAAGGAAGTTTCAGCAAGTACTTCATGGAGGCTTCAACCCAAAGTCAAGTATCAGAGGAATCCCATGTCTCTCAGAAATGGGTATCACACAATATTCCTGTCCTGCTCCATCATTGGCTGGGAGCAGCTCATGGGAAGTTTGGCCTCAATACAAATGCCACACAGAGATAAGTGTTTACTTCTAAAGTCCTTTTTCATTCCCCCTCCATTTTCTTCCCTGTTGATTATAATTTATGAACTTAGTAATTATCTTCTGATTATTTTCCCTAAATATAAATAAATAGAAACAGTAATAGATTCCCAGTCAGAATGACCTGCCTAAATTACTGCCACACTACAGCAAGACTGGAACACAAGTTAGATGACATCTCTTATTTGCAATTTCCTCATTTGAAAAGTAGTGAGGTTTTAAGATTGTGTTGAGAATGAATAAATCCAGGTTCATCACATGGTATAATAATTTACACTAATTTATTTGTTTATTGTCTCTCTTCCTATTCCTCTCCCTCACCTGCATGTGCCTTCCACTGAAATGTAAGATTTGTGAGTCCCAAGGGCATTTCTGAATCATTCCCTGCTCTGTTGTCAGCACCAGAATGTTGCCTGACAAATAGTGGACACTTAAACAATATTTTCTGAGTGAATTAACTTAGCTCAGTATTTGAGATACAATAGGTGTCCAGTACATGCAATTTCTCATTTTGTGTCCATAGTCTTAGCAAGCATATTTCTTCCTATATATTATATTGTTTCCTATATACAAGCCAATAATGAATTTCCTGACAGGAAAACATGCAGGAAAGTGCTGTAAAATATCTTCATGATGACCAGAAATTTCTGAGACCATTGAACAGCGTTATAGAAATCATGGATATAGATATATTGCAGATTATTGAGAGAATTGAAAGAATTTGCTGGGACCGGTTTGGCTCAGTGGATAGAGCGTCGGCCTGCGGACTGAAGGTCCCGGGTTCGGTTCCGGTCAAAGGCATGTACCTTGGTTGCGGGCACATCCCCAGTGGGGAGTGTGCAGGAGGCAGCTGGTCGGTGTTTCTCTCTCCTCGACGTTTCTAACTCTCTGTCCCTCTCAATTCCTCTCTGTGTAAAATCAATAAAATATATATAAAAAAAAGAATTGAAAGAATTTATTTTAGTATTTATAATTTTTAATTTTAGGGTCTATGACTGCTATGATTATTATTGACATAGAATGCTGTATTTCAAATTTATATGTTTTATTTGTTCAATCATGCAACCAATACTTGGATGTGCGAGCACTGTGCTAGCACACATTCAGAAGTAAAGTTGACTCTTCCAACATTCCTGACAAGCTTTCTTAAGTGGTAAACTAAAAAAAAAGATAAGTCATTATTAGAATTCCATTCTTGACACAGAACTCTCCTTTATTTGATAAAAGTATATGTTATTGTTCCTACCCTTCCAGCATGCTCAAAGCCCTGTTTTTCAAAGGAATGTGGACTTTCTTTCCGTAGATATCAGGGCACAAGAGCAGATCTTAGCAATAGTAAACAAGTTCCTGTCAAGTGTGTGCTCTGATAGAGACTCTGAGCAGAAAGAAAAGCAGGCTTGCATCAAAACCTACTGAGCAGGGACCATGCCCAATTCTGTGTTCAGCACTTGATTTTTAAATGAAGGAAAAATTAAACAATTTCATTTCTGAGTGTTGGAGTTTCTCAACTGAAGGAAAATAAGGTTTTCATTAGAAGTTGTCAGAAGACTATTCTGTAGGAATTTGGGACTTAATTTAAAATGTATGTTTTTATTTAATAACTGCTCACTTCATGTTCTTAATTGGTGCAACAAGTTTAATAGCTTCCCTCAAATATATAACAAATGTTATCAAAAGTTTTATTCCTCTTAAAAATTAATAATAGACAAATGTGCTAGAATTCATAACTATGTATTAACTTAAACCTTGATTGAAGCTTACTTGAATAAGGCTTTTAAAAATATTTCTTATTGAGTAGCAGTATGTATATTACTATAATGAATCTATAAGATTTTGCCATTGTTAAAACCTTTTACCAGGATACATATTTTACTAAACTAACTTTTAAAAATTATGCTTGACAAAAAGACAAGTTGATTTTTTCATTACAAAGTAGTATTCCATTATATGTGTATGTCGTAAGTTGTTTATCCCTTCACCTGTTAATAGACATTTGGATTGTTTCCAGTCATGGCAGTTATAATTGTTATGTTTTTAATTCAGCTGCCATGATCATTTGTTTACATGTTGTTTTGTGAACATGTGTTTTCTTTCTCTTGAATGAATACCTGGAAGGGGGAGAATTGCTGAGTAATATGGTGTTTGTGTAACTTTATAAAAGCTCCAAATTGTTTTTTAAAATTGCTAAACCATGTTATAGTCCCACTGGAAATGCATGAGGTTTTGAGTTCCCCTGCTTCTTTACCAACACTTGATATCATAAATCTTTTTATTTTTAGCCAGTCTATAGTACGTATAGTGGCATCCATATTGACAGATGAAACACCATGGACAGCTCTCATAACATTTAACTGAGTGAAATAACCATGTACAGAAGATGTACGATTCTATTTATATGAAATTCTAGAAGGCAAAACTGATCTATAGTAACAGAAAGCAGGTCAGGATTTGCTTCCTGTCAGGAATGGGGCTTAAGGATTACCTTCAGAGCAGCATAACACAAATGGCCTTTTTAAAAGTCACAGAAATAGCCTGTATTTTTATTATAATAATTGCATCAGTGTATGGGAGCCTGATTCTGGGGTGCATCACCTGAGAACTACCCTCTCCCAATTTGGGACTCCTCGGGGGATGTCACAGAGCCGGTTTTGGCCTGATTCCCGCAGGCCAGGCCAAGGGATCCCACCCCTGCATGAATCTGTACACTAGGCCTCTAGTCATTAATAATTTCCTTTTGATGGCATTTCAATTTTTTTTTCCTACACAGCAGACACATTTTCTAGTTCATTAAAAGTTCTCCAAAAATTTTGTTGAATGAATGAATGTCATAAACAATGTTGTGAAGAATATCTTTAATATTTTGTGAGAAACTTTTAGATAAATTCTCAGAACTAGAGTTTTGTGAAAAATACATAAACATGTTAAAGACATTGGACTCATTTGTTAGAAACCTTTATCTTGAAATAAAAGACAAAATATGGTACAATACATGAATTTTCAAAAATTAACTAAGGCAATTGATAAAATAATTAAATGTGTTTTAGAGAGTTATGGTTCATTTTTAACCGACTATTTCTCTCAATGGTGTATACACATGATAAATAAGTTAAGATTCCCACTCTTTTTCTTTAATTTTTCTTTAAAATAATTGCATGGTAGTCTCATCTCTAAGAGCATCCTGGTTTTATATCATCTCTGATCCCACTACGTTTATTTAAGTCCAGTTTCCAAATATAAGACTTTTTGTTTTGATTACAGCTCCCAGGTGCTATGTTTTGCTGTTACTGCCTCCTTTCATCCAGTTTGGTCTTTTTGTAAATTCTTTTCCACTCTCGAACTTTCTGAAGAGCAGATACTAAGAAACACATGGTAGCGACACTTTTTACTTGGTGGTAACATTTTTACTTGGTGCTCTGTTCTGCATCCGTCTGCCTGCCTATTTCCCCAGTGCAACATTAAGCACCAGGATACAACATTCTTTTTGTGTTGATTTTTCTTTGAATATATTTCATAAAGTCAGACTTACTCACTGCTAAAAGAGGCGGGTCTTGGGCCTCATCAAACACATTTCAGTCTTGCTAACCAAACTGTCCATAAAAAGTTGAGAGTGCTGGCGGATGACCTGGGTCCATGGCTAGAGAATTGCCTGATGCTGATGCCTATTCCTGCCTGTTCCAACTATGATTTCAGCCGTTAGTATGTAGGAGCGGCTCTGAAGACTGGTGCAATGAGATGGAGCTGAGAAAAATATTCTGCTTTTTCCCTGTCTGGTGGCTCAGTTGGTATAATGTGGTCCTGTACACTGAAAGGATTCCCAGCCAGGGAATATATACCTAGGTTGCACGTTTGATTCTCAGTAGGGACACATATGAGTGGCAACCAGTTGATGTTTCTCTCTCACATTGTTGTTTCTCCCCATGGTTCCCCTCTTCTCTCTAAAATCAATAAAAGCATACCATCAGGATTAAAAAAAAAAGATTCTAGTTTTGCCATACTGCTGCTTGAACATTAATCTTTGGAAGCTCTTAATTTCTTTATTTTATGTTCTAGTTTCTCCATTTTCAATTCTCTTTTTTTCTTCTTCATAATTTGGGGTAGTTGCTTAACATAAAAATAGTGATTTATTTTTAAAAGATTGCTTTCTTACATGAAAGTGTTGTTTAATACTAAATATAGAGTTAAATTATATCATGTAAAGTTACATAATTCATATTCTGAGTATAAATCTCTACCTATAAGACCAAAATACCCATAGCTTAGCCATCATAAGAACCAAAACCATATGCCACATGCATATCCTGGCTGGCGTTTGCGAACGTAAGTCTGAAAAAAGTTGAGAAAATGACTCAAGCAACTCAAATGATTAAGTGGCAGCATTTTAATACTTCATCTATGTTTTACTTCAGGAAGGGACAGTTATTGTTTTACTTAAACAAAGTTAAGTGATTTTCTGATTTATTGGAAATTTAACATTTTTAAGATTTGTATTACCTGTGAGATATCCTTCTGGAATATGTTTTAAAGCAGATGCACAAAACCTTGAATGCTTTTGCCAAAAACCTCAAATATTTTATAAGGTCACATTGCTGACATCTGACAGTGAATAAAACTATGATATCTTAAAAGCCAATTTAAAGCTTTTTAGACTAATCAATACTGTTCTTCAATTTTAAAAAGGCATTTCTCTCCATGGCAAATGAGGTGAGAGACAGTATTTGTGGTTAGTCACAAAGTACAGCACAATTCCCTTGGTGGCTGCCCATTTCCTTGACTCCATTGCCGTACACTTCACGGATTGGGGTCAGCGCTGCCTGCTGAGTAAGGCTCAAAAGTTTGGGGAAAATGAATGTCTCTCAGGCCATTTCAGTTGAGAGTCTAAGCACTGAGGTCACTGACCCAGAAGAAGGAAACTAGGCCCAATACCATTGGCAAGCAGAACCTGGAACATTATTTTGCCCTTCTTTTTACATTCATCTCCTTTATTGTTCACATTGAGTCTTCTTTATCAACAACAAGGGGGATACCTGTTGCTGCTGGGCTATAGAAGGATATTCTACAGAAATACCTGTGGAATTTTGAAATCTCAAGACATGATGAGAAGTTATATTAGGCCAGTGTTTGTGTTATTTGATGACATATTCTGACTTCTGTCAAGAGGTGTAAATAAACTGTACAGATGAGTTAGAGTCAATGAAACATCCTTTTGTTTATTTGTTTAATATGCTTTGGTTTATATTTTCCCACCAACAGTAAGTGGGCACAATGCTTTATTTTTCCATTTCACTTTTATTTTTCTCCTTTTAGTTTTTTCTGATTTTTATTTCTCCATCTGCTCTTCTTCCTTTCCCTCTCCTTCTTCCTCTCCCTCTCTTTCTCTCTCTCTCCTTATTCTTCTCACTCTCCTACTTCCTTTCCCTCTCCCTCTTTTCCTTACTTCCTCTCTCTTAACCTCTTCCTCTCTCTGGCTTGCTCTAGCTTGCTAATACAAACACGGACACACACACACACACACACACACACACACACACACCCATACACATACCATATTTCCCTCTGAATAAAGGAGATTATTATTTCAAAAGTATGTACAGTTTATTTTTTTAAATATATTTTATTGAATTTTTACAGAGAGGAAAGGAGAGGGATAGAGAGCTAGAAACATCAACCAGCTGCCTCCTGCACAAACCCTACTGGGGATGTGCCCACAACCAATGTGCATGCCCTTGACCAGAATCGAACCGGGGACCCTTGAGTCTGCAGGCTGACACTCTATCCACTGAGCCAAACCAGTTTCAACAAAAGTATGTACATTTTAAGGGGTAAAAGTTGGGCACATTTTAAAATGTTCTTTGAAAAATAACTACACAAAACTAAAATATTTCTGCTTTATATTGTATTTTTAAATTCTTTTAAAAGAAGCAATCCTCTATAACGATGCCATCAAGAATCATTAAGTGACATAAATAAGTTTGTAAAATATCATAAAGCATAAATTTTTCACTAGATAGTCCTAATAATATCTGATAGGAGTTTGCATCTTATTAATACTAGTCTAGAGTATTTATGACAACTGGGAATTAATTATGAAGTATTGAGCTTAAAACCACAACAACATATTACAAATGAAAAACATTAGAGTATTAAGAAGCAAATGGTAGTTAAAAGAAACATCATGATATGCTGTGATGGAATGGTAAAGTTATGAATGTCTCTGGCATATTAAAAGAATATTTTTGGTTTTGTTTCTAGTAAATGAAATAAATACATTTAATCCACATCTGTCAGATTCAGACTTAAACAGCTAAGAAAAAAAATTAAAGGCAATGATTCTGTGTTGTTTTTTTTTTCATATTTATAGGGAAATGTTATATGGATTAATTTGTAAGCTTACTCCTTTTTTGATAAAATGAGAAATACCAGTTGTTTCCCATAAAATGGGCTTTACTTTTATATTTTACATTTAGTTTGAACATGTTTCTTTGTTTTACTTTTCAGGCTCAACTTTCCTACATAATTAAGAATTTGCAGCTTGAGCAATGCCAAGAACATCTGTACTGAAATCAATTACATGTTTGGTAAGTAGGGCAGAAAATACTTGATAAATATATTTTATCTACAGTAAACTCCAGTGTTCATGTTTTATCGGTGATTTTTATTTGGGACTCTTCAGAAAAATCTCTAACAATAACTTAGAATTATTTTGCCCGATGTCTTCGTATTTTGACAAGGTAAAGGATTTACTTTCCTGTATATGTTTTATCTATTGTACTTAAAATTAGTCTGATAAGCTGCCATTCTTAAATAAAACACAGGAGAGAATAAAAGTACAAGCCTTATATAGCTCTTTTGAATCTGGTACCTTAACTTTTCATAAAAGCAAAGCTCAAAGCAAAATAGTTCTAATTGGTCATATGAAAAAGATAAGCCTCACTTGTCTTAGTCTGTTCAGGAGGCTATAACAAATGTTATAGACCTAGGTTATTCTTGGATACAAAAGTAAATTTATATGTGATATCTATGTTAATTTTAAGTAAGAATTAATATCATTTAAAAATGCACTGCTATATCCAAGTATAACATAGGTCTCTTTACTAAAAAAATACTGTAAAGATTGAAGTAATGTAAAACTTTAAAACTATAACATAGTATTATAGGATATATTGTATATAAATACAATATATCCTATAATACTATGTTATATTATGTTAATGTTTTATTATACTTACATTGTTCTGTATGATATATTATATTTCATAATAATATATTAAATTCATGGTATAAAACTTAACATTTAGTAATAATACTTGAAAAAAATAGATATTCTGGAAAGAAATTGATTATTTTAAAATAAATAAATAATACAAGTATAAACAAAATATTTATTTGAAAATGTTATAATCATTGGGTCAAGCTAAAAAATGGAATTATATTGTTTTAAAAATAAATATTTTAAAAAGCAAATTTTAAAACATAAAAAAAGAAAAAGTGTAATGGTAGTGCATTTTACCTTTTCATGGAATTCCTCTGGCTATAGTTTGGCATAGTAGACAGTCACATGGGAGTTAAGGGAGGAGGGTGTGAGAACAAGAACAGTTGACAGGATTTTGTAATAATCTAGATGGGAGATAACGGTGGTTTGACTTGAAGTGATAATGAATATGAAAACTATCAAATATTTTTTATTGTTCAAATATAATTGACAATGGGATTGACCATTGAATTTGGTAAAAATAGAATTCGTTGGCGATCTAGTGTTTGTATAGTGAATATTGGTAAAGCCTCAATGGAGTGGGCTCAAATGCAAAGGGGAAGAGAAGCAAGAGTATCTCTTCAAAGGAGGAATTTTGCTACAAAAAAAGGAGAGAAGTTGTACAAAAGCTGGAAGGGAAAATGGGGACAAGAGATTGGAGAGCTGTAAAGAGAATAAAATGAGTCATAACAGATACATGAAATAATGTAATTGATTAGGCTATATTTCATGCAATCCAACAGCCAAATGGAGAAGTTGACCTTACAAAGTAGTAAGGACAGTTCATCCACATTAATAGAATAAAAAGCAAAATATATATTCTCAAAATCAGTTTGCTATAATTAAGAAAATGGGATAAGCTTGTAGAAATCCTCTCCTATAGGTTTCTACTTTTTTCAGTGAAAAAAAAAAAATGAAGTCATTGTTGAGTGAACATGGTGGGGGGCGGGGGACTAGTTAATACCGAAGAATTGTAGAAGGAGGTATAATGATTAAGTCACCATTCTGCATGATGGAAAGAGTAAATGACAATATAGTACCATCAGGCACACAGAGCACAATTGAGCTTTATAATCATAAATGTAAAGGGAGTTCAGAAAGGAGTGTGTGAGTGTGTGTGTGTGTGTGTGTGTGTGTGTGTGTGTGTCCAACTTCACTCAGTGCAGATGTACATGTCAGAATAGGCTGACTTGAATTTAACCAGGTTGTTTAGGCATCTGGTATGATGAATTAAAAGAGGAGCACAAGTTGGAAGTGATTGTGAGATATTAATAGTAAATAAAATAGCTGACTGAGGAAGTTAGATGTGTAAGTGGGAAAATGTGTAAGTTAGATGTGTATGGGGACATAAGGATAATAAAACCATGAAAATCTGGTAGAATCAGTAGATTATAGGACTTCTGAGGTCAAGGGTTATTGAAAATGGAGTTTAAGACCTAACTGGTTAGGCTCAGTGGATAGATCATTGGCCTGCAGACTAAAAGGTCCCAGGTTTGATTCCAGTCAAGGGCATATACCTTGGCTGCCTGCATATCCCCAAGATTGATGTTTCTCTTTCATTGATGTTTCTAGCTCTCTATCCCTTTCCTTCGTTTCTGTAAAAAAAAAAAAATCAATAAAATGTATTGAAAAAAAGAAAATGGGGTTTAACAGTGTGAGCTAAAACATTATACATGGTAGTTCCTGATTGACAAAATTGACATGGGATATTAGAAGAAAATAATTGGAAACTAAGTTTAAAGAGAAGATACAAAAATAATATCTATGTTGAGATTCCTGAAAATTCCAATTCAGTAATTTCTTTGATAAAGCATCCAGTAGACACTGTGAACAATGTTTAGTTGTGCTTTTGGATATTGAGCACCTCCAAAAATATCTACTGTTAAATGTATTATTATCTATCATTTATCTGTTTTGCATTATTGTATCAAGCATTTTGGAAGCCATTAATATTATTTTTTGAGGGTGACATCATTTTATTACCTGAATATGAATTCATTAGACACCTTAAAAGTACCTTTGTTAAGCTTCAATATCCATCTGTTCATATATATATATGTGTGTGTGTGTGTGTGTACATGTGTGCCTAATGATTGATAATCTTTTTTTTGATTCTCAAATTTCTTAGTCATATACTGAAGCATCTTCAAAATTATGTGTTCCCATAAAATAACCTTTCACATCTACTATTATTTCCTTACGGTGGCTCGTTTTCTACTCTGCTAATTTTCCATCTTTCACGTGTTTGTGAAGTTTCAATACCAGAACTTGAGCCCTAATCTAACATTAATTTTGAAGTCAACTTGTAGATCTGATGTGTTTAGGGAACTTCAATATGAAGTCAGTTATAACATAAATGTTTCCAGAAATATAGATTTCTCTAAGCACAGTTAAACTTATTTTTTCTATAAAATTTTAACTTGTACCACATTCCTATTTTTTCTATGCATATTACTTCTAAAAAAGCCTCTTTAGAATTTTAAAGTTTTATAAAGAGGAGGAAACTTAGATCATTTGGCTCAGCATTTTGCATACTCTGTGCGAGATGATAATAAATATTCTACTGGTTGTAGTCTGTTTTCTTATAAGACAGCCATGAAATATATCAGCATGTTAAAATTCTGGGAAGTCTTGTAAGAAAGAAATCTGACCATACAGAAGGCCAAGAGACATGAAAACATGCTCAAAGTCACTAATCATCTGAAAGATGCAAATAAAAACAACAATGATGTACCATCTCACACCTGTCAGAATGGCTATCATCAATAAATGAGCAAAGGACAAGTGCTGGTAAGAATGTGGAGAAAAAGGAACCCTCCTGCACTGCTGGTGAGAATGCAGACTGGTGCAGCCACTGAGGAAAAACAGTTGGAGTTTCCTCAAAAAATTAAGAATGGAACTTCCATTTGACCCAGTAATCCTATTTCTAGGAATATATCCCAAGAAATCAGAAACACCAATCAGAAACGATATATGCACCCCTATGTTCATAGCAGCACAATTTACAATAGCTAAGATTTGGCAGCAGCATAAGTTCCCATCAGCAGATGAGTGATTAAAAAACAGTGGTATATTTACACAATGGAATACTACACTGCTGTAAAAAAGGAAGAACTCTTACTATTCAAAACAGCATGGATGAACCTAGAGAGCACTATGCTAAGCAAAATAAGCCAAATGGAAGAAAGATAAATATCACATGATGTCACTCATTTGTGGAATATAATGAACAACATAAATTGATGGGAAAAAAAATAGAGCCAGAGACATAGAAGCATCAAACAGACTTGACTTATTTGCATGCATATCAGCATGACCAATGGACACAGATGGTAGTGGGGTGAGGGCATGTGCTGGCAGGGGTGGGAGGAGAATGGCTAGAGAGAGGTCCATGGGGAAAAAAGGAAACATATGTAATACTTTATACAATAAAGAATTCTAAAAAAAGAAATCTGACTAGTTTTTCTCAAACATATTTGATATCAAAATTACTACACATATTTTGTTTTTTCAGAATACCTTTAACATATCATTAAACAAATGCTTTTCAGAACACTTTGGGAAATGCCATTTTTTTCTATAGAAGAATATACAGAGACATGGTCTATTGGTATGTTTTTTGTTTTTTTTTTTTAAATTATATGGCTATTTATTTAGCAGGAAGGATCAGAACTAATTTGGACTCCCAACTAAGTGCTTATTTGTGCCTGTTGTCTCCTGGTCCTTTCTTATCACCAGTACTGTCCTAAGCCATCTTGGAGCCCCAGGCAGAAGGAGAAATCTGTAACACTAATCTGTCTTTATTTAAAATGATCATACTTTGTTTTTCATGGATTTATTTGCATCATTTAAAAATATTGATTAAATTGTTATGTATTTTGATTGCTGAGTTTTTGTTGCCCCTTATATTTTGTTGTTGAAAGGGTGCCTCATTCGGCTCACCTAGTCCCAGCTTGAATTATTGCAACAAAACTACGTATATGTCCTGTCTGGGAATATCCAAATTATTCTATATTCTAAATTATTTAAAAGCAGCATGAATTAGTCAAGTCCCAGCATCAAAACCCAACCCTCAGTGACCCCTATTCCTCCTGATCCTCTGCTCTTTTATTCCTGGGAATGATAGTGTCTCTTCACTACTTTGGTATATGAATTTATAAATACTATGTAGATTATTGCACATTTTCTGAAAGTTTGGAACTTTGGTTAAATTATAATTTACAACCCAAGTTGTCTATTAACCAGCGCCTGTATGCAAGGGAGTAAGTTTGGGAGATTACATCTGCTAGTCCCACTTCAGGAAGATGCACACTTTCCAAAGTGTGTTTTAGAGAAAGGGATGTGAATAGGTTCTGGGGGCAATGTAATAATGAAATTGGTTGGATAGATAAGATCTGAAGAAGACTAAAGAGAGTCTTTATGTCAGGACATCTCAGAGCCTTTAATATGTTAATGTTCTTGGGAAATTAAAAAACAACAACACACCTTATAGAATGCAGTATTTCTTTCCTATGTCTGACTGAAGAATCTTATGTATATGTTTGGATGTGTGTGAGCTTAGCACAGAACATCTGTCACAGCACTATTGTCTCACAGATCGTCTTTGGAAAATGCATCTCTAATAGACTAATCAAGCTTGGATTTTGTTTTATAGAAATTGTTTTCCAGATGATGTGTAATTTAATATTCAATGATACCACTTTGTTCTCCAGTAATGGCTCACTAATCCCAAAGACTTGCTAGCGCATGGGAGAAATATTGAAAATTAGTCGATTGTTTTCCCAGGTGGCAATTTATAAGGATAGGTTTTATTTTTCTCGTCAACATGCCCACCTTTTCACAGCTGACTTTGTAACTCTCAGGCGGGTAGCTGTTATCCACTTAATGATATGTGGTAGTTCCCCCTAATCAATGAAGTCTAAACCTTTTATTCCTAAAAAAATGTAAAAATAATTTTATAATTTAGGGGAAATTTGGATATTGTGGTAATCGTGCCTTTTCACTGCAGACAAAAATTGAATACTGAACACTACTTAAAAGCACTGCCTCTAAATCTTTCTCCATCTCTCTTGTTTTAGGTGCCGGCGTTCTGAGAGCATATCAAGGTATGTAACAATATACCCTCTTTCAACAGCATCACAACCACAACCCCTAACAGGCCTGGGCTTATTTGCATAAATTTGTTTTCATCTCTGAGCATCCCCTGAATAGTCCATTCACTGGCCACACACGTGGTCTCTATCTGGGGCAGAAAGGAATTTTCTCCTCTTTCGTGGCATCTTTTGGTAGCTCTGCTTTAGGAGTTTGAGGGGTTTTTTTGTGTGTGTTTTTTAAACGAAAGAGGTAATTGTTGTTTATAAAATATTATGATGGCACAGAGTCGGTAGCAGCTAAAAAACCTCCCAGTGTTTGCTGCTAGACATGAGGAGACAGTGACACAGCTCATTTCCTCAGCCTAGCTCTCTTTGCTGCCTTGTACAACACTTATTTCAAAGCACGCCACAGCTTAGAACTGTCGTGATCCCCATTAATATAAAATCATTGACCCCTGCTCCCGCTGGTGCGACTAAATTACATTCTGCTGCTCAGCGGCAGCCGCACATGGGGCCGCGCTTTCAGTCCGCGCCAGGTGCCTTGATGCCCGCGCGGCCCCTCCCACGCGCGAGGTTTTCCTTTAATGAGGATTAGGCACCTTCAAAGATCGAGGAGGACCCACTCCCAGGATGGAAGCCTTTCTAATGGCATCTGGGCTTATCCGAGGCAGTAATTTAGTATCTCAGAGGGAACTAGACACAGAGAGATTTCATTTCTCGGCTCGAAGACACTGTAAGAATGTGTGGTTTTGTGATTGGCTTTTTTCCCCTCCTCTCTCCCTCTCCACCAGCACAATTTCGAGAGCATTATGCCTAACAATACCATGTTTTCATGAAACCTAGATCCTGGGTGTAGTCCAACAATATTCCAAATTAGGACATTTCTCTGTTACACCGTTATATCTGCAGAACGAAACCCAGCCACGGATGCCCCACGCTTATTTTCATCTCTGTCTTTTTGGATGGTAGCATTTCTTTACAGAAGGATTGATAACCAGGTCTGAATGGGATCTCTTTTCTCACTGTAGGGTCTCCCTTTGCACCAGCTCCTGGTCCTCCCTGAGCCACCCTTGCTTGCTCTCTGAGTGAGGTGGTCTGGGTGTGAACCCTCTGACAGTGGGTATGGAGTTTGCAGGAATGTGCTCTGTGCTGCCACAGCAATCATTCTTGCCTTGGTTGCTGAGGGTCAAAGCTGCAGAGTTAGGTAGTGACACACAAGATAGTCACTGAGCACACACAAAAAAACACATCCTTTAGGTTGTCAATCTCCTCCCATAACCAAAGAAAAATGAAAAACTGTAATTAAAGGTTACTCACATGTATGGTATTAAAATAAGCGTGGTTCTATGAATGGATATACACATATTTGCACAATTATTTGGCAGTATGTTTAGGTAAGTTCTTCATATAGCCAACTGTTCCTCAATAAAAAGCTCAGAAATAATTCATCATTAGAAAAAAAAATCTGATGTTTGAAGTATTAATTGTGGAAAATTGGATGTTCTTGTCTGGTGAGCGGAGGAATCTCTGTATTAAAGTAAAACTGGTAAGTTTCATCCAGGAGAATTTGAACTCTTATGAATAAGTTGGCTTTTTCTCTGTTTTATTTTTAGTACTGGGGACCAAATCATAAAATTATCTCAGTCTGGTAACCATAACTATTTAATTTTTAGTTTTTAAAATATTTTGGCAGGAAACTGTGCCTTTATTCAGTCCACGTGCATGTTGAAACCAGTCAACAGTGTAAAATGGGACAGAGTTTAATCAATACCGTGCTGGTCACACTGACTGTGTCTGTAGACTTTCCCTGAATTTTCTAGTCTATGATTCCTATCAGAAGAAACAAATTAAGTTTTATGGCCGTAGGGAGTATCTGCAGAGAGTTCTTACCAACAGCAGAGAGGTTAAATGGTCTACACTATTTACTTACAAAATGTATAAATACTATTTGTTGATAAAAATCCATTTTTGATAAAAATGCACAAAAGCCGACAATAAGGCAAAATGGGAAATACCTGAGGTTTGGATTTATCTCTGTGATATATAAATAAATATGTGATAGAAATAAAAATAAATATATTCACTATACTGTTTAAAAGACTTCCTTATCGTTTCTGAAATTATTTTTTCCGGGAGGTTTAATTGCGTTTTATGAAATTCAGTATGTGGATTAGCTACTTGCCTCTGAAAGCTGATACCCAAACAGAGGCCTTTCTTTCCAGAGGGGTATCCTAACCTCAGTCACAGGTCTGCTAATTTGGCCTTTCTCTGAGTCTCCGAAGAACTTGCTGAACAGAAGTGAAACTATGCACGTGCTAATGGCTCGTGCTCTGCAAACTCCCCTCTCTCCCAGAGAGTGTCTGGTGTGCAAAGCTGAGCTGGAACAAAGATACACTAATTATTCCCCATTAATTTGTCTGCTTGAATGGTCCTAAATACCAGAGTGATTAATTAGCACAAGGCAGCCGGGGCCGGATGTCACACCCTGCTCTGCGTTTAAGTGTCGGCAAGGTTGTGCTCAAGTGTTGACAACAGCATATCTTTAATTTTCTCTAAGAAGAAAAGTTTAGTCAGTACAATTAATTTGAGCTTGGCTGGCTTGCAAGAAAAAAAAAAACGAAACATGTGGAATGATATTACCGCTGTATAGGCTTTTATTTTTCTCTTGCCTCCTGAGGGTACAGTAAAACTTTTTGGCAACTCTGTTATTGAATAGTGTATTTCCTAATTGTTTCAATTTGGCTTAATTAATTTTGTGACTTTTGTGGCAAAAAACATGGATCATAAAATAGTTAGAAATTATTATTCATAATAGGCTGGGATGGTTATAGATGAATGTGTAGATAAGAATTAGGAGCAGAAAAAGAATAACATTAAACTTGATATCCTTTTAAAGTATGCATTTTTGCTCATGGATTCAAATGTATATCAATTATCAAAAATAAATTGAGACCACTTAACCCCTAAATGACATGAATCAACTTATTCAAATATATATAACTGAAAAGTTCCTTATTTGGGCCTGCAATTTTTGAAAGCAGGTTTTATTGAGATTTTAAGCTTCATGAACAGTATTTTGCCTATATAAGTCTTCCAACTAGTAACATATAAATCACTTATAAAGAATAATAGCACAATAGGTGATATTTAACATTTTTATTATGTTTTTGTTTTTTTGTAGTTTCATTTGTCAGAGTGTGTTTTCTTAAGAAAAATATAAACTCCATTTAAAAATAATTATATACTATTTAGAGAAATGAAGTGAATCAAATCAAGTAGCTGTGCTCATACTATTTCCTCTCTCTCTGTTTTTAAAGATTTAACTACAAACAACTCTGCAATAGAAATGTAATAGTATATAATTAAGAAGTGGTATGTTTCATTTGTTACATTATATTTCTTTGCTGTTATTGAAATTTAAAATTGATTCATTTTGCTATAGGCATGCTGTTTTATTTTGTTTTGTTTTCAAACAGTAGAAAGAGAAAAAAAAAAAAAATCAGAGAGTGCCATGCAGCCAGTAGCATGGATGTTCTCATCTTTTCTTTCAGTCTTCCTCAAGCGCTATACAAACCAAAAGGCTATTCAGCAGCAGGGCTGGGAGCGCCGAGGGAGGGAAGGGTCACCTCTCCCATCTCTCCGTGTCTCTCATTGTTCATCCCTTGTCAGTGTATTTCCCACACCCCATCTCCAGCCCCGATGCACCTCCTCCGGCTGCTGGTTCCGTGACCTTCACCACATTATTCTCTCTTCCTCTGCTCCCCACATCTACAATTTTGTTTTGTTTTTTAATTTTTTCCCAGACTGTGGTTGCTATAAGACTGTCACTCCAGCTATATAGGGTATGGAAAATATTTGTTGAAATAACTAAGCGTAAAACAAAAGTTTCTCGGTACAATAATCCCTGGCTCCTCTGCTTCTCTTTCTGCCCCACCTCTGTTCCTCCACCTCCAGTTTCTCCATAAGTTTTCGCAGTGTTTATTAACTATTCATTGAAGCAGCATGTGTAGTAAAAAAAGAAAAGAAAAGAAAATCCTAGGCCAGAATCCCAGTTATACTACTCATTAATTGTATAATTTAAAGCAAAAAAAAACAAAAACAAAACAAAAACAAAAACAACAACAACACATAACCTTTTGAGCCTCATCTGCAAAATAGGATTATTAATATTTGTTCCATGGGGACGTAAATGAAATAAGAAATGATTCCTTATATAATTTGTTTAGTCTGTTACTCTAGCTAAAGCGAGGATAACTATATTTTCTTTGTGCTTCATAGTTTATTAAGTCTTTACCATATTTGCCACATTTAAGGCAGAGCATAAAATTATTGTCAGTGTTTATACTTGAAATGAGGTAAGTCCCATTAATGGGCTTTGCTAAATTTCCTCTGCCTCAAAAACAGATAAACCTGGAAAGGGTTGCAATGGTGGGACCTTTTTATTTCAGAAGGGAGAAGTGCTTTGAGACATGTTAATATCTTTGAAGAGAGGACCCCTGAAAAGTTGTGATAGTCAAAGCTTAATACCATCAGTTCCTTCCCTTCATATATATGTATATATATGTGTGTGTGTATGTGTATGTATATATATGTATATATACACATGTACACACACACACATGTACACACACACACACACACACACACACACATATACTGCTTCCCAGATCAACAACTGGAGTCTAGTTTTCCTTTTCTTAAGTCTTGCCTGAATTTAGTGACTTACCTTTTCCTACAGAATGAGGCAAAGTGATGTCCTGGGGTTTTCAAACTAGGTCCCTGGAGGTTTGTGGTTTCCCCTGAATTGCTTGGTGTGCTTGCACATAGGATGCTTCCTCTAAGTATCTGTAAGAAGCTGCAGGCGGGCACTCCATGGAGAGGTGGCTCAGCAGCTATAGCTGAACTCCCACATGACATCCGGCAGGAACTGGCCAAGATCTCAGTTGTCTAGCTCAATCAATCCGTCAGGTGACACCAGCGCCAGCCACCATAAGTTTGTAATCCCATGTGAGACTCAAGTGAAAACCATCCAATTGAATCTATTTGGTCCACAGAAATGTGAAAGATGGTAAGAAAATGGTGCTTTAAGCCACTAAGACTGGGGATGATTTATTATATAAACAGACTAATGAAACCATAGCAAGGCTACATATTAGCATAATGTAAACTTTTTACGTCACAGTGGTAAATCAAGACAATATTCACAGGTAGAACTTGAGTAATTGAGGGAGGAATTGTATGTGTGTATCAGCTGTCTTCATCCATCTATCCAGCCATCACCACTTGGCTACAATCAGCTAGAATTTTTGTTTGTTATGTACAATGAAGCATTTTTATAAATAAGAGGTTTAGTTGGCCCTGGTCAATTGGAATGTCCTGTGCACTGTAAGGCCATAGGTTCCACCTCTGATCAGAGGCTTATGGAAGGCTACTGATCGATGTATCTCTCTCACATTAATGTTTCACTCTCTTCCTTCTTCTCTAATTTAAAAATTAATTAATTAATTTAAAAGGTTCATTCTCCAATATATATTGCTTTAGAAACCTGCATTACCAAAATATTTTTATAAATAAAGAAACTGAGATAAAAAATGTGCAACTTTAATAAACCATTATAAATCATTTTAAGATCTGAGGTGAGATTTTGAGCTGTGATGATTAATCTTGAACTCTAATTACTCTGACTCCTAAGGACAAGAATTCCCTGAACAGAAATTTTAGTTTTGCTAATGTTTGAAAATATAGAATGTGAGAAATATGATGGAAAACTCTGGCTAGCTACCTATTAGGATAATAACACCCATTCCCCCATAATTCCTCTATAAAATATGCTAATAGTAGTGTCATTACTCTTTATTTTTTCGAAAAAATATACCATTTTATGTGCTGCGGACAATAGTGGCCACACAAATGACATCTTTTGGCAGAAAGGTAGATGAAAACAATTTTAATATATGGATTTGGCTTTTTTTTAGAAAATACTCATTGTTTCCCTTTGCTTCTTGCCTTTGGTTTTCTTTGATTGCTTTCTTTATCACCTCATGGATTTGTTCCCTGTTGGACCTTAAGTTGTAAAACTCAGAGTGGGAATAGTTTAAAACAGCCTGTGTATTTTTTTTTTAAACAGGAAAGACTTTTTCCCTTTTTAAAAAAATATATATATATTTTATTGATTTTTCACAGAGAGAAAGGGAGAGAGATAGAGAGCTAGAAACATCAATGAGAGAGATACATGGACCAGCTGCCTCCTGCACACCCCCCACCGGGGATGTGCCCGCAACCAATGTACAATACATGCCCTTGACCGGAATCAAACCTGGGGCCCTTCAGTCCTCAGGCCGACGCTCTATCCACTGAGCCAAACTGGTGTTGGCCAGCCTGTGTATTTTATACAGTAGGGTGGAATGTTTAGTATTTGGGCACCCAGCAGCTTATAATACCCAAAGCAATGATACACCTTTCCTTGGTTCTCTTTAATGAGTACTTGGTTACTTAGAGCCCTAAAGAGGAAGATAGAAGGTGATTCTGCTTTGTTTTTTTTTTAAAAAACAAAAGGCCCAGTGGAGCTCATCTCTGGCTGAAAGAAGCAATGAACAGTGTACATGATAACTGTGCTAGGTATAAACAGCAAGATCTCTAGAACACTCACTGACATTTAGGAATTTCTTCTGCTTTCTCTCCAGAGTGTTAACATTGTTATGATGTAGAGCAGAGCACAGACCAAATAATGAAAAAAAAAAATGTCTGTCTTCCAACAGAGGGTATTTATGAAAAGCATTCACTTTCTTCTCCTCATGGAGAGGGCTTTCTCATTCGGTGTTTTAATGTATACAATCAGAATGAAACTAGTATTTGTGAACCTTGATTCACTGGTAGCATTTTAATATAAATTTGAAAGTCTGATCAGAGACTCTCACATATCAGGTGAAGGTCTGATGCCAGGCAGTTACATTGAGATCACCTGGAGGATGTGATAAAAATCTGGACTTTGAGACCCTGTCTTGCAGGGATGGGGCCTGAGTCTGCAGTTGTTCTCATCCACCCTCAGTTGTGGCCATGCCCAAGCTTTGTTCCATAGTCACAGTCCCATGAGATGCTCTGTGAGAGGAACATTTGGTCCTAAAGACTCACATGCATGTGGTCATATTAAAAAATCTGAAAAATATTTAACTTGGCTTAACCAAATATTTCCAGACTTACTAGACTTCAAAACATTTTTAACATAGTATTCCATGGAGTACACTTTGAGGAAGAGTTTGGAAGAATTCTGAGATGCTTCTTATATAAAAATTAAGCAAAAACAAAAATTCCTTTGTTTTTGAGAATTTTCTTATATGCTTTCATAATATTTCTGTAAGCTTGATATTTTCTTTCTCTTTCCAATTGCTCACTCTCTTCTCACTAATATATATTTCCTAATTATCTTTAAAAATTAGAAATTATTTTAAAATTATATGTATGCCTGAAATAGACAGTGTTTCCAAGATATATATATATATATATATATATATATATATATATATGCATTACTCATTACTTCAAATGTATAATTCTTAGAATTTACAAAATTATAATAAAAATATTCCATTACAGAGTAAGTTATCTGTAGAACAACATGCCATATCCTGGCCTATGTTATAATTACTTATGCTTGTGAATTTTCCTCACTGAACTACAAACTCCTTGAGGGAAATGTCTTGTTCCCCTCACCATGTTCAAAAGCCTTTATAGAATTGTTGATTCTTCAAACCAGGTTTGCCCTGAATTGTGATATCATATAGTTTATGTGCTGCTCAGTGTTCTGATTCACATGCTTCAGTAGTTTGCTGACTTTATCAGGTTTTCTTTGTTTGTTTCTTTAAAGATAACCGACATTTTATCCTCATTCTGTGTATCAGAAACATCAGTAACCAGCATTAGCTCATCATCCACTTCAGCACAAGAATCCAATCTGTCAATCTTTGATAAGCTGCTTGAGGACAAGGATTATGCATTTACAATGTTCCATCCCTAATAAACATATAGTACTGTCTTGTACTAAAACATTCAAGAAATAGTTACAGAGTGGATGCAAACAACCCAAAGAAAAAGATGTTGAACATTCTATGACCTCTATGACTTCCTCAGTATAATGTGTTTCTAAAAATCAAAATCTCGGATTTGACGTTTATGGCAACATACGTGCTAACCATGGGCTGCTTCATGCACTAAATACATCTTCCCTGTGTGCATTCCTGTCCCTTGCTCTTGTTCCTGCTCAGATTCAAAGCCCTGAATATTCAACATATGCAGTTAAAAGTTAAATTTCAAAGATAATGCATTTCAGAGTGGGTGTTTTATTAACTGCAGCAATAAGCAAGTGAGAGTTGCATTACAGTGTGACAAAAGTTCTTCAGCTTCTATGGGCCCTTGTGTTCCCAGATGAAGAGCCAAATGGAAATGTTCAATAAAACATGTGTGAGACTGCACAATAGAACAGTCCTTACATTTTACATCAAGCTACATCAGGGTCACGGGAGGTGTTTTATTAGCACAGTCAACAATAATATCGTGATTTTTATTAGGAGGAAAAGATAGTGAGAGACTACTAATTATTTTTCAGCCTGAGGGGCATTTTTTCTTGAAATGACTGTTAATTTGATCATTGTCGTGCAGTTCACAGATTTACATGAACTTATTTCGCTGTGACACATGGTTAAGAACCAGACTAAGATTGTTGCTTTATTAATGGTTTTCAGTAAATGTATTCAAAAGTGCTAACTGTGTGGGTGTACGAATGATATTGATAGCACTTGGAAGGTTGAATCCTTTTGGAAGTAGCTAGCCTGAAGCCCTTTTCACATGATATTTTCTTTGTTCATGCAGTGAGATGTTAAGCCTGCAAGAATGAAATAAAATCCCAGTGAAATAAGAATGGTGTTGTCTCAGATATTACCAAAGTGGCTTTTTTAGAAATGCTTCCTTTCTTGTTTCCCCCTTGCCCCAAATAAACCAGGCTTCAGAGACACGAAAAAGCCAGGGATTTCTCAAAATTCTTGCTTTGGCCGTGATCAACAAAACACTGCACCTTGTTTTTGTGGTTAAATGTTGTAGAATAAGCATATTCTACTAATTCTGAACACTAACAGTTTTTGTCAAATATATTTCTCAAGCAAATTCATTATAAATTTTCTTTTTGATCTGCACACATTGTGCTAAATGGAAAACAAGAATTTTAAGCTAGCAGTGACCAGGCTCATTTTTATTTTTACCTATCATTTTTACAAACATCATTAATCTGGTAGAATCTTAGATAAATCTTCTCCCGACCTAATACCATAAGAGATTCCACACAAGACATGTTTTTAATGATGAAAGAAGTCTTCAAAAAGGGCAAAAGTTTAATATGTAGATAGAGAGAACCTTAATATGTAGAAGGGAAGATTCCTTCTGCAGAGTTTTCTATTTAATTTAAAACTGACTTGTTCTAAATATTTAATGCATTTGGAAAGAAATCCTGAATTGCACTAAAAAAATTGAAGTAAGAATCATATTAATTTGAGGAAAAATCCATCTTAAGATAACAAGTTTTAAAAATGTTATTATAAGTATAAAAGTGATCTATATGTTTTAAAGTATATCAAGATTTTAACTTATTGTCATTATTAATTTAACTGTTACCTTGATGTTGGCCATGAAGACCACTCGGTAACTTTACATTATATATATATGTATTGATCCAAAACTATAAAATATTTGGTAAATATCAACTACATAATAAATTATTTTATAAGAAGTATAGCAAGTGAATGCCTATTAAACAAAATAATGATTATCCCATGGCAAATGCATATAATTTATATTTTAAAAATACTCTTGTTAAAACTGCTTGATATAGCTCCTGTTAACTCTTAAAATGGGAATTGGATTTGATAAGTAATGAGCTGAAACTTAAAATTTAACCTTGCTATAAGTAAGAGAAAATACAGCAGCATTCATATATTATTATTAGTCACAATAATTAAAAAGTATTATGGGGACATAATCCTAATTATACTTTTGGCTGAGTTTACAGATGGAAATTCTTTTTTCCTCCAAATGCAGTATATATGCTTTAATTGATAAGCAAATTTTCTTTTGAAATATTTTGGCTTCTTGGGGAATATACCTATATGAAAAAAAATTGCCTTGTATATATCACCCATCATTAACCAGTCATCTTGAAAGCATTTTAGTAATGCCATTTTGCATCATACAAAACTTCTAAAAATTCCAAAATTCCAATTATCCAAAAATACAATTATAGACTTGAAAAATCATTGAGTCCATCTGCTAAATTCTCAGCATGACCTGGGAAATTTTCTTATGTTTTATTGTGTTTTACACAACTCCCTCTCAAAAATCTTACAGTTTGCATTGCAGTAATAACTTGTGGTCAAGGTGTCAATGATCTCTTTATAATTGAACAATGTCAACTTCCTTGAAAAAGTTGACCCCAAAAATCTGAATCTCCCATAGCTCCTGTTCATGGCACTGGGCCACATCTGGCCATGGAGGGTTTTTGATGTAATTCATACTTTCATTCATAAAGAATGTTGGTTAGAGACATCTTGAAATCACCTCAGTATTTCTCAGAAATCTCATGATATATCCAACATACATTAACTTAAAGGTAATCTGAAAGTCTCACCAAAGATGTTTTGATAGAGACAAGTCTATTGTGCACACGGATTTAGCTAACACGTAGTCATACTTGCATTATGCCTCTCATGTTACATAAGTGTAAAAGAAAACTTTAATTTCCCATTGCTGATGTTAGCATATGCTATGTCGTTCAGGGCCATTTGTCATCGAGAAGCCTGATTATTATAATAGGAAAAGAAAAATTGTGGTCAAGTCTCTGAATCGCACTGTAAATTAAGATAAAAATCAAAACCAGAATGTTAGCTTTTCTCTAAAATAAAAACCCATCACAGTAGTCTCCAATTTTTCCAGATTGTTTCTTACACTTCTTTAATTATCATTTCCTGCGAATACTCTGATAATTAGGAAAAAAGTATGGGTATTTTGAAATTTTCATTTGTCTTTTTATTTCACAGTGGAGAGAATTAGTTTATCTTAAGAATTAAAGAAGCAAATACTATCTAAAATGTTTTATGTAGTTTTGATTCCCATTTTATTATCACAACCATTGATGAGTAACACAAATATCACCACTGTCATTTTATGCATTTCTTCTAAAACAACTTTCACTTCCTTGTAAGACTTGCAAAAACTAAAAGATGATTCCTTCCTGGAACCAAGTGGCCAAGTGCCTTTATCTTGAATATCTGCAAGAACAACAAGAAGAGCTGATAATAAGAATAATAACAACAATTCACAAAGCCTTTACTTTTTATTAGGTTCTGTGGTTAGAAATTTGTGTGCAGTTATATTGCATGACACAAGCAACAAAATAAAAGACTGGGAAGGTGTTTCTTAAAATCTTGAAACTTAACTGCATCCAGTGTGACAGTGGTTAACATTTTTATGGGCAAAGTTTTTCTTGCAAACACATGCAAACTTAGGCAGCATACACTCAGAAAAGTTCTACTGAAGACTCAGTGGGCCGCAATTCATGCAGTCTTTGGCTTCAGGTATTCCCTGCTCTTGGATACGAAGCAGGAAGAGCAGCAATATATATGTCGCTCCCTGAGAAAAGTTGACGGGCAATGAAGTCAGGAACATGAGTCTTAATTTTGCTCCAGAGTAATAGAAAGAAAATAGAAGTACTGAAGAGGTCACAGCAGCAAAAGGACAAAAATGAGCTAGAGCCTTTTTGGTGAAGCCATCAGAACATTGAACAACAAAATACCATGTCTCCCTTGGAAGGTATATATGCTAACACTTCATTTCAACTACGCTGGCAGTCAGTCTCTGTCTCTGCATTACTTTAAGTTATGCCTTTGTAAGGCTGTATCATAGGTTTGTGGTCATGTGCCTGCACATATGTGTATAAAGCAACAGCTTCCAAAGGAGACTCATTCAGGTATGCTATAATAGTACTGCACGTGTGAATGGCCTTGCCCTAGATATGGAATATAGCATTAAATGGTAAATAACTTTTGTCAGTCTGGAATAAACTACGGACATGCATCCATCATTTCATACAATAGCGCAATTTTTGAAAAGTTCCTATTCTGTTAAATTATACAAATAGCTTGAGTCTATTTACAAAATTGGTTTAGGTTCTAGGTGCTATTCACACCCACATAAGTATCTTGCCTTGCTATTTTTTTTTCAGGATATCTAGCCTCTACTCAATAAAAGTGCCTCCAATCATTGTGGCAACCCAAAAATGCCCCCATGAATGTCCATGATCACTCTTGGTATGATAATGAGACTTTTGACCTTTTTGTTCCAGGGATTCTGGTCTATTTAAAAGGAGTGGCCACTTCAGGCAAACTTGATTTTTTTTTTTTCCTTTTAAGGCATTAAAATAGAATTTCTCTTAGTGGCCTTGTTTGCTGTTCAGCCAACTTTGTCCAAACAGTTGATGTTTGAAAGCTCAGAAAAAGTTATGGTAAATTCACTGACTATTCCTACACACATCCACTAACCACTCACTTTCTTTTACATAAAGAATTGTTTATTACAAATAAATTGGTTACAAAGCAAAGAAGGCAAGTTTAGTTATATTTTACACAAAACATTCCATTTGTTCCTTTGCAAGTGGAATCCAGGGGTGTTACTCACTTCCCTTTGAGCACCAAATGCTCTGTTATGCATGTTTCTTTCTGTGTTTGGTTTGCTAGTTCTTTCTGAAGGTTGCCATTACAATCTCAATGGAAATCCCTTGTATCAGACTAGTAGGGCTTTCTTACTTTAGGGCATCTTGTCAGTCAATATCCAGAAGAGTGAAAGATCTTTATGTGGAGGAATGTCCTTGAGTTAGTGTTCCTATTGAATTCCTAGAAATAACCCTATTTTCTAGAAGTTTCTAATATAATAAGTTTCTACTATAAGGATTCTATAAAATGTTGTTCCTTCAATGAACACTTTTTTGGGCAGGTGAAGTGAGCCTTGAACTAGGGCAGGCACTTCTTAAATCCTTTTCTTGATGGGCCAAATAAAAACATATAGTTTCAAGTTTGTTAAATAACAACATAACTAAACACTGATACATGAGTTCATAGCCATTACAAGTAAGTGCTCATTTCTATTCAATTTATAATAGAAATAATATAATAAAATTATATATAATAATATATTAGAGGGGGCAGGAAGGGCGCTCTTATAGGTTCCAGTGTACTAAGATAAGTCCAAAGTTACTACTAGGGAAAAAAAATACAAAACCTCAAATATCCTCAGTTTACTTTTCTTGGCCCAAATCAACCTGGCTGAGGAAGATTGATTTAAACATCCAAAACACTGAAAACAGACTCAATAGACTTACATGAGGCACACAACAAATATATTTTAATCATTTATTTTCTAGTCACAGAACTCCAGTGAAAAACTAAAATTGACATCTTGTCCTGCCTGCATTATGCCTAAGCATATGATAGCTCAGTCAAAAGTAAAAATGAAGCATACAAGCAAACAAACACCTCTGCGTTATGGGATAAACCACCACAAATAAAACAGTAACTCCTGGCCAATACCAGGCCTCCAAATCAATGAAGACTTGTCCTTTCCCCCAAATGGCCAACTTCCAAGCAGTTAATCCTGACTTTACAGTACCAACACAGATATGTAAAGACACTGGAAAATAAAATGTTGAGAAAACATTTACTTTTTCCCCCACTTTGATAACCTTGCATTTGGATATTTCCCTTTAAAAATCTGCTTCAATTTGTGTTCATGGAGCCAGTGTTTGAGAAGATTCCCTTATAAAAATTTTGCTTTTGGCAGTAAATATACTTTTTTACACAATAATTTTATCTCTGGAATTTTCTTTGACAATAACCTATCTCATATATTCAGAGAGTACTATTTTATGAATAAGGAAGATTATAAACTTCGTCAACCCTTATTATGAATTCTATACTCCTTAAGGCAGACCAAGCATTTTAACCTCTAATTTTTAAAGTGGATTTCAATATTTTAAGTTTATTGAAACGGATAATAAAATATTATTTTTTTCATATATGTAGGCAGCTATAGGAAATTATGTCAAATTCAGTAATTTCATCATTTGTTTATTGATTAAATAAACACCAAATATCTATTATGTGCCAGACATTATTTCAATTACTGAATATGAAGGAATGAACAAAAGAAACATAGGCCCTGAGCCCATGGAGCTCCCATTCTAACCAACTGTATTATAAATTAAATACAATATTCAGGATAATTTATTGTGTGTAGTGCAAACATGGCTAAGCACTTGGGGCTTCAGATTTTGTACAGATATTATAACCCTACTTGTATTTTTATGTATTTTTGGAGAAATTTTATATCATCTACACTAATAAAAGAGTAAGATGCAAATTGACCGTACCTTTGCGACACCCACCAGCCAGGAGTGAGTATGCAAATCAACCCAACAAAGATGGTGGGTTAATTTGCAAACACAGGTACCTAGTGGCCAGGGGTGGGACACTTGCTTCATTACCATGGAGATGACACAGGTCGTTCCACAAGGGCCCAGCTGCTCTGAGCTTCTGGGCAGTGTGGGAATGCAGCAAAGAGTGGTGGAATAAGCTCATTTCTACAATAACATTTAGCAAGGCCAGTAATAATCACTTAGGTTTGTGGGATTTTTTTTTTTCTCCTTCAAGAAACATAAGGCCCTAAGGCTGCTTCTAACTCTATCTAACTGAGAAGGAAAGTACAGGAAACTCAAGATGATCGGGAGAGAGAGAGAGAGAGAGAGAGAGAGAGAGAGAGAGAGAGAAGCATGTTGAGGAATCCTGCAGAGCTTGTGGGAAGGATGCCTGAATTTACAGATTGCTGTGGATTCCATCCTGGATGGTTTACCAAGAGCTTTGGGATGCCCAAGGTGAAAATTATAGCAATTTTAAGAGTCTGACACACTTTCCAGCTGATAGCACTAAAAACATGACCTGTAGCCTCTTCTCCTTTCCTTGTTTATTGATTTGAATGAAGATGGCAGAAATGTTTTGTGAATTTTTATGAATTAGACTAATTCATCTTTTGAAATTTATTCATTTTCCCCTTCTCTTTAATTACTGGTATAATAGCTTATACAAGAGCAAATCCACAACGTTTGATAGTTATTAGAGCCCTAGGCTTTTAGTTACTGGTTTGAACCCCCAGATCTGATAAAATGTGGATTGTGGACTACATAGTGAACAGCAGGGGGCGGGGGGAGAATAAATAACAGATATTGTAGTATTCAAAGAGGATATTAGTGACTCATTTTAATTGAAGACAGCATTTAATGCAATCAATAGTGATTACTGTGGACACTGTGCCTGTTTTGTTTTGTTTTATTTTCTGGAGGGGGTGGTTTCTAATGTTATCAATCAGTACAATAAATTACAACCTCAGATGGCACATTGGTCTTAACAACATTAAAATAATGAAGAGTAGAAAGCCATATGCATACAACCTGAATGCTTTTATGTACAAGCAAACATTGCATCCTGAAATAAAAGTTTTAAGTGCCTTTATCCTTAGAATGACATTATATGACTGGAAATAAATTATCTTACCCTTATTTTTATAAGTTCTAAAATATCACAGTATTGGATTTTTCAGAATTTGTAGTTAATGATTTGAAATTGTTCTTTCAATGTTGACTATGTAAAATTAGGAATTTATGAATATAGACAAGGAATAAATTAATCATACTGCAGTTTTCTTCCTAGAATTTTAGAATATATGAAAAATGCCAAATAAGAATGAAGCACCTATTATAACATGAGCCATATTTGAGGGTGCCTTATGCTATTACTATAGATAGTTTTGTATAAGCTCAGAATGTTATATGTGAATTACATTTATAATTCTAACACCAGAATCTCCATATTTCAAGTAGTGTTTCCCCCCACACCAATTCTTAGCATTCTCCAGCAATATAATAAGAAAAGAGTAATTTATTATTTTATGGATGAATGTAAACATAACTAGTAAAGGTCATATGACTTAAAAAAGAAAACATATTTAATGTAAAATATCCTTAGATATAAATTATAAGAAACTTAAATAAATTTAATTCAGCTGTGAAAACATTATATAGTTTTGTTCTAGATCTCAAAATTGTACATTTCTTATATGCTTAGGTATATCAAAGAAGTTTAAAGAATGAATAGCATTACTTATAACAAGTAAGTTGTCTTCCTCCTTTCTTTGCTTTTACAAAGTTTGCTACCCATTGCTCTTCCTCCCTACACTCTTTTCTAGATTTCATAATATTTAGATAGATCTTAAGCTATCATCAATGATCAAATTATAAATCTCAGAGTACAATATAAACACTAATTGTTCCCATGTTGTCAAATAAGAGTTACTGGTCAGAAAGGCCTATGATTATCATAAAACTACCACTTTTAAGTATACATTCAGCTCTTGATATAGTCGAAAACTTTAATTCATAAAATATTGGTATGAGGAACAAAATGCAACTTTGCAATTATTTGCATAGGAGCTACCACTTAAAATGAGCACCAATACCTGTGACATTTGGGCTGTCTAGACAAAGATTGTTTACCCAAACTAAATCCATTAAAGGTATGTCTCACAGCGTTAGCTAAAACCTACTAAAAAACATTCATGTTGAATCCAGCTTGCCCTGGTGCATAACTCCATGGCATAAATTAAGGTTCAGAGAAAGTCTCTTAACTCTTTAAGGTCATTAAAGCTGTATTCAGAAGGAGCAATTCCAGTGATAATTGGATTAATCCCAAATGCAAATATCTGCATGTGTTAAGGTTTACTTTTAACTGCAACTTTACCTACATTCAAGACATGGAATTTAACATTTGAATATAGAGCCACAAAAAATGGGTATTTACAAAAGCAAAAGAGACTATGATTGTGTGTGTGTGTGTGTGTGTGTGTGTGTGTGTGTGCGTGTGTGTGTGTGTGTGTGTGTATGAGAGAGAGGGAGAGAGAGACAGAGAGAGACAGAGAGAGAGAGAGAGAGAGAGAGAGAGAGAGAAAGAGAGGGAGAGTGAGTGTGTGTCTTTGGGTAGAATAAAAAAGTTTGTGAGGTTTAGCCTATAGGAGTGGTTTATAGATGAAATAGTTGATAATCACAGCAAAATAACAGTAAATACTATACCTTGGAGATGGAATAAGCAGGACTTAACAAACATCTACCCTAATTGAGAGGTTATCTTACAGCCTAAATACTTAAATTTACTTCCTTTATAATAGTTTAAAAATTAGAGTTCAATTTGTGTGTGTGTTGTTGTTTTTTTTTCATTTGTTTGTCTTTGGTGGGAGGGGGGGGGGTAGAAAGGGGCTGTCTTTTTGGTCTAATGTTCCACAGAATAGTTCCTAGCTCTTATTTCAAAGTCGCTAATTTCTTTCTGAGAACACAGTCTGAAACTCTTCAACCAAAGTTAAGAAAAGTCAGCTGAATTATCAATGAATTTAGTACCAGAGGTATTAATACATACAATCTCACCATTGACAAAAAACTGGGCTCCAGAGCCCACATAGTCTAATTGCCCTTGCATTGTCACTTTGATTTTCTTGCTACTTGAGTCAGATTTCTTCAGATTATTTTTAAATGCATTTTTTTCCTGGACACTCATAACTTCTAGGATTGTTTTCTTCAAATCAGTGCACAAACCAGCATACCTGTTACTCATCTATCCAGACTAAACCAAAAATAACTACTTCTTGAAAAATATTTGGGTAGAGTGATTATAATCATTATTGGTTTGGTTTTTGTTAACCTTTATATTTTGTTTGAGGAAGATTAAGTCAGTCCACCTGGAGTTTAATACTGTATGTTACTATAGTAACTGTATAGCCTGTTTGGCTGTGACAAAGGGGCTTCATCTCGTCCATTTCATGCTCCTGTGTCGACCTACTCCCTCCCAGTGTTTTATTATATCTGTCTTTAAGGGTATCTGCGGGAGCCACAGCTGCTGTGCTTTTGTAACAGAAAGCTGCTTTCACTGTGTGAAACGCTGGCTCTCAAAGGTCTTATAGGCTGATGGCATTATTGAATTTCAAAGCAAAGACAAACAACATTAAATTGTTTAGAGCTAATATTCATGTTTTGCCGCATACCGTGTATTTTTCTAGAAATAGTATATAATGTGTTTTCCAGCAAACACTATGTAATTGCTACCTAATGAAATTACGAATGAAAGGACAGAGAACAACCTTAAGGTGATGTAACTTGAAAAACAAACCCAAACTGTATGCAGGTCAGGAAATATGTCAACTTGGTAATACAGTCTTTTAAAAGGAATATTTTTGTTTTGACTAAGTAATTTGATTGCTTTATTCTTTTCAAGTTTTACAGATATTCACTTTAGCAAAACAGCCTATTTATTGTAAGTTCTATCCTTAAACCAAGTTTCAGTCTTGATCTCTTTTAAACAAATGTTAGATCCTTATTATTCACTATGATGAAGCATCAGTATCTGTAAATATAGTTTTCGTGTACTCACAAATGATTTCTATGAATGCACTGAGAAAAGAATGTTGATAGTAGTTCTATTTTTTTCAGTTCCTCACATTTATCTAGCCAAAGCCCTTCCCAAGTGTGAAACTTTAAATTACTCAGCCACGCAGAAGTGCAGTGTTTATTTGCCTCTGTTCCATAACAAGCAACTTGGATGATATTTTTCCCCCAGAATATCAGTGCAGTGATTTCCAGTTGTGTTAATTGTTGTGTTGGAAAAGTGGTGAATGCTCGGTGCTATCTTGTTAACTTGCTAAGCATCTGGTCAGCAGGGTAGTTCAGTTCCAGCACGGCTCTTGACACCTCTGCCAAGAGTTATTGATACCTCGCACACGCCAGCTGAGGCAGATTGTTTTAGTTGGGCTTCAGATTCATAGCATAGCCTGTAGTTAGGAATAAGAAGGAAAAAAAAACAACAACAAAAAACAAATGATTGACAGCCCACACCTCCTGGGCCCTTCTTACTACCAGACACAACATCTGCTATGCCCTGTGGAGCAATGAACCAACACACACCGAGAGAACTGTTTCTAGTATTGTCAGGGTGGATTTTGTTTAACCCTTTGTAGTTAATCTCTGGAGAAAAGTGTTAGATGGTTTTTCTTTGGAGATGAGGTTAAGTGTAAATGAAGATTTGGGGGGAGATCAGAATTCCTTGCTTTGAGGGGAATTTTGCTTAATATATTACCAAGAGTGACAAAAATGACTCTAATGTAAGTGCCTAGAAATAACCTTATTGTGCTTTTTCTCATTGTTGGATTAAAGATTTGTTATATTCTCTCTCATTGCTGTCTCAGAATCAGGAAAACTGAACTTGTGCAGAGTAATGAATTAGAGGCAAGTCATTTTGGATTTCATTTATACAGTACACTCAAGCATAGAAGATTTTCATTGCATCTAGATTTTAAAAATTATTCTCAAAAATTGAAGAGAGATGAAGAAGCCAGTATATTTGTTAAGTAGATAGAAAAGTCACAATGTGCCCACGCCAAAGCTTTTATGAGGCAAAAGTGCTGTGCATCTAACATTCTGTGAATTCCAAAGTTATAATACTAAAATATGGGAGTCTTTATATAATTTTTAAAACTTGATTTTTGTTATTGCCAACTCTCCTGATATAATATAAAATCCTGTTTTTGATAATAAATATGGTTCATTAAAAATGCATCAAGATGCTTTTGTAGCCTGCCAGCAATATATAGGAACATTTAAAGGTTCCCCAAAGCAATTTTCAGGTTACAGTTATTTTTACACTTTTGGGCTCATTTTTATTTCTGGATAGTTTAAAATATCTTCTGGAACATTTTTTTCATACTTTGGGCACATTAGTAAAAAAGTTAAAAAATAGGAAATAATGTTGAAATAAAATTACATAATTTATTTGCATGTATTCTCTGATACTAGCCTGAATAAAAATTAGGAATCAGAGGTTCAATATTGAAAAATATATAGAATGAATCTTAGAGTAATTTAAACATTTCTTTTCATTTGGGCTAGTATTTGTCAGACTAGCTCTCCATCTTATTGCCATGCATCAAGAGTGATACCGAATAGCCATAATACCTCTGTTTACAATGCTTTAAAGACAAGTTATGGTACAGAAGAGCTAGTAGCATTTTGATTAGGTCATTATTACAGCAATGTAATTAGCAGTGTTATTATTGTTATTCATTACTTTGACCTCTTGTCAGCATTATGTTACTCCCACATAATTCACCCAATATTATGAAGTCAAATATTACTTGATTTAGGAGATACATTGCTATCACTCAGAGTTATATTAGTATATAAATACTAATGAGTATATACAAATCTGGTATTTCAGATGCATTTTCAACCAACTTATTCGCATGCCAGGGGTTTCTGTTCCATTGATCTTTGTGTCAGTTTATATGGCAGTACCATGTGGTTTTGATTTACTGTAGCTGAAGTATACTTAGATACCAGGTTACCGGATATCACCAACTTCTTTATCAATATTTCTTTGGTTGTTGGGGTCTTTCATGGTTCCATTATGAAATATAGTGTTATTTATTCTAGTTCTTGAAAAATGGCATTGGTGTTTTGGCAGAAATGGCATTAAATAGTGTGGATATTTTAATGATGTTAATATTTCCTATCCATGACCATATTACGGCCTATTTATTTGTTTCAATTTTTTTCTTCAAGTCTTACAGTTTTCCTAGTACAAGTCTTTTATCTTCTTGGTTAAATTATTTCCAATTTTTTTTTCTTTGTGATGCAGTTGTAAATGGGATTGTTTTCTTAAGGTCTCTTTCTGATTGTTCATTATTGGTGTTCAAAAATGCAACCAATTTTTGAACATTAATTTTGTATCCTGCTGGAATCGTTTATTAGTCCTAATTTTTGGTGGAATCTTTGGGTTTCTCTATGTAGAGTATCATGTCATTTGCAAATAGTGACAGTTTTATTTCTTCCTTTCCTTTTATTTATTTTTCTTGTTCAGTTGCTGTGGCTGGGACTTCCAATACTATGTTGAAAAAAGTAGTGAAAGTAAATTTTCTTGTCTTGTTCTGGAACTTTAAAAAAAAGCTTTCAGCTTTCACCAGTAAGGTATGGACTTGTCATATATGGCCTTTTTATGTTGAAGTGTGCTTACTCTAGTTCCACTTTAATGAGAATTTATAATCATAAGTGAATGCTAGATTTTGTCAAATGATTTTTTTTCCTGCATGTATTGATATGATCATATACTTTTAACTTTCATATTTTATATGGTATATCACATTAATTAACTTGTAGATATTGACCCAACCTGCATCCCAGGAATAAATCCCACTTAATCGTCTATATGACCTTTTTTAATTTATTGCTGAGTTTGGTTTGATAATATTTTGTTGAAGGTTTTTCCATAGTCCTGTGCATTTGGTTTCTTTACTTAAAATTGATATATGCCGCCGAGACCGGTTTGGCTCAATGGATAGAGCGTCGGCTTGGGGACTGAAGGGTCCCGGGTTCGATTCCGGTCAAGGGCATGTACCTTGGTTGCGGGCATATCCCCTGTAGGGGGTGTGACATAGGCAGCTGATTGATGACTCTCTCTCTCATCGATGTTTCTAACTCTCTATCTCTCTCCCTTCCTCTCTGTACAAAATCAATAAAATATATTTAAAAGATAAAATAAATAAATAAATAAATAAATAAATAAATAAATAAATAAATAATTGATATATGCCAACCCAGCTGGTGTGGCTCAGTGTTTGAGCATCGACCTATGAAGCAGAAGGTCATGGTTTGATTCCAAGTCAGGACACATGCCAGGGTTGCATGCTTGATTCCCAGTAGGAGATATGCAGGAGGCATTCGATCAATGATCCTCTCTCATCATTGATGTTTCTAACTCTCTCTCCCTCTTCCTTCTTCTCTCTGAAATAAATTTAAAATGAATAAATAAACAAATAAAATTGAGATATGCTAATAAACACAACTAGCTCATACCATGCAAAATACAATTAATGGACTTAACAATGAATGAGGTAAAATTTCATTTGAAAATACAACAAAAAAACTTGTCTTTAAAAAGAGTATACAGCTCAGCCAGTGTGTCTTAAGCATCAACCCATAACCAAGCGGTTTTGGGTTCAATTTCCGGTCATGGTACATGCCTTAGATTGCTGGCTTGAAACCCAGTAGGAGGCATGAAGGAGGCAGCCTCTTGATGTCTCTCTCTCATCCATGTTCTATCTCTCTATCCCTCTCTCTAAAAATCAATAAAAAACATTTTTAAAGATAGAAGAGAATATATATTACATATTGAATTTCTATTGCTGCAAAAAGTTTAGTTAGATAGCTCAACTTTAGAACACTGTAATCAATGCTACCACTAGTGAAACTTCTCAATAGTGATAAACTTCGACTAGATTCTGCTCAGTTATATATATTTCTTCTATTTTAAGCTTATATAAAATTTTCTTATCATTGAGTCCTGCAATTTCATTAAAAATTACATGAAGTATCAGATAAAATATATTTGATGGACAAGACTATTATAAAGATTTCAACTTTTGGTGGTAACAAAGTAACTAATATGAAAGTTGATTTCCTGGTGTAAATAAAAATAAACTGAACAAAATATGTAGTAAGACAACGTTCAGACATTGAATAACACACAGCATAGGCTTGTGATCTGAGAAAAATAAAATGCATTGGGTTACATTCACTATTGCTCCAACTTTGTACCTGAGCACAGTCTGGACAATATCTGGACTTATGTGTGAGAAAGTAGATTCAAAACAAAGTCATCCTTTCCACTGATCTGGGAAGGCAAAATTGGTGTTTGGTAACATTTAGGACTTCTGGTGTCTAGCAGGGTAATGGGGAAAAGTGAGCTGTTCAGACAGTAATAGAGTTCCAAAAATTGCATGTTTATCCAGCTGGGAAAAGGATAATGAGTAGATTGAAATTTTACAAGGGCTGGCAAAGAGCACTTGCTAGAGATCTGTGAATTGAAGGGACCCTAAGGATATTATAGTGATAGGAGACAGTTTTTCTAACTAGCTGGAGTGAATAAACTTCCTTAAAGACAAAGCACTTGATAACAGCCCAGAGAGGCCACTCTGGAGAAGAGGGACTACTCTAGCCCTCAAGTAAGCTCTACTATAGACACAACCTAATGAATCTAAGGACAAGTCTGAAAAGAATCCAGCTGACCACCAAGCCTCTTCACTGTAAATTAAGTGCCATCCAAAACAAAACACATCACTTTCTATAGAAAGTCAACAAAATAGACTTTCAACCATCTAAAATACACAATTTCTAGCAAACAATAAAAATTATGAATTATGCAAAGAAGAAAATGTCACCTCTGACCAGAAATAGAAGCAGTTACTTAGAAACGATTTTTAAATGACCCAGACAATGAAATTAGCAAAAACAAAGTATATAACAAATTTGTTAAGGTGATTGTTACAATGTCATAGCTAAAGCCTTAATTCAAGGCCTTAAAAGAATATATGGTGAGCCAAAACCGGTTTGGCTCAATGGATAGAGCATTGGCCTGCGGACTGAAAGGTCCTTGGTTTGATTCCGGTCAAGGGCACGTACCTTGGTTGCAGGCACGTACCTTGGTTGCGGGCAAATCCCAGGTGGGGAGGTGCAAGAGGCAGCTGGTCCATGTTTCTCTCTCATTGACGTTTCTGACTCTGTATCCCTCTCAATTTTTCTCTGTGTAAAATCAATAAAAAATATTTTTTAAAAAAGAATATATGATGATAGTGCTTAAACAAATGAGTAATACCATCAGAGAAGTAGAATTTACAAAAAAAAAAAAATCAAATGGAAGTTTTTAACGTAAAATTATATGAATCCAGTAAATGAATTTAATAGCAATTAGAAGATAGTGGACAAAAGCGTTAGTGAACCTGAAAGAGGTCAATAGAAATTATCCAACCTAAGGAAGAAATGAAAACCAAAGTTAGAAAGAGAAAATAAACTGTATATTAATAACCTGGGATAATATCAAATTGGAAAATTTAGGGTATTATTTGATTTTATCCTAAGAATCTCTGCCAACTTGAAGCAGAATAATACATAGGCAACATCAAAAACTGACTAAAATAAAAGATAAATTGAAAATCTGGGAAATAGTCAAAGAAAATGACACATTACATAAAGTAGAGCAATCACCAAAAAATAGCACGCTTATCATCATAAAAATTGGAGAAAAGGATAATGAGACATCTTTCAGCAACATAATTATTAACCCAAAATTCTATATGCAGTAAAAAACTATTTTAGAACAGTATTATTCAATAAAGACATTTTTATAGAAGCAGAAAACTAAAAAAAAGTCATTGCCAGCAGACCTGCTCTTTAAGAAATGTTCAAGAAATTTCTTTAGACCTAAGGGAATTGCTGCATGATGGAAGCTCTACAGTAATGAATGTAGATAATCAAAACTAGTAAACATAAGGGTAAATATGGAAAGTTATATTTTTCATCTTAAGTTTTAAAAGCAAAATTTTACTTTAAAGAAAAATTATGTTCAAAATATTAATAAAACAGAAAATTTTTGAGGACTTTATATGTAGAGACACTATATATAAGTGTGTGTGTATGAATAATAGCACAAAGCTAACAAGGACAAACAAAGCCTTATTGTTCAAAGGTTCTTATGTTTACATAAAGAGGCACAATATTAACCATGAGTAGACTTTGAGTTACACATACTGTAACCCATATTTTCATAACAAAATTCCATGTATAGATACAAAGCCAATAAAGGAAACAAAGTAGAATAATACAAATATTTAAAAAGGTAAAACAATAAAGGAAAAGAAGGACAGATAGGCATCTTACCTAATGAAAGAGAAACATGCAAATTAACCATCATTCCGCTACGTCCACAGCCAATTAGATTTAGTATGCAAATTACCCAACAAAGATGGAGGTTACTTTGCATATGCAGGTGCGGAAGGGGAAGCCTGCTATGAGGGGAAGTGGGGCAGCTGAGGGAGCTACAGGAGTGGTGCTCTGGACAGAAGCAAGGACTTGCTGGCTTTCAGATGAAGCCAGGGGAAGGAGGGCCTATTCTTGCACAAATATCACTCAACAGGCCTCTAGTCTATATATATATCATATATATATATTTATGGCTAAATATCCATCTGACCAGTAGCTGTGATGTGCACTGACCACCAGGGGGCATATGCTCAATACAAGAGCTGCCATGACATGCCCTGGCCATTTAAAAATAAGTGGCACCATGGACCTTTTACTGACAAACCAACACTTGGCTTCCCTCAAATGGGACACATCCTCCACCACCACCCTGGAGCAACACCCCACCAAGTTGCAGCCAATGCTGCCAAGACCCCATGGTGTATAATGCACCAACTCAGCTCAGCTCAGCCCAGCCCAGATATGGTTGCTGTGGGCGCCAGGTAATTATGTCATGTAACAATGCCCAGCTTCCTAACCCTAGTGACTAGCCTCCTTAGAGTTTCTTCAGCCCAGGTACATGACTTGCTTTATAGCTAGTTGCAAACATTTTACAGTTTACCCAAATGTCTGTGAAGCGTTTTCCCGTGCCTAATCTCATTCGATTCTCACAGAAGTCCTGGAGTAGGTAGATAGAAGACTCGGTAGAATCCTACTTTCTTTTCATTAGTTGGAAAACAGAAATTTAGAAAGCTTAGAAACTTGATTTGACTAAAAAGAAGTAAGAAATTGTAGAAAAAAGACTTCAGGTTTTCTTACTGCACAGAATATAGTCAAACATTTCAGCAGTTTTTACTTTTTGTTCTCCCTGCACGATCTACAATCATAATCTGCTTCGTATTGATATTTACTGCTGGGTTGCTGAAAATTACCTGAAAGAGAAGATGGGGTGCTTCACTGGGCTAGAAAAGGTTTAGATAAGTCAGAAAGCAGGTCTAATTAATCAAGTTCATTTGATATATGTAAAAGGCTAAATTGACTTGTGCAATACATATAAAGCTCTTACTGGCGCTAATCGCACACGTGTGTTTTGATCCATCATTGTCAGTAGAGAATTTGGTTGACGCTTCTAGAGAAAGGGCAAATAGCAATATATTTATTCTAATTAATTTCCTTTCAATGTATACAAATCCCTGCACCAGGACACTAGAAACTTAAATAATACTGAATTGAAACATATAAGAAATAAGACTATTAAAAAGCATAAACCAGCTCTATGCTATCTGCAGTAGGCGAACTTTTAAAAATATTTACTGATAGGATGACAATAAAAGAACATAAAAAAAGAATATCAGATCACACAAATTTTAAGCAGAAGAAAGCTGAATATGGATTATTATTACCAAAGCAAGTAGATTTTAAAACAAGGTTTATGAACTGAGAGAAAGAGGTTAATCTCACAATGATGAAAGAGTCAATTATCAAGAAGACATAACAATCATAAGTGTTGTTGCTTACCAAGAAAGGCTCATAATATATAAAGCAAAAGCTGACAGAATTAAAAAGAGAAAGATAAATCAAAAGATATAGGTAAAAATTTTAACATATCTTTCTAGAAAAACTGGATACAAAAATGCCATTAAAGAATCTGCAAAGCACTATCTACCATCTAATTGGTTTTTACAAAATACTCACACAATACCTGCAGAATATACTTTGTTATAAGTGGTCACAAATCATTCAGTGTTTCCCAAAGCGTTGTATGCGTACCCCCAGGGGTACGGTGGGGGTACGGGTTGCACCGGAGTTTGGTGGGGATATGCACTGCACCGTACTTAGCTGCCCCTAATTCTACGTTTTCATGCGTATGAGGGGTACTCAGCATTATGAAAATTATAGAAGGGGTACACATATGTCAAAAGTTTGGGAAACACCTAGGTCCTAGGTGACCATATGCTGCAACCTAACATACCATCTGACCATAACAAATTAAAAATAAACACCCCCTCTAAAAATCCCCTAATATTTTATATAAAGTAGCTTCTAAATAATCCATAGGTCAAAGGAAAAATTGCAAAGGATATTAAAATATGTCTGCAAATGAATAATAAAAATACAATACACCAAATTTATGGGCATTACCTAAAGCAGGACTTAGAAGTGCACATAAAAATGAAATAGATGAAATAGAAAATTTGAACAGCCACATATCTAATTAAAAGTATAGTTTATTACTTACAAGTAAATATAAATAAAACTTTTTCAAAAAGAAAACACAAGGCATGGATGGTTTTTCTGGCAAATTCTACCAAGAGTTTTCAAAGTGCCAATCTTACACAAAATGTTTCAGAACGTGGAGATGGAGAAAACATTTTCAAACTTATTTTATAAAGGCAGCACTATCCAAAACCTGGCAAAAACATTACAAAAAAAAATGTCTAAGATCAATATCTATCATAAAGATGTAAAAATTCTTAATGTAGCCACTCAGAAACTTCATCTCTAACATGACCCTTTCTTCCTTCTGTTCTTCCACCCCCTTCCTTTATCATTAAGTCTATAGGACGCCAGTTTCAGGTCAGCATCCGTTTTTCTTAGGAACAGACAAAGCCTCAGGTCTGTTGACCACAGAAACAAAGTTTCAGTCAAGCTAAAGATAACATCTTGACTTCAGTTGTGTTCCCGCCCTAAGCCCATGGAAGAGGAACAACCATTCAGACCACACCCTCATGAAACCAGACAGAAAGATGTCATAGCTAACATCAGGACCTGATACAATTACCAATTACCCCCTACCGCGGCCCCAAACAAACAGAAGGCCATCGTGCCAGTTCCTTTAGCCACCATGATTAATAATTTCCCCCTCTATAACTCTTCCCCTGAAAGCCATCTGGAGCCTGTCTTTGAGCAAAAGCTCACCTGTGACTCCAGTGAGGACCATTTTCTTAAAAATAAACCTGTATCTTCTTGGCTGCCAACTCCTGTTAGCGCTTATTGGGTTTTGATGCAGGCAGGCAAACAGACCCCTTTAGTTTGGTAACATCAACAGAATGTTAATAAATGATGCCGGTAACCTACAAAAAATAAGAGAAACTGAGTAAATGGGGATTCAAGGAATTAAAGGTTGTTTTAAAATTTAAATGTCAATTATAGATTCATTATAGTAATAGACTGAAAGAGAAATAGCTAGGATGTCTTTTTAGCACTTTTATTCCAATTAAGCAAGAAAAAGAAACAAACAAAGTTTGGAAAGGAAAAATAAAATCTGTCTTTAGTTGCAAATAACATAATTGTTTATGTAGAAAATCTGAAGAAATTAATAAAACAACTACTATGAGTAGTAGGTGAATTTAGCAACGTTGCTGGGTACAAGATTAATGGATTAGCAACATAGAATACAAACTAAAAATCATTCCTTATACAAAAACGCCCCAAAACAAGAAACTTCTAGTAATAAATTTAACAAATGATTGCAAAACTTTGACACAAACATTCCCAAGAAAAAAAATTAAGTAAAATCTTAATTCATGGAGATAAACAATGTTTTGGATTAGAGCATTCAAGATTATTAAAATGTTAATTCTCCATTCTCCTCTAATTGAACTATAGGTTAAACACAAGCCAATCTAAATCAAAACAAGCTTTTCTTGTGGAAATATAAAAGCTGATTCCAATTTTATTTGGAAATGTAAAATAAATGACAAAAAATTCTTGGGGGAAAATAAAAATGGAGGGCTTACATCATCTAAGATCTAGCTTTATTATCAATACAAACACAATAATTAAGACATCATGACTTTTTTTTATAATAAGAAAAGCGATGGAAAACCTAGAAAGTGCAGAAATAGGCCCACACTCGGTGCAACACAATTGCATTGGTTCAAAAGTACTAAAACAAATCATCAAGGAAAGTATTTTCAAGAAACAAAGCTGAACAACTGAATATCTATATGAAATATCTATGTAAGTTACCTACTAATTACAAAGAAGAAGGCAGTAACTGTATAGTTAGAGAAACCTATTTCTGAAACACAATACATTTATTAAATGGTCAAAGTGAACACTCTAAAGTTGGATCTTGTTGCTTATAGTTATAATGCACTTAAGAAAACACATCAGTGTTATTCCTGCCAGATATACTAAATGTAAATTTCATCATAAATAAATATTAGACAATTGAAAATTGAGGAATATTTTACAAAATCGCTAGTTTGTACTTTTCAAAACCTCAAGGTCAACAAATAGAAGAAGGCAGCTCTTCCAGATGAAAGGATTCTAAAGATCCCTGGCACTTTGTGATACCACATTATACCTGGGAAAAGAATAGTTATAAAGGGCATTCCATGTCAATTTAACAATTTAAATATGAACTGTTGATTAGATAATAGTAATAGATTCCTGTGAAATTATAATTTATAAAAAATATTTTTATTGATTTGAGAGAGAAAGGGAGAGGGAGAGATGGAAACATCAGTGATGATAGAGGATCATTATTCTGCTGCCTTCTTCATGCCTCCCACTAGCAATTGAGCCCGCAACCCATGGAGATGCTCCTACAGGAATCGAAACGTGAACTCAACCACTGAGCCACCTCGACTGGGTGAAATTCTGTAGTTTTGATAATTTTAAGAGAATGTCTCTATTCTTTGAAAGACCCACTCAGATTTTTAATGTGACAGGAAACAATGTCACCAACTCTGTTTTAAACATTTCAGAAAAAAAAAGTATATGTACACATGACAGAAAGATAGAATCACAGAAAAAAATTGGACAAAAAAGTAAATAAATCCTGGCCAGCATGACTCAGTAGTAGAGAGCATTGATCTATGAACCAGGAAGTCATATTTCTTTTCCCTATCAGGCTACATGCCTGTGTTACGGGCTCAATCCCCAGTGTTGGATGTGCAGAAGGCAGCCAATCAACGATTCTCACTTATCACTGATGTTTCTATCTCTCCCTCCCTATCTGAAATATATATATTTACTAATTGTTTACATATATATATATATGTAAACAATTAGTAAATTGAGATAAAGTTCTTATTGGAATCACAGAAATATTCTGCATCTTTTCTATTAGCCTAATATATACTAAAATAAAATCTTCCAAGAAGAGTAACATACAATCATTCATTTGGAGAATCATAAATATCCTTTCAATTTTGCTAAGTGTAATGTTAACTTTTACAAACACTATTTAGAAAGGGATATCCAAGATTACCCTAAAGCTAACTTAAAATCAAATATAAACTTTAAAGGGAAAATTTTAACATTGCAGCATACACGCGCGCGCACGTGCAGCATACACACACACACACACACACACACACATATATATATTCTGGAATTATATATTTTAGTTAAAAATTATATTTATAGGGGATTCCTCTATAATTTTCAACTTGTTTCCTCTTTAATCTGTCTGTAATATTAAAAATATTTGGACACTAGATCAATACCATTGAAAATTTAGAAATATCCCTTAGCTATTCTATTATTATATTATTTCCAAATTCAGATTATTCTATTCTATTACTTTTTAACTTATTCCATATGTATTATTAATTGGTATATTTACCATTCTATTGTTTTGTTCAATAAAATATCCTGGTTGATAATAAAATGTGTTGTACAGTAACAACACAGTTTTTAAAAAATTGCAAAACTCAGAGATCAGAGCAAAACATATAAGTTGAGCCACTTTGGACTGAAAAAAACACACACAATGACATCACCTACTTTTACTATTTCACAGTTCTTTTTTTTCCTAAACCACAACTTCTTTCCATTGATTCAACCTAAAAAATACATTTTTAATAAAGTATAGTCATTCATAAAGCAAATATACTCTGTTGTGCTTACTACATTAAAGTTTAATATGGTATGGTGAATGAGTTAGGGGAGTATATTCATAAATAATATAGTAATAGCTTCAAAACTGGAAGGTAGCACATTTAAACACATCAATTTATTTTTAAACCAAATCCGAATCATCATTGTCATTGTTAAGTATGTATAAGATGTTTCAAAGCAAACATTTTGTCTTTATTAAACTTATTTTTCTATAGTGTCCATAACTTGTTATTGGGCACATGAATTGCTTTTTAATTAATCTAAATTTGAAATTATCTGTGTCACTGGTGCTTCTACCATCTAGCTATCAAGGACAATGTCTGGAACATAGGACATAGATATATAGATAATTAGCTCTGCTACTTATCAGATCTGAATATAAAAAGTCATAAAAATGCATTAAGAATTCTTCTTGACTGTATGTGCTATCAGGGTTTATCTTTGTACTTTATTTTTATACCTAACTCAATTAAATAGTACTGATATATACCTGATAGGTTTTCTATTTTAGATTCCTTTTTTTTCTGTTTCTATAAGAAAATAATGATATTTAAACCCTTATTTCTCACAAGTAATGTTCCTGATGATCCAGGTTGACCTTCTTGGCATAATTAATTCAAGATCTAGGCTGTCTTCATTTTTAAGCTATCTTCAATAATATAGGCTATAATTACTTTTATGTTGGGTTCTGTTTGACTTTTTATTTAAATTGCATTATATTTTTATTATATAACTACAGGCCTAGTGCACAGATTTGTGCACTGGTGGGGTCTCTCGGCATAGCCTGTGGGGATCGGGTTGAAACCAGCATCCAACATTCCCCAAGGGATGTTGTAGTGTGTGAAGCAGCAGGTGGCTGGGGAGGAGCCACTCCCACTCATCCTGACACTGCTCATCCTGGTCAGCTGAGCAGTGCTCCCACTGTGGGAGCACACTTACCACCAGGGGACAGCTCCTCATTCAGTGTCTCCCCCCTGGTGGTCAGTGCACATCATAGCGACCGGTTGACAGGTTGTTTGATCCTTTGGAACTTCAGATGCTTAGGCTTTTATATATACAGATGGTTTTATAATATAAACTAGAGGCCCGATACACAAAATCTGTGCATGGGGTGGGGGGTGGGTGGGAGTAAGGGATACCAGATATCAGAACTAGCATACTGAAATAGAGAAGTGTGAATTAGCATGGTATGGACAAAGTATGAACTGTGTGTTGAATAAAAGAGATGTGGTGATTAGCAAATGAACCTGGAGATCAGACAGAAGCCATAAATAATAGTCAGTACTAATGAGCCATGGTATTATTGGTTAGCTTTTCTCAGAAAGAACATTCTGTCCTAAAACCACTGACTGGGAAATGCAGGATGTGGCACAAGTAGTTTTACAGTTGTGAGTACAAAAAACACAAGAGTTTATTCTTATATTATTAATTATTATATTATTTTCCATATGAACAACTGCAGTCCTACTGTTGCCCCACCCTGTATACGTTGAGCAGTAAAAAGTAAATAATTGACCATCAGGACATAGCCATCTAGGTATTGGACAGTCAACTCAACAGGCATGTCCTGATCATTGGCTTCAGAAAAGGCCAACAACTCTTTAAGAAACTGGAAGGGAAGTTCACTCACACCATCTGAGAATGAGCCCTAGGGCCTTTATTCTCCCAGTCTTCGTTTTAGAAGGCAGAATTACTCCCTCTCCAGACCTAAAGTGCTGACAGCATTTTAACCAACTCCAGTTATTTCTCTCCATGAGCCCTTGAGTTCAAGGTAGCATTTCCTTTGGAGTTAGTTTCTTTGTCTTGCCACTCTCATTCCTTTGGGGGCTTGCACAGGTGACCTGAAACTGTAGTCTTGTCAATGTTGGGGCTGTCACTTTCCATGCCTTGGCTGGATAAGTGCATGATGTGCAGACTTGTATTCCACATCACTGTATTTCACTCATTTGATAAGAACTCTGCTATCTCCTCTCAGAAATCATTGAGCTCACTACTATCTCAGTCAATACTGAACTTGCTTTTTGAAGTGGAATCTTGACACATTCCCTCAAATTTCCCCAGCATTTCAGTCTTACTTGCCATCACCTGTCCTACACTATTGTGCAAGCTTTATGGAGTGACTTACTATGCCTTTCCATTCTTTGCTTCTAATATAAACCATCATGCCTCATATCAAGATAGAAAAATTATACCATCTTGTTGTGTGGACCTTATAATTTCAAGAATATTGTGTGGTGATAAATCTGTATCTCCTTACATCAGTTAAAGGTATTGATAGAGCTTTTCTACGGCAAATTTCACAACTGGGACAGACCAAATAGAGTATTACTAGGCAATCCTGCCTACCATGACATTGGCTCAGTAGCTCTTTCTTCAAAAATCAAAGCATCTAGTAACAGTTTCACTTACTGAGAAATGTAATTTAGTACATAAATCCTAACAACAACACCAAGACGGAAGTTAATGCTCTCTTATCAAAAGCATGGATAGAGTTAAGCAAAAGTGTTCACTTCATAAAATTGACAGAATGTGCATGTATAATTTGTTCACTTTTTGTTATATTTACATAATTAAGTAAAAGAGTTTACACAAAGCAATAAATGTATACTAAAATGTATAATGAGAAATGTTCAATTCAGCTAATTATAAATAGTCATATTGGGTGATTTTTGATGTATTGCTTTTGGTATTAGGGCACTAAAATAGCTTATAAAATAACAACCTTTGTTCATTTTGTTATTTTGTTTCTTTTCCAAATTTATATGAATTAAAATAATATACATGAGTATATATGCATGTATGTGTATATTATTTTTTAATGAATGAATTATTTAGTTCAATTAAATAATTAAAAATAAATGAACAACACACATATGTATACACATATGACTATCATCTATAGATAAGAAACTAAAGAGTTCTATGACTTAAATTTTATATCCACAGTATTCATTTCAAGCTATCAAATATTTAATACCAGCTATTCTTTGGGATTTGTTAGCATATCTTTTAAAACTTGCCTGCGGCAGCTACAAGAATAAATGTAAAAAGTGGTTTTGATTATCGTTTTGGATTGTCAACCTTGACAGTTTGGGTGGAATTTATAGCCATGAAGAAAGAATACAGATACTCACACCAGTGTACCTTTATCCTTTTCCTGAGGAAGATTCTCTCCCAAAATAACTAAAGAGCTTGTTATTTGACAGGAGAATTACAGAGTAGAGCTCCTTGAGAGTAATCTGGAGCATGAGAGTCTGGAAATAAGACTTTTCTAGTGACCAGTTTGGATCTACAGGCACATACTAAGACTTATACAAAAGTGCCTTTTAGCAAAATTAAAACCCCATTTATTTTATAACTGTAATCAGGAAGAATGGAATACTTAGAACTCATTTTATATTAAGCAGAAATTTAAAAAGAGTATATATTTAAAAATAGAAGTTGACTGTTAAGGAAAAAATAAAACCAAATAATTACTTTTTTTTGCTAGGATATAATCAAAGGGTAAACTTTTTCTGTATCCAGATGGTTTAGAAAAGCATCTCAGGACTCTTATCCCCTCTAGGGAGGGACCTGAAAGAAACAATAACTATGAACTTTATGACTACAGAAATCCAGAGGTGCCCCTGAAAGTATGTTTGTATTCTCTTACCTAATGCCTAACCAACACTTGAATAATTCATTAAAATGGGGGCTTAAAGGATTGGCTGCTGAAACGCCTATCTTGTTTCCATGGGGTCAGGTTCTGAGTAAGCTCTGCTCTGCTGTTCCTAAAGCATGGATAAACTGCATCGGTAAGATGGTGCCAGAGAAATAGAACTGAGGAATGCTGCCTTCAGGTATTTCCTTAAACTCTTTCACAATTTGATTGGTAGCTGAATTTCAAGATTCTTTGTTACTCGCACCTGTGCATCATAATTGCTGAGGCATATTATCATCCACCCTTACATTGAGTCTGCATATATCTTTACCCTGAAATCCACATGTCTTTGTGAGACATACATTTTTTTTTTCATTTAAGTCCTTTTATTACAGTGGTGCTAGCTACTGCTGCTATCGTTAAATGCCTGTCAGCATTTCCATTAAAAACCTTATTTTCAGGGGATTTATAACCTAGCCATTTTAATTCACATTCTGCTGAATGTTGCCATCGAAATTCTCAACATACAGTAGGCACTATTTTCTTTTATCGCCAAATTTTATTTGAATCTGTTTATCTGCCTGAGATTTAGCAATGTGTGAAACCCTAATATTGCGATGAAAGAAAAGTAGAGATGTTTTCTAAAGTAAAGCTCTACACATGCAAACCTAAAGAAGAGCTATAAAACTTGTCTGATCCCTGACAAGCAAATAGGAAATTTGAAACCATTTTTTTAGTGTGCTAATATTTTATACTCATGTTTTTATATTTAAAAATATATTTTATTGTGAACACCAATTTATATAATGAAAAGTTATGGCCACTTCAGCAAAGCATCTTGTTCACTTTAACAGGCTTAATGGTATTATGAAATCCTATATAATAAAAGCCTAATATGCTAAGTGTACAGTTGTCCAGGTGGCCATTCAACCAATCAAAGCATAATGTGCTAATGATATGCTAAGGCTGCTCAACCACCTGCATTGACCACCAGGGGGCAGATGCTCCAACCAATAAGTTAGCTTGCTGCTGGGGTCTGGCCAATCAGGACTGAGAGAAGCAAGACAGACACCCCCTGGATCCCTCCTGGGGTCCCACCCTTGCTGGCCAACCTCCCGTGTCCCTCCCTGGTCCCTTGTGCACCAGTGGGGTCTGTCAGCCTGGTCTGTGCTCTCTCTGAAACTGGGAGTCCTCAGGTGATGTCAGAGAACTGGTTTTGGCCTGATCCCACAGACCAGGTTGAAGGACCCCACTGGTGCATGAATTTGTGCAGTAGGCCTCTAGTATACTATAAAACCATAAACCTTTTATAGTAAAATAAAAAGTTTTAATGTATAAATTTGACATCATTTTTTTTAGAAATTTTATCCACTTTTGCTTTTATTTTTAATGAAAGAAACCATGATTTAATTTTTTTCAAAATATAAAATGAGTCTGGGTGGCATGGCTCAGTGGTTGAGCATTGGACATATGAACCAGAAGATCATGATTCAATTCCTGGTCAGGGCACATGCTCAGGTTGCAGACTCAATCCCCAAGGGGAGGGCATGTGGGAGGCATCGAATTAATGATTCTCTCTCATCATTGATGCCTCTATCTCTCCCTTCCTCTCTGAAATTAATAAAAATATATTAAAAAATAAAAAAAGATTTTACATTACCTGGCTTTTTAAATTTGTTTTTATTGTAAGGATAAGTATATACTGAACATTTTAAAGTATTCTAAAAAAATAACAATTTAGATATTGAATATACAGAAGAAAACAGATCACTCTCAGGTTTTATTGCTGATGAACGCATTAAGAAAACAAATGAACTGACAATCTAAATTTGTAGGGATTTTATAAATAAAAACAGGTATGGCAAGACAGTGCCCATGATAGCTAAGTAACTAAAAAGAAAAACCTTTATGAAATCATACAACACAGGTGTAAGAATATTTGAAACTTAAAAAAAAAATAAGAACAATTTGTTGAAAGAGAATAACTGTAAAGATAGTGGCCTGATTGCCCTTATTATGTAGTTTTCATTAACATTTGCCCTATGCCTGGAATTGATTTTATGCTTTACCCTACCTCATTTAAGAATCCTAATGACTTTTTTATATGGGAATTATTATTATGCTCACTTTAGATGTGAAAAAATTTAGGCTAAGTAAATTAAAGTTGTTTGCCCCAAATCAGACCAAATGAGGTGATAGAGCCAAAACTTAACTAATTCTTAAGGCTGTGACCTACTTGGTCAAAGATATAAAAATTGAATGGAAAGAAGATATGTTAATTTTGCATGCATCTAAAATATAAAAGTAAAAGTAAGTTACATTTAACTGCTCTCTGATTCTCTGTTTCTTTATGTCTATAACACAGTGACTAGATATCTAGCTAAAAGCATTTTGTCATTCTGCATGAGTCAGTGAGCCAGCACTCTGTTGCCCAAATCCCATTATTTTTATTATTTTTAATTGAATTTATTGGGCTGACATTGGTTAATAAAATTATACAAAGATTTCAAGTGTACAACTCATTAAAACATCATCTGCATATACTGCATTATGTGCCCAACATCCAGAGCAAAGTTTTTTTCCTTCCTTATTTACTCCACCTTCCCCCCCACTCACTTTCTAGCTGGTTATCACCATGCAGTCATACAGTTGTCTGTGTATATTAGTTATGTGTGTGTGTGTACACATACACACATATATTTAGAGGCCTATTGCATGAAGATTTGTGCAGTAGGCCTTCCTTCCCCTGGCTGCTGGCACCAGTTTTCCTCCATCACCTGGGACCCAGGCATTAACTCCAGTCATAGTGGAGAAGCCAAGACTTGAGGCTTCTCCACTCAGGCTGCAATGAGGCTTGGTTTCTCCGATCTGTCTGCAGTGGAGAAGCCAAACCTCTTCAGTCTTCATGCTTCAGTATTCAGTAGTCTTTAGTCTTCAGTTCTTCAGTCTTCAGTCTTCAGCCTTTACTTAGGCCAGAGCCTTTGGTCTTGTTACGCACCTGCATAATGTAATTAACCTGCCATCTTTGTTGGGTTAATTTGTATACTCACTCCTGATTGGCTAGTATGTGTCATGGATGTACAGTCAATTTGCATATTTCTCTTTTATTAAAAAATATATATATACATTTTCCTATATATATATATATATATATATATATATATATATATAGAGAGAGAGAGAGAGAGAGAGAGAGAGAGAGAGAGAGAGAGAATATATTCCCCTTTTATTTTACTCAGCCCCCTCTGACAGTCACCAGACTCTTCAAGGAGAAAAGGGAGTGGACACAAATAAAAAGAATTAGAAATGAAAGAGAAGGAGTAACAATGACACAGCACCATATTTACCTATTAGAGCTATGCTTCTAATGTACTGTTTCAGATATCAGACATCTTTGTTAAAAGTCATAACCCTGGGAACTGTATTTTATTTCAGTGTAAAAACACGTAAATTAATAGCTATAGTACAACATCATTATAGACTTGGATAGAAATGTGAACAGAGTTATTTGAGCACATAAGAGGGATGTTTCACTCAGCTAGGGAATGGGGAAACTGAGGATGGTTGGGAAAGAAAACCAGATGAGGGAACTGAATCTTGAGGAAGTGGGATTATGTAAGAGTTCCAAAGCAGGAAAGATGGAGAAGTCTGAAGGAAAATTTTAAGTGCAGGGACATTTCGGTGGTGTATGCAAGGCATAGAGGTGTAAAAGAGCAAAGCACATTCAAATATCTTCTAACAATTTAATACGATCAGAACATGGAAAGACTGGGAAGTGAGCTCCAGAAGACAGGTTCAGACCTCTCAGTCCAAAAAAAAGCATCATAGGTTTAATCATGAAAGTTATGACGATTCACTGAAGACTGAAATCAGAAAGAGCACCAAAGTACAAATGGCTAGTTAGGCAGTCTAGGGGAGTAACACAATCAGTTTTTCACTGTAGAAAGATGATCCACAGGTCCATGGAAAAGGCTTTCATGGAGAGGACAGGGAAACAGGACAGGTGCTTTCTGATTCCCAAAATTGCTCTTTCTCCATTTTTCCAGGGTGCCTCTCTGGAACTTCCCTAAGTAACTGAGAGGTTTGTCCTGGTGCCTGTGCTCAGTTGATAATCATGAAGAAATACTTGATCACCCCTACCTAGGTTCACTTGAGGTATTTAAATGCCTATGAATCCTTCAAAAGATAAATGGTGTTGTCATAACTTCACTGAATCTTCTGCACAGTTAACATACACAACAAGTAAGCCCAAGTTTGGAGATAGGTTCTAGCACTTCATCATGCCTAGACTGGCTTCTAGAACATACAAATAAGATCATGGTCACCTGGCTTTAAATATTGAGATTTTAAAACACCACGTCATTTTTAATTTCCTCAATATATGTCTTAATGTTTTCTCTATGTGGCATACTTGGATGACTTAAATTTATTTGGGTGTGCTTCTTAGTACATTTTTAAGAACTTACTTTATTTGTTTTTTAGTAATAATAGCATTCCCTGGTTACTCTCTTGTGAATGTATACATTAATATGTGCTTGAAAAAATTGGAATTTTTTTCACTAACATTGAACTTGGATAACTTAATATGTTATATTAGGAGACAGAGCCCAACTCAAAGTAAAAGAATTATTCCATTGATTCATGGACAGGTCATACTATTTATGAACCAAAATTCTGACAAAAAGTTTAAATTGATGGTCTTTATTTGATCTTTCAGAAGGTTTTCATTATTTAATATGTGGGATTTATATATGAGCTGGTAACTTACTAGTTTTTAAACCTTAAATTGGTTACTTATTGAGCATGGTAGTTATAATGTATTTTCATCAATATACTGTATCATAAATCTGCAGTATTTTGCCATTTGCTTTAAAATCAGCAAAGCAAGCAAAAATTCTTATAATAGTTTATGTAGTCAGCATTGGCTTTCCAAACTGGTCAGATATCAAATATATCATTCTATTTGATATTAAGTAAAATGTACATAAGCCAAGACTCTATAGTAAATAGGATTTCTCTTACAGAGTTTCTAAGATAGCATTGTAAATAACATTTTATCTGTAACAATCATGAAAAAGCAATACTATTTACCAAGATTAGTGCAGTAACTATACAGGTAAGAATTTGAATTTGAACTTGTTTAATATGGAAAATTATATTGAAAAATTAATTTCTAAAATAGATATAAAAACATGAAACAAAAATATGAAGTAAGCTATGGATTAGAAACCCATTATCTTAATACATTTGTTTATTTTCCAAAATGTAGCTCTACTCTAAGGTAAAAAGGTATGGAGAGATCAGTTCAAAGCCTCATATTTACAAAAACAACCTAAAAGTAATTGTCTTCTTAAATCTTTATCAGTGAGAACATTAGTGGTTTCTTTTTCCTATTTTCAGGACAGAATACAATTTCAAAAATAGGTATGCTTTTTATACATTTGCTTTTGTAATCCAGGAGCTAGTATTTAGAATAAACTAAACTGATTCTGCAAAAAACAACATCTCTATTTCAGGTTAATATTTTTATTTAATATTATTTTATTTATTTTTATTTACACCTGAAAAAACATTTTACAATTCTTCTACCTGATGTGCATACAGTTACATCAGTGTTTAGCAAGACAGGGATTCCTATTACAGGGTTAACCAAGAGACATTGATAAATTCTGGCTTTATCATTTTTACCTCTGCTATATTGCAAATGCAAGGAGGAAAAAATAGGTCAAATAACTATGTTTTATCTTATTAGTTACTCATTTCACTTTAATTCACAGTGAATTTCACATACTGTGAAATGTCAAAAGCAACCTTAGATTGTTTCATGCAGTAATGATATAGTTAAGCAGTTCCTTTAAATAAATGTGTCAAGTTTCATTCATCTTAGATCCAGATGATATGAGAAAACTTCACATTCTCATGGAGAATGATGAGTAAAATTACTCATTCCAATTGCAGTGATGGTAAACACAGATGAGGGTCAGAATCTTGGATTTTAGCAGAAATTAATTACTATAGAAAAAGAAAAGAGGTAGGTATAATAAAAATGCTGTTAAACGATTAAAAACAAAAAAAATTCGTAATAATTATCAGTGATTCCTATCCTAATCACAGGTTATTAAAATATGTGTATACAATAATCTCAATTAGATTTGACCGTATTAATTTTCATATTAAATTTTTCAATATTCAAATTGTTACATAAAATGTGCATTTCTTTTTTAAAAAAATAACAACATCTGTATCCAAAAAGTATTCACACACTTTTCTGTATCCAAAATGAGTTTAGAATTATATTAATAGCTAATAGAGTTAGTAATACTGAAATTGAACTCCCCAAAATCTTATTCTCTACTTCCCATAAAAGAGATCCTTTTCATGTTTTTGTTTTTTATCTCTCTGAAATTTGATCTTTTAAAGATTATTAGGTAACTCACTGAGCCAGAAAAAGTGCCTTCTGCCAGAGTTTAAAATTTGGTTTGTTCTAGGTTAAGTTCTATCAGTCACAGCAAGTGATAGAACTGTAGTTATGGAGCTACTGATTCATTTGGAATTCTTATGCCATGATACATTTGTCTCATGTTTCATTGACCATATCTATTGTCTCCCAGACTACTACATCAGGGAGTACAGTCACTAAGGTTTATACCATTAAGGTAGTTTTTAAATGGAAAAAGTGAAGAACTGTGCTCTGAGTTCTTTGCCTTATTTCTTCATATAGAAGGAGCCGTGAAGGCAACTTTGAAAAATAAAGTCTGATTCATACATTACTGTCCTATTTAAAACACCTACCCCAGACTATTTAGGAATCTTTCTCCTGCCTCCAGGGCTACTTTTTTCCTAGCAGAATGAAACTCTCCAGGGAGGTTTGCATCCATTGTCTTTCCATCAACCTCTTTCTTTCCCAGGAAGTGGGCCAATGCAGTACAAGTGCTGCCCAGGATATCCTCAAGGTTACAAATCATTTAGCAAAGTTAATTAGCAATGTCTCAGCTAAGGATGATGGCATGGCCAAAGAGCCAGAATTAAAAAAAGGTAACTCTATGGGCTTAAAAAAATTATAATAACAAAGATTCATTTGTCTTTTTGGTGCAAGAGACATAAAACTTCTGGCCACTTTAAATCTGACAGGTTAAAGCCAATAGTATTACTATAGTACTTTTAATTGTTATGCTTTCTTTATTCTATTTTACTTATTTCCATCATCATTTATTTCCCCAAACTTTCTTCCTCCTTCACAATCTCTACACTGTTATCCTTGCCCATGAGTTCTTTCTTTCTTATTTCTTTTTTTCCTTAATCCCTCCAGGTTATCTGCCTACACGCTCCTTCCCCCCTCCCACCCCACCCCCCGACACACACACCTTCAGAGTCATCACCCTTTCAAATATTTATAACTTTAATACTAAACATTTAAAATAATGCACTTAAAAAAAAATTAGCACGTGCCGAAACCGGTTTAGCTCAGTGGATAGAGCGTCAGCCTGCGGACTGAAAGGTCCCAGGTTCGATTCCGGTCAAGGGCATGTACCTTGGTTGCAGGCACATCCCCAGTGGGAGGTGTGCGCAAGAGGCATCTGATCGATGAGTCTCTCATCGATGTTTCTAAGTCTCTATCCTTCTCTCTTCCTCTCTGTAAAAAATCAATAAAATATGTTTGTTTGTTTTTAAAATTAGCACGTATAGAAGATTTTTTTGGAGTAAACTCAGTGGTATGCTGTGCTTATACCAGTTTACAAGGATCAGTTATGAAATTCTCAGGACTTTTGGTTATTTAAAATAACCATTATTAAAAATCAAATTACATAAACCTAACAGCTAGCAAACTATATTAAAATGAAAATTAATAAATACATCCAATTACTTCCAAATTAAGTATTTTGCCACATTTACAGCTACTTGTATAGGTCTGACAGAAATACTACACAATGACGTGCTGCTTTGAATCAGACACTACATAGGCAGGAAATTGGCCGTGGTGGAGTAAGTTCACCAAAGAAATCAGCTGACACTATGCATAAGCGTTTTTTCCTTCTTCTGGACGCACACCACTGATTGTAATTCCTGTGGCAAAGCAGCTACTTATTAGAGCTATCAGTGTGGTAAGGGAGAAGGATGCCAATGGGGTAGATAACTGACAATAACTAACAGAGGCCATACTGCAACCTCTGAAACTTGAGAAGATTCTAAATTTGGACTGCAAAATATATTTTATCCACCATTATAGCTGAACTGAAGGCTTGAAATAAGAGAGACAACATTACATGTAATTTCTCTAATTCTTTCTAAACATATTCATGGATATTAAATAATTATAATTTTGATTTATTTCATTTAAAGAAATACTATTCTGATGGAGATACTGGATGCTCTGTAAACCTATCTATTGTCTGTTTATGGTGATCATGGTATGTTTTTTGTCCCCCCCCGCCCCTCAAAACAGCACTATTTGGTCTTATATAGCATTTATGTATACTAAGTTATACAAAGGGATCAGATATAAATCCAGATCAGAAATATGAGATTGTGGAAAGGTTTATGATTTCAAAAATAAAAGGTTTCTTTGGCTTACAATGAACTCTGTCCTTACTGATATAGTTTAATGCAGTTCAGCATGTGGCTTTATCCATCACATACTGCTTAGTCCACTCCTTTATTGTGATGCTACTGTTTTACTGATAAGTCTTAGTTTAAAATAATCTGGAGATTGGATAAGGTAAATTTAAAGACAAAATTTAAATATTTAGAGAGAAAGTAATTTTATGTTATTTTTTTTTTTTATCAATGGGCATTACAGAAGAATTAATTTGTTGTTGTTTTTTGTGATAAGGTACTTTTTCTAAAGAGCAGATATTCTAATTGTAATGAATTGAAATTATTGCCGATGTCAAATGATGTTTATACATAGTGAGTCTATGGAAATGGAAATATTTTTTATGACAATCATAATGTTGTTCTTCCCAATAGTAAAAGCTTGTTATATTTTTTAAAATAAAATATTCTTGTTAAAATGTTACCTCTTTATATTAACCATAGAGGCCTGGAGCATAAAACTTCATGCTCTGGAGGGCGTCCCTCAGCCTGGCCTGCCCCCTCCCACAATCTGGGAGCCCTCAGGGATGGGAAGTGACCTGGAGATAAGGGAAGGCAATGCCTCCATCACAGTTCTGCTGCCGCCATGGCTGGCAGTGCAAGCCTCAGCTGCCCCTGGTTACCTGAGCTTTGGGCATCTTGGGTGGCTGGGCAGACACATCTGAGGCTTGCTTGCACCTCAGGTTGTCCCTGGGCAGCTAGGCAACTGACATGTGATGCTTACCTGTGCCTTGGGCTGGCCCTGGGCAACTGGGGGGCTGAGGAGACTGGGGGACTCTGGAGGCAGGTGTGTGGAGCAGCCAGACCTGCCTGGAGGTGGGTCCGGCTGTGTTGTGTGCCTGCCGCCCTGGTGGGGTTGAGGGGACTAGGCACAACCATCTTGTGGCTGTGGGTGCGGACATCTTTGAGGGCATGGCAGTTAATTAGCATATTTCCTCCTTATTGGCTGTGGGCACTGCCATCTTTGTGAGGGCATGGCAGTCAATTAGCATATACCCTCTTTATCATATAGAATTCACCAAAACAAATTATATACCTTTATGTTAAGAATTATATCCTAAAAAATAATTACATTAGAATATTTTGATCATTTATTTTTATAATATGATACTACTTCACCACCCATTAGTAATCTGTTCCCAAGTTTTTAATAATTCTGAAGAGTTCTATAAGGGAAAGTTTGGAGGAGACCTTTGCTTAAAAAAATGTTATCTCTAGAAGAACATACATATGATTAAGTGCCTTCCTTTTCTAAAAAAGTAGCGCTCTGTACTGGTAATGTTTTTTACTCTTATAGTAAAACAAAATGGCATTCTTACCTCAAAAAAAGGTCATTTTAATCACCGAATTTTTTTTTTTTACTGAATATAAAACTTTAATTTGAAAATTTAAAATAATCTAATTTATTACATGCAAAATGTTAGTTTCACACTTAATAACAAAGCATTTTACTTTTTAAATTGATATTCCTTTGCTGCAGAGAAGTATTAAACAAATTTAATTAGGAGTATGAGTTTATGTAACCTACTTGTACAGAAATAATTAATTTCTCTATTGTTATTGACTTTTACTAGTATGAGTGAGGAGAAATGGAATAATTCATGTATTTGCCTCACAAATGAGTTATTTGTATTTTTTGACATGTGAAAATAAAATTCATCTGCTATTTTGTTGAAATAAACTTATCTTTGTATATACAGAAGTTAATATAAATAGGTAAGGACAAAAGAATCAACCTAATGGTACATGAGCCACCATGTTTTGGAAAAGCTGTGTACAATACACCTCATAGTGACTTTTTTCAAAATGACTATTTAAATTCACTTATATAGCATTTACATATATAGAACAGGCTTTTGATTTTAAGCCACACTTTAGTAGTTATGAGATGATACTGTACAAATAGGCCAATGGGTATCCCTTCCTGATATTACATAAGAGCAATTAAGAAAGAAAGAAAGAAATTTAATAGAGATTTGGTAGAAAGAAAAGCATCTTAACAGAGCTTTACTTTTAGGAAAACATTGCTGTCTCTTCAACTTAAATTAACATGCATTTATATTCATAATGCATATTATTTTGGCATTAACATGTAATGTGGTCACTAATGCCTACAGACTATATGTAGTTTGCAATAGCTTCAAAACATAACTCAGCAGTTTTCTGAAAAATAGATCAATATACATACCTCTTTAGTAAAAAAACAAAGGCCAAGAGTTCTTCATTGTAATTAAAAAGCTGATGGTAAGCCATCTTTGTTGAATATTATAAATGTTACTGGTTGCTAACATGTGGAACAACAACAGAAAACAACAACACATACAACATGTAAGATCTATTAAACCTGAGTGGACACAAAAAGACAATGTGACTTTTGTTTAAAAATGTATTTTAATGATCTGGATAATTTTCTGTTTAGAATTAGAGATTTTTATGCACCGTTGAAATTCTGTATAAAGGATCCTGTGGAAATCATCAAAATAAGATTGTGTCTAAGTCTATTCTTAGTATTCAGTCATACTTGTGTCCATTGTTGGCATTCATCTTTTTTCCTTATTAATGACTTCGAATGTAGACTCAGAAAACTATGTTGCCACTGGATAAGTCAGGCATAAGGAATAGATTTCTATTTATAAATGCATCTACTGCTAATCTGAAATTAATAGAAAAGAAGTACAGAAAAGGCATGACAGTCTTATAGAGAAATATTAATGTAGTGAAATATATTTACTTTGTTACCTAAGATGTGACAGTAGTCCCTTAATCTATAAGAATAATCTCTTCTGCTGTAGCAGCAAATAAAAAGAAAGATGCATATTATGGATTCTTTGAGTATCAGCATATCACACTGCTATAATATATCATGCTTCATTGTGACACATTCCCCCATTTGTCACTTTCTGTCATGTTACTGTATCTCAAAAGACACAACATTGCCCACACTTTTTTTTTTTTAAGTGTAGCAAATGGACACCAAATGTTTGACACTGAAAACAGAACTATTTTAAAAACTAGGTAGTCATAGCCAAAAGCTATTTAAATGGATATTTCAAACACTGGATACCAGGGAAAGTGGCTATTTAAATGTATATTTGTAAAGGTTGAATATCTAGTAGAAATAAAAATTTCCCCTTTCTTGTGAGGATTTTATTCTTAAACAATGAGAACTCATTTCCTTCCTATTTGATTGAACTCTAAAAATGATTATCTTCCAGTGTCTTTCATAAAAAACCAGTTTTATTTTTATTTATATAAGAATACTGAAATAGTCATACTGTCTATCAGTTTTTATACTTAAATATTTCAAATTCATGTTTAAAAATTTTTCCTTTAAAGCAATATGTAACTATATGTACATTCATTAAACACATACAACTTCGTGTTAGAATTGAGGGAATAAGATCCTATGTAATAAGTGGCTAATATGCAAATTGTTCCTTCGACCAGGAGTTTGGCCAATCCCCAACCACCCCTCCCCCTGGTTGGCCTGGCCTGATGGCTCCCCTGGGGCGGGCCAGCCAGCCGGACCGCACCTATGCATGCATTTGTGCACCAGGCCTCTAGTCTATAGTAAGTGCAGAGGTATCATCCATCTTGCCACTGTGGACTGGAACTATCCAAACCAGTATATTCTGCCAACAGTCCAATTACATTTAGATAGAATAAAATGGAAATGCTTAAATAACTAGGAAGAAATTGCTATAATTCACCTACCTTCCCATAAAATTCTATCCCATGAATCTTTTTTGTACAGACAAAGATTTTTCTGGCATCAATGGCTATCTCAAACTAATTTGAAACATATTTTGAACTGCACATGATTTGTACCTTGGAACCTGTGAAACTATTTGGGTCAGCACCAAGGAAAGCTCCCAGGTTTTGCTCTTTCAGATCAATCCAGTGTTGATAGCTCATATTTAGCTCTACCTTCCAGGCCTTTTGTTAAGAACTTTGCATAGAACATTTTACCATTTTAAAATTTCTACTTCACATTATTGTGAAGTAGCTACTAGTATTTTTTTGTTGATAAGTACTTTGGTTCCCATTGTTCATAGAAGCTAATTTTATAGCTTCTGCTTTAAAGCATGTTGGTAATATGGGGACATCTTGGTGCAATTTGCATTGTTTTTGTTTTTGCTAAGTAACATGATATTTATGTTAAATATATTCATATATAATACTTATTTTATGTTATGTAATATAAATAATTATGCCAAAAAGTATTAACTTATAAATCTTTTAATTTTGTGTAAATTTGGAACAGAATTTATTTTTCATTTATGGGGCTAATATCTATCTTAAGTATTTTTGCAATATTTTCATAAAGCAAGTTCCATTGGATTATGACTTTTGTAATATTTAAAATATTTTGTAATATTTACAATATTCAGCTCTGTTAAAAGTAGTCCCCTGTGTGAGGATCTTCAGTCATCCCCATAGCACCGGTGTATACTCTGCCAGTATCCTTTTATATGCATGAAGGTATCTTTTTCTGTTGCTTGCCTTTTAATTATATATTTATGTGCCATTGGTCCCCTGAATAGCTTTATTCATCTGTATTTTCATGTCATCTTCATTCTGTACTTTGCTTCTGAAGATTCTCTCTTCCCCAAGAATTTAAGCTCATGCCAATTTAGTTTCTTCTAATAATACTGTGCTTTAATTGCTTTAGATGTGTGTCTTTTATGTCAAACTTTGTTGTGGGTGTAAGGGAAAAAAAGTAATTTTTCTTTCACCCTTCTAAATTCTTCCAGTTGCTCTAATCATCCAATTGACAAGAGGCTGATTAATAGGAGAAAATAACCAAATTTATTACTCATGTACAGAAGAAGTTTCCATAAGAATATAAAGACATAAGGACAGATAAGGCAGTTGAGGTGTACTAGTATATACTATCTTGAGCTAAAAGGAAAGGTGAGTCTGGCCAGTGTGACTCAGTTGGTTGAGTGTCTTCCCATGTACCAAGAGATTTCAGATTCCATTCCTGATCAGGGCACATGCCTTAGTTGCCCTGGATTGCAGGATGGGTCGCCTTTGGGGGGCATGCAGGAGGCAGCCAATCAAAGTTTCTTTCTCATCTATGTTTCTATCTCTCTCTCCCTTCCTCTCTCTCAAAAATCAATAGGAACATATTGTTATAAAAGAGAAAGTTGTGAGGTGAGGGGGTGGGAATAAAGAGCAAGAAGGCAATTCACAAGGAGATGGAAATGCAAATATTTTGTAATCAAATGTTCCCTGTGCCATCATTAAACAACATGACACAGGGCTTTTATCAAATGGGCCTTGTTAAGTTCCTCGCTGCCTATCACACACTAGTCCATATTAAATTATTACCTATAATGCTGTCTCCTTTTCTGGAGCAGGTCCTCTATTTAAAATTTTTAAGGCATTTTAGGGAGAAGGTCAAAGGCTTTCCTGAATCTTTCATTTCTTAAAAATAATCAGCTTAAAATAATCAAGATCCCCAAAAGGCATATTTTAGGAGATGGCAAAATCTGCTTCCCCTGAGGGGCATGGAATAAATATACAACTTAATTTTTCCAGAATATATTCTAATATTTTTTAAAAATTATGCCAAGTGCATAAATTAGATATATTTGCACTACAAAAATTAAGTCATTAAGCACAATCACAGTATGCCTTTGTAAGGAAACTGTGACTCATGGGTCAATAAAATATAGTTAACTCCTGTTTATCACTTGCCATTTTTTAAGAGTTACTCAAATATCTGTAATTCAAATCCTTCTTTCCCAGGTTCTAGAAGATCATTTATACAAATTTAGAGCAAATATCAAGTTCTAAAGAAGGCTAAGTCATTGTCATGTTCAAGTATCAGGTGCATTCCAGGTACCAATACTAGAAAACAATCTTCCGTAGACTATAGAGACAGGGACTTCTCAGGCTGAGAAAGTCATATAAGTACTGGTGGAGGTAGAAGAAGCATAGGGGATGATAGGCTTCTGTCCTTGGATTAAGGATAGTGCAACATCGTGTCAGAGTAGTCTTAAGAGATGAGCAGAGCATGGACATGCTTGACTCATAGCCAAATATAATATACTCAGGTGAGAATTTCATTGTCAATCTCCTCTACCTGCATTTATTTCTTAAGCATTGCTCCTGACCACCACTTCTCATTTGGGGGTGGGGGGTAAGTTTTCTTGTTATATACAGAGGAAGCAGAAATTGTAGCTTCTGACATTAATTTAAGGAGTTATTTCTAGGTCCTTATGGTTTCTACATGAAGGTGAAAAAGAAAAACCAGACCTGAGGCCTCTATACCCTCTTGTCTTTGAAACAGAATGCATACTAGAGGATGAAAACGGTATTTAATAGTTTTATGCTTACTATGTGCTGACTGCTTTCTGTGTTTTGCCTTTTTAAAAACCCTTTAAATTTTTCAGGTGGTGTTATTATCCTCATTTTAGAGATGAGGAAACAGATTCATAAGGGCCACATATCAATACAGTCAAGATTCTGGTTTAAGTGCTTCTAACTGCATAGCTGGACTCTTTCTAGAATTACTCTGCCCTGCCAACTATGGAAGGAACCACTTGATTCTCCATCAGCTCCCACTTTGTCTCTCTAGCTGCCCTCTACCCAATGACAAACATCTAAGTCAGTGTTTTTCAACCTTTTTTGGGCAAAGGCACACTTGTTTCATGAAAAAAATCACGAGGCACACCACCATTAGAAAATGTTAAAAAATTTAACTCTGTGCCTATATTGACTATATATAAAGTAATTCTCTTGAATAGGAATCAAATAAACACAAAGAAAGTATTTTATAATTACTTTATTATGAAATATTAAGTAAACAAAATAGTGAAATATTATAAAATTCTTGTCTTGTCTGCACCTACGGCACACCAGGCAACATCTCGCTGCACACTAGTGTGCCGCGGAGCAGCGGTTGAAAAACGCTGATCTAAGTGACTCATTTTTCTGACTTCACCTACAGCACTTCCAAAAAGACATGGCTCAGTAAAGGAGTGATGTGTCTACCCCTAAGCTCAGGTTTCACGTTATGTGTTACACTGATGCACAAAGCAAGACCCTTCTGATGCCAGCATAACTTAATGAAACCAACTCACCCTGGGAAGTGAGTTTGTTTCATCTCAAACCCATGGTCCAACGTTACTTAGTACACGGGAAAACTGGGACAAAGTTAAGCACCATGGAGATTAGAATTCAGGATTTTTTACCTCCCCGTAAGAAGAGGAATGTCCCGAAAGCATCCACCCACAGAGGCACCACACGCACTTGCACTATGTTGCCCATGGATTTGTAACAGTAAAACAAAATCTCTTGGGGTCTTGAAAAACTCTGTATAATGTGTTTTATGGGAGCAAAATGCCAGTGTCCTTTGGCTCAGGCAATAACACTCTCATATGGAAGCTGGCCGTGTTGGTAAGCATTATTCATCACCATAAGTCACTGAGAGTCACTTCATTGTCTTCAGGCCAAGAACAGGTTAGTTTTGTTTTTTTTTTTGTTTCCCCAACATTCACTCAGCAAACTTTTATAGGACCACAAATTGTTTAATTTATATTCAGGGGACTTATTGTCTTAGATATTCATATGCTGCAAATTAAATGCAACACAAGTACATTTGGAAAGCCAAAGTTTAAGGAAAGTCTGGTTTAAATTGTAAACAAAAGAAAAAGATGGTAATTGTATTTCTTTCATTCATTTTTGTATTTTGTTTGGTCTTCAGGTGCAGAGAGTAGAATTCATCATAATTATCTGTGGCTCCTTATTGACATTGGTTCATGCAAGACTCTTTCTTACCTCATTCATTCATTCACTCCTTTTATCCTCATTACCTATTCCCTTCCACAGGCAAACATTCAAATATGTTTTCATTTGAAAGTGTTACTTTGTATGCATCAGTTTTTTTTTTTTATTCAGCTTTTCTTTATTTTGGAAATATATTTTTATTGATTTCAGAGAGGAAAAGAGAGGGAGAGATAGAAACATTGATTGGCTATTTCCTACACACCCCCTACTAGGGATTGAGCCCTCAACCCAGGCATGTGCCCTTGACTGTAATCGAACCTGGTCCTTTCAGTCCACAGGCGGACACTCTATCCAATGAACCAAACTAGCTAGGGCTATTCAGTTTTTCTTAAAGTTATATATTTATTTGTGTTCTAATGGTTGTTGTCCTTAACTTGGGACTTCTACTCATATTTACTTATTCCTATTAACTTCTTAAATATAGAAATATTTTCTTATCCTACTAAACCAGATACTTACTTAGCCATGCTTTTCTGTCTCATTGGTCTCCCTTTAACTCTACATCCAGAAAGACCTTGGTATTTTTTTTTATATGTGGAGTCACTCTGATATTTCTTTCTTTTTATTTTATTTTTTGTAGATAAATACATTGTTACAAGGCATTTGATTATCCTTACTTTCTATATATTTGGAAATATCCCCCTATTTTTTTTCTTTTGTTGAGTTCTTACTACATTAATGTATTAGGTATTAGTCTTTGTAGTCAATGCTAGAACTATGAGGTTGTTTGTTTGTGTTTACAAGAGGAAATCTTCAGTAATCTTTGCCTGCAAAATTGTAAATTCAGTTTATTTTCCATAAATACTTTAAAATATGATTTTAAAATATTTTTAAAAATACAATGTTGCTTTAATAGATTTCTTGACATTATGATTCTTATTCCTGTGCAGGGAACCTGTTCTTTCTCTCTGGAAGCTTTAGATATTTTGTTTTTCTTTGATGTTCTTATATTTACTGTAATATGTCCAGATGTGGATTTGTTTCATTACTTTTCATTTTTAGCAAGATGATCACATTGTATTTGAGGTCATGCATCCAGTTTTACAATAAGTTGTTTTCCCCTCAAATATCTATCCTGAAAATTATAGTGTTATTCTTTTATTTCTTCCTTTGTATCTTTATGTCTTTATGCCCTCCTACTGCCTTCCGAGAGAATTTTTCTATTTGTTAATATAACTCCCTCATTTGTTCTACATCTAATAGGTGTTCTTTATTATAGTTTTCATACCTATTATTTCATTCATATGTTTCCACTTCTTTTTTATTATATTTTGATTTTGATTCAGATTGCTTATATATTTCCTTATCTTCTTAAGTATACTTTTGATGCTTCTTTAACATTGTTCATTTACTGTTTTAATTCTGCTTCAAATGTGGCATACTGTCTCCTTAGTTGTACTATTTTACTTTTGAGGTAGTTGTACTCTTCAGTTATGTGACTACTTTGACCCATAATATTCTGTTCTTGACAGAGATTTGGGGAGGAGCTGAGAACCTCTAGTCCCCATCCTTCATGAATTTGAGGAGAGGAAAAAAGATGAGTCCAGGGAGAAGAATACCAAATACCACAAAACCTGTGTTGACAACACCCATTTGTTGTCTGGCCCCAGTTAATGCCACTAATTGGAGATGACTCTAGGCTCTTAGGAAAAGCAGCACTGGGAGCATGTCTTTAGACTGTCATTTTGCAGGTCTGAGGGTTTAGAGTGAGCATGAGGTAGAGAGCACTTGGTCACACCACATCTGCTTTTTCCTTCTCTTACCTCTTAGAGACTTTTCATGCTACCTAATATTACCCCCTCCTTTTCCTTGTATGTGCTAAAAAAAAAAAAAAAAAAAAAAAAAAAAAAAAAAAAAAAAAGAGTCTAAATAGAAGCAAGGGAGGGATATGTCTTGTGACTCTCCAGACTGGTTGTAAAAATTTGTAGACTTTATTTGGATGCTGATTTTAAAATAAATTATAAAAAATAAAAGAAATTTTATTTTAACAAAGAAAAAGTATGAAGAGGTTTTAACAACTGAATATGTTATAATATTAAAATTATTATTAATTTTAGGTTAATGGTATTATAGTTAAATAAAAAGTTTGTAACTTTTAGGATTACTTACTGAAATAATTAGAGAATAACTGATGTGATTTGTTTTTAAAATATTATCAAAAAAGACAGTAGTTACAATGCAGAAAAAACAAAGAGTGGCCATGAGTTAAATATTGCTTAAGGTTAATAATGGGTACATGAAGCTTTATTTAACTCTTCTGCCAACTTTTACCTATCTTTGAAATTTTTCATAATAAAAAGTAAAAAATAATTAGTAAAAAAAAAAGCTGGATGTGAAAAATATCATGTTATTTTCTCTTATTCTCATGGTTTAATATGTATAACTAACTGAAAATTATTGATAAATAATAATGAGAATAAGTCATCAATATTATTTTAAGATATGTCCTTTTTATCCTAAATTACAACTTGTACTCTTTTATTGCTTCAACAAACTTTTATTAAAGACTATCTCTGTTCCCAGCATTAACCTTAGAGTATACATTTATACTCATTCAAACAACAACAAATAATGATGACTAATGGAACTAGAGTTTATTATTCTAATATTATAATGAAATATAAAATATGAACATGACAGTTCTTAAGGGTATATTATTGATTTCCTTGTCTCTTTTTATTTTCCTTATCTGTGTTTTAGAAATGTCAAAATTACTTTCTGTCTATCATCTAGAAAAAAAGTCAATATGCTTTTTCTGTAAAGGGCCAGATAGTAAATATTTCAGTTTTTTGGACCATGTTGTCTCTGTTCCTACTACTCAGCTCTGCTGTTGCAGGGTGAAAACAGTCAGAGGTAATATGTAAATAAATGGGTGTGGCTATGCATCAATAAAACTTTATTTACAAAAGATAAGCTCTGGGCAGACAGATTTGGCCTGTAGGCTATCAGGTGTCTTTATGTGTTAGAATGCATCTTTGAGAGAAAGAAAACTTGGATAAATAGAAAATGATCTGTATTGAATAGCTGAGATTTGCTTCCCTGGAAAGATAGGGAGGTGGAATACAAAAAAAAAAAAGTTATGTAATATTATATGCATTAAAAATGTTATATATAACATGACAAAGTTATGAAGCAAAAAGAAAAAACAATCCATGCACCCATCCCCAATAAGGAAGTAGACTAATACTAAACTAAGAACTAGCACAGTAAAACCTGTTATGCAAAGCCCCTAATTTCATCCACTGTTCTCTCTATAAGCATAAAAATAGACAATTTTAAACAGAATTTTCATGTGCTTTCTGAGTATTTAATGATAAAATTTTCCACTCACAAATTAGTGTCTAGGAAAAGAAAAAGGTACTTTATTTATCGAAAAGTACAATATATTTCCAGCACTGCTATCCTCAGGCACAGCAGGGTCTTGTCCAATATGTGTACAGCATTTTCATTATGCTTGCAAAATTGTAACTATGGAAAGACATTGTGATATTATTTTTATTATTGTTGATATTAATAGAATTTTTCATAATGAGTTGTTATTAATGATGTGATGTTATAAAAAGAATCCTTAATTATTAATGGCATTGATATGACATTATTAATTTTAATACTAAAATGAACATTTCATTATTCCAGATGCAATTATATTGTTAGACACAAGTTATTGCTAATAGGTTATACTTTCTGCAGCCTAGTTTTATCACATGGTAATTAGCTGAAAGTTTATATTGCTGAATAAAAACTGGCGTTGGGGTTTTATTTCAGGATAGTAGAGAATCAGAGCACTCACTGAGAACAGGGGCAGGTAAGAAGAATTGTTGACCATATTTTGTTTTGTTTGTGTCCATTCTGCTCTGGATGACTTCTGAGCCATCCACTCAGAGGGAAAGCATAGCTGACAGCACTAGTATGTAAGGATTTTGCTGGTGAAGGGTCTTCCGTCATGTCACATTTTCTACACAGTAAATCACCATAGAAGTCCCTCTTCTGTTCAGCATTGGTTATTAAGACATGATAGTATTCTGGGACTTATACATGTTGTCACAATGCATTTCATTTTGCTTTGTTTCAATAATACAATGAATTCTTTCATAATTTCTTTCAATTTGCCTCGGGAGTTGTTATATACTCCAGGCTTTTATTTCTTTATATTCTGCTCAGCCTTATTAATACAAGTGAAGAAAGTATATCCCGCCATAATTGCTTATAGCCTGTACAGTGCATTACAGCATATTACCTCATTTTAGATAATTCTTTTGTAGTGGCATGATATTGTAACACTTAAATGCTCTGTGTAGAAGCAAATAGCTTTGCAAATTACTTTATAATCTTGGTCAACTTCAACTGGTTATTCCCACACAATACTTTAGTCTTTGTCCTTTAGCAGCCCCCTTGCACTTTAAAAATTCTCAGGCACAACTTGAAGGGCAGTTGAGCAGAAAAAAAACTAATAGAAGGAATGAAATCTTCTCTGGTAGAGCCGAGAGCAGGATTTCTGAAGGCCTCCCTTGTCCTCTTCGTGCTCCATCCCTTCTTGATCCCAGCACATACAAATACACCTGGCGCTTGTGCACCTAGAATGCTCTGATGCCTGGGGTTAAGTGAACCAGACACTCTTCTAATTTCAGACAATGAAGCAGGTTGAATTTTTCTTTATAAATTCAGAAAAGTACTTCTTTTAAGTCACAGAGGAGGACTTGTTGCCTTTTTTGTGTGACTGTTTCTAATCTGAAAATTATTAGAAGAGGAAATTACAATTGGCAAGAAATAGTTATAGCATCCTATGAAGTAAACCTGGAAATTCCTTGCACATTTTCATTCTCTATATAAAAAATACTATTATGAAATTTGTTTATTTATTCTTAAGGTGAAAGTATTACTATTGATTTTGAAATTTCCTTTAAAATTAGAATAAAATAACAATGAAGGAAAGGAGCATTGCCTTATCATCCTCAAAAAATAATTTTCATATCTTTAATATGCTTTAACCTAGTTCATCAAAGGCAGTGAGGTGATGTTTGAGCCATGCTCAAGAAGCAAGCAGTCATCTAGTTAGGAAACCTTATGCCACAGGTAGTCACTGAGCATTAAATCGGAAGGAAGACCATTAAAAGCACTTTGAGTATCTTCATCTTTCATCAAGACCAGATGCTTTGTTAATTTATGTAAAATCTAAAGGAGAAATGGGTTTTCTCTGGTCATATTGGTGGCTTATTAATTAGAATATTGGATATTATATATGGTATTAGTAAAATTAATATTATTCAACATAGATGCATTTGCTGGACTATTAACGAAATTTGTCCATCCTTGCATTGACAAATCATTAATGCCCATGGGTTCTTGCTCATGCTTTTAGGAGTGCAGTGTGGACTTCTCTTTAAGCTTTTTTGTGTGCTGCTAGATCAGAGGACTCTTGGTCCTCTCATCTGAAAAAAATGATTAGCTAAATTCTGCGGCTAGAATAGTGTTGTGTTTGCCTTAGGTGAAACTTTTTATTTGAGAGTTTTTCAGAGCTTCAGAGATGACAGGGATATCAACCTTAAAAGACCAACTGTGTGACTATTATTAATAAATATCTATGTGTGTTGCTATTATTATAAACCTGCTAGCAAGTTGAGGGGAGTGGCTAATCTTTTAAAAAATGTATTGATTTTTTACAGAGAGGAAAGGAGAGAGATAGAGAGCTAGAAACGTCGATGAGAGAAAAACATTGACCAGCTGCCTCTTGCACCAGGGATGTGCTTGCAACTAATGTACATGCCCTTGACCAGAATCGAACCTGGGACCTTTCAGTCCGCAGACCGACACTCTACCACTGAGCCAAACTGGTTTTGGCAAGGAGTAGCTAATCTTAACCCTTCACCTACTTCAAACTCTGTGGCTTCCAAGTTATACTAAAAAAAAAAAATCAAAATGAGTTTGGATAGCCAAATTATTTAGGTTTGTTCCAAAACCAAAGTGGAAAAATAACATACAAAATATTCTGGAATTGATTTTATCTAGGGCACATAAGATGTTAATTTTCATCTTTTCCACTTATTTTTTAGGGTAAAATGGGTCTATCCTAAAGTCTAATTTATATATCCCCATTAATCCCTCCCCTTAACTGACATAATAGAGCTTTTCCTCAGCTTCAGTCATTTTTGTTCTAGTTCCTGTCTCGTTGGTTTGCTCTTGGGCTCAGCTATGCTAATGGATCCAATTGTTGGAGGTCAGGAGTCTTATAATTTGTGTCCTCCTGAGGGCAATGGAGAAAGTCGACTTTATTATAACAAAAAGGTGGAGTTACCTAATAAACAGCACTGTGCTTGGGAAGCTGTAATTATGGTTATGGAAGTATTTAATTTAGGTCCCTATATCTGTGTTTCTTATATTGTATAATCAAAATGCATTCTTATTTTACTTTACTGTTGTACTGTATTTCCCAAATGATTTACATTTATAAATTAGCTTCTGTATTTTAGAGTTTGATGTGAAATGAGGGTAGTGATAGTTTTTCCTCACTTACATGAAGAAGGTTAAAAATAATATATTGTTATATCATCAGTTTTCTCTGATTGATTCTTTAGCTAGATTTCCATTTGCACAATTTTATTCACTGCTAAAGTAGATGAAGTGGTTTGAACATTACATGGCACCACTGCAAACATTTTGTAGCTTGGGAATTATAAACAAGTAATTATAAAAGTAAAATTGTTTATTTTATTGTGAATCAATTTCTTAGCCTGATAAATAGTTTTTATACACCCAGTGCCTACCACCATTTTTGTGAGGGTGAACAGGGTAACTTGCCCAGAGCCACTTTGGGTCCAAGCCAGGGTTAGAAGTTTTTGCACTTCTTATAAACAGAAGAACAAGTTTAATAGCTCAATGAAAAGGGGCAAAAATATGAACATATAATTGATAGTAAAATAAATGCAGTCATCCATTAACATATGAAAAATGTTCATTCTCATATTAATATGAGAAATACAAATTGAAGCTTCACTAAGTTTTTATTTCTCACTTATCAAATTGACAAAAAGAATGAAAGTTTTCCATTGTTCTCAGTCAATGAGGCCATGGGGAAGTGGCACTCACATGTCATAGGTGAGGAGATGAAATAACAGCTATGGGAATTTGACAATTTTATATATAATATACTGAAACCAGAAACTTTACTTCTAGGAATTTATTCTGAAGTTTCATTGGAAAAATATGGAATCCTCTATTAAAAAGCTATTTAATTTAATTTTTGTTTTGTTTTGTTTTGTTAATCTTACCTGAAGATATTTCTTCCATTTATTTTTACAGAGAGTGGAGGGGAAGGAGGGGGGAAGAAAGAGAGAGAAAGAAACATCGATGTGAGAGAGACATGTCATTTGGGTGCCTCCCACACACCCTGAATTGGGTTGGGATCAAACCTGCAACCCCGTTACATGACCTTGACCCAGAATCAAATCTATGACTTGGATCTGTGAGCCAGTGCCAAAGGCTATTTGTTTTGACATTATTTATAAAAAAAAACAAAAAAAAACAAAAAAAAAACAGGTTTAAAGCATGCCCATCCATTGGAAATTGATTAAGTAAACAATGGTACTGCATAGTGCTATAGTATTAAAAAAAAGAAGAAGAAGAAGAAGAAGAAGAAGAAGAAGAAGAAGAAGAAGAAGAAGAAGAAGAAGAAGAAAAAGAAGAAGAAGAAGAAGAAGAAGAAGAAGAAGAAGAAGAAGAAGAAGAAGAAGAAGAAGAAATGAGAAAGATCACTATATAGTGATGTGATCTCCAGCATAAACTGTTAAGGGAAATACAAGATACAGAACAGCTTATAGATGCTACATTTTATGTAAGAGAATGGAAGATATATAATTATATGTACAATATATACATGCATGCTTATAACTTCAATGAAATGCAAGAGATAGATAGACTGAAAACTAATCATAAACTATACATGTCTCTGCCTTTGCACTATAGAGGAAGGTGACAGGGAATAAAAGTGATATAGATGGAAGCCAACATCTATTAATATACTTTCTTACATAGTTTTAATTTTGAAATCATCTAACGATTTGGTGCAATTACTTAAAAAAGACAAAGTCAAAAGAAATTCCTAAAAATTGAAAACAAACTAAAACTTTAATTAAACTGTAAAACATGTTGCTATCATAACTATACACTAAGAGTGAAATTATTGCAATTGACATTAAAATAGAATTTATTGATATATCCCCCATGAAATATAAATAATAGGAATCTAAGAGGACCAAAAATACATCATACTACATTTGTAAGACTATTGTCAATTATACTAATGGTGTTGTTGTTTTGAAATAGTTAGATGATAGGTAGATAGATGATAGATAGATAGATAGATAGATAGATAGATAGATAGATAGATAATAGATAGGGCAGATGAACAATTTGAGTAACAGATAATACACTGAGTTATTAAGAAAAATAAAAAACTAGCTATTAGAAGTTAATAACAGATGGATTCATTCTCTTAATTTTCATAGCTAAAGGGAGTCAAGCATTTTACCTACCTTTTCTCTGTGTACTATATTTCAGGGTAGTCTAATCTTTGATGCGGGAAAGTTTTTCATTATATTAAGAATTCCAGTAATAAATGCAGGAGAAAGAATGGAGTGGAAATTTGTTATTTTTATCCTTAATGAGATAAAGGAAGCAGGCTATAAAGGTCAAAGAATGTTAAAAACCTGGTTAAAAAAATTACCAGAAGACTTGGTAGGTAATTGCCAAAAACTTCTGAACACCCCCCACAATCTTGTCTTCAATGAAAATAGGAAATTTGGATATTATGTGACTCACTTATTCTTTTTCCCCAAAATCAAATTTGGTTATGCCTCTAAATCTCACCACCAGTTTATTGGAATTAGGAGTTAGAGAAATGTTTATCAACTTTTTCTTCATTGTAAGCGCTGTATGGAGACTTTTTAAGCATTGTTATCCTAATTGCTCCCCACCTGTAAAATCTTAATACTCTTTGTGCACTATACATCTCTCTGCCTTGGCACTCTGTTTGGACTTTTCCCCATCGTGGGCATATATCCTCTCCATAGAGAATGCAGGAGTTAGTGAGACAAGTTAAATGGCATCACAAGAAAGTAATCAATTAAAAATGTAATGTAAAACTATTTCCCATTTAAATCAATAAAATTAAAAGCAAATGGGGAGGGGCAATGATAAAAAATAAAAGACATAAGAAACAACCTCCAACCAATGCAATGTATGGTTATATGCAATCTAATGTTTTATATCTGTGATTGAAACAAATCTGTGAATAGATAATATGTGACACTTAGGTATATTTGAATATGTGACTGAATATTAGATAGTATTAAGAAATTATTGTCATTTTTGTGAGATGAGATAATGATGTTACAGGTTAGAAGAAATTGCTATTATAGGTAGAGATTCATAATTGAGTGTTTATAGGTAAAATGGCATGATATCTGAGATTCACTTTAATAAACTCCAAAAAAGTAGATTGGGATACAATGGGCAAACATTGATATTGCTTTGAAATAAGGGAGATGAATAAATGAGGGTTCATTAAAATGTTCTATCTATATGTATATGTTGAAAAATGTCCATAATAAAAAGTTTTTAAAAGTATAGGATTTGAACATCTTATAATCTGTTATAAATTCCAAAAGAATGACTCATTTAACTAAGAAAGAATTATGCCTGCGTGAAAAATTTGGTCTACCTTCGTTAAACACAGAAATCTTTCCACATGGTAGAGAAATAAAAGTGCCCATCTGGCAACCATATTCATGGGACTGACATTGATAGAATTCCATAGACAAAAATATGTTTGCTTGCTTGTTTTTTCATTCATGGTCATATGGGCAAACCCAACTGGTGCCAGATTCACTTTTGAATTCCCGAAGAGTGACATGTCATAACTCTGACTCTGTAGTCTTCTTCCCCTGCCTCAATCTTCTTTTCCTTTCAAATGTGCTTTTAGTGAGGAAGGATAATCAAACTGAAAAACTGGAAATTGTTCTGTGTCCAAAGATGGCTGAGAAATGCTGTAGCCTCAGGTTAAAATTGCTAGCCAAATGGGGCGTTATGTTCACTATTGATAAACTGGTTGGCAGTGGAAACACTCTTTAAAACATATTGGTTTGTATAGTGGATGCCAAAAAACAAATTTGTCTGAATATTCTTATGATAAAATTAAATAATGGTGTTGTTAATATGTAAGATAGGCATAAATTGTTGATTCAATAAAAATTATCAAGAGAACTGATATTTGGCATAATATAATTTCTAAACAGAATTAGTATGTAGCAAGGGACAGTATAGTTTAATGTCCAGTTTTTGTTCCAATTGAAATTAAAAGAATATTGCAATTTTTCTTTTTGCATTCACTAACATTCAAATTTTCTCATTTTTCTTTCAGAAGAACAAGAAAAAGTATCACTAAAAATTACCTTTTTAGTTGTTTATTACTGTTGATGTAGTGTTATCATTTTACATAAATTAATTTTTAGTTACATTTTAAAAACTTTGCAGCAGAATCAGGATATGTTAATGAGTAAGCTGAAAATGAAGTATATACCTCAAGTGAGGTGGAAAATTTGACATATTTCAAGATATGTTAATAAACCAAAATTGATTTTAAAGCCTGCAAATAATTTAACATATTAATCATAGTTTCTTGCCCAATTAAGAAAAGAATGTGAACTCAATTATTTTACCAAATATTGTATGGGTTGATTTTTTTTCTTTCACATTTGCTTTCCAGTTAAATTCTATATAGTAATTATATAGTTGTGAATAGTTATTAGAATAGCACTTTATCAAAATCACTTTATATTCGTTTGTAAAATACTGCTGTTTCTAGCATTTGCACTTATAATAACTAAGCTTCCACAAAAGTAGAATTCCAAGGATTATAAGAAGGAAGAGAAAAATATTTTACCTTTATAAAACAAAATTGCAAGTAAAATAACATTTTTTAGGGAATGGTATTAATAGTGATTTATTTTGCATTTCTAATAAATTATTTTGAAATATTTAATCCTGATTCATTTTTGTTTAACAGAAATACAGTTTTTCAACTTATCTGCAAATTTCTAAATTTAGGAACTGATTTATAACTAACTAATAGGAAAAGGTATGTTTCTAATGGAAAGGTAAAATTGAAACCTATATTCAGATCTTCTCTCATTGATTACGATTTGACTCAGGTATAATCTTGATGGGCTGTTGGATGTGTTGCAAGTTGGATGTGTTGCAAGGGTAGGTGAGAAAGTTGAGTCAAGAACCTGCCTTGCATGTGTTATATGCATATGTTGTTCACTAAAATATATGAGTCACAGAAACATTTCTAATTAAAACAAATTTTTATTAAATGACTCACCCATTATACATTCAGAAACAATAATTCAATATTGAAGTTAAAACTTTAGAAGTCATCAATTCTACCTCACTATGGGATACTTCAGTCCAGGAATTATTTAGCTTCTTATATATATTCAAGATTGTGCTGATTAGTACAAAATACAAATAAAGGAGTTTTATTATATTTATAACCCATCTTGTCTCCAGTTGACTAAAACTTAGAACTTGCTCTCAGGAAGCCTCATTCTAGGTGGAATATTTATATCTATATATCTATATCTATATCTATATCTATATCTATATCTATATCTATATCTATATCTATATCTATCTATATATCTATATCTATCTATATATCTATATCTATCTATATATCTATATCTATATCTATATATCATCTATATCATCTATATCTATCTATATATGAATTAAATGTACTAAGAGAAGTACAAATTAAAGGACTAATAGAGTGTATAGATGTTGTCAGGCAGAACTGATACTGGAGATGAGAAGAAGATAGGAAGAAACAATTTTTAACTTGTGCTTTCTTGGAGAAGTATGTTTTTGACAATAAAGAAGGTAAGGATGCAGGGAGCAAAAGGTCATTTAAAGTCAGAGAGCACAAACCCTTGATAAGGGTAAAAACACATAAAAGGGATTGTGCCAAGTATTTTGAGAATAGTGAACAATTATGATTGTCTGAAATAAAAGATCTTTGAAAAGGTATGTTAGAAAGATGGTTTATGAACAGACTATGAAAGACCCTAAAGACATTTTGTATTTTTCTTTAAAAGTTTATTGAATAGGAAATTGTTGTAACTAAATCTGTGGTTTAAAATTAAGAGGCAATAAGAAGTGGGGATTGGAGAGTTAATGAATCAAAGGCAGGAAATCACTTAAAAGACTGCTGCAATGTATCTGTACAGGAAAATAGCCATGGGCACAGAAATTAGAAGACAGATATTGGATGGGTTGTTGAAACCGAATCAATGGGACCTTGCAAGTGACAAGTAAAGGAAAGTTAATAAAAGGGAGAAATGGGAAATGAGAAAAATGACAAAGTCAAATAAGATAGAGTAACGTAGCATTTGGGAGAAAAGAGATGAGTTCCACTAATAAGAAACTCCCTTTGAGGCTGATGAGTTTGATATATTGCTAGAACATGAAGGTAGAATTCTCTCAAATGTAATTATAAATGCGGATATTGGGAGAGAGATGAGGAGTGAAGCAGATGTGAGGCAGAAGTGAGCAGAGGCTGGAGAGGTTATGGGAATGGGAAAGAACAGCCTGGACTACAAGGCAAGAGGATCGAATCCTGCGCCTGTTTCTATCAGCTATCCGGTGGGACCTGGGCAAGCCATTTCCTTTCTGGGCCCATTTTTACACTTCAACAGAAAGGGCTTGTTTCACAGTAGGGTTCTCATAGCAATCACATAGGTTGGTGAATTTGAAAATTCTTTTTAAAAAACATAAAGCACAATACAAATATAATGTCATTTAGAGATCCTGAAATATCAAATATTTTTTCATCTACAATATAACATCAATTTAATGTTTTCATTTAGAATCAGATACAAAGGAATATACTTTTTTTTGACTTTTCAGTTATATTTACATCCCTTGAACTCCTTGCTCTCTATATGTATGATGTCTGTATGGTACAGTGTAACATCCAGGACATTATATTGGACAACAGAGGAGGGGGTGATATAGAACCCAAACTAAATACTGCCAGTGAAGTCTTTGTCCTTGGGAAGCTTTCAGTTGAGCTGGAGCAAGAACATACATACTTGAAACATGTTAAGAATGAGGCAGTGAATGGGGAGGTAGGCAAAGGGGGTTGGTGGAAGGAGGACACCTGAAATTATGTTTAAAAAAAATAATGAGGCTGTGCAGAACTGCCAGAAGAGGCGTGTGTCCTGAGGGAATGCAGAGCAGGAAACAGTCACGTGGCTGTGAGTTTTAAATGACAGCATTTAGGCTATGAATTATGTTCAGTCCAAATTGTAAAAGGGGCATGTGGCATAGATTCCTAGAGGGAAGGAAAGAAGGTGCCCCAGGCATGTGTCATAGTCTGTTTTTTTCAGCAATAGCCATGCTGCTGAAGACTGCTAGTGCCAATAACCACCATGGTCTGCCAGAAGGTCTCGAGCAGGGTGTTCACAGAAGTCACTCGCTTGCTTGTTTTGCTCAGTGGATAGAGCATCGGCCTGTGGACTGAAAGGTTCCAGGTTTGAGTCCAGTCAAGGGCATATGCCTGGGTTGTGGGCTTGGTCCAATGTTTAGGAGGCAGCCAATCAGTGATTTCCCTCTCATCACTGAGATGATTATATATATATATATATATATATATATATATATATATATATATATATATATATATGCGCTAGGTTTATTCATCTGTTAATTCAATGAGTCACTCATATGTTCATTCAACAAATATGAAGACATGGAGATGGCATTCATAAAGCCATTCTGTTCTTGTAATATAACCAGACCCTCCTTCCCTTGACCATCCCAAGCTGACTGAACCAATAGTCTCTTTTAAAATCACGACTTAGAGGGTACCAGAAGTCCATAAAAGGCCAAGTGGTCCACAATACACCTACTAGGATGGCCCAGATCCAGAACACTAACAACACCGAGTTCAGATGAGGATAACAAAAGGATCTTTTGTTCATTGTTGGTGGGAATACAAAATGATATAGTCACTTTGCAAAAACAGTTTTCAAAGTTTCTTACAAAACCAAACATATTCTTACCATATTGTCCTGCAATTGTGTTTCTTGGCCACCAGTGGCACAGGATGGTTGCATTACCAAGAGAAGTAAAGAAAACTAACATTAATTGATGTTTGGGGAGCAGGGAAGACTAAGAAAGCACAGCATCTAAGAACATTGGCCATTGGAAAAAGCAGGGACCCAAATAGTTATATTTATGGAATAGAAACATGAGAGCAGGCCTCTGATGGTAGAAGTAATGTCAGGAGAAGGGGTGCTTTTGAAGCAGGAATCTTTGGCAAAACCACTTTAGGAAGCAGGATTATCCTATGGGAATAGGAAGTATTAGCCATGTTCTATTAAATGCCATTAACTCCAAGGAGGGAAAATGAATTGCAAAAATAATCAAGCCCGCAACATAGGGGGAAAAAATCAGACCTGCACCAGGCTGTTGATAACCTTAGATTACAATGGAGTAATATTTTCAGAGTTTTAAGGTATAAAAAGGTAAGATACAAATGATCTATAACCACTGAAGTTGTCATTCGTGTTTGAAGGTGATAGAAAAATATTGTCAATGAAATGTCTTATTATTAGATGGGGAATAATTATAAGTGTACAGAGTCAGAAACTATGAATAATAAAGAGAATTTAATAAACATGTCAAACATTGTGTCCCACAGTCATGATGTCTAGTCATTCTTCTGAGAGGTCTTCCTACTTCACTGTCACGTACTGACATGTACTTCAGGAACAGGGCTAACGTTCCAACCTTTCTTTCTCCTTTGTTTTCAGTCAAGAGAGAGTCCTCCTCTTTTATTAGATCTCTTTTAGGGTTGGGTTGCAAGATTTGAAAATGACAATTATAAGATGCTCAGGTATACTTGAATTTAAAATAAATAATTTTTAAATATAAGTATATCCCATGCTACATTTGGGACATACTTACACTAAAAAAAAAAAAAAAATTGTGAATCTGATATCAAAGTTTAACTGAGTTTCCTGTATTTTTTCTGGCCAGTATATTTTAAGAGAACTCTATTTCTCTATTCCAACCCGAGTGTCTCTCCATGATACTTAAAAAAAAAAAAAAACAAAACTAACTTAAGCTTTTAGAAGTAAAAGTGAACTTGGGAGGCCCTTGTGTGCAGGCAAATTCTGTTTTCACCCAACCCTAAAGTAGCGACCACAAAGCCCTGTCTCATGGCTGACAGGGTGAGAAGCAGTAGAAAACTTAAATTGATAGCTCAAAGAAGGTACTTTCTTGTACCTTGACTTTCTTATTACAGAATTTTTTTTATGTAAGAAGTATAACGTGTATGTGGGAGGGGGAGTCCTCCAAAATTTTGTCCTTCAGTGAGCATCAAGGCTTTTTAATGTCAAGTAATGGTAGCTCATAACTTGAATAAAATATACTTTTTCTAATTATGAAGTAAATTATTCAGTCTTTGTGTTTGGGGCTGATTTTATCCATGTTTCTCACTACTTAGCACCAGCCTTCAGTGAGAAATAAACCAGATGCTCTTTTAAAAACATAATCCTAAAAATCTATGGTTTTAAAAAGGCGGTAGATAATTTTTTTTGAATAGCACTGGGAGGAAATGAATTTTATTTTTTAAAGAGGCAAATAAGAAAAAGACTTTCAAATAGAGTCACTAATGACTTCTGCCAGCGAGGTTTAGTTGGAGCCTGGGAGGGCGTCCTCAGCCAATGCTTGGATTGTCATGTTGCAAGAATACAGAGTCCTGGGTCATTGTCTCATGAATACAGGTGTTGTCCTTGAAGTATTCTCGATGTGAGTCTATCACTATCTCATCACAAATAATCCAAAACACAAGTCTCCTAGTGGTGAGCGATCGACATATTTTTCTCATATAAGCACAAAGCAGTCATTATTACCTGTTTCATCTACCGAGGTCCTCCCATGTGGTAAGACTGTCTTTGAGTCAGCAAGGGACTTCAAGTATGCATATCTTTTAAAGGTATAATGCCCAACATGCAGCTGTTGAGCTTTCCTTTATCCTAGAATCTGTTCTTTCCCCAGGCTCACTCATTACAGTAATTGGGACCACTCTCTTCCAAGTTGCTTAAATCATATAATCTGAGAGTCATCCTTGATTCCTCTTTTTGTCTCACCCCTCATATCCAATCCCAGAACAAGTCCTATCAATTCTGTCTCCAGAATATATCTTTGATCATCTCTGCTGCCATATTTCACACCTCGACTACAGTGATAACACCCTAAAAGGGCGCTCTGCTTCCATTCTTGTTCCTCTATTATCCATCCATTCAGCAGCCAGAATGAGAGTTTCAGAAATGTAAATCAGGTATGTCACCTCTTTGCATAAAAGCTTCCCAGGGCTTCCCTTGCTTTCAGAATAAAAGTCAGACTCCTCCAAGTCTCCTGTCAGCTGACATCTGAATACCTCTCCAGCTTGATCTCCTGCCCTTGTTCTGCTTGTACACTATTTTCCAGGCACACAATACAGCAAGCCTTTGCCAAATCAGAAACCATGCACTTGCCACTTCCTTTGCCAAGAGTGTATTTCCCAAATTTTTCAACAATTGCTTATTCTTTTTTAAAAAATATATATTTTTGATTTTTTACAGAGAGGAACAGAAAGTCAGAAACATTGATGAGAGAGAAACATCAACCAGCTGTCTCCTGCACACCCCCCACTGGGGATGTACCCAAAACTGGAATCAAACCTGGGACCTTTCAGTCCAAAGGCCAACACTCTATCCACTGAGCCAAACCGGTTCTGGCACCAGTTGCTTATTCTTAGCTGAAAAGTTACTTCCCTGAGAGGCATTCCAGACCAGCTATCTTAAATCTGGTCCTGACTCTACTTCTTTTGGAACTTCCTGTCCCATCACTCCTTGTGTCCCTCACATCCCTCAGTAATGCTCTATAATCTACTTATTTTTCCTCCGTCTTTTTCATCATTGTATTCCCAATTCCCAAGATGGTATATATCACAAAATGGGTGCTAAAAAAAATAAATATTTTTTAAATGTGTAAATTCCTTAATGCCTAATACATTGCCCTGCAACTAGGAGCCCACAGGAATCCTAGTAGCACAGTGACGGAAATGATATTAACAAGGCCACTCACAAGAGCCCCTGTTCCCCACCTGATTTCAATTGCTGTGATATTATTAAATGTGGGACTTCCCAGATGACTCTGGACTTCATTGTTATTTTTCCTTTGGGGCTATGGCTAAGCAACATTGTTTTCTACCAGGAGAAAAAGCTGGCAGCTGTCAACATCACTCTTTGTCAGCAGAGTTGCAGAGGAAAGTTCTCTAAACATTACCCATGACTGAAACTGCAATTCTCATTTTGGATTGAGCAGCCACCTGAATTGTATTTCGTAAACTGCCTGGTTCCTACAGGCATTTTTATGGCCACAAACTTAAAGTTGTGTGATTTTGTAGACTTATGTGGTGGTAAACTTCTCATTGTAGTGCTGATTTTTAAATCTTTATAACTATTTGTTTTAGATCCAATGAAGCATTATCATAAAGAATTGAAATTTAGATAACAATGTCTAAATAAATTACAACGCACATAGGATTTGAAGTAATTTTTATTGCATTTACAATCCACTAGCCCACAAAATATAATAGTTCACAATTAGCAGCTGTAACTACAGAATAGATTATAATCTAAAAGTTATTTTGACTTCAGTGGTAGCTATAGATTATTTTAAAATTTTTACATACTTAACAAGTAAAAATCATATATAATATATAGATAGCATTTTCTATGTGACTTTTCTTACTCTTCCATCCAGGCATTTAATAAATACTTATTAAGTCACTATCATGTCTCAGGCCCTAGACTAGATGTGGGAGATGCAATGGTAAATAAGGTAGATGGGGTCTGTTTTCTCCTGGAATTTATAATCTAGGTGGGGAGGTACACGGTACTGCATGACCTTATTCAGTTTGTTTAATCTATGAAATTGGAGGGCATTTGTATGTTGGGGTGATGTGATGCTGTCTTTGAAAGCTTTTTGGAAGCAAGCGACCTATTGAGGCACACTTGGGAGAAGTGTTCCAGCTGAGGGAAAAGCCTGCATAGAGGCTCAGAGGCAAGGGAGAGAATGGCTGGAGGAACCAGAAAGAATACAATGGAATACTATGCTGTGGTAAAAAGGAATTCTTACCATTTGCAACAGCATGGATGGAACTGGAGAGCATTATGCTAAGTGAAATAAGCCAGTCAGAGAAAGATAAATATCACATGATCTTACTCAATTATGAAATATATCAAACAACATAAACTGATGAACAAAAATAGATCCAGAGACAGAGAAGCATTGATCAGACCGTCAAACCTCAGAGGAAGGCAGGGGAGGGTGGGGGTATGGGGAAAAGATCAACCAAAGGACTTGTATGCATGCATATAAGCCTAACCAATGGACACAGACACGAGGGGGGTGAGGGCATGAGTGGGGGGGGAGGCAATGGGGTGATAAAAATACATATGTAATACCTTAATAAAGAAAAAAAAACATTTAAAAAAAGAATATAGGAACATAGCATCAAAAATGAAAGTTGCAAAAATACTCTCAAAAGCTCCAGAGGATGCAGGGTCTTAAGGGTCTAGTTATAGTATGGATTAATTATAAAGACAATGGGATTCAACTGAGAATAATATAATCAGATTTATGTTTTAGAAGGTCTTCTCTGGATGCATTGTGGCAAATGGATGGGAGACAGAGAAGACATAGGTGAAGAAGTTGCCAAAAATAAAACCACTTTTAGTCAAAAATATAATGGATAAATTAAAATTAAAAATAAAATGCAATGACAACTCCAGACAGATGGCAAGTTCACAGAGCCAAACTTGGATTAAAATGCATAAAATATATAAAATGTGATCTAATCAAATGCAAGATGTATGCTAAATTCATGTTCTACTGAAATTTAAGATGCTTAAATAAGGAAATAAAAAAGTAGAGCAAGTGCAGCCACATTAGCACAACTACTCAGTGCCATCCCATGTAGCCATATGAAGTAACTTTTCCTTTAATATGGAAGCCCAAATGATCACTGTTGCAGACCTTAGAAGCCAGGAAGGTGATGGCAAATCTATGGCACCCTTACAACATTAACTCCTTATTCCACCTGATACGTGAAACCCATTATAGTCCTATTATTCTACAGAGAATCCAGGGTAAAATGACTCGATGCCAGACAACTATTAAAGAGTGTCATATCATATGACGCCTTTTTGTTCTTTTTCTGAACAATGTCACCAATTATACAGACCTTAGTCCTGAACACTGGTGACATGGTGCTAAGACGTCCTGGTTTAAAATGTAGATACTTTATTATTTCCTTTAAAATTTTACAACTATATACCCTAACAGTGTTAAAAGACAACTGTTTTGACTTGTTCTTTTTACCACTTTATTCCACTCTCTCTAAAGAACGGAGAAATACTTCAAATCTCATCTTCAAACCTGTTCAGATAGGCAGGGCAAGCTTCTAACAGCATGAATTGAAATAAATTGTTAAGTGCATGTTCAGTTCCAGATTTTGAAGCAAAAATAACGTTGAACATTTTGGGGCTAGAATTAACAAATATTACAGAATTTCCTTCCCACATTTGAAATTTTAATTTCATAGTATTTTCAGTCCTCTGGGCTGAAACGAGGACCAGATAATATTTTAGCAAAAAAAGGTGTTTTGTTTTCACGCTTTCATCATGCAAAAATAACCCAACTAATTTAACCCTAACTTTCAAAAAATATTCAGTTTCATGCAGACATCAACTATGTTGTTCCCAGGCCAAAAGGAATATTTATCAGGAAACTCTGAAGCAAAGATTTTTATAAAAATACTCCTCCATAAAGTTTTATTTTCAGTCATTTTTGACATTATGTAAATGAACTATTGCATTATTGCCTACCAGTTAGCTCTTATCTTTGATCTGCCAGGATTTTGTATGATTTTTTTGTATAAATTTTGATCATTTAAAAATTAAAAAAAACAAACCTGGGCCAAGCTTACATATTGTAATTTCATAATAATTATGAAAATAATAGTAGGTCACATTTATGTGGTGCTCCCCAAATGCTAGAGACTGTACTAAATGCTATATACATATTATCTCTTTTAATTACACCATAATGTTAGGAGGGAATATACTTATAATTCCCAATTTGTAAGTAAAGAAACTAACTCTTGAAAAATTAAATAATTTGCACTGAGCTACTGTGCCAGTGGTAATGGGAGTCAGAATCTCTCTATTTCCTGCCACTCTCATTGTAGGCTCCACTCAAGGGTGGAACCTCCTGCAGAAAGTCCTGACAGAGCCCCAGTCAAGAAGAGCGAGCGGGAGAAAAACAAGGATAACAAGATGCTCTCATGTATTACAGTAGGCATAGATGAAAAACACAGCACCAAAACCCTATAACAAATTCACTGGAATGATACAAATGTTGAGTTCTATGGTGAATTAAATCAACAGACTTAAAATGAAATTAAAATTATTTATGGTATTTTAATACTGGCGAAAACGTATCAATTCAATAATAGCAGTATATCATGTTGGTTGTTAGGATACTTTGTACAAAATCTCAAGCCATCAGTGGCCCATTCTAAAGGTTTTGGATAAACCTCATTGCGATGAGACTAGCATTCCATCCCAGCCGCAGAGGGCCTCTGGGTAGGGGGCACAGAGTGGCCAGGGGGAGGGGGGAACACTTGCATCATTACCCAGGGACAAGGCAAGCATTCCATGGCCACCACAGAGGGCCTCTGGCCCGGCTGGGTGTGGAACGCTTACGTCATTGCAGGCCGGGCTGAGGGAACCCTCCCACTCTGTGCACAAATTTCACGCACCGGCCCTCTCGTTAAGTATAATTGGATTTTTAAATGCCTAATTAATGAAAACTTTCTCAGTGAAAGGAATCAAACTATGTTTACTATTCAGTAACTTTATAATGAAGAAAAGTACTTGATTAATTAGAAAATACTTTTAGTTTTGATATTAATTTTCTTCTTGAACTTTTACTTATATATATATTCTTAGACCAAAAAAATCATCACATTAGTTATATTATAATTTAAATTTTTAATGGCTATAGACAACCTTTTGATTAGTAGGAAAAAGGTGCAAGGTAGAAAGCTTGTTCATCCTTTCTAGTCATTGAACTCTTGCTCCAGGAGATCAGAACCTATGAAATCTGTAAAATGGAAACAACCCCCAAAGATGGCAGGCTGGGACACATGTATTAGCCTCTACTGCTCCAACCATCCCCTCCCAACCTCTACTATAACCACAGTGAAGGAATAGGGGAGAAAGGAGCTCATGGAAACAAAGAGAATGAAAAAGAAGACAACTGACAATTAGATAGAAAGACTGTAACTAATTTAACAGATCTGAAAAGATAAATCCTTAACTAGCAGTGGAATGAGCCAAGAAACAACCTCACCCTCTGCCCTAAAAAATTCTAGAAAGCCCTAACCAGTTTGGCTCAGTGAATAAAGCACTGGCCCATGGACTCAAGGGTACCAGGTTTGATTCCAGTTAAGGGCATGTACCTTGGTTGCGGGCACGTACCCAGTAGGGAGTGTGCAGGAGGCAGTTGATCGCTGTTTCTCTGTCATCAATGTTTCTAATTCTCTATCCCTCTCCCTTACTCTCTGTAAAAAAGTCAATAATATATATATATATATATATATATATATATATATATATATATATATATATATATTAAAAATTCTCAGAAAGTTCCGCAGTAGTATGGCATGGATGTAGATGTGACTAAAAATTTAAACAACAGTTAAAATATATTTAGGAAGCAGTTAAAAATCCCAAGATATCCCTTTCACCAACTGCCAAAGGACTGGAAGTTTCTCTGGAAGAGTAAAACTGAGTTCTCTGGACTCAGGATGCTCAGCACAGTTCAGGTATACCACATTAAACAGAAGCACTTGTGGAAATTCCTTCCCAGGATGCTGACTCTCCAACTTTATTTCCCACCCGAGTCCCAAAGTGCTAGCAGCCATGATTGTGCCATCCAAGCAGCAGACTGGAAGATATTTCCCCAAAGAACATGACTGTAAACGGCTCAAGAGAAAAGGCCTAAAACTACTGACATCAGGGTTTCCACTCTCAGAACCCAAAAATGACTCAAAAAATGCTTTAGCAATGCCTATCACAATGCAAACGTCCCGCCTAGCTTTTTATTTGTTCATTCTGATATCAGCAGACAGTAGATAAATGTCTCTAAAGTGAGAGGGAGATCAAAACAAACAACCTAAATATGTAATAAGTGCTATAAGTACCACATATTAAGAAATAGTGTGTGATCCTTTAAAACTCTTTGTTTGTCATTTAATAATCAATAAACATTAAGTGCCTACCATTGGTGTTTGTGACCAATTATGAGAGACACTGAACCAGACAGAAGGAGATCGTGATGTGAGGTATATTGGAGGACATGACTTAACGGTCTTGTTAAAGGGGCGTCCTAACAGTGTCCTAACTACTTACTCACGGAACAACACCCCAGCTGTTTAGACACTGGGGAGGCCATATGGAGAACATTTTTCATCAGCAGAGCAGGCACAAAACATTTACCCCTGATTGCTCCCTTAAACTGATCTGAGGTAGGAGCAAAAGCAAATTTATAGTAATCGTGAGGTTTTCATTGAATAGTTATACACAGTAAGAGCGGGGGGGGGGGGGGGGGGGGAGGGGTGCAGAATGACTATTGTCTGTCACCACCAATCTCGTAGTGCCTTCATCTTCCATAGACAGGTGGGTGCAGAAGGCAGCAGTGCCACTTCAGTTGAAATCTCTTTGCACAGAAGCATGAGGAAGAGGGAATAAATGTTCCCCTTATTACAACTGCTATATTTTAGGCTCTTTTCTGTGTGAACTGAAACCAGATCCATTCTTTTCTATGTTGTCATTCAGTTTATGTTTGTTTCAACTAATTTTTACCTAATTACTTTTAGACAATTTTTCCAAAATTTTGATATTTTTAAAAAACATGAATGTAATCATAACCAATTTACCCACTTAGTTACAATTTGAGATTTTGTTCCTTCTATATATGTATACAAATAAACAAAATGGTACTATAGGATATTACTAAGGATAATCCCTTGTCCTTCTATAGTAACAATGATATATCATGTGAATTTGGGGGATATGATTATTTGATTAGCTATAAGTCTATTTCAGCCCAAATTTTTATCACCAAGATAAAATCATCTTATTACCAAGGAAATATTAAGAGATGTAATCAAATTTTGTTCTGAAATTACACATTTGATATCCACTACAAATTTTTCATTCATTTATGTTGTGACTATGTTTAAAAAAAAAAATAAGAGCCCTAGCCAGTTCAGTTCAGTGGATAGAGCATCTGCCTGTGAACTGAAGGGTCCCAGTTTCAATTCCGGTCCAAGGCACATGTACATGTTGTGGGCTCGATCCCGGGAGTGGAGTGTGGGGGGGGTGGGGGGGGGTGCGGGAGGCTTGCAGGAGGCAGCCAATCAGTGATTCTCTCTCATCATTTATGTTTATCTATCTCTCTCTCCCTCTTCCTTCCTCTCTGAAATCAATAAAAATATATTTTAAAAAGTAATAAAAGAAGAAAAGATGATTTGATTAGCATGATTTCTTCTAGGTGAACCCTTTCAAGCTAATAATGAGCATCATTTCCCTTTTTCCAGTGCTAAGGAAATAAACCCTTAAAATCCTGTCCTGGAATTTTTATCGGTGACAGGGTCATATCCATACTTATTTATTTATTTATTTGTTTGTTTGTTTGTTTGTTTATTTATTTATTTATTTAATCATATAAAGATTTCCCATTTCTTGTTTTCCAGCAAGTATTTTTTTTTCCAAAGGTTATCAATGGAGGCTTTGCAGTCACATCTGTAACTTGCTTTGCTTTCCCAGGATGAAATTCCCTAGCCTAAGGATTCAGATCCATTTAAAAAATCTCAGTGCTTCCCTACAGTCTTCTCACATTTACCTCTTCATCATTTTTACCCTTTTTGGCTTGCAAGTCATTCTCCTTGAAGAAAAAGACAAAAGAGCAATGCTTGTGTAGTTTTGCTTTCTCTGTATCAGCTGCCAACTCAATCTCTTTCTCAGTAATAGAATGATATCTGTGTCAAGTCTGAAAAAAATTTTTTTGCACAGCATTTGTCTAAAAATATGCTGAAGTGAAAAGAAAGAAAAGATAGCAGAATTTTATATCCTGGATGTAAGCATTCACTTATTTGCTTACCCACTGAGTCATTTATGGGAGGATGATGATGCACCCATTAGCTTGATGTCCAAAATGGTACTGAATACAGACGATAGAAGAGTAGAGGCAAATATCACTCCCGCTTGAAAGGCTTCAGTGTTTAACCAGTGCATGTATATTGGGATTGGAGCAAGGGGGAAGATCAGAGAAGTAAACCAAAACAGAGGATGTAGCGAATGTTGTACTGCAGCTGGGTGCCAAAGGATGGAGAGTGCCAAAATTGTGGTTGGGAGGCTGTGCAGAAATCAGGCAAAGCACCCAAGGAAGTCACCTTTGAACTGCATCTTAAAAGATAAATAGGAAATAGCCTTATGCACAAGAGGAGGAGAGCCAGACTAAGTAGAGGAGACAATAGTGGCTAGAGAGAGCATGACCATTTAAAAATCTGCAAGTCCTGGCATCGATGAACTTGAAAGGTAATGAGGTATGTCCTTCATTTCTTAGTGATGCTTTCTTTAAAAATTGAATTTTCAGAGTAGCTAGTTTAGATTTTCTCAAGTGTTCTTTATTTTGCTTTCATGCATGCCCATTGAGAGCCTGTATAGAGGAAGTGATTTAAAACTCCATGCTAGTCTTGTCTTGTTCACAGCGAATTTATAACTCCTTCTGAGTTTTTCTTCAAAGGCTCTGCAGAGTGAACATCATCTGTCCTGGGGTGCCCCTGTATCAGGTGTTTTGTTATCTCTTAAACTAATATACTTGTTCTACTATTTACAGAACAGAGGGCTTTATTTGAGAGAATACTGGAATTATTGAAATCCTGGATTTTAAATAACTCAAAGAACAGAAGAAAATAAATAATGAAAAACAGAGTTCACAGCACAACTAGCATTGTACAGCCATAATTATTTTTCATACTTCACATAGGTTCAAAAAGCTGTCTTTTGGTAGTTCCAGATTATCATTCTCAGAAAATCATTTTCTAATATAGATGACAGAAATGTTTTTTCTTAGTTTTCTTCATAAAATTTAAATGTTATTTTCAATTAAAATGGCATTGGGCCAGCAGCCCCAACTTCCTACTAAAGCCCATGAGAAGACATTAAAGTACACACACACACACACACACACACACACACACACACACACACACATGCACACACTCACATTTACACTCACTCCAGGTAGGAAGCTTCTTTATACCTTCCCAATTTTCATTTCACAGCCATACTATATTATCTATCTTTAGGAAAATGTCTTCTTCTAAAAAATAAAAAAAGTAAAATAGTTCCACTTGCATTGTTACTCTGACTAAGGTACTAGTTCACCCTAGTAGAAGTCCTCTTTCCACAATAGTCAGAGACAGCAACTCCCAGGTGACAGCTCTTTAGGAAGGAGGCAGGCACAGCCTTTGATCTCATGGTAGCTGTGGAATCTAATGCCCAGGCCATTCCAGTCCTTGATTATAAAATCATGTCACATTAATTTTTATGCTCACATTTCCACGAGTTGAGGCCCTTTGGTTTAATTGTTGGGTGTCAAAACAATTCCTCCCTCAGAAATTATTCCAGCAAAATTATCTTGGAATTATTTCTTCAGTGCCCATAGGGAGTATACATAGCATGTATTCACAGACAAGTCCTGTCAACTGCCATCACTAAGTGGCATCCTCTTTCTGCTACAACTGAGCCCGGCTAAGGTCCTCACCTTTCAGTCCACCTGGAGGAGCCCCCCAGGTGGCACTGCTGATGGCAGTTGGCACAGTCACAAGATTACCTGTGTCTATGTCAAAGGTCTCAGCAAAGCTCTCCGTGTGCTCACACCCATTTGAGAATCACTAGATTTTTATATGGAGGTAGGGGGAAATGCCCCTCTGTTAGTGCTGTAGCTATATTTAAATTACTTGGCCTCTAAGGCAACTCTGGATATTATAAAATCCATTCCTTCAGCATATATACTCTGCTTTGCTCTTTTTCTCATATATTCAACTATCAACTTGCCCCACCCATTAGAAAACACTCCCCTGTGCCCCATCTTCTCCCTAGACTGAGCATTTCCATAGGAACAGGCATACAAGCAACAGTTCTGATAATGTCTCTTTTAATTTATACCTTACAAAGAAACATTTCTCCCTACCTTTATCTGACTTCCACTTTCCAAAAAGGCCCATGTAACACACACACACACACACACACACACACACACACACACACACACGCACACACACACTCCAAAAATAACAAAAGCAAATTAGCACATCTACATTACTAAACAAAACACTTAATATTATCAATAGTGAATATTTCATTTTCCTGAAGAATGTTGATGGGTATTTGACAGATTGCATTACCTGATAAGGGGCCACACTGTATTGGCTATCCCACCAGCTCTTATTACAATATATTTTTTTAAGAGAGGAGAGAGAGAGAGAGAGAGAGAGAGAGAGAGAGAGAGAGAGAGAGAGATCAATTGGTTGCCCAAGATCTTAACAAAAGAAATTTATCCTGGTCAAAGATTAAATCAATGACATTCTATAAAATCTTTTGTTAAGATCTGAGGAAGATTTAAGCTGATGCCTCCATACTGAGACTTTATGCATGTTGTTCTCCCATTCAAAGCATCCAAGTCCTATCACATATGTGAATGTAGATAACTCTTGCAGAATGCATTCCATGTGTACTGTTATGGGGAAATTCTATACTATCTCATGTATATCTTTCAGTAAGGTAGGCATCAAGTCCTACAGAGGCTCACTAGAGGTTTCCAAAATCTCATGAAGATGACTTATTTTGTAATTATCCTAAACTCTTTCTGCCAAGCCCTGTTCAATTTGTAGGTTTGGGAGGAGTTTTTATTGTTATTGTTTTAAAGTTTAATTTAAGGTTGTGTATTATGCAATAATGAGATAAATGGGGGGAAAAGGTTTTAGCTTTATAAGGGTTAGTTAGGCACATTCTAATAATTTCCCTAAAATAGAAATGCTCATACCAATGATAACAAAAATAGTTAAAATTTAACCATCCATCCCAGGATTATTTAACTAACTGTTCCATATTATCAAAATAGGCAAATTGTTTTTTAACTTAATGTGCTTGCCTATTTTGACATTTTTGAAGTCAAAAATATAATATAAATGTAAAAGCACTCAGTTGTAAAGTATGTGAAAAAAGATACCACAATATTATTTTTACATTTGACTATAGCTATAAGAAAATAATCAATCAAAAAGAGTCAAACCAAAAACATATACTATACATGGATAAAATAATGAAAATACATTTAGGAAGTTCCCCCTAATTAGGTGACTATTAATAATTTTATAATTTTTTTCTATTTTTACTAACTTTACAAAATTTCTAAAATACACATTATCCTATATAATAAAATGCTAATATGCAAATTGTCCCTGGGGAGTTTGAGGGAACCAGGAGTTCAACCCCATGCTATGATGTGTGCTGATCACCAAGGGGTGGCTTGGAATAAAGGAAGGCCCCAGCTGGCAGTCGGAAGGCCCTAATTGGCCCTGATCACCAGCCAGGCCTAGGGACCTACCCAAGCATGGATTTCATGCACTGGGCCTCCAGTTATATTAATAATAGAAAACCACACTATGCATGTTTTTAAAAACACTAAATGCTTTGATGCAACCTCAACACAAAGCAAAATTGTGGCTTTTGGCAGTTGTCATTTCAAGATTTCAAGACAAATAAAACATGGTATATTTCATTTATGTTCTTGAAAACATTTTTATGATATGCTAGATGAAACTGTTTTTTTCTTTTCTTTTATTCCCCTACCACCCATGGAAAAAATTTTGATTTTTTTTCTTATTAATCACACCTTACTCATCTTTCTGTACAAATAATTAGCACATGCCACAATATTGTTTCCTGAATATATGGCTCCTTCTGTTGCTCACAATCACTTCATGTTTCCTATAGCACTTGGGGAGATAGATACAAATTTTTTCTGAACTCCTCTTAAAGAGCTATTTTTTTAATAATAGTTTTGGCTACTTCTCCATGTAGATAAATCACCAGTTTCAATCTTTGTTCCTCTTTGAGTTGGCATTTCTTAGTGTTCTGTTAATATCTTCACAGGGTATGCTTGTATGTCAAAGACATCATTGTTTCAGATTTTTATGCTTATTTTCTTAATATATGCAAAAAGTTCTCCTCACGTTTTCATATTTGCTATTCAGTTATAACCAGACTACTCCAAAATTATTCATCTGCTTCCTTCAATTTATCACTAAGTTTTCTTCATTTCCCTTCTTTCTTGAAGTCCTGGGAGTAAAAAATAATAAAACATTTTGTTTGGAACAAATGAACAATCAAGTTCTCAGCTGTGGCATAAAGTAGGCATTCAGTCAAATCTAAATTCATTTCACCCTTCTCTTTCTAATCTATTGCTCTTGCTCTTGTTAGGCCAAGCAAGTACATACTTCCATTCTCTCCATTGTGGTCACTCTAAATCCCCAGGGTCTGAGCATCTTTCTCACCTGTCCCTTTGTAACCGTAACTCTTAACCATAAATCCCCTCCACAACGTGTTTCCCCCTCCCCTTTGCCATTAATGTGATGATTGATCTAAAGCTATAAATTCTCCAGTAGCCAATTCTATTGACTCACGTGATACTTCATAATCAAACAGGCAAACTTGCCTTCAATACAACAAAGAAGAAGGAACTTGATTGAAAATCAGGAGAAACATAATCTGGGAGAATCAGTGATGTGGGCTTGTTGATAAGAAAACCTAATACAAATATCAACAAGCCCACATCACTGATTCTAACAGATTGTGTTTTCCCTAATTTTTAATAAAGTTTCTTCTTCGTTGTTGTACATTTAAAAAATAAATAAAATAAAAATATATTTTATTCATTGCATACACACACACACACATACACACACATGTTTTTTCCTATTGGGAGGAAAGGGAATATGTAGCCATTTTAAGAAAAGAGACCCATTTGAGCAAATCTGAAAATATGACTATGTATTCTCATTTCAGATTAATATAATGTGACTACTTGTAAATATGATAGATTGTAAAGGAAATGAGTTACTACATGATATGATGTACTTAAGTATGTATAATACTTAAGAGTAGGTATAGAACAGAAACTTCACAAAGTAGAGTATGCAAGGTAATGCAATAAGTTTATAAATAAATGTGGAACATACTAAACCTGGCTCAGATAATTAGAGGTTAACAAAATAAAACAAGAATCAATTGCCATTTTAAATTCAGTTCTAAAAAAACCCAAAAAACTATATTACAAATGTAGACAAGGAGACCGTGAAATTATTGCCCTTCATTCTTGTTGGTTCCATTATCGATTGGTACAGTATTTTGGAAAGTAGTTTGGAAATATCTATTGAAAGTAATAAAATATTTTCAATCTTTGAGCCAATAACTACATTTATGGAAATTATTTTGGAAAAGTAATTCAAATATAGAAAAATATGCATTTTTATGATAGTAAAAGAAAAGATAATAGCTAATATGACTGTCCTCACTCAATGGAAATTATGCTATAACTAAAAAATATTACTACAAATACCATGCTATGGGAAAATGGAAACATCAAATAATATGACTAATTTTGATACATTTACTCTATTTTTCACTTGTAAAGAAGAAACCCTTAGAAAGCACTATCGCAGCCATAGAGCACAGAAAAATATAACAATTAAAATTACTTTAAATCACACTATGCAGGCATAGATACTATTAATATTATGCTATTTTTGTTCGAGGTAAAGATTGACAGGTTTTTTGATAGTGAGATGGGTATACAGATATTAGCAGATATAGTTACATAAATATATGACAACTATAATTGTAAGGTTTATAGCTTGCTTTTTATTGTTTAATATTGATACTAAATGAGAGAAGTGAAATACAAAATTGAAGATACAAGATTACCGGTATGATAAAGAAAGCATTTAATGAAGGGGAAATGATGGAAATACTGAAATATATCAATATGGGTTTATTGTATTGGAATGTGGTTGATTTTTTTCAACCTCGCAAGAATTTTGTGTGTTTTCTGTTTGTTTGTTTGTTTGTTTGTTTGTGTGTGTTTGTTTTGTTTTTGAATAATGAGGCTTTGGTTGTGATTTTGACCACTCGGAACCAAACATCCTTCCTCTTTGGAAAATACCTTAAAGTAAGTGGGATATAAGATCTCCCACAACAGAAGCTGAGAAGGCATAGCTACCCTGTTTCCCTGAAAATAAGACAGTTTCTTATATTAATTTTTTTCTCCCAAAGTTGCGCTAGGTCTTTTTTTCAGGGGATGTTTTATCTTTCCATGCGCTAGGTCTTATTTTCGGAGGATGTCTTATTTTGGGGGAAACACGGTAGTACCTTCCCCAGCTCCCTGGCATCTAGTTCTTTAGGTGCATGACACAGGCAGAGCCCATCAGACATTCTGGCTTGTAATGAGGGACTGGGGACTGAGTGAAGTTGGAGTGAGAGCTGGGTGACTTTAAGTGACTGGGAGAAAGAGATGTGTCCATGTGTTCAGGGGTAATAATATTAGTAGTTACAGATTATTCAAACTTTCTATTGGGGAATCTTGGCTAATGGGTCTATAAGTGAATTTCTAAGAGCTATGAACTTAATATATTCTGTGCATATGTGCATTTTTTAGAAGGACTGCTAAATTTCCTCAGGCAAAGAATGCCATGATCCAGGATAGGCAAAGAGGTTTGATGTAGGTCAGCATTACTGACTGGCCCTACCCAGTTTTTAGTTCTATCTGTTCCTTAGGGGTATCTCTACTGGACTTTAATGCCTAACAGGCAGATATTTCAATGAATAATTGATCTATTATTATATTTAACTAATGAGTCAAATAGATGAATTTATTCATTAAACTATCTAAAAATATTTATTGCCACATTTTACCTGTGTGCGAGGTTGGAAAAGGGATACAGGCAGGGAAGTCCTTAAGGATATTCCAGATCAGGGAGACAGACAGATGTGTTAAGTCATTGTAGTCTTCTCCCCGTGACACAATGGTACCCTAGATGTCCTGAAAATGTCCAACTACAAAACATCTAAACACTCCAGATACCTCAATAAAACATCCTCCTGCGTAAAGGAATGACTTTGTAAGGCATTAATGGAAATCCTCTGAGGACTAGGAATTCAGGTCCAGGATGCAGGTGGGTCCTGCAGCCACCACAAACCTAGAGTCCTGGGTAGCCCCAAGCTTTGGCTTTAGCAGGGATGTGCAGGAGAGAAACTTTTGTGGTCAATGGAAATCCAATATTGGGTTAACTTTGGGATTTTCTGCAGTTACCATTCTTGAATTTCTGGTGACTGCAAGGGTTTCCCCCTGACTAAGTTATGTGGAATCAAACAAGCCATAATGTCTTTATAGCTCAATTCCTCTGCTATAAAATTATAATAACAATATTTTTAATTTAATACTTTTGAAGAAATGTAAAATAATAATGCATTAACATCACTATATCTATGTATGGACAGAATTCTTGCATTAGACCTCTCAATGGGCTACTTTTATAACCAGTACTTATCTTCGGTGCAAACAGCAAATAGTATTCTAGCATTTTATGCTTAAGGGATTGCCTGGGACCCTCACCCTCAGCAGGATCTACAGGTAGAGATGCCTTAAAAGAAGGTGTGGAAGGAATTCTAAGGCTGTGTTCAGCTAATATGAGTAAAAGGATAGTTCCTAAAAGGAAATATTTTTATCCATTCATAAGCAGGGTGCAAAGGACAATTATTTCATTTTTTCCAAAATGGTAATTTAAGAATAGTACATTTCTGAATTATATTTTTCTGTAAACTCTAGTAAAACAATACAAAGAATGTATATGCAATATAGGATTCATTTAGAGCTTGATATGTATTTTAATATGTTATATTAAAAATATGACTTAGAAAACTAACTCATAGACTGGGAAATGAGATGTGTCAGTCACCCATCTATATGAAAACATATAAACAAAAGATAAAATGTGTGGCAATACTCTGAGTAGTAAGACTGCCAAAGATTTATATTTATTTTATTTTGGAGGAGAGATAAAGGGAAATGGCAAGAGATTGTATAATATAATAATGATGTAAAATTAATAATTAGGAAGGAGAGCTAAATAATATATTGTTTACAAATATCACAAAATTTGGGTGGTTTGCAACTACTAGCAATAACTGAAAATATGTCTACTGGTATGAATATAGAGAGGCTACAACTTTGAGTAGGAAATATCAAAATAGGATTAGGCTTTGAAAAATGTAAAGTAATGCATCCAGAATGAAAAATTCACAGATAATCAGGGAAATGGAGCTACGGTACTTGGAAAATAGTAATGTTGAATGAGACTTGGGAGTGATAGTTACAGAAAATTAGTATGAGATTGCAAAGGGTGATATAGTGGTTTATAAAAACTGTTTGGGCAGCCCATGCAGAGATAACACAACATGAGTCAGACAAGTGTGTCCATTTACGAAAACCTCAGTACCAGAAGGATGTCATCATACTGGAGTGAATTCGGAGAGAGTTACAAAAATGATTGAGGGTCTGGAAGGGCTGATGTGAAGTAAGATTAAAAAGAACTAAATATGTATGGCATATCCAAATATAGACTATATCGCTGCAAAATGTAAGGTACTCACATACTGAGGAGAGAAAACTTTTCAAAAAAGTTTAAGCAAAGATTGTTGGGAACATTCTGAAGAAAACCAAAATAGAAAAAGGTTAAGGCCAATTAGGGCTCTCGGTGGGTTAACTAGAGAAAATAAGTATACAGTTTTAGTTCCCTAGACCCATTTTGTAAAGTGGGGAAAAAATACTATATTCTCTCAGCCTTTCACTTTCCACATTTTTAAAATCAAGAGTAATGATCCCTCTTTGGCAAACTTAAGAGTTTTGCCTGGTAAGATTAATTATAGCCATGTTCATTTAAATATTATTTCAAAAGCTATTTAACACAATGCTTAGCATCTAGTATAGCAGAATCCAATTTTTTTCAATAATTGAATAAATTTATCCCAAAATGTACCTAAGCCTATTTAAGTTTAATAAAATTATTGAAGGGCTAAATATGAGCACATAATATGAAAACTTGAATTTGTAGTGATTTCTGGTATCATATAGCTTATAGTCTCATAGATGAATAAACATATAAATACTCAAGTATACAAATAAAATATGTTAATAACATGGTTGATGTTCAAAAAGAGCAACTGACATTCCAAAGAATTGAGACGAATGCTTCTAGGATGAGAAGAAAGAGGTGGCATTAGAATTGAGCCTTGATGGGTATTAGGAATCCAAAGAGAAGAGGTTGGAAAGAGGGACTAAAGGATTGAATCAGACCCTCAAACCTCAGAGGGAAGGTAGGAGAGGGGAGGGGTAAGGGTGAGAGATCAACCAAAGGACTTGTATGGATGCATGTAAGCCTAACCAATGGACACAGACAACAGGGGGGTGAAGGCATGAGTGGGGGATGGGGTGGGGGAATAATGAGAGGATAACGGCACATATGTAATATCTTAATCAATAAAGAAATATTTTTTTAAAAGAGCATATGAGTGAAAATACAAACCCCATGGCATAAAGTGTAAGCGGTTTGGAATGGCTAAAGAAGGAAACACAGAGATGTATGATGTAAAACAAATCTGGACATGTGTGCTGTCACTCATTGGAGAAGGACCATGGCAGGGACTTTAATGGGAACTGAGACCATGGAACAGTGGTTTTCAAACATTTTTAAGGATTCCATCCAACATATTCTTAAACAGAAGCCTAATCTATGGAGCAGATAAAAGCAGTGCTCCTCTGTTTGAAGTAGGTTAGAGGCCTAGACTCTTGCCCTCCAGCATCCCTTCAAGCTTACTCCCTCTATACTCCCAGAAGACCTGAGATCTTCCAAGAGACCCCTAGAAACTGTGGTGCACAGATTGAAGGACACAAATATTAGCAAAAAGGAATGAGAATTTTTGAACAGTGCAATGAAATTATCGGTACAGGGCTTAAAACACACACACACACACACACACACACAGAAATGGGAAGGATGGGTTAAATTACTGGTAGGCTTTATGAGTCTGACTCTAAGTGGTAACTGAGAAATAGAAAGGTGTGGCTTTGACATTAGCTCAGAAATATTCCTTCCTGGCATGCTATATCTTTTACTTATTATCTCATTTAATCCTCAAACCCTGCATGGCAATTAAAATCTCCCATTTTTTCCAATAAGAAAATTGAAGTTAAGAAAGTTTAACTTGCCCAAGTGAACATAGCTAATCAATAAAGCAAAATTTATAAATGTCAAAGTCCAAGTTTCTTTCACTAAAGATGTTCTCTATCAATGAATAATGAAGAATTCATTAGTAAGCATTCATTATTATTGTCATTGGAGGATGGGATCAGTATTGATACTTTATTACAAAAGTGTCACAGTTATCTTAGTCATATCTTGGGAACTGATACTATTATATTATTATAGTAATAAACCAATTTGATTTGATGTTTTCATGACTATTTGGAAAAGTTATTTCTGGGCAAATAGCCTTTTAGAAGGAAATTCTTTAGTTTAGATTTCCTGTATATGAACATTTGCCAGAAACATTGATTAACTTATTGATAATATCTCAAAATGACCATACAAATAATTAACATCATCAAGTCTCAAAAATATTATATAGACTAATGAATAATTTGAGAATGCACATGTTCAAAGAGTGTTAAATTCTTTATAGATATTTGAGGAATTTTTCTGTAAACTGTTGGGAGGTATTTACACAAAAATGCCACATCAAACTAGATGAAGGTGAGGATAAAAACTTCTTAGAGGAGGTTATTGGAAAACGATACATTAACATTAACTATATGAAAAGTGGTATAATTATTCATGTTCTTCCAAAGATGCTTTTCCAAGTGACTAAACTAAATAAAACAACAAAACATACATTTCTTATTTTATTTTCAGTTTCAGTTTACATTCAATATTATTTTGTATGAGTTTCAGGTGTACAGCATAGTGATTAGATGTCATACTTTTCAGAGTGATCCCCCTGATTATTTCTAGTGCCAAACTGGCACCACATGTAAGTATTACAATATTATTGACTATATTCCTTATGCTGTGCTTTACATACCAAAATGGACTTTTTTTTAAATATATTTTATTGATTTTGTACAGAGAGGAAGGGAGAGAGATAGAGAGTTAGAAACATTGATGAGAGAGAGTCATCGATCAGCTGCCTCTTGCACACCCCCTACTGGGGATCTGCCTGCAACCAAGGTACATACCCTTGACCGGAATTGAACCCGGGACCCTTCAGTCCCCAAGCCGACGCTCTATCCATTGAGCCAAACCGGTCCCGGCGGGACTTTTTTTTTTTTTTTTTTTTTTTTTTTTTAAAGATAAAGCTGAGGTTCACAGGGTGAAATGATTTGCCACATGTCAGCTACATTGGAATTCACTCCTAAGATTCCATTGCTCTTGAAACAAACAATCAAAGAAACAAAAATCATTTTTATTGATTTCAGAGAGGAAGAGAGGGAGAGAGAGATAGAAACATCAATGATGAGAGAGAATCATTGATTGGCTGCCTCCTGCATGCCCCCTCATGGAGATCAAGCCTGCAACTCAGGCATGTGCCCTTGACTAGGCTCATACCTGGAACCCTTTAGTCCGCAGGCCGATGCTCTATCCACTGAACCAATCTAGCTAGGGCTACAGTTTTTGAAAATTCTCAAGAGTGCTTAAGTTCTGGCCTATGGGTCAAGATTTTAGCTTTGTGACTTTTTATACCAGTACTAGAGGCCCGATGTACAAAATTCATACAAGAGTAGGCCTTCCTTCCCCGATTGCCAGCTTCCCTCTGGCACCCAGGATCAGGCTTCCCTCGGGCCACTGGCAGGCACCCAGGACTTGGGCTTCCCTCGCAGCCCCAGCTTCATCCAGAAGATCATCCTGAAGGATGTTTGGCTATTAGGCTTTTATTATTATAGATGCTCTTGGAAAGTTAATTAGCTGCTCTGTCTCCTTTTCTTCACTTAGAAGTGGGAGTATTATTACCATCTATTTCACAGAGTTATTTTGAGTATTAAACCAAATGAATAAATCCGTGGGAATATTTAGTACACATGGGTAGAAATGGAAGAAATCAAGCATAGCTAAAAGGTAGAGAATAGTGAGAACAGTGGCAGAGGAGCAGCTGGGCAGGAGCAGGGCCAGGCCACAGTGTGCTCTGGAGATTGTGTTAAGAGCCCATTCTTCTCTAAAGACACTAAGAAGCCAATAAATTGTTTTAAGCAGAGACATGACATGATCAGATCTATGAAAAGTCTAATGTTGAAGTTTACCAAAGAGGTCATGATTAAGATTATTAAATTTGTTTTCTCATTCTGGAACATGCAGACGATCTGGATCAGGGTCTGGTAGAGCAGTTTTATTCCATAAGTCCTAAAATAGAAAAACTTATCATTGTATAGGATAAGGAAAGAAGGATATTTAGGAGAAACGATAATGTATATTAGACAACATAAGTTAGAGAAGGACATTAAGAGGAAAAAGTGTTGCCCTGGCTGGTTTGGCTCAGTGGACAGAGCATTGGCCTGCCAACCAAAGGGTCCTGGGTTTGATTTCAGTCAAGGGCAAGTACCTTCATTGCAGGCTCCTCCTGGGCCTAGGCCCTAGTCAAAGCTCATGCAGGAGGCAACCAGTCAATGTGTTTCACACTGATGTTTCTCTCTGTCTTTTCCTCTCTCTAGCACTCTTCCTAAAAATCAATGGGAAAATATCCTTGGGTGAGGATTAACAAAAAGAAAGAAAGAAAAAGAAAGATAGAACAAAGAGAGGAAAAAAAAACACAGTTAGTTCAAGTAATGATACCTAGAAACATATGTATAGTATATGTCGTATTCCTAGATAATAATAATGCCCACATAATACAATTATTGTCAATATGTAAGTAACTAGAGAAAGAACAAAATTAGAGAATAAAAAAAGGAATTGCTTATAAATATACATGCATACATAAAGAAAAATCATATCCTCTTTATTGTGATTTAGCATCCTGAATCTATTATTTGCTTAGACATAGATTAAAATATATAATTAATAAAAATTTCAGGTAAATGTAATTTCATATTTTAAATACATGGCTATCTATAACAATAATAAAATTATAATATGCAAATCAACCAAGTGGCCAAACAGTGGAATGACCATCCAGACAACCTACCAGACAAATCTGGGTGAGGCAGTCACCTTAGCTGCAAGGGCTGAGCCCCTTGCACAAATTTTGTGTATCGGGCCTCTAGTATATTATATATAGCTAGATAATGTGACAGATAAACAGAAAAGAGCATAAGAATGTTAGAAATAAATTGCATTGAGATAATTTTGCTTTAAAAAATTTTTATTTTAAAGGCAATTCAGAGGAATAAATGGTTTCTGGGCAGCCAGATGCCAGCCAAATCTATAAAGAGCCAGTGCAGCTCCAATCTATCATCTGGAGCTTACTGGTGCCGAGCCCAACCTTAGCCAAGAGAATCAAGTATAAAATGTGTTCAGACCTCCTGATTCCTCTCCAACATTTTGCACTCTGCTTTGGCTGATGTTCCTTTACGTTAGATTGTCACTTTATTGTTTTCAAAAGAAGAAAACATACTTCATGGAAAAATAAAAATGTTCTTAATAAATGTGTTTAATAAATGCAAATGATTCTAAAGTTGATATTATAGAATTGGTTAAGACTCTAGATGAATATTTCAAAATATCATGTTATCTAATTATCTGAGTTATTTAGGAAAGATCTTTTTTTCTCCCTCCCTTTTTTCTTCCCTGCCTTCACCCCTCCTTCCTTCTCTTTCTCTTGCTTTTTTTTATTTTTTAATATATTTTTATTGATTTCAGAGAGGAAGGGATAGGGAGAGAGATAGATAAAAACATCAATGATGAGAGAGAATTATTGATCGATCAGCTGTCTCCTGCATTCCCCCCACTGAGGATGGAGCCCACAACCCTGGCATATGCCCAGATCAGGAATGGAACCAGTGACTTTTTGGATCCTGGATCCACGCTCTACTGCACTTGGTTGGGCTGTCTTGCTTGCTTTCATTGACTAAACTAACCTAGTGGTTGGTGATTGCTTCCTATCCAGTGGCCACAGTGCCACAGAACCTGAACTCTGATAAATAAATAAAAGCTAATTTGTCACTGAGAATTTTTTTGGTTTGCATTTTTACAGCCTGTTCTAGTCACTGCATTGCTCAGTTTTGTGTCACCAATTTAGAGAGCAATGAGACCAACCTTAAACCACTTTTGTCTAATATTACAAAATAGGTTTTTGTTCTTAATTAATTATATTGAGGAAACTGGTTATAGGAGATAATTTCACAAAACATTTTAGAAATTGTGTATTTTCCTAACTGAAGCATGTAATGTTTCTGCAGAGGACATATCAAACTTGCATGTTACTTTATAAATCATAGTCATCATAGTCTTTATATTATTTTATCTCACTCATCCCTCTGATATTCACTCACAACTAGCTATATACAAAATCAAAGAAGATGCCCATCTTAAAAAATTTATAGACTGTCACTTACTCCTTCTAAAACCTTTAAAAGGAGATTCTTATTAACTCAACTTGAGGCCTATAAAGTTTTAATAATTTAAATCAATAGTGTGGGAATGCTGGGTTAAAGCCTTCTGGATCCATGATTCTGAGTCTCTGACATAGCCTCTGCTCATCAATCTTTTCTGGGAAGCCCCATGAGTATTCATGGGAGTCAGGAGAACCTGAGTTAGGATCTCCACTCTGTCTTTTAATAACTGTTAGAATGTAAGCAAATTCCTTGCCTTTTTGGAGTCTCCCCATTTGAGATAGGGACTATCTTACAATGCTGTGAGGAAAGTTAAATGAGAATGTGGTGATGAAACACAAAAAGCTGAGACCAGTGTGAGGTGAATGAGGCACTTACCATAGGTCCTGGCACCAAAACACAAACAATTATTTCAACATTTTTTTAAAAATTGGCAAATTATGACATGTATCAACTGCCTATTTTTGTTTAAAATAATGTTTTATCAGAAATGTGGTTGTATGAGGAAGAGAGAACCATGGACATGTAAGGCTAAATCCTGTCTTTATTTAAAATTTTGATATTTTGTTCATGCTTGTAGCAGGCAAAAATCTAAAAAGCTTTCCAATGATGTCCTTCCCTAATCTCCAAAACCTATAAATGTGATAAGCTAAAACTCTCATGATTTTGTACAATATATGTTATGTTTTTTAAGAATAAATTTATTGTGTTATGTTATATGTCACAGTTGACCAAAGATAGGAAGATTATTTGGGTAATTTTCTTCTAATCACATGAGCCCTTAAAAACGAAGAGCTTTGACTGGTTGAGGGCAAAAGAGAAAGCAGAAGTCAGGGAGATTCAAAGCATGGGAGATATCCAACTTGCCACCACTGCTTGTGAAGGAGGAGGGAGACACAGGCAGGAACCGGGGAGTAGCCACAAAGAATAAGAATGACTAATAAGCCCAGGAAGCAAGAAAATGGAGACCTCAGTCCTACAATCTCTCTCTCTCTCTCTCTCTCTCTCTCTCTCTCTCTCTCTCTCTCTCACACACACACACACACACACACACACACACATACACACACAAAAACAAAAAACAAAAAAACAAAAAAACAAACAAACAAAAAAAACCTGAATTCTGCTATTAAAAGAATTGAACATGAAAGAAGATTGGGATCTCCAATTTGATTTCAGCTCTGTGAGATCCTGAAAGGACCCTGCCATGCCATCATGAACTTATGACTGTAACATAATAAATCGATATTGATTTAAGCCACTATAGTTGTAATTTTTATGCAGCAGTAGAACCAATATCACCACTGACTCCTTCTAGCCCATACTCGCCCCCCTTTCTACCCCAGGCTATTCAGCACACTATTATCTGTGTCCATGGGTTATGCATATATGCATACAAGTTCTTTGATTAATCTCTTCCCAACTACCCATCCACACCCACCTTCTTTCTGAGATTGGGCAGTTTGTTCCATGCTTCTATATCTATAAATCTATTTTGTTTATCAGTCTACTTTGTTCGTTAGATTCCACATGTGAGTGCTATCATGTGATACTTGTTTTCCTCTGGCTGGCTTACTTAGTTTAGTATAAGGTCTCTGCCTCTCAAACACTTTGCAGGTATGTTCCTCCTATGCATTTGGAAATATATCTTCATTCTTTGATATAGAACTTTAGACTCATATTAATAATAAAATTTATTCCCCAAAATTTCACCTTTCTCCAACTTTCTTTTAAAACTATTTTTGCTAGTTGTAGAAGATTTGGCAGTTGTGAGTTTGGGAAACCTGAGTTTGGATATAGAAAGATGAGAGCAAAAAGATAAATGGCCAATAAATTTGCTTTCTGATCTGGCTCATATGTGTCTAAATTATTAGAATGACTCTCACTCAGGAGTTCTTACTTAATTACAAGATAAAGAGAAGGAAACTAGCTGTAAGAATCATTTATAACCACACATATTAATGACAATTTTCACTGTGATTGAGTCATAGGTATTTTATATCTACAGAGAGTGGTCATTTTTACTGTGCATGTTGATTCACAGTTGCATAACTAATCATGACAATTTTATTAATTGCTTATTATCAAGGGTTCTCTCTTTTATTTGAGAACAAGTGACTTCCTTCCCTCACATTGGTGCCTTATATATCTCTGTGTGATAGAGATTAATGCATAAAGCTTTGCAGGAAACTGCCTCATTGATTTTGTTGCCTTTATATTTGTCTTCTTTAGTTGATTTCCACTAACATAGAGGGAGGATGTATAGTCCATTTCAGTGGGACACACAGGGTCCTGCCCACAGTGGTTGGAATTCTGGCTGAAATCAAGGCAGCTGAGCAATAAAGTGGTTAAAGAAATATTTTTTAGAGAAATGAATGCATTGAATCATTGGTTGTTTTAAAAAGTTTTCTGTATAGTGCCTCTTTGATGGAGGCTCTTTTATAAAGTACTAGTACATGCATGTGTTTTGTAAACTAATTAGAAAACGGATTGCAAACACTGATGTAATGAGGTGCCTGGAAATATTATTCAGTGTTATAAGTTGTGCATAAGTTCTATCTCTGAAATTTATGTGTTTGAATATGCTACCTGATCCACTATTCTACTATATGATTAAGAAATGTTTTCAAAACCCCATGTTGTTTTTCCTATTATTGACTTAAATTGATTTCTGATATTTTTATTCAATAATAAATTCTACTCTTAAACATATCTTAATCTAGAAGCCTCAAAGCTAATGATGAATGAATAATTTCCACCTCCGGACATGGGACTTCCTTTTAGAGAAAACTCCCCAAAAGTCTTTACTGAAGGAAAGTATCAAATCAGAACCATACAGTCTTCTGTGCTATGATAGCACATTGAATACAAGAAAGCTGATGGGGTAGTTTTAAAAAATGTCCTGACAGAGTCAAGGTGATGGCCATTTTTAGCTGCCCTGCTATCCATCACCTCTTTCAGCCAAGCATACTCCATCATATGCAACAGCCTCATGAATTTATGCATCAAGCTGTGCAGCCAGTCGTGCCGAGGGCGCTGGTGACAAGTGAAATTGCTGTGCGCCTCATTTAGCTGTTTATTGCGCCTGAGTACGTGTTGCAGCTGTCATCCCACGATGGGATGATAGTGCTCGTTAATAGACAAGACAGGCAAATAATGATGGAGGCCACAGCAAGAGATGCTCATCTGCCAATGGGCTCTGAGCAATATCACAAACATCCACAAAGTTTTTCATCAAAAGCAGCTCTGTAAGGAAATAGAGAGGCCAAGGCTGATCTTCATGGGACTAACAATGGAGATTAAACTTTTGAAAAAAGTCTAGCCCAGGAGATTGTGTAACTTAGGGTTAGCTTTTGAGCTCCCATGCCATGCTTTTTCCCTTTTAAAAGAATCAGAGGAAAATGACCACACAAACCAACCAGGTTTGATACCAGTGTTTGATTTGACTGTATTCCTATCACACACCCTGGGATTAACCTTAACCCAGCTGAGCACCGGGCCTTATTCTACTGTCAACCATGGCCCAAGAATTTGTGAATGTTATTTTTTTCAACTATTTGATGACTTGTTTTAGACATTTAAGATTTGGAATTGAATCTTTCAATTCTTCTCAGTAATTCAATGGAAAGTACCTTGGAATAGAAATATTCTATCTTTAGATTTGAATGGAATTTTCTTTTATATAAAATTGAATTATTCTCAAGCACTCATATCTTGGCATATAGGGAAGAGGCTCTTAATAAAATCTCTCTGAGATGAAAGCCTGTTAAACAACTGTTTTCAATTCCTTCCTGCTCAGAGTATGTGGTGCTTAATCTTATGCGTATTTTATAGTTGATGATTAGCCAGTGCCTCATGTAGGAGCTTAAACATGAATCTTTATGATTTTTACCTACAAATTCTTTATTTTGTAATAATATAGAACTTAAAGAGTTTATTAGTATGTTTGATATAATGATATGAAGCAAATCTGACAATCCTTTGCAGACTTTTATATACAATAGTAATACCTGGGAGAACTTGATTTCTTTGCTTTTTAAATTGGATATTATTTTGAATCCAAAATAGAGAAACAAATATCAATGTCCAAATTGTGAACCTTGTGCAGAAATAATTTTAGATATTTTTTAATTTAACAGAAGAGCTGGGGAAACCCATACACACTAAAAAAATTGGAAATCAAATATAGGAATAATTCACACACACTATTTGGGAAATAGCTTTCCTGGCTATAATAAGATGAGGCCATGGTCTTTCAGTGGAGTCCATCTTACTGTGAGGGAAGCCCATCAAAAGTTTAACAAAATGTTATTAAAAACTATGCCAAGAACTAGAGAAAGTACTAAGTAGAACTACTTAGAGAGAATGCCCTTATTGGGATCACAAAGCTATAATGATAGAGAAAAACTTTAAAACCCTGCAATTTGGCCTACTTATTTTTTTTAAGGATAAGGGAACCAAGTATCAGAGAAACCAAGTGATTCAGCAAGTCTGTATTAAGTCACTGTAGCATCTGCATTGAACCCAGGTCTCTGAGACCCTAGCGTCCTCTAGGGCTGCCTCACTGGTGACCTTTCTCACATCCTTTCTGTGACCAACAGTGTGAGCTGCTTTGATTCATTTTTCATATTTATTTACAGAAGTTTTATTTTTACTTGTTACTTTGAAAGAATACCTAATTTGTTTATGTATCATTTATATATGCTCATATCTTTAAATGATAAAATAGAAGAGTGGAGACTATAAGGCATCTAGCAATAAGTTTAAAATAATAAGGGTTGTGTAATGAAAGAGAAGGGTTATAACAAAAAAAAGCCAGACTAAGGATAATTACTAGATTTGAATATAAAATTTACCACTGATTTAAAAAGGTTGATTCATTCTTAAATGTGATCATTGTCTTTGAGCCAAAAATTACTTCAGTGAGAATGCATCTTTTAGTTTTATGATGGAAGTAAATGAGAAAATGTAAGTTAACTTGCAAAGAAAATAGTCTTATGATGTACACTTTAAGAATACATATATTCTGTTAAGTGAGGCACATATGTATTAATTATTTAAAGGCCCCTTCCTCCTTTAAAACATTCATGTCTGTGAATCTTTTGTTATTCAAAATGCATAACAAAAATCATTAAAAACAACTTTCCACTGGGTGCCTTGATTCAGAAATATCTATTTGTCTTAGAAGTCTTTGATAAACACTTAGTATACAGGGCAATGTGTATTCTGCAACAATTAATTTGAATGCACAGTAGACATCATTATACAGGAGGTACAGAATCACATTTGGATTATACGTTAGAGTAGTGATTTAGCTTAGAGCCTTAATGTAAAATCCTATGGACTATCATGAAATAACTTCATGTACTTTATTTCCTTTTCCTTGTTTTGTACTTACTGTAGCATAGTACAGAGGGGGCTATATTGTTCTGCTTCTTTGCTTTTTCAAATATAACAACAAAAATCCTTTTCTTTTCTTTTTCTTTTTTTGGTATTTACAGCAAATTTATATGTTGACTCCTTTTTCTTAATGAAATGGAAAAGAGATGTGTGTTACATACACATGCACACACAAAGTTTTATTAATGTTTCATAAAATGGTTGCTACAATCAAAGGAACTGCTCTGAAAATTAAATTACTGGGCTGACTCTGAAAATCAGCATAATATGCTCTGTTTAATTCAGTCATGCTAAGATGTTAGATTCTCCTTCATTCTCTCAGCTTTCTCTCTCCTTCACCTGGGGGCATCTGCTGATGAGTCTCTTCTAGAGGTTGTTTAATGACTATTTTACAGGAACTGTCAGCTTTCTAAAGCCCAGTGGCATTGGGCGTCAGTGTATTACCAGCCTTTTTACACCATTTGCCTGACTAGAAATCGGAGGTTTAAAAGTACAAGAAAAGCTCCTATTTGATTTAATGACTGGCTGATGGAGGTCGATTAATCTTTCTAAGCTCAGATGTTTTACTTATAAAGGTCATCTATTGTTTGTTTATGCTCACTTTTCTGATTTTAGAAACACAAGAAATAAGAAGACCATTTTGAGAGGAGCAGATAGTTGCCTTAAGAAAATCCGTGTCTTATGCACTCTAGGATTTGGACACAAATCCTAATTATACAGTAAGTGAAGTGAACACAGCCTTTACATTAACCTATTATAAAGCTGCATAACCACGATACCTGCTCAATTTGGTTAAAAAGTGAAGACGGTAGCTTTGTGATTTGTTGTTGTTGTTTTGTTTTTTTCTTTCGGGAAAGGGTTATTTGCTTCCATTTGAAAAAAAAGCAGATTTTTTTGGTTATGTAAAGAAAAATAGTTTTCCTCCCCCCTCACCCCTTTTTTTGAAAAAACAAAGACAAACATAAATCTTTTTTAGCACCATCCTCTTGTTTAACAGTATATTACATCTATTCAGATTAGGGTCTCTAATAATAATAAAAATAACTAAAAATTAAAAACTAAAAACTCAATGAGAATTTATCATTTTGTCAAATTAGATGAATTCATTATAATCTTGATATATTATACAATACAAATTCTAGTTTGCTTTTTGAATCTCAACATGAGTACTCGGAACATTGATCAAATTATTTTTGTCAGCTTTAATTTTTTATCTGGGGATAACTCAATCAAAGCTAGTCAACAAAGAGCCATGGCCTGAGATCACAAAGAAAGTAGCACACAGAAGATGATGCTGGGGAAATAGTCAACAATTAGTACATTTATCCTTAAAAGATATGACACCATAACAGAGTCATTCCTTGAGCAGGCAAAATAGAATCAAACCACTGGTCCTCCAAACAAACAGAATGGAACAGTGAATCGGCAGTTTTTCCTGAATGGAGTTTCTTATTAGAAGTGACTATAGGAGAATCAGACCCAGAGCATGTAGGATACACATAGTGAGCAAAGATGATTGTTTATTCCCTCTCTTCTTTTGAGAGTAAGAATAACATAAACACTGAAGAAAAATAGTGTCTCATAGCTTTTCATTTGCCAGTCTATTCAGACATATAGAGCAAGGGCATCTGGATATCAATTTTAGAAAACCCCTAGAGATATGAATTTTGCTATCACCGAGCAATTCAGAGTCTCAAAAAAACCTAAGCACATTAAATAAACTTAAAGCTGTTTGCTGTTTGATTCTCAAATCCACATTCTACTATTAAATGGCCACAGAGCAACCATACATACTAAAGTGATGGCAAATTTTTCTTCATGTATTCTTTGAAATGCATTTCTAAAGGCAACTTCAGGAGAAAGAATAGCTGATAGGTGGCCTCTGGTAGGACTGGCATAGCATAGTGTAGCTGCTAAAGAGGCAGTAGCTCAAACAGCACCTCTTCCTGGAAAGTTCCTGGACTTCTTTTATTCTACAGCCACTTCCTTGGGCTTTTACTACATGGAATAGTATTAATTTGTTTACAATGTGATTTTTCTCTGGAGATTTGTCCTCACAGGAGCAGGGTCTGTTTCATGTTTATCTTGACTTATCCCAGTACTTAGACTGCCCAAGCTATGGTCTCAGTCTGTGATTACCACACAAAGCACTTAAACTCAAGATTATTCAATTTCTCATTGTAAAACTCAGGATTGGATCTATCACAGATTCCTGACAGAAATGATACTCTGATTCTTTGGTCCCTGATATTCTTATTGTGGTCAGCCATTTTCTCTTAGTCTAGTTGAAACTCTAAATTATTACTATTTAACATTTACTAAGCAGTTGCTTGGGCATTAATATTATACTTATGATATTGATATCATCTCCTCTAATTCTCACAGCAATCCTGTGAACTAAGTTTTTTACAGATAGTGAAACTGGGGCTCAGACAGACTAAACACTTGTCCAAGGATCACATTAGCCACAGGTGGCATAGAGAAGGTCCAAGCCTTGGTCTCCCAGTGCTGATATTTTACCATTTCCCTTATGGTGCCTAATTCTATCTCTGGCTTATTTATTCCTAGACTTCTAAAAGTATAGTATTGTAATGAGTAGAATTCCTGAAGGAAACAATAGGACCTTCTGTGAAAAGATTGATTTATTATGAGTCAGACACTCTGCGTTATACTATTATCAGAGGTTATGAAGTTCCTCTGATCCCCCCTATCTTTTCCCATCCTCTGGTGGCCAATATCATGCATTTTCAAGACAGCTGGCCAATGGACTGTGTGGCCATAAAATAGAGCTCAGCAAGCTGCTCACACAAGGTTTGAACTTGTGACCTCAGTGTTGCTTTCATCACACCCAAAGCAATTGAATTAAATAGCCAAAGACAAGTATAACAAACATATAAGATGAAGCACTGCCCAGAGATGTGGAAGAATTTATCAGTTTGACCATTTGTATTTAATTAATTTCAATTTTTCATGTTGGACTTGCTCTTTGTAAAACAATGCACTCAAAACTGCAGAATAAATACATCGTCTGGACCTCTAGAATTTAAAGTGTGAGGGAAGAGGCAAAAATAAAGAGTATGGAGGACCACAGGCCCTAAGAAAGGATAACTGAAGTGTCATGGAAGTGCAGAGCTAGAACGCTCATCTAATGTGAGGTATCAGAAACAGCTTTGTGAGGGGGCCATGATTATCTCCCTCCCTTCCTCAAGTCCCTTGCGTACTGTAGAATCCTTTAAGATCAGGACTAGCCACAACTTGTCACATCCCAGGACTTTTTAGTAGCTGATTGGCTGTCAGAGCTTCTTGGATCTCCAGTTATTACAGTGGTTCTTACTGGACCTTACTCCTCTGTATTGTGATCTTGTTTCTATTTAAATCCAACCAATTCAGGTGATTTCCAATTTGTTCTTTCTTTTGGTTTAACATTTACTGATTCTTTAGTCCTCTGGGAACTAACTGGGCCTTGTCTCTTATTTTGCTTTTCCCCTCTAACTTGTTTGGTCCACTACCCCAGCATTATACTGATGGTCCTGCTGCAATTACCATCAGAGTCCCTGAAGTCTTTGCTCCACACTATTCTCCTCAGCTTTCAGAGGAGCCCAGCAATTTCCATCTCATCCTTTGTGTTGCCACAGCTCTGACTGCCTTGGTTCCAAATTCTAGAATATCTTGAAAGAAAAACTTAACATTTAACTTTAAATGAAGTGAACCTGGGAACTGTGGGCTAACAGGCCAAGGTTGGCTTGACACAACTAGCAGAGACTTACAGATGGACTTAGACTTTTAGTTAATGGGTAAGGAACTAATTAAGAGAACAATGTCAAAGAATGGCTTTCTCTTCTCCAGTGCAATGGATTGAATGTCAGTGTCCCCTCAAAATTCACATTGAAATCCTAATCCCCAATGTTATAGTTTTATGAGATGAGGGCTTTAACAGATAATCAGATCATGATAGTGCGGTCCTTGTGTTTATATGAGTGCCTTTATAAAGAGACCCAAGGGAGTGCTCTTGCAATCTTTCCACCATGTGAGGATACAATAAAAAGAGGGCAGTCTGCAAGCCAGAGAGGGTCCTCACCAGAACGCAACAGGCATGCTGATAACCCTGTTCTCAGACTTCCAACCTGTGAGAAATAATTTCTAACCACTCAGTTATGGTACTGTGTTATACCAGCCTGAACTTTCAACCTCTCTTTCTCCACTGGCTTTTTCTTTAATATCCCCCTAACTTTGATTCTGTAAGACTTAGTACCAACCAAGCTGAGCATATGGGAAATGCAATGGTTTGTTTTATTGCATTCATTGTCTACAGATCCATTGTTTTCTTCTAGGAATTTACTCCATAAAAATGAATTATTATCTTAAACCACCAAAAATGTGTGTTTTAATTTATAAAGTTTAGAATAAAAGAATATTCCTATTATTGTTCAGTAAGTAGTAATTAATTTAATAGCTTTTTTTTTTTTTATCAATACCAGCTCTTAAGTTAGTATGCCTGCAAATGCATGTGATATTTAAAATTAGCTTCAACTTTACTATTACCATGTGTGTCTCATTAGGGTAATATCAATCTCTTGTTAAGAGACACCTTCAATACTCAACCTTAATATATGTTATTTTGGGGATCCAACTAAGGCATGTCATGCCCTTGAGTATGCTTAACTATTTATTTTCTAAATTTTCTATGAAATAATGCTGACAAAAAAAATCTATAACAGTTTAAAAAGGATGGATTTCCTACCAGTAATTGCATACAAAACACAATATAATTGAACCCAAATTTGTTAAAAGATTGTTCTCTATTGCTTTGTCAATAGAATTTGAGGACCTACATAAGTTCCACATCACCTTTTTTTTTCATAAAGTTTCACTGAGTTTAATAGACTGTCTCTTTAGATCTAAAATGATAACTGGAATATAAAATTCAGGTAGGAAAAGAGGTTGCTTCATAGACTTATTTAAACACTATACCAAGTCATTTCTGCCAAGTAAATGAATTCTGATTGCTGGCTAAAACATTTGGGAAAAATTAAGGAAGTTCATGCTGACTAATAGGTGCTAATGTGTGGATAATAATTAGTGCAATTAAGTGACTGGTGCTGTGTAGGTGAAAGTTTCAGGATACAAGACATTAATATAGGGTTTTCTGTACACATAAACAAAGCTCTAAAATGGGCTAATGTGAACTGTGAAATATGGAAATACTTAACAATTTTGGAATTGTCATTGCAGTTATGTTACTCTTAGGTATAGAAATTCTATGAATGTAAATCATTATAACCTTGCAATATTCTCAAAGATAATGTTTATATCTATATCATAAACCTATACATGGAAAACAGATTTGAAAGTCTGATACAGGTTCTAGTAACATTAAATTTATGTGTATGAAGTTAGAAAATTTTCATATATATGAGGCCACTCTATCTAGTTGGCTACTCAAATATTTATTTTTCTATACTTCTTGACCACTATCCCCCCAAAATAAAAATAAAAACATTTGTGCTTTTATTTTTAAAATGCATCTATATGTATTCATTTTCTCTCTGTCTCTTTCTCTCTGTGTCTCTCCTCCTATTACTTATCTGAATATTTAGGACCACTTTTCATTGTAAACAGTACAAAATTATAGCTGAGAATCACTATGGTCTTAGTTCATCTAACATGGGGAATAAATTATTATTCTCTCTTAGAAATACTGCTGTGTCAAGGTCAGGGTTGAGGTCATTTACAAGCCAATGTAGAGGACAGCATATAATTTACTAGCCAGAATCACTCACAGCTGATGGTGTGTCGGGGGGCTGGGGAACTTTCCATCAGAAATCTATATGCATTTAGCTTTCATAAACAAATGCTTTTAAGAGCATAAAAAATCATGTAGTGAGCTTAATTAAGAAGCCTCAAATTACCCACTACTTTTGTTCACCTTTGAAAATATAGTTAGTAGCAGATGATTAGCGACCTGTGTGTTTATTCAACAAGAATAAGGAACTCTAAATCAATGTGTTCTAATGTGCTGTCCTTTGCAAATGAAGGTAACACTATTGATTCACAGTCGACAGGCATGCATTCATTTCTCTTTCTTTGGAGGGGGTAAAGTATTGACGATGAGAGGAATATCATCTTCAGTTTCTTAACTTGTCGAATTTGTAATCAACAGCTTTAATCCAAGAAATAGCTGCCCAGGACAAAACAAGTAGCCCTTGATTGTGAAACAGTTTACACAGGATAATTCTGTGTTGTTGTTCTTTGTACATTTTTGACTTGGGGGGGGGGTGGGTTTAAAATAGTTCAGATACTCATAGGTTTCAGATGTTCTTAATTGATAATCCTCTTCACCATACTCTTACTATGTATTCTCTCCACATGCTCTGTGCAGCTAGGAATGTGCCTCTGAAATAGAGGGGTGGGGGGAGACCATGAGGAAAAATCTATAAAATATTACAGTCAGACACCCTGGAGGTAAAATTTATCTGGCTCTGCAAACATGGTAAGTAAGATCATGGTCTGAACTTTGTCAGCTCAACTTGATATGTAAGCCAATATTGAAGCCAATCCTCATCATTTCATTCAAATTTCAAAATATTATGAAGAGGCCCTTGGTTGACAGATCCCACTCCTCTGCTCTCTATCCTGTGTCTTTCCATCTCTTCCCAAACACAGACATTCTTTCAATAAATGTTGCTCTAAGCAAAAGGGGTTCAAAGACAAATGAGACCCCAAAATTCTCTAGCAGGAACCATTGACAAATAGATAGATAATTATCTAATACATGTGTAAAGAGCCACAAGTATACATGCTCAATCCACGCTGCAGGTAGAAGGTAAGAAGGGATGAAGAGGGTGGAGTGCTAGGGAAAGCTTTCTAAGGAACTATTCCTGTTTATTCCTAAATTTCAAAGCTCCTCTTCTCTATTAACTCTTTCCCTGCACTGTGTAAACTTATTCAAGTTTTTCCCACTTTAAAAGGAAGAAAAATCTTCTTATCAGCCGGGGTTCTCTGACTAGAAGCCCAGCTCCTCCCCCTCCCTCACTAAGCCGGCCTTCTTCCTGGTGCCATTGCGCTGCCTCTACTTTCAGTCTCACCACCACTTAGCTGAAACCTTTGTCACTTTTGACCCTTCTTTCTGTTTTAGAAGCTGTTATTCACAGGAATTTTATGGAAGAGATCATTCAAATTTCTTCTCTTATCTTTTTCAGGATTTCAAATACTTCCCTCTGTTCCCTTTTTAAAAACTGCGGTGTTTTGTAGTTCCCTCGATGGTCAGTTTCTCTACGCATGTTCTATGTGTGTGTGAAGGGTGTCCCACTCATCTCTGGATTTTAACTAACACTTACATACTTTTATCTTCCAAATACAAGTCTCCAGCCCTCAGGTCATCTCTGTGTTTTAGAATTGAATATATATGATCTGGAATATTTCTACTTGGCCGTGCCAGAGACATTTTCACATTTCTTCCAGCATTATCCACAACTTCTCTCCTCATGTTGTCCTCCTTCTCTCGGCCTACCCCAACTATGTCAAAACATACTGCTCCTCATAATGCTTCTAACTCAGAGCTCTTGTGGCTCCCTCCCTCCTTACCTTCCCTTCCTTTCTTCTTTCCATCCATTGCTTCTTATAGACCATCATCAATACCTTCTAAATTTACTTCCTAAACATTTCTCAACTATTCCTTCTTGGCCCAATTAGTGCTTTTTTTTTTTTTTTCTTCCTTTTTTCTTTTTTCTTCCTAAAGCTTCTCTTATTTCACAATAGAGTTCAATGGCAAATTTAACATATACCTAAGGAAGCTTAATCATCTAGCCCCTCCTCTTTCAAGGTCCTGGGAGGGGTCTGACAATGTGTTCAGTCATGCATATTGGCAGATTTTCTATGCAAGATGTTTGGATCACGATCAGTCTAAGTTGCTGTCTCTTTCCTACTGCCTCTTTCTTCACAGAACTTTTCTTTAAGTTGAGTGGTACCAGAATGATTGTCAACATTTTTAAGCTCTAAGAGGAGGGTTGAGTTGGGAATACTTTGGTTTAGATTCATGGGACATATTAATATGGTTTGTATTCACTTATGTGAGGAGTTAAAGTATTGTTAGCTATCCAAAACAAGGAATGGCTTCCAGGAATATTCTTTACCCCTACGGTACCAACTCACCAAGAGTTCACAGACAGAGCAACTGACTTGACCATGTCCTGTGGCCCCAGAAGCAGAAATATGTGTATTATAGAGGACAAACAAGATTGAAAATGGACAGGCATGGAATCTAGTGGGCAGAAAACTTTTTTCATTCATCAAATATGTAAAACTGTAAGTGGAAAGCTCATTTCTCATTGATCTCTAGTCAACAGATGTTATGATGAAATATGCTCAAAAATAAAGCAAATGTGATTATAAACCCAACATGGATTTTCCTCTCCTTTTTTGATGAAAATAACATAAAGTAGAATTTATTAAATTTCTATATTTTTAGGCTAAATCTTGCAGTAGTGCTGTGTGGAAACCTGTGTTTAGTATATCTGAACATTACTGAATCACTTTAGAATCTACCTGACTCATCTTGTTCTGAAAAACGTTGCTCAGTTTCAAAGGAACTGACATGCAAAATTACTGCTGGTGAAGAAATAGCCTGAGGAAATAAGTATTCTGGTGATAAAAGTCCAACAAATGGCAGTTAATAAGCCAGTATATGTGGCATAGAAGTAATTTAACAACATATTTAAGTTATTCAGTGCATTCGAGTTGCTCTTATATACACCTTAAATTAATATTTCTTTTCCTAAAAAAGACCTTCAACCTTGATAGAGTTCATTATTTCATTTTACAAATAGATAACTTGAAATGGATACTGTTTAAATAACTTTTCCAAGGCCAGTTAGGTTTAATAATGGGTATAATAATGGTTACAGTAGGAATTAAATTCCAGTTCTTTTAATTCTAAAAGTCTAATTATTTTTACTATGCTATATTAGTTTTGTATATAATTACATTTAAAAAAATTATAAAACAGTTTTTCTACCAATAACCAAAGTTAATACCATCTTTTGACCAAATGATGCTACAATATAACAAAAGAAATTTGCTAGTTTTTACATTATTCTCACTTAAAATGCTTTGTGTGAGTTAAACTTTGTGTGAATTATTAGTTATTAATACCTACTGAGGGTTTTTTTTTAAGACTTTTGTTTTTAAGACTGCTAATGTAAATTTGAAGGATTAGCTAGTTAAGCCTTATCAAATTTTATTAAGTTCATTAATGGAGACCATTGTTAAATTTGTTTGTAAATCTTCAAAATTATCATTATGTGAAGGAAATGTATTTACATTTTACCCTCTGAAAGCAGCTAAAATAACATATGAAAAAATGAATCCTTGGAAAAATAATTAAAATGGCACCCAACTGAAAGATCATAACGAAACATGCCATGACAGGAAAGGGAAATTAAAAAACAAAATTAATCAGAATATGAAATAATCACCCATAATTGAAGCACCTTACAAAAATTAAAGATAGTGATTCCTTCAATGATCAAAGTAGCTTTAAAGGTATAAATATAATACATTGTAATACAACCTGCTACTTGGCACCAACCAATTCAGAAATATTTATGTAGGAAGAACAGAGAAAATGTTTCTTATATCTTAAAAGCTAAATCTAAAGAAAATCAAACTAATAAATGACAGTTTTCTCTTTAGCAATGTATACATTAAAATTTTTAATTTTATTTCTTCCAAAGACTTCAGAAGAGTTTTTTGACGGGGAAAAATCAAGAGGAGATTTTACCTTAGCATTAAATAAAAAAAAATCTTTGAAGTGGGATGCATAAAAAGGCAGTAAAATGGTCCAGTAGTTTGACATTTACAGATTTTTCTATCCTTAGAAATATTTAACTAAAATATTTAAGGAGAGTAGAATATGAAATGTGAAGTTGATAATTTATGTTTAAACAAAGAAAATATAACTGTCTATGGAATAAAATATCATTTTGAGTTGGAGGGAGAAAATAGTGAATGTTTCTGATAACCAAAACATAAGAATAAGGAAATACAAAATAAAACTGAATGAAGAAAAAAAAATAGATTCAAAATATAATGTAACTTTTAAAAATAAATAGAATTTAATTTAAACCATTACTTTATTTAAATGTCAAGGGTTGTTGTTGGTGGTGGTGTTTGTTTGTTTTTAAAACAAAACAAAACAAACAAAAAAAAACAATGGAAAAATAAATAAATCCAATAGGATATTTTAAATTTTGTCCTAACCTCATAGATGCATTTATTTGTCTTCTGGTCATTTTGTGAGTTCCAGAAAAGTATAATAGATGAGATCACATAAGAAGCATAACTTCTCCAAAAGATAGAAAATATTTCCTAGGTTAAAATAAAGCCTAAATAAAAGTCTAAAGTTATCTGAAGGAGCCACAATTGATAGCAGAAATTAGATAGACAGATATAGATAGATAGATAGATAGATAGATAGATAGATAGACAGGTGAAATTAGCAATGGTTTGCAATATAGTAATCATTATGTTGCATTTTTATCAATTCTAGTTTCAATTGTAAAAATTTCTGCCTCCTTATATTAAGGTTTAGAACATCTTGCCGAAACCGGTTTGGCTCAGTGGATAGAGCGTAGGCCTGAGGACTGAGGGGTCCCGGGTTCGATTCCAGTCAAGGGCATGTACCTTGATTGTGGGCACATCTCCAGTGGGAGATAATTCTCTCTCACTGATGTTTCTAACTCTCTATCCCTCTCTGTTAAAAATTAATGAAATATTAAAAATAAATATATATATATATATATATATATATATATATATATATATATATGAATGTCTGAAAAAAAAATGAGTGTGTCCCATCTCCAGGCAGGTATGAATGTTACGGAAATACTTATTGTAAGCGGAATTTGACTTTTACAGACTCTAGGAGGAATATCATCAAAGATACTCCACAGAAACATGAAAGTACACATAATAGTAAGAAATGAACAGAAACAAGAAGGATTTATCTTTCTTCCCTTGGAAATTATTTTTTAATTAAAAAATAATAAAGAAGTTAACCCCATAACTATTTTGTAACCGCAAATTTGTGTTTTTAAACTTTTATTTTTATTTTTAATGCAGTATGATATGTCAACTATTATTGAAAATAAATTTTAAAAGAAAACAAAAGATAAAAAATAAGGATGATTCTTTACAGCATGATGCTTATAGTTAGTGTTGGATTACCATTGACTCTCCCAAAACTGAGAAAGCCTATAAAGTGAAATGATAGGTATATTGTTTAAAGTCAGGAATAGAAAATAGCAGAAGGATACAAGAAAAACAGGAAGGTAATTACCCTGGAACTAAATCAGGTGCCACTCATGGCATTATAATATTTCTTTTTCATTCTTAAAAGTACATGAACCTACAGATCTCAAAAAGATAAGATTAAAAGGAGTAAATTGAGACTTTGGCCTGGAAGGATAAAATGCCTGGAAGTATTTTAAATTTCATCAAATGTCCCATTTCTCCCAAGAACCTCACCTAACCATCTTAATAACTCAATTTTGCATGCATGCCTGAACAATAAATTATGTGGTCTCCTTTGTTCTTTTTAATTTACTCAAAGGTACCAGTGTAGTTTTTTTTTGTTGTTGTTGTTTCTTAAACAAGACATTGCAAGGGGGAAAATATTACAGATTATCTCAAAATAGTTACATCATATTCTAGATTTGGTACTGATGACAATAATTTAATTTCCACTCTTCCATACATACCATTATCACTATATGTACTCAAAATTATTATCATCCTCCTCCTATTATATAAATTAAATAACCTGTCATTTCACATCATAATTTTACCACCCATCTTTCAACACTTTCATTATTTCCATTTTCCCCTCTACTCCCTTGTCAATGGATTAAAATATGTATAAAGTTCTAATCTAGGCAAAGTGATAGATTTTGGAGGCTTAGTCAATAGAGAGAGAGAGTCACTTTGTGGAGCACTTGATGGCATGTCCTTATTTATCCATCTTTAAGACCAATAATCAATCACCTACAGGCATTCCTGACTCATGGTTACTTCTCAGTTTTTTTTTTTTTTTTAATTTACACTGCTTCTGCAAGTCATGCCCAATTTTGTATTTGTGAAGTTATTGTGAGTTTGCTTGTATTTGGGAATTTAATGTCACTCTCTGCCTATAACATCTACAAGTATAATTTTATTTTCCAACTACGTTCACTGTGATATTGATAACAGATCTCTGTTCTAATTTGTAATATAAGCAAATAAATTCAGGGTTTTGGAACTCTTCTTGAAGGACCTTTTGGTTTAATAGTACATTATTGGTCATTTAAAAAAATTTTTTTATTGATTTCAGAGAGGAAGGAAGAGGGAAAGATAGAAACATCCATGATGAGAGATAATCATGGATCAGCTGCCTCCTGCAAGTCCCCCAATGGGGATCGAGCCCACAACCTTGATTGGAATCAACCTGGAACCTTTCAGTTCACAGGCTGACCCTCTATCTACTAAGGGACTATTAGTCATTTTTTAACCACTAGAAACTTAGAACATATTTGTCAATATTTAGAAGTAACAAGAAGTGATCAAAGAAAACATTTTTTTATGATCTCTACGACTCATCAAATAATAAAGACCCAGGTTTAAAACTTATGTCTTAAATTATACATTCTCATTCTCCATGTGACAGAATCCATTTTTATTTTAAAAAAAATACATTATTAATTATTACAAAGAATTTCTCGGTGCATGATTGTCAACATTATGGAATGTTTTCAAATTTATCCAAATGAAGTCTGACTTAAGTTAATTTTATAATATTATCTATTTTTTAAATTTTCTTATAACTAGAGTGAAGTTTTAATTTCAGTGAATTCTAAATAAATTATATTGACTATGTTGATAGTTTTACCAACACTTGAGTTCTTAGACTATGCTGGAAGCAAGTGGACCAAGATGTCTGTTGGGGTGGGAAGAGGAGTTGCTAATGAAAACGGAATAGCTGACTACTCAAAAATGTAATGAAGTACCTCAAGATGCAAAGCAAAATTACATATAGCTGTCTAATCCTCACTTACTACCACATATGCTCTTGAGTTTTTTTCACAGTTTTTCTCATGAGTTGTGACAAGATGACAACAAAACTACTGCCTTAATTACACAAAGATTGGAAGGTGTGTAACAGCCCTTTCAAAATGACTGAAGAAATTTGAAATGAAATACAAACCTCAAGACTAGCATTTAAATATGCTGAGATTAAAAAAAAATTAAAGTTACACAATGACTATAATCTTGATATCTTTATCCATTCTTTGATATATGCTACTATTTATATTTTGAACCACAGTCCATACTTCTTTTAGCAAAATATAATTTTGAAAATTAGTTACAACCCTCTTTGGAAATCTTTTCTCCACAAAACGTTTTCACCTAGAAATCATGGGTGATATGAAGTAATGAATTTTTAATAATGTGTTATTTCATCTAGTGGCATTATTTTTATTTGTTAGTCCAGATGCAAATAAGAGAAAAGTTCTTCCCAAATTAGTTAGCAGCTTACTGCTGCCCTCAGGATTTGAAGGTGAAATTCCTGATCATGGTTGCTCTCCTAATGTAGGAGTGGAGGAAGAAACAAATGCACAGTAACATTTTCTACATGTAAAGATGGCTCTTTGATTTTCAGGATCTCTTAGACATGACTGCCCACATCGTTTTTAAAGACAAATGCACTTGACTGTTGCATGCCCAACTGCCCTGTCTCCACAGCTTCCCATCTCCACTGGTGGTTGAACCTTGAGCAGCTAAGAAACCTGGAACATTTCTATTTTCTGTTTCCTTTATCTGCCTTTGCCTTCTCTTCAGTTTACTGTCCCGTGGTGGCTTAGGAAGCAGTCATTTCTTCTCCACAGAGCTGTGCCTCAGAGGGCTACACTCCTGGGCTGGGAAGACTAAAACTGGCTGAGTTCCAGCCCTCCTTTTTTTAAAAAAATATATATTTTATTGATTTTTTACAGAAAGGAAAGGAGATGGATAGAGAGTTAGAAACATTGATGAGAGAGAATCACCAATCAGCTGCCTCTTGCACACCTCCTACTGGGGATGTGCCCGCAAACCAAGTACATGCCCTTGACCGGAATCGAACCCGGGACCCTTCAGTCCACAGGCCAATGCTCTATCCACTGAGCCAAACCGGTTTTGGCTCAGCCCTCCTTTTGAATGATGCTATCTTGCCAGTTAGTGTAAAGAGTTGCTCAGGTCGAGGCCAATGAATTCAAGAGCAAGATTCTCATAAAGACCTTCTAAGACCCTAACATACTACATAGGGACCATCTTTGTCCTGTGACCACTAAATCACAAATGGTCCCTGGTGAGGTTTAATGCATGTCAGAAGAAAGTGGATCATTGGTGTGTTCTGTGTTATCAAAAACAAATGGATTTTATTTTCAACTCTTCCTCACTGCTAATAAGGTAAAATATGACTACTGAGTGATCTAAGAATAATAAAAATTAGTACTGTATTGGTAACCAATTTAGATGAAGATAATTAGATTAAAGTCAATTTACAGTATTTATTCTTTAAGGCTTGAAGTCATAGCAAAATTAAGGAGTTGATGCTTATATTTGTAGTTTAAAATATAAAAACTATAACTTTAGCAGGCTCTTCTAATTATTTAACTGACCAGGTAGAATAGAGCCTAAACACTTAAGATCTCACAATAGTTTATCTCATCCAGGCCCTGTCAGCAGACAAGCTGAGAACTTCTACCCTTCTTTATACCAGACCACCAAATTTAGAGCCATCACCTGAGAGTTAGAGGCTAGACAACCTAGATATACAGCCAACATTCTGTGTGCTTTATCTTAATATCAGTAGACATAGGGATTTAGGAGAACTGTATCTCTGTGCCCAAACTAGACAATTATTTTATTATGTGGGTAATCTTTTTTATGTATATTTGTTTATTATAAAGAGTACAACTCACATACAGCCAAATGACAGAGATGCAAAGGTCAGAGTGGAGGAGGTGAGCTGTGAGGTGCGGTGCTTCCAGATCCTTTCTGGATGTGCCACCTCCCAGCACTTTCCTCTTCACCAACTGGGAAGTTCTCCTAACTTTGCTGTTAAGTGTTTCTATGAAGATTCATAAGTAAGCACGATTGATTAAACCATTGCCCAGTGGTGATTAACCCACTTGCTAGCCTCTCTGCCCTCCTCAGATGTCCAAAGATGGGGCTGAAAGTGGCCACTCTCTAATCATGTTTTAGTCTTTCTGGTGAGCTACTCTCATCATGGAGCTGTCTGGGGCTTCCAGCCATCAGTCATCTCATTAGCATACAAAAAGCATTTAAAATGTAAATATATATTTAAATTCTTTATTGTTGAAGTATTATGATGTCCCCCTTTCCCCCCATTGTCCTCTCCCAGCCTGACCCCACCCACCAGCCCCTGTCTTCAACACCCCCCCCCCCCCCAATTATCTGTTTCCATTGGTTATGCTTATATGCATAAAAATTCTTTGGTTGCTCTCTTATCTTCCCCTTCCCACCCTGCCTTCCCTCTGAAGTTTGATAGTCTGTTCTATACTTCTGTGTCTCTGGATCTATTTTTGTTCATCAGTTTATGTTGTTCATTATATTCCACAAATGAGTGAGATCATGTGATACTTAACTTTCTCTGACTGGCTTATTTCACTTAGCATAGGGATTTAGGAGAAATTTAGACATTTAATAAAGTTTAGAACTAGAACTGGATCTTTGTGCCCAAACTAGATGATTATTTTATTATTTAAGTGATCTTGTATTTTTTGTGTTTTGTTTTTTATAATATCTTAACCTGGTAGGTTGCCTTTTTATTTACATAGACCACATCTAACTTTAACAACATCATGCCCATTTTACACACAAGGCAAATGACTGGCCAAAAGTCACACTGCTCATAATTAGCCAAGCTGAAACTCCAGGCTTGGTCTATTAGGTTTCAATGCTAACATTCTTTTCACCACACTAGACAATCACTACTGAAGTAGCACTGCTACACCCCAGGGTGTTCTAGCGATTGTGTTGATAGTTTTAGAGTTTCCCCACCCCTTTGTGATACTGCAAGAAATTGTGGGGCATTCTCCTGGAAACACTGCCCATTATAGTTACATAATCAAGCTTATCCACTTATCTCATTTTTTATATGGTTTTCTCAGGAAAGATCTCCTTGTTTCACAGATTTCCATAAGCCTACTTCACTAGTAAGAGCTTCTTGATAGCAGAGCCTGTCTTTGTTCTCTCTAGTCCTAGTATCCAGGACAGTATCTAACATATCATATGGTAGGAACTCTTCAAGCACTTTTTGGATTTATGAATTAAATTGTATTGAATTGAAGTATAACTCGTAGATACACAGAAAGCAAGATAAAGCAGTGCAAAGTGTACTGATCAGAAAGATGACTTCAATAAAAATGCAATGTCAGCGTAACCACTATCTTGAATAAATTGGTTAACCTTTATGATTTTATCACTTTTATAATGTAGAAACAACTATTCTCTCATAGAGTAGTTGAGAAGACCAAATGTTAAAATCCAGTGCTTTTAGAGAATCTGTAAAGTCCAAAGTAGAGAAAATAAAGGAGATGTGTAAAGTAAGAATGGCTTGAAAAACTGACCTCAAACAAGCTCATCTTTCCTGCAAATTGGTTTATTTTCTTCCAACACTGATAATTTTGATCACCACTACACCCAGTCTATCCATCCAGTCAGCTCTCACAAGCACCCTATCTCCTCCCTGTCTCTCATGAAGAAAGACCAAGTTTTGATAGTTCTACATCTTAATATCTATCTTAAATTGGCCTCCTCTCTGACTCCTCTCGGCCCCATCACCTCCTATAATTTATTATATCCTGGTCAATTATCATAGATTCCCTACTTGTAGCTGGTCTTTCAAAACAAAACAAAACAAAACAAAACAAAACAAAACAAACAAACAAAAAAAAACATAGCAAAATCCCACCAACTTTCTATCCTCTAATATAGAAATATCCTATAGAAATATCCTATATTCTATAAAAATATCCTCAAATATCATATTATTGTACAAATGTTAATAGGATAGAGCATCCACATCTACTGTATTTTCTGGGGTAATACTGACTCCAAAATTATCCCCATATATCAGTAGAATATTTTGAAAGAATTTTTTTCCCAATTTTATATTTGTCACAGGAAAAAAAAATTTCTTTGTTGAGCCACATGACCCACTTTTAAATTCAGAACATATGATTATCATATCATTGGGTTGCCTGATATTCAGGAAAATGCAAAGTATATTACTCCTCATTTCAGTTTAAAATGTGTTATCCCCACCTCAGATCTCAGATTTCAGGCTAATACTTTCATTAGAATAGCTGAGGAATATTATACTTTAAATCAGTTTATGTAGACCAGCCTTAAAACCAAACAGTCTATATAATAAAAGGCTAATATGCATATTGACTGAACGAGAACCAACCAGTCACTATGATGCACACTGACCACCAGGAGGCAGATGGTCAATGCGGAAGCTGCACCCTGGTGGTCAGTGTGCTCCCACAGGGAGAGCACTGCTCAGCCAGAAGCTAGGCTCAGGGCTGGTGAGCAATGCAGCAGCAGTACTAAGGATGTCGGATGGACTGCAAGAGGGTGCAGGCCAGGCTGACACCCCCTCCTCCAGCTTCAGTGCACAAATTTTGTGCACTGGGCCTTTAGTGATTTGTAATATTAATTCTTTGTGAAAGGGCATTGGGTCCAACATGAACATCTAGCAAATGAATTTTTGTAACACAGCCCATTTGTAAGGAGGAGGCTACCTTTAACGGGAAGAAAATAGTAAATCAAAAACTCTTATCCCTAACTTTCACATTGCTGGAAGTGTAGAATTATGTACTAATTGTTTAAGTGAAGAGAAAAAAAAAAAAGAATACTTTATTTAAAGCAACACTTTTGAATCATTTTCTTTTTTTCAGCTGTCTGCCTAATAAAATTCAGGAAATTTTATTTTCCTTTTCGCACCAACACTCATTCTAGACCTGAGAATACTATTTATCTTTCAGTAGGCTTTTGTGGTAATAAAGCATTACTCCTTTCTCTGCTTATTTCCTTGGGACACAGAGCAAACATGCAGCAAGTGATAGCTCTGTTCAAACACTACAATATAAAACAAGTGAGCAAGACTCGTGGTCCCTACCTCATCGTGAAGGAATGGAATGGTTTCAGGAATGGCACAAGACAATAAATTTAATAGAGGAATTTGTGTCTCCTGAAAATTTTCATCATAATTACTTCCAAATGTTTTAGAACCATTTATTCTGTTTTATGGTAATATCTCCAAGCCAGGAGCCCTTTCTCAATGATTTTAATTAGACCGGGAAGTTACTGCTGTACATGATTAGGTATTGAGATTATTAACTTACATAAGATCTCTTGTTTTGTTGTTTGGCTTTTCTTTTTATTTAAGACTGTATTGACAAATCATATTTTTCAGATGGTGATTTTTTTCACTACTGCAAATACTAAGAATATTATAGTTTTTCTCTAGATGAGTAAAACTAGAGAATTCTTTCTCTGTGAGTAGAGGTGTTATGATCCCTATGGGAAAGCCATATTCTGTATTTTTGAAATATTGTCTGCAAAAATCCAGCAGGTCTCATAGATAGTCACACCATGATCCATCATCATACCTTTGCTATTTGCAAGTCCTCAGCAGGTCACCATAATTTTCACTCACTAATCATGTAAACACATATGAGAGTCCTAATTACTGTGAATAGCTCAGAATCTTCTCCCTTTGTTTAAATAATAAAATGTAGGTTAATAAAAGAGCATGTCCCATTTGTTAAACTGACTAAATATATTTGTATACATGTTACTTTTCAATGTCATAACAATGTCAAATACAATCAATTTGAAAAGATTTATGAGTTTGAAATATAATACCCATTCTCCTATTTTAATAAACATTCTTAAAGCTGAAAATGTAAGAAACATATCACCAGATTCAGTTATTAGAATTTACTTACCTTAACTGAAGGATTAATATAATAGACTTGAGCTTTGGTGTAAGACTGCCTGGGTTCAAGTCATAGCTCTCCCACAGATGGGCTCTGGGACAATAAACAAAATACTAACCTCTTTATAAACCTCTGATTTTTTCATCTATAAAATGAAAACAAACCCGGCCCTGTATGGTTATTGGGGTAATTAATAGCACCTTGCTTGTGGGAATAGGTACTAATATTATCTTTTATTAGTAATGTGCATTTGGGGGTCTTTTGGCATTACATTTGATAGTTTTACCTAAAATAAAACCAAATGTTATTCTTAACATATCTTTTTGTGGTTGAATTTTAGCTCTTGACTCAGAAGTGATGATGACAGGAAATTCTGCATTCTGCTTTTCACTTTAACAATTCAATCTTTAATAACCACCTGATACCTAAAATATGTAAGCTTTTCTAATCTGAAGCTAATTTTTGTTTACTATATCCACAATTTTGTTTCACTGTTCACAAACAAATAAGTATAGGGATGTATACCAAAAGACAAATATAGAAGAGGAAAATTTTTGTATGCTATCTATTTCAAGTCTGTTAAACTTAAATTATTTAATAATGTTTGTCTAAAATAGACTAATCCTTGAGTCATGTCCTAAATATGATACAACAAATTTTGTAGAAAATTCTGAGAATGTGCATTTTTTTCAGGGTTCTGATTTTCATCTGTTCTTTATAAGAACAAACAGTCTAGCAACCACTACTGAGGTTGTCTATCCTCAAACGGACTCAGTGATGCAGAGTCTCACATTTTTTGAGTTTAGAAATCTGGAGACATATGGGGAACGTGTGAGCTGGTCAGGAACCAGCAGTGCTTGATTCAGTAGAATATCAATTAATGGAGAAAATAAGCTAATGTTCCTCTCACTAGAGAAATGACTGGAATATTATGTCTCCCTTAGCCTAACCAGTGACAGCTGACTTACGCGCATAAACTCTGGTGCACAAACCTATTAGTTCACCTACTTCGATAAGCTTTATTTTCATTAATGTACCCAAGCTGTGATTTTTGTCATAATTTCTCCCATGGGAATTCATATTTGGAGTGATTTAATATGCACACCAATACTGGCACATTCTGTAACACAATCTTGAAATCACCACACAATTTACTAAAAGCAGTGTGGCTGTGCTCTAAAGATGATCCTACTGTTAAGTGACTCTGAGTGCTAAGCATTGCTTTGTTCATGACAGGAAAAATCACCTCCCCTCTCCAATGCCTGGAATTTGTGTAAAAAGATAGAATAAGATGGAAGAGAGAGAGAGTGAGTGAGAGAGAAAGGGAGTGCACACATAGAGAGCTTATCCCTGTTTACATTTTCATCCTGTGTCTACTGGATTGATCCCCTACTTCTTGTCAGCTCACCAGGCTGACAGCAATTCTTGCAGAGACACAGGGTAAGAGGGACTTTGATTCATCCCCTCCCCCTAAGTCCAAGCCTGTCATTGTCTGCTCCTGAGTAAGCAAAGTGAATGTGGTCAGAGAGGTCTGGGGCTCCTGGAGCTGTGTTTTCCAGTCTCAGGGGCAGCCACCTTCTCATCCCAGTCCATGCAAGCATTCTGTGCATTATGCCGCTTTTCACTCACAAGTTTTGTTCTTCACTACAGAAGCACTTAACCCAAATAAGACAATTTACCGTGGAATTGTGTGTGTGTGTGTGTGGTAGCTAGATTGAGTGATAGATTGAAATTTTAGAGGGGTTTTTTAGCCTTCATTCCTATTTTTAAAATGGGAAAATCCTCCCTCCCCCTTGGTTCTTCCAAAAACTGCTCTGTGATGTGATCACAAATACTCATGTGCATAAATCCCCATTATCATAATAGGAGCACCGCGAGAGGCTTCTTCTGAAAATAAATTACTCTGCAGCATATATTAGGAGGACTAAACCCAAACAAGCTAAATTGTGTGCTCTTCCATCCTGTAAGTTAAGCATTTGAAGATACAAAGCCAATTGCCTTTTTCATTTTACATGTATTTTGTCCCCTTGTTTTATTTGCATCTTATCTGGTTCATCTATTCCCTCTCTTAAAAAAAAAAAAAAAAAAAAAAAAAAAAAAAAGATAGAAGACATTTCAGTTATTACATTTCTTATTTTCTTTCAGTTGTCTTAATCATTCTGTTAGCTGCCCCTCTCTTTTCAACACACTGTAATCCATGTCTGTATCCATGGCGGATTTCAAACACATGAATATGTATGTTCTCAAAGGGAGGAGAAGCACCCACCGCAGTCTGTTTATAGGGGAGGGGGGCAGTCCAAAGACAGAGAAGGCTGAAAGGGTGTGGTGTGGGGTTCCGATATTGCATAGACTTGAGTTGGTTCCCAACTTTGCTTTCTCCTCATTTCTAAAACAAAGACAAATAGACCAGCTCTCCTACCAATTTCCCAAGGACAGTGTTAATGCAGATAAAATAATCTATAGGAAAGGTTTAGGAGAGGAAACATGACTAAATTCAAGGGGATGCCAGTAAATGATCTGGTAAATGTTTGTTAGCAACTTTTGAGTGTTTGTAGGCTAGTTTAAAAATTTAAACTGCTGGGGGAATGATTACAATTAACCTGTGTTCAAAAGGGCTAGGGTTTCCATGCCTACATTACAGCAGGGTGTTATCCTTAGGGACAGAGGTTACTGAGAATATTAAAATCACCTTTAAAATGACCCAGAGCAAGAGCCCCTCTTGCTCCCCATTGATAACCACCACTGTCATTGATTCAAGGGTAGAGTCAGCTAATTAAGTATTACCTTTAATAACATCTAGATTAATTTAAAAAATGTATAAAATGTTATTTGATGTATTTTAAAAACTGAGCTTTGAGGGGTTTTCTTTTGAATTCAATAAGAGCTTGAGTTTGTGAGTCTAACTGATACATTGAAATATCTTTAAGTTAAGGTTGAACTTGTTTAGGATTATGCCTGGTATGAAAGGCATAAACCAGCCTACCTCCTTTGTGACTATATCTGACAAATGCTTTGCATGATCCTGCTTTGTAAGAGAGGCCCTCACAGTTAAGAGTTGATATTTGGCCAAGTAAAGAGATTTATCAGAATTTTATTCATTTTTTCACTTACCGGTGTTCCTTTCTTATGTATTTTTTTGACTTTTGTCTATCAGGAATCATAATTTTTTTTAAATCAATTCCAGCATTTACATTGCTTATGCCAGTTTCATGTTTTGGCAGGCTGGAAACCTGCATAGTGGACTTTTCAATGACATACAGAAAAAAGCAAACTCCCTCAAGCCAAGCGGAGAAAGATTTAAAACTCAGTGTGCATCCCTGTTAGGGGAGAGAGAGACTATTGCAGAAACAAAGAGTGAAGAGAAAATTCTATCCTTGGAAGCTTCACAACGACACAACCACAGCTTTTCATGTAATAGCTCAAATGTTCCCACTACAGCCATTAACAATATAATGAAACAAATCACTTGCTATCCATCACAATTATAATTGATGGAATCCAACTGGTCTAACCTGGAGGGAAAAAATCACATCTTAAAGTGGATCCATTTTAGAAAATAGCGAAATTTGGGGGAAATGGGGAGGGATGACATGTATTTCCCATAAACAATTTAGGCAGTGATTTGATCTATCTAAACCAATAGATTATTGTCTTGATATATCTTTCCCCTGCAATTTTCCCTTTTATTTTATTAGGCCTAGTGGAGGATTACTGACTGCCCATGTGAATGAGAGAACTAGTTTAGGACCACTCACAAAGTACTATTGAGATAAATATTAGAAAACAGTGATAGCGTTGCTCATTCTTTACAGGTGTCTACTCTTGCTCTCTTTGGATTTCATTTTCCTGTTTAGGTTTCTCTATCCCCGTCACCTTAAGAAGTTCTCAGAAATATTAATAGTGGTAAGAGTTACTACATTATTTAAGTAATAATAATAAAGTCCTATATTGAGAGTAAGTAATGCACAATATTAAACAAAATAAGTGGCCAGTGAGTTTATGATTCACTTCAGAAGTGAGTTCAGTGATAAAAGTTATGTCAGTGAGTTTAAACATCTTCTCTTCTTGAAAGGGAAAGAAATACTGTAGAGGTTGCTATCCTTAAACTGATTCACAGGATAAAATATGACAGTAATTATAGCTATTACTTACTGAATACCTGGTATGTATCAAATAAGGCACACATGTATAATCTGAGTTTGTACAACACTTCTGTGGTCTAGTAGCTAATTTTTAACCTCCCTTTACAGATGGGGGACCTGAGGTTTACAAAGGCTAAGAGTCTTTCTCAAGTGCAATGAGATAGAAAATTGCCAGAACTGGAATTAGAAAATGGAAATGACTTCCCCAGAGCCCATGTTCTACCTATTAACCAAAGTCCCTCGAGTTTGAAAATTCTTTCCTACTCAGGAATAGACATGCACATCAGTTGGTCACATAACTACATTAGTTATTGTAGCAGTGCTTACTGGCACCACAAAGCTTAAAATAACATGCTGTCACTGTGCAGAGCAATGGGCACCGACATATTTATTAACACAGATCATAATTGAAATCCTATAGGCAGTACCTCGTTATAAGGCAATCAAGCAGATAATCCAGAATTGTATTTATATTATCATTGAAATAAAGTTATGAAAACATAAACTGAAAAATATTATAGTAAAATGCAACCCTTGAGAAAATATTCTAATTTCTAGCTGGAGAAAATGTGTCCCCCATCATACTGAGCACAGAGGATGCTCAGGGCTGAGTGCTATCAGTGCGTTTGGGGAAGTAGGAGGTGAAAATGTGCTGATTTTTTCTAAACAGAGGCATGCTGTTTTCCTAAGAGGCATGCATTATGTAAAAACATTTCATCACTGACTCCTGAATTAAATAGCTGCCACCACAACCTTGGGGAAAGTGGGTTTCTTGCCAAAGGGATATGAATCTAGCCACAAAATCCAAGCCTGAAGGTATCTTCCCCCTGTTTATCTCTCTTTTAAATAGCAGATATTCTAAGAAAGGCATGATTTTAAGGAGATGGTTTGACTGGTATAGAAAGAACAAGAAAAATAAATAAATGCTTGAAATGCAAATGGATTTATATTACATTTGCGGTCAATGAGAAGCTAGTGGATGCATATGCTGAGAGAAGGGAATGTGTCTTACAGCTAGGTCAAAGATATTATTTTGAAGTAACACTTTGGCCTGATTGGAAAAGTGAGATGAAGCAAGGCATGAAGAGCTCTTAGAGGACAGGAAATATGGCTTTCCTGTGTTCTCTTAAAAGGTGAGCACCTTGCCCAAGGTGAGTCCTACTAAACATTAATAGATGGGATAAGAAAGTGGTTTCAAGGACCCAAATTAGGAAGTGACTGAGCTCTGAATAATGATTTGGTGCTAGAAAAGGCTGATATGTAGAACATGTGGGGTACTCCAAAAATAATGATTAAATAATAACCAGAAGGGTATAGTTAATTAGCTTCCTCTCAGGAGACATGATGTTTTAGAAGTGGTTAAAGAAAGTTTTATGCTGGAAAAGGAAAAACTTAAAAGAATGATAACTATTCCATAGAAAATCCAGGAGATAATTAGAATAATAAAGATAAAGGTGGACACAAAGAGTGAAATGAGGTTCAATATCTCATTCTGAGAATGAGGAAGGGCCTGCCAATCATCATCATCATCATCATCATCATCATCATCATCTATATAATAAAGAGCCAGGGTCATAACGGCCATTATGACCCAAGGCTAAACCGTACCAGAAGTCAGTGCCATGCCACCCAGCACTGACTGGGGCCGCTGCCTGTGCCCCAACCCAGCACTGACTGTCTAGGGGGCTGCAGATCAGGCCTGGAGACAGGCCTGCAGAGAGAGAGGAAGAGTCTGGTCCATAGTCTCTGTGACAGCCGTTGATCAGAAATTGCCTCTCTTTCTCTCCTGGCCTGGCCAATAGCCATGCCTCCGTTTCTCTCCAGGCCTCCACCGCTGCTGATCAGCTCCACCTTTCTGATCAGGCCCTGTTGATAGGCCCAGAGATGCTGACTGGCCTAGAAACTGACCAATCAGAACCAAATCTGGGTGGATGTAAAGAGCCAAAGGCTGCCTAGGAGGCAGAGCTTTTGACTCTGACTGGCATAGAAACTGAACAATCAGAACCAAATTGGCTGGCAGAGGAGGGCAGTAGGGGGTGAGATCAGGATGGCAGGGGAGGGCAGTTGGGGGTGATAAGGCAGGCAGAGGCAGTTGAGGGCAAGCAGGCTGGCAGGGGAGGGAGTTGGGGGCAAGATCAGGACGGCAGGGGAGGGCAGTTGGGAGTGAGATCAGGCCAGCAAGGGAGGACAGTTAGGGATGATCAGGAAGGCAGAGGCAGTTGGGGACTTCATCAGACCAGCAGGGGATGGCAGTTAGAGATGATCAGGCAGGCAGGTGGAGGCAGTTAGGGGTGATCAGCCAGGCAGAGGCAGTTAGGGGCGAGGGGTTAGGCAGGCAGGTAGAGGGGTTATGGGCAATCAGGTAGGCAGGCAGGTGAGTGGTTAGGAGCCAGCGGTCTCAGATTGTGAGAGGGTTGTCCCACCACCGGTTTAGGCACGATCTGGATCAGGCCTAAACCAGCAGTTGGACATTCCCCCAGGGTTTCCCAGTTGGAGTGGGTGCATGCTGGGCTGAGGGAACCCGCCCACTCCATGCACAAATTTTATGCACTGGGCCAATCGCATTGGGGAAACATCTAAGCAAGAAAAAAGTTACTGTATTTCTCCATTAGGACCAAAATACTAAATACAGGACTCTGTGATGCCTAATTTTATCTGTTAACTTGAATGGGCTGATGAATGCCCAGGTAGCAGGTAAAACATTATTTCTGGATATAACTATGAGGGTGTTTCCAGAAGAGAATAGCATTTGAATCTGTAGACTGAGTAAAAAACACCAAAGATCATCCTTGCCAATGAGGGAAGACATCATCTAATCCATTGAGGGCCTAAATAAAACAAAACTCAGGGGAAAAGTGAATTTGCCCTTTTGGCTTTAGCTATCCTTGGAGATCAGTCCTCCTGGTTCTTGGACTTTCAGTCTTGACCAGGATTTACAACATTGGCTCCCTTGGCCATTAGGCCTTGGGGCTCAGACTGAGTTATATCACCAGCTTTCCTGAGCTTTCACCTTGCACACAGAAGACCATGGGACTTCTTGACCTCCATAATCATGGGAGACATTTCCTATAATAAATCTCCTTTTATATAGATCAACATATATCCTATTGGCTCTGTTTCTCTAGGGAGGACCCTAACCAACACAGACTATACCCTCAGCTTCTGTCCAAATTATCATTCTCTTAGTTTTTCTATCACATTGTGCTTCCTAATTCAAGTCTAATTATAAAGACTAGAAAGGAGTTATGAAGTTGAAGATAGAAATGACAGACTGAAGAGCAACTTGGAAACAAAAAAGATAAACAGACAACAGAAACCAACAAAAACATTGTTTCCATATTGCGCAAGAGGACTAATGACTTACATAACTCATTCTGATAAAGGAATATGGAAGTCAGGCCAGTCTTTTAAATCACCAACTCTCCAATAAGTCAGTTCAGGTGGGCATATATCAAATAATAATAATAAAAAAGACAGAATAATGGTTTACTTGTGCTAAATCGTCAGTGTGTTTCACATTTTCTGAGCTTCCCAAATTGAACTGGCAACTGCCTATTTTGTGCTAAATCCATATTTGTAGACTGCTTTTATTAAAACACACATTTTCCACATTGACTTGTTTATATTTTAGGTATGCCCATTTTACTGTGAGCTTTCTGAGGGCACTGACCTTATCTTATTCAACGTTTAGCCTATCCTGGGAAATGGTTGGTTCAATAATTGTTTGTTGAAATTAATTGAATCAAATTAAAATGATAGCACAGGTTTAAAATATTAACTAATCCCAATTGGTTGTTCTATGTTACCCACAGGACTTAATTATGATTCTTATATAGCTTTGCTACTCAGAGAGATCCACAGAACCAACCTAGGAGTTTGCTAGGAAAGGAGACAATTGTGAGGCACCACCCAGGCCTTCCGAATCAGACTGTGCATTCTAACCAGATCCTCAAGGTGGTTCATCTATACAGTTAAAATTTGAGAGATATTGATCCATGTATATTAAGTCAGTTTTCACACATTCACTTTTCAATCAGCACTTATTGTGGGTCTACAATGTGCAAAGAATGGTTTAAGGCACTTTGGTCAGAGTCAAAAATAAGTTTTATAGACCTGAAAAACCTTACATTTCTAAAGGAAAAGACAAGTGATAAAAGCTCTTTTATAATGAATTATTTAATTAGAACATAACAATTAATCTGTTGGAGATCTATAGGAACTATGAGAGACAGATCTATTCTGGTGAATAAGGGAAGACTTTCCTAATAAATGTGTTTTAACTCAGATCTGAAGAATGAGTAAGAGTTGACTAGGGAAATGCCTGATGTGATGGAGAAGGGGACTGCATGAACTCTGGGAAAGAAAGAAGTGTGGCATTTCAGAGGAATGTAAAACCAATTAATAGTTACAAAATAGAACTAAATCACAGGATGTAGGTCAGTATAGGAAATATAGTGGATAATATTGTAATAACTATGCATGGCGCCAATTGGGTACTTAAATTATCAGGGGGATCACTCTGTAAATTATATAATTGTCTAACCACTATGCTGTACATCTGAAACTGATATAAAATAATATTAAACATCAACTATAATTGAAAAATAAAATTTAAGCCCAGCTGGTGTGGCTCATCGACCTATGAACCAGAAGGTCATAATTGGTTTCTCAGTCAGGGAACATGCCTTGGTTGTGGGCTCGATCCCAGTGTGGGGTATGCAGGAGGAAGCCAATTAATTATTCTCTCTCATCATTAATGTTTCTATCTCTCTCTTATTTTCTGAAATCAATAAAAATATTTTTAATAAGAAAAATAAAATTGATTAAACAGCCAATGTGACTGTAGTTCATAAAGCGAGGCTGTGAAAAGATGGGATGGCACACATTATTCAAGACCTTGAACATAATGTTGAAGATTTTTATTTTAATCCTAAGAGCATTGAAAAGCTATTGAAAAGTGTTAAGCATGATAATACTATGAAAAATATTTAAAACTTTAAAACTGGCTACAGTGTAGAAAAATAGAAGAAATTTAAGTATAAACACCAGGAAACTACTTTAGCTATCTATTGCTCCCTAACAAACTACCTCCAAAACCTAATGATTTAATGCTACTCTTTTATTTTGCCCATATTTTCTGAGTCCTTTAGGAAGAAGTCAGCTGGGTAGTTCTCTGATTCATGTGGTGTCAGTTGAGGCAGCTAGAGCTGCAAGATCTTCCAAAATCAAATGTCTGCTGCCTTGGTTATCTCTTTCTCTGTAAGTGTATATCTTTGTCTCTCTATCTCTGTCTCTTTTTCCCACTCTCTCCAGGACATCTTATACTTCAGTGCCTCTCCACATGGCTTGGACTCCAAATAGCATGTATTCTAGGTTTCAAGAGTGAATGTTACAAAAACAAGAAGGAAAAGCTGCTCGTTTTTAAAGTCTTGAGTATGCAAATTAGCACATCATGAATTAAAGCAGTCAAAGATGCCAGCCCAAATTCATAGGAGGAGATTTAGACTATACTTCTACCCCCATGTGTGAAACAAAAAGAATTTGAAGCTGTCTTTAATCCACCCTATATATAGAAGTTGAGTGATAAAAGAATAATATGGTTTTTGACATCCCACCATCAAAATATATTTTCAAATTTGGAGGAAAGCCTCATTATGTGATTCTAAAGTCAAAGTGAGTCAGATATGTCCATCCCCTGATAGCTGGGACATAGATATATTTCCTAGGAAATATTTCTGAACAGAACTGTATCTCTGAAGGAAATGACCTTGGCTTTGTTATTTGTATTGTTACTTTCCATGGTTTCTGTTAACATCCTGAAACCACCTCTAGAGTATTTAATGGTCAGTTACCCACTTAGTATCTTTAAATTATTTTTCTAAGTAAGATACCTAGAGTTTGTTCCTGTGGCCTGAAATACAGACTGCTAATCAGTGGAATAGCTCAAACAAGAGTTAATGGCAATTTGTACTCAATGGTGGTAATGGAAAGGGAAAAATTTAACTGAATTAAATTATGTTAAGTAGATCAAATATGTAGTGTTGGATGAACTAGAAGGACAAGAGAAAAGATTGGCAACTATATGGATAACAGTTAATGCACTGAGATTTGGAACACTGGAAGAGGTAACATTTTAGAGGATTCTCCAAAGTTTTAAGTTTTGAATATTTTGATCTTGAAATACCTGTAATAGATCCAAATGGAGATACTGTATAGGTAGTTTTATGTATCATTTGTAGTTCATGTATAATATCAGTAGAATTGTTTATAGCTTGTCTCTCAGAAGGTGTTTGCATTGTTGCTTTGATTGAGATCAGTATTGTGAGCTCAAATTATCAGAATTAAGAGGATTCTTTTCAGAGATTCCCAAGGCCTATAACCCTGAAGGCACCAAGAAACATACAGAGCTTGGTGCATAATGAGGTAAGAACTCCTCAGTTTCTGGCTCCGTAGGTTCCAAATAACCTTGTGCCCAGAATCCAATAAAAACTCTCCTGAAAATTTCTATTTCAGAATCTGATAAGTACAAAAATGGCAAACAATCTTCTAATAATGCATAATGGATCCTGATTTTCTTTTTAGAGTAGAGAACTTATTGTTTGTGAAAGAAGAGTCGTGCATAAATAAATTAGATATGTCTTACAGCATTTAGAAGATATCAGTAAAAGGTCTGCCTAATCCTATAGTAGAGTCACCATTAATCCAATGGGATCCCAGGCTCCCATCTTAAGTATGTGACATTTAGCTCCAAGTGAGGAGACTCTGGGACTAATTCATGCTGACCAAATTCAAGCATAATAGAGAAATCAAAACCCTAGTTTATAAACTTGAATTGATTTATAAATAGACATGTTGACTGTTGTACACCCCTCTTTCCTGTGAAAAGATCTCTTTAGGAAACCAAATCACAAAGTAACATTTGCTTGATGAATACAGGAAATACATATATTTTTAATTTGTTTGGTGGAACACAAGTTTTTAGGTCATATTAATGAGTGTTATGTTGCCTCTTTTCTTCCCAAAAGGGTTTGATGATCAAGCAAATTTGAAAAATTAAACAAGTTTGAATAAATCACTTCAAAACTGAGTGTTTTAATAGCACTCTATCATTTCTCACAGTTTCTATGTGTCAGGAATTCAGAAAAGGCTTGGCAGGGCAAAACTTGGGATCTCTCATGCAGCACTGTGATATGATAACTGGAGTTGCAAGAATAGATGGCTCCAGCGGCATTTCACCAAATAAGGTGAACTGGCATCATGTTTTCTGACCTGGCCTTCGAAACCATGTAGCATCATGTCTTCTATCTTTGGATGGATACAGGCAAGTCATAAGCCTGACCTGATTTAAGGACAAGGAACAAAGATCCCCACCCATAAGTGAAAGGGGTGTCAAGGGCACATTTCAGAATAGCATTTGGAATGTAATATAATGTTGCTGCCATCTTTGAGAAATATGATGTGCCACTCCAGCTGCGTGACACTGGTCAGGTAACTGAATATCTTACTGCCTCAGATACTTCATGCTAGGGGAGAGGAACAAAAACAAATAGAGAAAACTTCCTGATTTTAGCCTCCACAAATTCATTGTAATAAGATAGTAGCTATTAAATACAGGTGTTAATCAAAGTGGAAATAAATATTATTTCTTCTTTAGTTCCAATCCTTTATTTTATCTTTTTATTTCTATATTATAAACTATTTTGAACATCTATTTCTCATTTTTATACGTATAAATTCTATTAGTCAGCAACTCTCAGTTAATATCTCAAGCTGAGATATCTCTCTCAAAATCTAGACTCACAGATTGAACTGCCTGCCCCAAACAAAGCTTCTGATAGTACCACTCATATATGGTTACGATCTTCCCATAACACAAAGTTGCAAAGCTGAGGTCTGCACTGCTTCTTTTTTTGATAAAATCTGAACTGCAGAATGTACATGGCTCAGACTTGCTTGCCCTTTAACCATTGTCACCTGAAAACTAGAAATGTGCATTTTGGGGATCACCCAGACCTAATGAATCAGAAATTCTGGGGTTGGGGCCCAGCAATCTGTGTTTTAATAAACCCTCCTATGACCAGCTGCACACTTGAGTTGGAGAACCATTGGCTTAGGTCATCTGCTTCTGAGATCTGTGAACTGTTCAGATAAATCTTCTTTATTTTCCCCTCATATGTCTCTTTTTCAATCCCCCCCTTTTAAAAAATATATTATTATTTACTTCAGAGAGGAAAGAAAAGGGAGAAAGAGATAGAAACATCAATAATGAGAGAGAAACATTGGTTGGTTTTCTCCTGCATGCCCCACACTGGGGAATGAGCCTGAGACCTGGGTGTTTGCCCTGATCTGGAATTGAACAGTAACCTCTGAGTTCATAGGTCAATACTCAACCACTGAGCCACACCATCTGGGCTTCAGTCCCCTTTTATTGTGACAAATCTAATGCTTATATGGTATAAAGCCTCTTCTGATTGCCAGTAGGCAGAGCAAAATCCCATTCATATGCTTCTCAGATTGCAACAGGAAAAAAAAAGAAAAAGGTTTCTCTTTTTCACCTGTTTCCTGGTAGGATATTTGACATCCCACGTTTTGTATTTTTTTCGGGTTCTATACCTCAGCTGGTAACTCTATTCTTCTAGTATTCTTGATGTATCTTTCTCTCACATCTCAAATCACATTCACTATAGAATTGTTTGTTCAAACTAGATCCAGAGTCCAACCACCTCTACCATCTACTCCACCATAATATCACCTGGATGACTGCCAGTGGGTAGTGGGTCTCCCGGGTCTGCCCTAGACTACTCTCAATATAGCAACCCAAGTGGTTCTTTTGCAACACAAATCAGATCATGCCATGCTCCCTACTCACAACCCTGTTAATACACCTCCTTTTTAGTAGAGTGAAAGCCAAGGATAATTCTTGATTCACCTCTAGCTCTTATCTCTGACCTTCTTTCCAACTTCTCTCTTCATTCTCTGCTCCCGACACGCTGGCCACTTTGCTGTCCCTCCAGTGCTACCTTCCTTCCTTAGGGGAGAAGGGAAACAGCCTGAGGGATTTGGGTGCCTGATACAAAAACATAGGATTGCTTTGGAAAGGGCGAGAAGTTTAAACCCTAATGGAAGAGAGCACTGAGCAACTACTGCACAGTCAGGGGTAGCCTAAAACAGGTCACTTCACTGTAATAAATCAGACAGGGAAATACAATGATCTTTCTGTTTTGTCCACTTCCTGTGGTTTTGTTTCTAGTTTTCTGTTGTTTAAACACATCAGGCTGTGCTTAAACAAAGATGTTTTTGTGATCTCTGTCCAATGAGAATCACAAGTCTTCATTTGATTTCAATTATAAACCATTGACAACCAGGTGAGTGAGAGTTTATTGTATTGAAGGAAACCTCAGGTGTAGTGGGGCTCTTTATCCTGGGGGTGTTAGAGAATCCCTTTTTTCCCTAAATTTGGAATTGGATAAATTCAGAATATGAAGATTAGGGCAGTAATCTGCCTTTCCTAGCTTTCTCTTTGAAAGAGCAGAAGCAAATAAAGGCTTTGATCAGTGAAGGAGCTGAAGAGCAACACTACAGGCCTTCCTATGCTTTGATTTGGAGAGAGTCTCCTTTCACAGCTGGGTTCAAAGGCCGGATCTTTACTCTTGAAACGGGTCTCTTGCTGTGAGCATGAGCACTGGGCACTTTGTTTTCTAAAGGATTCACTGTGACTGAAGGTGGTAGTGCTAATTCATTCATATTCTCTCTCTCTCTCTCTCTCTCTCTCTCTCTCTCTCTCTCTCTCTCTCTCTCTCTCTCTCTCTCTCTCTCTCATTCATTCTCTCTCTCTCCACTCAACCCAACCTCTTCACCCCACCCACCCAAAGACAAAATTTTAAGTGACATTCACTTCAGTTCTGCTTTATATTCCAAGAGTAAAAACTTCTGTTTTGTTGGTAAAGCCTACCACCTTTCTCTCCTTTCCATCTGAGTAATATATTTACTAAAAGATAGAATAAAATATATACTGTTTTCAACCTCATTTTACCCTTTAGATCTAGGAGTCTGTGAAATTTGCCTTTTCAAAAACCACAGCTGCCAGCCCCACCAGATTGGCTCAGTAGTTGAGCATCAACCTAGGAACCAGGAAGTCATAGTTCGATTCCTGGTCAGGGCACTTGCTGGGGTTGCAGGCTGGATCCACTAGTGTGGGGCATACCAGAGCTAGCCAATCAATGATTCTCTCTCATCGATGTTTCTATCTCTCTCTCCCTCTCCCTTCCTCGCTGAAATCAATAAAAAAAGTATTAAAACAAACAAACCAAAACAACAACAACAATAAAAAAAAAAACACACCCTACAACTGCCAAGATTGGTTCCCTGTGGGTTACATCTCTAGGATCACATACAGTTTCTTATCAGGGACTCCAAATTAGTCAACAATGTGCAGCACAGCTCCGTGAGAGCCCACGAGTGTTTGGTGTGATCTTAGTCATAAATGTTAAAGATATAGAAGTGCATAGTCCAGTGGGGATGTCAGATACATCAACCCTTAAGTATCTGGGTAGAACATAGATAAGTAGAACAACAGGAAATCTAAGAGATGCCTGAGAATCAGGGGCACCAAAGGAGTCTGGGGGAAAGGGTCAGGAGGAAGGCCTGGAGTGGAGGTGCCTCCATGGGAACGAAGGAGGCATGGAGGGCTTGTCAGGTTACTGAGTTAATGCATCACTTTATAGCATGTTTCTCACTCTGTTCTGTTTATAAGCTTTTGAAGTCAGGAACCAAGTCTCATATATAGGTTGGGGCAGATGTAGGTACAATTGACCAAAAGGGAAATAATACAATAATTAACCAATGGTAATATAAGAATAAACTTTGTTTCAAATACAACTGTAAACCAATTTTTACCCCACCCTGTATATTCTCCTATTTCCAAAGCGCCTGGATAAGGTGACAATGTCTCATATATATTCTCATATTCCCAAAGCACCTTAAGGTGAAGAAAATGTGGGATTTATTAACTTGACACTGTCAACAAAAAGAATAAACCTTTTATCTCAAATACATCTTTTAGCAAATATTCTCTCCTGCCCACCTGTCCCTTCACATATACCCATGCACCTATATCTATGTGTGTACCACATATACATACACACACACACACACACACACACACACACACACACACACTCATGCATCACTCAGGTCTTCAACTTCTGCTTACCTAACCTCAGTCTACAGAAAATGCCAAAAATATGCACTCACATACTCATATGTTGCCCCTTAAATTCCCCTATTATATTATAATAAAACTGCTTAACTGACCTATAAAATCAAGCAGTTCTTAATGTATTTGACAACATCCCTGACAAGGTTAATCAACTGCTACTTTATCATTGGAACTTTGGAGTCAGAGGAATTTGGAGACTTAATGAAGACATTGTAGGATAACACACAAAGGCTGATAGAAAGGCTCATACCACCGCACTGCCTGTTATTTCTTTTCTTTTCAAATTTTTTTTATTGTTTAAGGCATTTCATAAGTGTCCATATAATATTATTTTTGTTGTCAAATTTCTTACTCTTTTGAACACCTTATTATTTTCATATTTCAAAATTCAACATTTAACTATAAAATATAATTGCATATGTAAGACTTCAAAACAACTTATTTGAACACATTATAACATAGCTGACTACATTTTGAAAACTGTAAAGTAATATACAACAGTAATTTGTTTCTAAGGAAGTTTAGCATCCCTAACAAAGTCTATGCAGGAGAATTGATTGAAATAGAACCTGTTAAATGTTATCCTTCATTTTCAATGATATATATAAGAAGATATAATTGATAGGAACTATCTGTAAAGTTGTACGTGATATGCTGACAATAAATCATAGGATAAAATGTTCTGGTCTCTTATAAAAAGCTGAAATATTGGTGCTATAAATTATGGACAAATATATAATTCATGAACTAAAAACCATATACATTTATAAAAAAATAATTATTTGATAATAACTTTCTTACAAATTGCTTTTATTAGTGAATTAAGAATTTTAAAAAATTTAGCACTTCTATCACCATTCAATTCTAAATCAGTAAAATAAAACATATTATAGTTTTCACCTAGTTAAACAAATGAATAAAGTATATTTACTCAGAGACGCATGAATTGGTTCTGGTAATGAGTGCTATGTCTTGATATTTTAGGTCTTGTTATTTGCATACTATTGTTCCTATTTCCAGAATTTCCTTATTTTAAGGAGAAATCTCCTGTTTTAAAGAGAGTATTAGCATGGCAGAATCTGAAGTACTATTTTATAAACCTATTATAACTGAAATAGTTTAAGGTGCCTTTCTCTTGACCTGGAGTCATTGGGTTGAGAGGAAGGGTCACATCCTTGTCACAGGAATCCTGTCCATGGTTCCCTGCGGTTACACAACCCCAGACAAGGATATTGAGGAGACTGTGAGAACACCAGCCAGCAGACTTTTTAAAATGGCCAAGGAAACAACATTTTACAAAATGTTTCACTTCATTGAAACTAACTTATCAACATTTGATTTATAGGGAAAGACGCATTTATGCCATAAAAGCACATGTATTTCTCTTCTATGTCCATTCTAATGGATGACTTCATCTTTGCGGTGATTTAAAGTTACCACTACTGAATGTGGAAGTGTGAACTAAAGCTCAGTGTGGAATGGAGACATCCTTCCTCATCCTCATTACTCACTCAGTCAGGTAGCCAATGTCACTTGTTAGTTCATTTGAACCACATAACACTTTTACTCAGAAGAGAGAACAATTAAAGAATCTAAACTTGCAAGGCTGAATAATGGGTAACTGCTGCTTCACCTGAATGTCTGAAGGATATGCAGGTATACTCTAGTCCTGCAAAGAACCTTCTCAAGATAACTCATGGTTTGAAATGAAAGGATGATGAGACTTGCTTTTAGGTTATCCCTGAATGATCTGCTTTTTATTCTTATAAAAGTCAGCCTTGAAATTCAGATGACATAACTTTATCATTTTTCCCCTTCTTCTTTTTCTAATCTTTCCCCCACTTTCCAGGATCCCAGCCTCATCCTGTTCCCACTCCCTGAGTTTGGGTCAATTGCACCATGTGTCCGAATTTCTTAAATTATTTTCCACACTGTGATCAAGGTTAGGACAATCCACCCATCCACTTCACCCTTTTCTACCATTACTTAGAGTGGAACAATTAAATGACAACTTTTATTAATAATAATTTCCCTGATAACTTTGTAGGTTTTATAAACTAAAAGACTCTTCCCCTTCTGTGAATGAGGACAGGAAAGAATGGGGAGGTTAAGGGTGTAAAGTCATCTGTCTTGCCACATTTTCTGCCAACAGAAAATACTTGAGTCTTCCCAAAATGGAGTATAATCCTTTGCAAAATAAGTGGACTAAGATTCTGTCAGTGCTCCATAGTACTCAACCAGTATTTCTTTGGACACAACTAGTTTTTGAATAGTCAACCCATTGGTGACTTAAACTAAAACTCCTTTAGGGAGCCATTCCTAATTCATATATTGTTCTTTGCAAACAATCCATTACCCACATTCTTGTCCTATATGGGCAATGGCTGGCTGACCAATCAGAACCAAATCTGGGTGCTGTGAGGAGCCAATGGCTGTCTAGGAGGCGGAGCTTCTGATACCCACCAATCAGAACCAAATCTGGGTGCTGCTTCCAGGTTGTGTTCTAGGCAGGGACTTGCCTCCAAGAGAGGCATGGGAAATCATCTACTACCACCAATCTGCCCCTGGGGGCTAGAGAAAATGTGTGTCCCAGCTTCAGAAAAAAGATAGCATATTCCATTTCCTTTGTTTTAATTTGTTTCATTTTCCCAAGGAATTGGATGATGCCCGCCCACATTTGTGAGGGGGAATCCCTTTACTCAGTCTACTGAACCTAATTCTAATCTATTCCAGAAACACCATCAAAGACTCACACAAAAATATATTTTTTATCAACTATCTGGGCATCCTTTAGGCCAGTCAAGTTGACATAAAATTAATCAGCACATGATCCCAGTGGGTTCAATCCATAGTTCTCCTGGTACTTGTTCTACTTTGTCTCCCAAATGCTATACTTTGAACATAATTTAGCATCACTTATTCTATTGTTCTCCCCACAGCCAGACTTTTTTTTTATTGTTGGCTGGGATTCGTCCAGTGCCACCATGTTGTTCCTGGGTTTTTTATCTTTCTCTGCTTTTTAAAATTTCCTCAAAGAAGTATCACTTTTTATGAGTGTCCCTTTTTAGTATCTCTTGTGAAAATTTAACTGAAATATTTTGAATAAACTCACAGAAGAAAGCATCATTCCATTCTTAAAATTTACAGTCTCCTAGTAGCTCTTCTGTGATTACATTTTCCCCCATATGATTCCTCTGGCAAGAAGAGAATATTGTTAATATCATAAATGCTTTCACTGGATTTTCTCCCCTCCCTGGCTCATTCTGCTAACACTGAGAGAATGGTAGCATGCTACTAGCTCATTTCTGGAGTGTATTTGTTGGTAGAATAGTTAGCAGTGAAACTGTCCAAAATTCAATAATTTTAAAACTTGGCCTTCACTAATGTAACTGTCATCCAATCCTGCAATATCTAACAGGAATATTAATCTAATATATTATCATAAAGGGGGGGATACAGTTGTATTCACAGCCAAATGCTCTAAGCATCAACTGCAATATATTTGTTTTATGGTTCCACTGAGTTTCTTTTTAACCTTGAATGGAAATCTTGAACTCCCTACATGCCACTTTGCTTTTCTATCTTTCTCTTCTATGCTTCTAATTCCAGAATCCTAGTTTCATGATACTGGAATTTTACGTGCTCCTCAACAATTTCCTTTCATCTCATTTGGCCAAGACAAACACTTATCTTTTCATCCTGGTTCTTCAGCATTGAAAACCAACACTACAAACCTCTCACCTATCATAGCATAACTTTAAAATATAGTGTTATTATGTTCTAGAGGTACTAGAGGGCCAGTTCATTTGTGTGTGTGGGGGGGGGGTAGGGGGGGAGTCCCTCAGCCTGGCCTATACCCTCTCACAATTAAGGACCCTTCAGGGGATGTTTAGGCCCAATCTAAACCGGCATTCTGACATCCCTATTTAAATCCAGGACTGCTGGATCCTAATCACTTATTTGCCTGCCTGCCTGCCTGCCTGCCTCGTTACCCCTAACCCCTCTGCCTGCCTGCCTCATCTCCCCTAACTGCTCGTCTGCCTACCTGATTGCTCCTAACTGTCTCTGCCTCAGCCCCCACTGCTATGGCTTTGTTGGGAAGGATATCCAGAATGACGCCCGAAAGGTCATTCAGCTGTCCAGTCTAATTAGCATATTATGCTTTTATTATTATAGATATTAAATGTTTCCCAATATGTTACATAAATGACCTATACCCAGTGGGGGTTAATTATGGGAGGAATAAAAAATGAAAATGGATAAAGCCATTGTTCCCAAAAAAAACTCTCCTTGTCCTATGTATACTAATGAGAAAAGTCTTCACGGAAAGGATGGGACAGCAGGAATCACAAACATAGAGGGCAGTAAAGGGTAGTCAGCCCAAGCCTGTTCTCACTCCCGGGCGACTCAATACTGAACACGGCTCCTGAGTGGTGACTGTAGGAAGTGTCCATCCCAACCACACAGCAGACCATAACTGTTAAAACACATTTAAACAGAACCTCAAGTTTGAAAAGAGACTTATAAAGTGGTTTTTGCCACAGGGAACATCTTTGAAACTCGCAGAGACAATTCCCAGATGGGTTGTCTGTAGAGGCAATCTGGACAGCGCTGTCTGTCACCTCCAGCTAGGAGACAATCTGGCAGCACACAAAAGAGCAGGGAGAGAAAAGGAAGATGGAAGCCGTCAGTGCAGCTCTTATTAAGTGACCATCATTTTCATCTGCTTCTTCACCTTCATTTAAAAAGTCTCCCTTGTTTTGTTTTGTTGCTATTGTGTAGAGAAAGTATAAATCCTGTCTAGATTTGCATCTGTTCAAAAAGAGAACTACACATGCCCTTTTAATTTTGTGTGAAATATAAAATATGCGTTAAATATTTAGTAAAAAATACTGAATTCACTATACAATTAAATAATTATGTAACATACATTAGCATCAATTGTTAGCATATATCATTTGGAAAAGTTAACCCAAGCCAAAGCAATTTATCAAAACAGTAGGGAAAAAATGTCCCAAAAGATAATGACATGATGGTAGCACATGGAGTTAATAGATAAGAAAACTGAATTCACAGTGACTGATTTGCCAAGATTACATTGGTGATCAAACCAGGGTTGGAATATGTCATTTACTTCCTTGCTGTTGCCACTTGCTACAATATGATATCCTTCTAATTGCTGGACATAAAATAGCCAAACAATTCATTACTTTCAACAGGTGTCTGTTAACATTGTGCAGCCATTTTGCAAATGACATTTGCAAAAACTTATTAGAATCATAAAAGTCTGAATATAAAGTAGAACATAGACTTAGTTGTACTTTTTCAAACTAAGCAAGACTCAGATTAGTAGAAAGCAATTTGGTCAAGCACCAACTCAAATCATTCATTCTGTAGAAAGGACAGGAAAGTTCTGTATGTGCTGGGCAATGGACAGAAAGATGGAAAGACCCAGGCCCTGGCCTCAGAGAGAAACTTACAGTTACCAATCCCTCTCCAGTGGCACTTGTATTTTGTGTCCTTCAGGCCTTGGAGTATACATACAGCAAATTACCAATAAAGAAAGATATTTTTTTTTAATTTATGTAAAGTATTTGCCATTATTTTCAGCTGCCAATGAAGACTGCGATTTTAAAACATACTATATGCAAAGATTCAAACTGATATCTAAAGTGCCCAAGTGTAAAGGACTCTGTCTTTCTAATTGTTCCTAGTATCCCTGATTTAATATTGGAGTTGCCCGGGACTCAGTTTTCCAACATTTTCTTTCCTTTATTTATTTATGTCCTTAGTGATCTCATTCAGTCTCATGGCTTTAAATACTGTCTATGTGCTGACGACTTGCAAATTTCTAACCCAGCCTACAGCTTCCCCCTCAACTCCAGACTCATATAACTAACTTCCCATTTGACATCTTCAGTTCAATGTCCACAAACAAAATGTCAAACATCACTTCCAAAAACATGGTCTAGATATGCTCGCCTCTTCCTGCTCATTTTTGTAAGTGGTGATTCCTCTTTTTCAGTTGCTCCAGTTCAAACCTTGAAGTTACCCTTCATTTTCTTCTTTCTCTCATATCCCCTAAGTGCTCAGGAAATCCTGGCTCTACTTAAAAAATATAACCCCATGCCCATCACCTGTCGGCACCTCCCCTGCTGTCCCTGTGGTTCACATCCCAATTAGTTCCTGTCTGGTCCTCATTCTAGCTTCCTATATGGCCTCCCTGATTGTCTACCTGCAATCTGTTGTTCAGGACAGCAACAGATCCTTCTACTCCTCTTTTCAAATCCTTGCTACGGTTTCCCATCTAACTCAGATTAAAAAACACACAGACTTTACAGTTACGTAGATGGCCCCACTTCCCACATTGCTGGCCCCTCTTCATTTCCTCTCTGACCTCATCTCTTCTTGCTGCCTGGATTGGAAACCACTGGCTGGAACACTGTAAGTCCAATTCTTCAAGGCCTTTGCACCTGAATTCTCTCTGCTATTACTACAGGTTAATTCACTTCCTTTAGGTCTTCTCTCAAGTAAACACTTCCCTGTCCACCTTATCTAAAGTTACAAACCATATACCAACACACACACACACACACACACACACACACACACACACACACACCCCTTTATTACCTTTTTTAGGATTTTAATAAATATTTCACTCATTTATCTTTTTATTTTTGTGTGACTCCTCCAGTAGATGCTAGGGGTCAGCAAACTACAGGCCACAGGCCAAATCTAGGTCCCTGTTTGTTTATGTAAATAAAGTTTTATTTAGCACAACCACGCCTATTTGCTTAGGTATTATCTATAGTTGCTTTCATGTTTATTATATTTTGTATATATTATATAAATATGCTTTTATATTTAAATATTTATTCTATAGTCCTTTGTAGAAAAGCTTGCCAACCTTTAATATAAGCTTTAGAAGAACATGGGATTTTGTTTATTTTATTCTCTCCTTTGTCGCTATAGTTAGAGTTCTGCCTAGCACATATTAGGTATTCAATAAGAATTTGTTGCCTAGTGAATGAATGACTAAATAAAATATAACTCGTTCTATATACTTTAAGGAACTTGATAAGAACCTGAAGTTGAATTGAACTTCTATAGGGATCCACAGCACACATTTTGGAGGTTTTGTTGAAGTTCTTTTTGTATTCACCTAAGAAAAGCATTTTCTTTATATCATGCACTCAATGTTAACAGAGGTCATTTTCTAGTGTTGACTTTAAATGAAATGTAAAACAACTGGTGGTGGTATTGTTGTTTTGCCAATTATATTGTTACAGAATCACACCTATAAACAGGGCCATTAAACAAGTCCTTTGAGAGTGGCTTTATGGGACTAAAATTGCCTTAAGGTGCCAATTGAAATCACCTGTGTAACCTTTACAGGCCTGTTTGCATCTTGTTACCCACCAAGTGAAAGACCAGAGCTAAACTATTTTGAATACAAGATTATAGTACCTATTGGTCATTGAGTCTAGCAAAAAAATATAAGGTCCCCCTGCCTTTACACTTTTAGACAACAAAATAGCCTTTTGCTTATAAAGATACAGTTGAGGGTATTTTGTTGAATCTCTGGTGACATTGGAGATTTCAGTAGTAAAACCAAAAGCAATGCCTCCTTTCTCTATCATTCACATAAGACCTTCTCTTTAGAGGGAGGGATTGAAACTCTTCTCCCTCTTTTCATGTGATACCTCAGTACACCATTCAAACAACATGAGTTTCTGGATTAGACTGATTGACGACAACAATGACAAAACCTTGAGTAGTTAGTTAGCTTGAGGTGAAAAATGTGCTCAGCTAACTGCTTTAAACATTTTAAAATGTAACTCATTGGCTGTAGTGAAGGCTGTTGAGCTAAGATTTGGGATTCATTATTCGCTGTTCACCATGATTTGTGAATAATTGCAGAACCATAGCAATTAAATTGTACTTTCTACAAAACGGGCAGCACATGCCTCCTGCTTTAGAGAGATCCGCGTTTTTTGCAGATTAGCAAACCTCTGTAATCTATTTGGATATATAGGTGACATCTCTCTTTGAGTCTTCAAGACCCTGGGACCTCTGGGATATGTGCTGTGTCATAAACGTGAATGATGAAAAAGAAGCAGGGCTCCTTCAGCCTCTAATTGGAACCACTCATTGTGGCAAAAGGACTGAGCAACTCATTTTATTCTTCTTCTTAATGCGGGTTGTGTGTGTGTGTGTGTGTGTGTGTGTGTGTGTGTTTTACATTTACAAATTATCAAATCATTCATCAGTATCATCTGAATATCTGGCATAATACATCCTGTTTGTTGCCCAAGAGTTAGCGTATAGGTACAAAAGTATTAGGGATGAAGTCATACCCTGGAGAGGATGAAAAGGGAACTTATTCCTCAGTTCTGGCTGAATTCCCAGGTTTCGGCCAGTGTGGTCTACCGGAATCAATGATAATGTTTTCTGTCATGGTTGTAAAATACTTTCAGAGAAACATAAAGTTTTTATGAGAATAGTAAAAGAGATGACTTTTATGCCTGGGGTTAATATTTGCTCTTGTTGGCTCATTGGAGGATAGCAGAGGTTGAAACAGGGAAATGTAGGCACAAAGCTTCACGTTCTCCCCTTGCTGCTGCTAAGGACTGGTATAAGTAGCAGCTTCTAGGGGGTGCAGTTGCTCAAAATTTAGAGGCCCCAACACATCCCTGACTCACTAGACTGCAGCATAGACGTTTGCTGCTTTTATCTTAGTCATAAACCCAGTGCATTTTTTTCTTCTCACTCTTCTACTGGCCTCATTAAAAAAAAAAAAATTATATTGATTATGGTCTCACATAATTGTCCTTATTCCCCCATTCCCATCCCAAACCCCTCCCTAGATATGCCCCCCCAACCCCCGTTGTCCATGGCCACTGGCTAGACCCATATGTATGCACACAAGTCCTTTGGTTGATCTCTTTCCCTTACCCCCATCCTCCCTTACTTTCCCTCTGAGGTTTGAGAGTCTGATCGCTGGTTCTCTTTCTCTGGGTCTGTTTATGTTGTTCATTATTTCCTTTAGATGTGTGAGATCATGGCCTCATTTTTTTTATTAGGATGATAGACTTCCTTCTCATACAGGTTTCCAGGTTTCAAGTATTATTTATTTAGAATAGCCTAATGTAATATGTCAGCAAGGTTTAGAGACCTTCCCCCAAAATGGGAATGTTAGGATGCTCAACCCATATGCTGTCAAAAACTATTTTAAGAGCCCTGTTTCAGCAAGTAAATGCAGTTAGTTAAATTGAATTTGGAGGATTTTCTCCTCTTTGTGATGAGCAGAGAATGATTATCATACCTGTGATACTCCTGACTTCCCTCTGTACAAGCGGAGTAGTCGTTCTGGTCTTGAAGTTTATTAGAGCTTTAAGCTGTCAGGTTATTACTGTCAGTTTCAAGGAAAGAAAGAGTTACTGATGTAAAATTAATTTATTGAATGGAATTGTTTTGCCCTCAGGGAATAACATCACCATTTAATTTAATTTCCCCATCATATTGTCTCATTTGCAGAGGAAAGAATAACTTTTCCTTTTAACAAAATAAAGTGCATTATGCTGAATGGTGTACTTTATCCTTGCACGTTTTACTTGTTCTCGATCATCAGTTGTCATAGCACCACGATGCAGTAACGCTTGCTTACGAAATTTTGGAAAACAGTACTGATTTAGATATTTGCTTATAAGAAAATAGGAGGATTGTATAGCATTTATAAAAGTTTTTCTCTGGTTACATTTTCCATTGTCCATTTCATTATGGGCTATCCTATACAAAAATGTTTTTAGATATATATTATATTTTGTAAATATAAATTTGAGGTCATAAATGTCCTCGTCACTAGAGGTATTTTCAGTGTTGAGTCAATGTTACACCTGTGTCCCATGGGGGTTCAGAACACAGGTGCTTGTCCTTTTAAGTGGCATTAGAAGGAGGGCCCAGCATTTAATTCACTTTCAGGGAGAAGCCTGCAGAAGTACTTGAGGCAAAGGCGGGGTCTCAAAGAAACTATCTGTTGATGCCAGAAACACCAAGACTCCTTTTGAGTTCTGTTCTCAGAGGACATTGCTTTGCAGACAGCAGTTAAATATCATACTAGAAAGTTCTTTCATGTATCTATAGATCCAGGGAAATAAACTATGCTAGTTACAATCCTCAAGGACGTCATTTCCCTCTCTGTGTGTATTCTATTTAAACAGCATAGTATCAAAATCTTGAGTCTTCTGCTTTAAAATGAGCCATAATGGAAAATCAATATTCATTCAACAAACACTTTTTGAACACTTATTATGTGAAATACATATTTACCTCTACAGATTTTGGAAAGATTCAGAGAGTACAATTTCTAACCTTACGGAGTTTTGGTCATATAAGGAGGATAATAGGGTTACGCCAAGGCACTGATACAGGATAGAACCTAGGACCAGAGCAGCTGGCCAGGTCATGTTCACACGCTGTGCTGGTTGGCAAAATATGGTGGACAGATTGGTATATACATGTTGTCCCAAACCCCACAAGTGCTTACCCCCATCCCAGCCACCCAGCCTTCTTCAAGGACTTTCATTTTTTTAAAACTCTTCCTCTAGCCACTGAAATGTTAAAAAATGGCACAGCAAGGGGGCATCATGGTCTCTGCCTCATTGAAGGAGCTCATTCTGATTGATGAGGATCCAAATGGTACCAGTTTTTAAGTATTCTGAGTACCATCTCTGGGGGAAAAATGAAGAAAGAAAGGAGAAAGTACTATTAGAGATGTAAAAGTTTGGACCATATGAAACTTCCATTTTTGTCATTCAAGAGCAGTCACATATGAGCACTTTCAAATGTTTCAATCTATGCAAACGAGATATTCAGAGGAGAGAGTGAATACTTCCTGTAATAATTACATGGTGGCCCTTAAATTTCAGTCTGCATCAAAATCACCTGTAACACTTACTAAGATTCTGCTTGCAGTAGGGCTGGGCTGGGGCCTAAGAATTCCCATTTCTATCAGTGTTTCTAGATGTTGCTGCTGCTAGTCCTGGAGTTGCCGACATCATAGCTGCTTTACATTCTTCCTGGAAGAAATTGTTTTTATTATATAGTTTTTATAAACCAATAAGGAAAACATGAGTCAGTTTTAAAAATTGCAAAGATGCTAAGTTGGAAATTACAAAATGAAAATACAAATGGACAAATAATATAGAAAGTCAAAATCACTAGTTATCAAAGATATATACATTAAAGGAATAAAGTAACACTTGAATAGTCTAACCAATGTGAGAAAATATTAACAATACCTTGTGTTAAGGAAGCTGGGGAGAAATGGAGGCTCTCATACACTGCTAGTGAAATTATAAATTGCTGAAACCTTTCTGAAAGGTAATTTGGCAACATGTATCAAAAATCCATATAACATTTATGCTCTTTGCTCAAATAGTTCTACCTATAGAAATTAATGCCAAGTATCTAATCAGAGCTATACAGAAAGATGAATATCTAAATGCTCATCAAAGCATTATTGATAACGAAAGTTAGGAATAACCAAACTAAATAGTTAACAGGTAAAAGCATAGGGTGAAATATTGCAAGCCGTTAAAATTTTTTTTTATAATAAAATGTACCAAATGTTTATCAGTTGAGGAATAATAAAATATAATTATGATTTATCCATACATAGAATTCTAAGAAAGTATTTAAAAGAACATACTGTTGAAGATTAATGACCTAGGGAAATGGTCATTGTCTAATGTTAAGTAAAAAAATCAGAAAACACAAACATGTGCAATGTGACCCCATTTAAAAACAACACCTAAATAGGTAAAGGAAAAGACTAGAAGGAATGCATTCACATTTTAAGTATTCATCTTACTATGAATTATTTTTATTTTCTTATTAATTTTTTCAATGGATTTCATATTTTGAAATAAACACATCATATACCTAAAAGTATTTTAAAAGAGTTATTTAAAAATAAGACTGCCAGGTTGTTCTTTTTTTTTAAAATCCTCACCCAAGGAAAAGCTTTTATTGATTTGATAAAGAGAGAGAGGAGGTAGGGAGAGAGAGAGAAGAGAGAGAGAGAGAGAGAGAGAGAGAGAGAGAGAGAGAGAGAGAGAGACATCAATCAGGGATGTATGTGTCTTGACTAGGAATCAAACCTGTGACCTTTCAGTGTATAGGACAACTAGATATATATTTTGATTCTTAACCACCCAAGCCATACTGGCCAGGATGAGACTGGCACATTTTTCAATATCAATGCTCCTTACTTAAGGTTTTAATTGTTCTCACAGTCATTTGTGCTGTCATTATTTTATCCATCATTTAAAAAGTTTGATTAAAACTTTAAATGTTTCCTTTTTAAATAAAAAGGGAAATGGCTCATATGATTTTTTAAAAGTAGTTGTTATTCTATATAATAGCAGAGTAATATGCAAATCGACCAAACAGCTGAACAGTGGAACAACCATCAGGACAACCATCCGGACCATCCAGGACCACGCTATGACACCCACTGGTGCCAGCCAAGGCAAGTGTGATGCGATTGGTCGGGGCCCGGCTGTCACCTCTTTTTTTTTTTTTTTAATATATTTTATTGATTTTGTACAGAGAGGAAGGGATAGAGATAGAGAGAAACATCGATGAGAGAGAGAGTCATCAATCAGCTGCCTCTTGCACACCCCCTACTGGGGATATGCCCGCAACCAAGGTACATGCCCTTGACCAGAATCGAACCCGGGTCCCTTCAGTCCCCAAGCCGACGCTCTATCCATTGAGCCAAACTGATTTTGGTGGGCTGTTACCTCTTTATCACCCTGCAGAGGGAGGCCCAGGCCACCGTATCTCCCCCTGCAGCCACTCTGGAAAGGAGCAGTCAATGAACACTAAATAGGAGTATAGCTGGAACAGAGTGGAATATATGGAAAGTGGTAACCAGCTGCTTCAAGGTAAACATTTGTGACCAGTACTCCCAGCATCCCTTTAGTGAACTGTACTTCCTACCCCTCATGTACTTCTCCTGGACCTGGAAATCCCAGGACTTTCCTGTGGTAAATCCAGAGATTGGCACTTGGCTAAGCCAATCAGAGTCTTCTCTCCTAGGACAGAACATGGTTATAACTACGCCATTTGATGGACCAGCCTAAAGAGACTCTCTTGAGTTGCTACCATTGCATTCTCTGCAATTGCTCTCATTCTTCATCTGATCTGTGTACTTGACTTTTCCTTTGGTTCTGGAAGATACCCACTCCTCTTCCAATAAAGATTTTTAGTTATCGGTAAACATTTATATCTCTTACAATCCAAAATTGCTACCTAATGTGCAGCTGAAATGAAAGGGTGTGTAGAGAAGGAAGAGTTGAGGAAGAGAAGAGCAAAGGCTCTGTTGAAATCAAGTCAAGTTTGTCAGAGTACACCTGTTATAAATTTTCCCTCTGCTTGAAGTATTACCACCATCACCACAGCCCTTCAACTAGCAAAGTCTACTTATCTTTAAGATCTTAGCTAACTATATTTCCTTGGAGAAATCTTCTTCTGTGTCCACAGAGAAGGTCATGTCCCCCACACTTCTCAAAAGCATTAATGATTATCATAATTAACTTATCAGGTTTATAGTTAAGTATTTAATGTGCCCACCCTGCTATAGTATATTTCCCATGACTGTACATTATACTAGTATATTGATGTCATGTCCATTGGTATATACCCAATTCCTAGCAGAAAGCCTTATACCTACTAGGTAATCAAATGCCTGTTGAAGGAACAATTGATATTATGTAATAACATATATGAAAACCTTTGAAAAAATAACACAAGAGAGTGAAAACATAAAGTACAGTAAAGTTCCACATTCCATAATGAGTACATTCATGTTACATATTTTCCCAATATCACCACATTTCCTGTACATTACTATAAATCACTGAAGGTTAGCAAGCTTAATTGGAAAAAGATAGTTTCTAAAGTATAACCTGATAGGTGGCAGTGTCTCTAGAGATAATTAGTAGAGTCTTGGCATAGTTTTAGCCCTCCAACCCCAAAGACACTCCCAATAATGCAAGGTCGCTTCCCCTACAACTAGACTTTACTCTTAAACACACACACACACACACACACACACACACACACACACACACACACATATATATATATGTGTGTGTGTGTGTGTGTGTGTGTGTGAATGCAATATATATATTGCATTCTTATTGAGGCCAATCAGTGTGATGTCTGCTTTAGCATGAATCAGAAGGAGACAGGTGACATGCACTTTGGCAAATAGTGACCTAATAATGGGGAATTAATATTCATATTGAAGAGAAAGGAGAAAGAAAACAGAGAATTATTACCTAAACTGTGAGAGAATTAACATGCCCAGTGTAAGAACAAAGAGCATTTCACAAAAGAAACAAAATTCTTAAAATGCATCTTGCACAATGGTCATGTTCTTCTCCAGTTCAGTGATGCCACTAGGAAGGCAATAGCAATATCTGTCTATGCAAAAAGACAATTTTACAATGATTTTTACGATAATGACAGATTATCTCTCTACTCTCTTTTGAGGCCTCTATGGTACAAGTTCTGTGAGGGGAGCTTAAAATAATATGAAAGTTGTGGGTGAGAAAAATAAGCATAAGCATGCCTTTAAAATGTTCTTAACAAATTTTAAAATTAATTTCCAGGCTGATGGTCTTAGAAATCAATTTAAGCTATTTAACTCACCATGCAAGGATGAAATCATTGCCAGAAAAGAGAGAGGCAAGCTGAAGACTTTGGAAAGCTATGTGCAGAAAGCCTTCAGCAGACAGCAGGAAGAACTGCAGGTTTATAATGGGATTAGGAGGGCTTTTCACTGGGGAAAGTGCTCAATGAAGAGTACTAAGAGGCCCAATTAAGAGCACCACTATACTTTTATGAATACTTGAAGCTTTAAAAACTCATCCTGAAATAAAAGTCTAGCCAGCTCATACAACTGATCCTAACTTGAGAGCTGTGAATATATCAATACCTACATAGATCTAGATCTAGATGTCCTTAGTCTTGTTTTTATAGATGTTTACATCATAGGTGCTAGACCAGTGTTTCCCAAACTTCTCTCATGATGAGAATCACCTGGTGGAGTTGTTAAAACACAGATTCCTGAATCCCATCTAAGAAGTGCTAAACTAGAATTTTTGGGAACATATAGGTAAAATTGTATACTTAACTAGAGCTCTAAGACAGATTTTATATACAGAGCACTAAGTTAGGTATGCAATTTTACCTATATGTTCTCAAAAATTCTAGTTTAGCACTTCTTAGTTGGGATTCAGGAATCTGTGTTTTAACAACTCCACCAGGTGATTCTCATCATGAGAGAAGTTTGGGAAACACTGTGCTAGACTATATATCTCTGCTCCTTCAAAATGTATTTATTCTAGCATTCCCACATACCCACAAATAAACACCAACTCTTTTTTCCCCATTGCTTCTTCAATGAAAAGTACCCTTGTCTATTATAGCTTTGGTATCTTGGATTGAGCACAAAAGAATACACACATAGAAGAAATCTGTAGATTTTTCAGGCAGTGGAAAATGTAAACCACCAGATCATGGGGCCAGAACTCTTTGACATTCAACCTTTGTGTTTCCAGGTGTAGTGCTGGGTGGAAAGTGTAAATTTAACCAATATTTGGATTACTTGTTTGCAGTAGAGTACCTCTCAGCAGTGACTAGTTGTTCTCCATATAACAAATATTCCTTGGGTCTAATCCTTGCATTTGGGAAATCAAAAGTGAAGCATTACTTTTAGTTCAAGTATCTTTTTAATTCAATTATACCTTGCAGTTATTTATTGAATCTTTCCTATGCAAAACTGGGTTAGTTGTATTAAATAAGACCAAGAACCTTATTACCACCTGATTCCTTGAACTACTCATCCAACTTTCATTTAGTAACATACAAGAAAAGCATTTATCTAGTTGCACCTGCAGGTGTTCTCTCTCTCTCTCTCTCTCTCTCTCTCTCTCTCTCTCTCTCTCTCTCTCTCTCTCTCTCTCTCCTCTCTTTCTCTTCTCTCTCTTTTTTCTCCCTGTCTCTCTCCTCTTCCTCTCAGAAACTTTTTCTATTTATCTGTATAAATATCTATTAAATATCTAACCTAAGTATTTTTTTTATCCACTTATCTATCTGAGAAGAGTTATACAAAGAAACTTTAGAGGGAAGTTATGAAAATAAATGTTTCCTAAATACTTTCTTATCCCACCTAGAGATGCTCCTCCACTCACACCCACATCCACACTCACACACCTTTTTTCTTCTATTTGAAGCAGCCACCACAGCTGCCAGTGCCTCGGGGGCTTTAAACATCAATCAGTTTCACAGCTGGAGGCAGAGTGATCTACAGCAATAAAGCTTAAAGTGCTTCCTTTTCTGATATAATTTGATTCTTCCATTAGAGCTCTCTCTCTCCCTCCCTCCCCCTCTCTCTCTCTTTTTTTAGGACAAAGCAAATGTCCTCTGTCCATGCCAAGACAAATAAATAGTTACCTTAAAGAGAAAGAAGGTATTACTCACTAGTTAGGATGCTGTGTGGAGAAAATCCATCCAATATGCCTTACTTCTCTGCCCAGTTTCTCACCTTTGTCTCTAGGATTTGCTTCTTCTCAGGGCTGCTAGTGACCTTGGTTCTGTTGTTCTGGGAGTGAATTCTGGTAGCTTTAATGAGACAGATAACAGTGGCTTTACTGAATATGTTCTTGGGTTTCTTATCCTATAGAACTCACTGGAATACAGAAAGATGCTATGACAGTCACTGTCAGTTTTCCCCCATTGGACCCAAAATGCTTGTTTTAAAGTTTCTCCACCAAGGAGAAATCAATTATTTGACCCTCAGTTTTAAATTATCTTAACCATGATTTATCCCTTTCTTTGCCCCTGTCTCTCTAATAAGTTTACTATAATTTTTACTCTTTAGTTTTGTAGTTTTTTAAATTTTATTTTAAAAGTACTAGAAAGGGCAGAAAGTTACCTGAGTTCTACTAAACTTTGACAATGATAGTCGTAAAGAATTAGTTGTCAATAAAGATGTGCATACAAAGATTAATGGTGAGAGTGGGTCAGAGTCTAGCATTATGCTTTTGTTCTGGACTACAATTACTGAATACTTTGGTTTATTTTGTCCTATTTTGCTTTTTTCAGAAAGAATAGAATTTTGGCAACAAAATCCAGGTATTTTTTTTTTAACTAAATGAGCAATCACATTTTAACTGGAAGTCTGCTAGCCCAGTCCACCTACTGCTGCCACACCTGTTCCAGCTGTTGGGAGCAATACTATTGTGCTTGTGGGTGCTCTTCTATTGGCTCTATACAGAGGTTCTCTCTTTTTCTCTTCCTCTATTTTAAGCTAGAGCATCTCTTAGACATTGTTAGGTTATTCTTTATTCATTAAATTTGAATATTGATATAGATTGCAAGGCTCTATAAAGCCAGTTTATACCAAAATTTATAATGATGACATTTGAAAATATTAAAGCTTAAGGCATGCTTAGAAATCCCTAACTCAACAATACAACTTCATCCCACCTCTTGTATAGGTGAAGATGAGGCTCAGAAAGTTTAAATGATCAGCTCAAGGGCCCACAGGTAGTTATTTATCAAACTGAAATTTGGACTAAATTTTTCTAAATCCCTGTTGCTGTGTATTGAATTGTGTGCCCCTCCCCCCTCTGATCCTCAATATGAGTCTATTTAGAGATAGTGCTTTAAGGAGGTGATTAAGTGTAAATGAGGTCATGATGGTGATGCTCTAATCTGATAGGACTGGTGACTTATATAAAGAGAAAGAGATACCAGAGTTCTCTGTTTTCACAATTTGGGGACATGGAGACAAGATAAATATTGGCAAGCCAGGGAGAGAGCTCTTAATCCTGCAAAAACCTTGGTTTTGGACTTTCTAGCCTCCAGAACTGTGAGAAAATAAATTTTTCTTTTTGAATGCACCAAGTCTGTGGTATTTTGTTATGGCAGCCCAAGCCAGCTATGTATATCCTGGATCCTTAAGGGCCAATTCTTTTGAACATTCTACCCCAGCACCTCACATAATGCCATGGATGTGTTAGACACTCTTTAGATGTGCTAATGGTGATAAGAAGTTGTTCTGTAACTACTCTTCCTATAACCACTTGCTTCCCTAATGTGAACTAAGCAATTATCATTAAGCAATTGTTGTGCCCAGTGCTTTACATCAGTTCCTCCATTTACTCTTTCCACAACCCTCTGAGGTAGGTGCTCTTTGCTGTTTCACAAATTTAAAAAATGAGGCTTAAGATGCCATATTAGAATGATTATTTCATGACTAAATGATGGGGAAAGGGACTAATGCATGTCTACACCTTCTCCGTGTCAGACACTTTATAGCCATTACATCATTTAATTTTCACAACAATCCTGTGACATGGCTTCAGCAGGCAGATGAGAAAATCCAACTCAAAGAGGTTAAATAGCTTGGCCAAGGTCAGGCAAGATTTCAGACTTTCATCAATTAATGGGCATTATTAGAACACAACTTGTATTTTAGGAAATAAACTTCCTGCAGTACAGGATCCTTTCATGATAATTTATTTTAGATTGTTACTCTGAAGAGAACCTGACTCTGGTAGTTGGTTCAGGACATGGCCCGGAGCCCTTGGGAACAGAGGTCTTGGCAGAGAGCACATCTGGAGTCTGCCCAGCCAAGGCATGGGGCTCTTCAGAGGAATAGTATATTTTAAAGAGAAGATGGTTTTTTCCCCTCTTCAGAGCATTTTTAAATCTTGGCACTAAATAGGGGGAAAAAAGGTATGTCTTTCCTTTGAAATACTGGCTTTTTCTGAAAAGACCACCCTCTCCCCAAGCCTTGGAAACTTCAAACAGTCTGACCGAGAAGTCAGAACTCCTCTGGTTGAAGAAGCTGTTATCTTGAAAGCTGCTACAGGCTATAAGCTCTTAGAGGATCCTGGAGCTCAGAATCTGTTTGTATTCATTTTTTTAAATAAGCTAACTGAAAAGTGGAAGAAATCTAGTGTGTGTATAAATGCATAGTGTGTGTATTTCTATATATGCACACATTCTTGTCTTTTAACATTATAAATGTATAAAATTTAGTTAAATATGCACCTTATGAGCTAAAAATTTTGAATGAATCAAATTCAAATGCAATTGTAAATTTTATTTGAAAAATTGTGATTAAGCTTTTTTACTCAATATATTCTTGCAGCAAATTTCCTGTGAAATTTTAATTGGATTTCATACTTTTTGTCTTATTTTTATGCACCTCACATTTAACTACTCTGTAAGAATTTGACACAATTTCCACGTGTTTCTTTTACTTGATATTATAGTTTAAATACATTTTAAATGCATGAATTAAAGGGCAAAATTCAAAGTCATTGACTAGGGAGAATATTAATTTTAATGCAGTGTCTTTATTTTTGGCACATTTTACCCTGTGGATACTTTTTGTCTCTCCTTGGTCCAGCTAGTTGTTGTTTTTGCTTTCTATAGGGAAAAAATCCCAATTATACATATGCACCCATTTATGTACCCTACTCTCCTCTAAATGCATTCAGAGAGGAAAAATAAAGGCCAGATATTGAATTGCAGTCCAAACTGTTTTTGTTTTCCTGCAGTTCCCATAACTATACTCCTCTAGGAGTTCCAAAGTTATGAATAGTAGCACAATGGATCTTTGGGCTATATCTGACACTCTTTGAACCCCACTTCCCATCTCCTCTATGCACTTTCTACTCCAGATATGGCTGTGGCAACCACAGGTATAATCAGAAACACCTAACCATAGTAGCCCTCCTTATTTTTTGACCCAGGGCTTCTTTAAGACTCCCACATAAACCAGCCAAGCCATTCTGACACAAGCACAAAGGAGTATAAGGAGTCAACTCCCCATGGAATGACCCTTGACCAATGTCAGAAGTGAAATATGAATAAATATAGCCTTTTCCATCCTTCAGGTGTACAAATCAGAGTTACAGCTTATACACTTTAGAGGGTCCCAAGTAACCCAGAATCCCCGTTGTCTCAGTAGTGACTAGCTTAATACCATAACCATGGATTAACTTTTCCTCCAGATGTGGGTGAATTTTGCTCCCTCCCACTGTCCTCTAGGACATTTGGCAATACCAAACAATAATTTTTGTTATCACCACTCAGGAGTAGAGGCTATTGGCATTTAGTAGGAGAGGCCAGAGGAGCTGCTAAAATTTCTACAATATATGCAATAGCTCCTACAACAGAAAATCATCTGACCCCAAATATGAGCCTCCACTTTTTAGAGAAATCCAGAGCAAGACAGAAGTTACTTGTATATCACCTATATCTATTACAAAGCATTTAGATTAAATGTATATGTGTGTGACAGTGTGTGTGTGTTTGCACATGCACATGGGTATGCATATAAACTATCAGCTGAATTTTCTTCTTAGACTTGTTGAGAAAAATTCCCCTTTTAATTTGATGCAAGCAAGTTTTGGGGAAAGAGCTAAATTAAAATTTAATGATACTTGGAAAAAAGAAGCTGAAACTCAGCAATTTGAATTCAACCCGAATGAGCTTCATAGTAATTGGGTCTAGACAGTGCCAAAGCCCAACTTTACAGAGCTTTCCATGAATCAAGCTTCTTCTTTTTTAAAAAGGCAACTCCACCTTTAATTTATTAGGGAACTGGTAATGACTTTTTCCTTGCTGAACTATGAGTTCTGTAGAGACAGGATCCTGTTTCATTTTTTAATTTCTCAGAGTTTTCAGTTTATTTTTGCCCAGCAAATATTTAGTTGGTTGTTAAACTTATGGCTGGGTCAAGTTTATGCCCCAGTTCCTTAGTTCTTAGTGCATTGTTGTTTCCAAAGGATGTAGATAACCTTAAATATTTAGCCTAAGGAAGGCCAATGAAACAAGCCATATTAAAGTAGCATGCCTTTGTCATCCCTAAGGATATATTTCTTATTTTGCTATCATTTTAGGGTTTTTAGAAAGTTCATGTCAATCAACTTTCAGGTCAGTCTTGTTTTCCATACCTTAAAAGGAGCATCTTGAAACCCATTGAGTGTGTTTTTACTTCTCGGGGTAGCAAGGCAACAAAATGACTTTTCATAAAGGATTTGGTCCATTTGAACTGTGGGTTAAATCTCTGATTTCTTTAAAACTTCTCAACCCGCTGAAACCGGTTTGGCTCAGTGGATAGAGCGTCGGCCTGCAGACTGAAGAGTCCCGGGTTTGATTCCGTTCAAGGACATGTACATTGGTTGTGGGCACATCCCTGATGGGAGGTATGCAGGAGGTAGCTGATCAATGTCTCTCTCTCATCGCTGTTTCTAGCTCTCTATCTCTCTCCCTTTCTCTCTGTAAAAAATCAATAAAATAAAAAATAAAAAATAAAAACTTCTCAACCCACCAAAATGTCCAAATAAGAAGAAAATCCTGCCAAAAGCATTCTGATCTTCCAATTATACTCTGAAAGGGAGTCCTTTCCTTTGTCATTCCACTACATCTTAAAAGTTCAGTGAAATTAAGGAGAGAGAACCTGCATGTGTCTTATTAAATTTGAGTTGAAATTGAAGAGAGTTTATAGTTCAATTAAAGCAAGTTCCTCATTTGAAAAATCAAACTATTTAGTGTCTTTGGTAGAAGGCCTAGAAGAGCCTTCATTGACCTTGAGGAGATTGTGTTGCTTCCTCTGGGCAGAATTTTCTTTAGTCACAGAGCAGTGGCCTTGCACTTCTGCTTGTGGTTACTAAAGAGCCAATCATAGCACAAGTATCATACCCAGGATTCAGGTGGAAGAAGAGAACAAGAACATGGGCAACTGATCGAATTATAATTTCTCATGCTTACAATGCACCTTCTCAAAGAAGAGAAATGGTATATAACCTTGAATGAACTTCTGACTTCAGTTCTGCTCCATCATGTACAGCCTTGAACCACCTGGCCTTTTTTTTTTTTTTTTTTTTTTTTTTTTTTTTTAACAAAGATGGACTATAATATAGTATTTATTGTCCTAAAACATTAGCAGAAGTTTAAAGAATCAATGTTTCAAAAGCATTCATCCTGAGGAGAAAAAAATGGCTTAGAAACATATAATAGTTCTATTAATTTACCTTATTTTTAACAAATCATTAAAATTTAGCCCAGATAATCTACCTGTTGTGGTTCCTCGCTTCAGGCTTTCTCTACACTGCTCCCTACTGTGACCCTGAAACTTTGTTGAGAATGACTGTGAATGCACAGTTTTCAGGTTCGTTAATCATACGTCCTGCCTCATATGCTTTCTGATGTGCTATGATACTGAATAAGGAATAAGATTCCCATACTTATGCAAAGTATTAGCAGAACTTTTTTTTATTGAAGATGTGCTTTATTAATCTTAATAAATCATAGATTGTCGGGTCTTTTCTGACTGCTTCTCAAGTAAAATGGGGCTTGACTGTGCAGTAACAGTGTTTATGTCATGCTAGAATTGTTTAAGGTGAGGCTTTGAGTAGTTTTATTGCTTTTGTTTATATAGGTAAACCCAATCTGCACATTTGAAATGATTGATGAACTGCAGCCCCACTTGGAGTGTTTGTCATCACTCATGTGCTGAAGTGACATTTCTTTATGTATTTTGGCATAAACATATGCAACTACTGGCAAAGCATTTGACCCTAGAGTCTGACTATTTGTCATTCTAATCTTTTTATTTTTTTGCCCAAAGTCAGGCAAGTTACTGTATATCCTATCTTTACTCACATTGCTAATTATTCAACAGACAGTAAAATAATCCTGTGGCTGGGGGGATTGCATAAATTGCTGAATGTGCAATCTTTATTTCTCCAGCCAGGCATCTACAGACTATGCAGAAAATAAATAAAATTGAGGTGCGTGTAAATGTCGAGGAAGACAGCCATATTGAACTACAATAGCTTTTCCGGTAATTTTGCAGCTTCTATCAATGAGAAAAAAAAATAAGAAAATGCCATGAGTGTGGAATTTAGCAGATCAAATGTAGGCAAAGATTAAGCAAAATTCTTTAAACATAACTACCTTGGAATATAATTTTTCTATAATGGGTCTTCACTGAAAAGCAAGTATTCCAATAACTCGTATCATGTGGACAGAGATAAATAAAAGGCTTCCTAACCTCCAGGCTCAGAGTTCAAACCTATGTTGTGTTTTGTGAGAACTTGTGATTATTTATTGCAGAAAATGTCAGAAAAAATAATTAAAATGTGAAGTAGCCAAAACTGGTTTGGCTCAGTGGTGGAGGGGTCTGAAGGGTCCCGGGTTCGATTCCCGTTAAGGGCATGTCCCTTGGTTGCGGGCACATCCCCAGTAGGGGGTGTGCAAGAGGCAGCTGGTCGATGTTTCTCTCTCATAGACGTTTCTAGCTCTCTATCCCTCTCTCCTCCTCTCTGTAAAAAATCAATAAAATATATTTTAAAAAATTAAAAATAAATAAAATGTGAAGTAATTTTCTGAGGAAAGCAATCATAGCTTATTTGGAGAACTATAGGTTACACTCCTATAGGTTTTGAATGAACTACAGAGGGGAGAAGAGGTGGAGGGAGGAGTGAACCAATGTCAAAACACTTTAATAAGAGAAACAGAAATAAGTGACATCATTATTACCTGGTTCATAGAGTGTAGTGAAGAGGCAAATGATTAAAGGTTCATAGAAAAATCAGAGCTAGCAATTCTAAGGCAGGATACAAGGCATAGTTCTCAGGATGGACATTAATTAGAACTAAGATAACTTGCTCACTTTTTATGATACATAGTATTTTACTTACCATCAATCGGTGTTTTAAAATATTTTTCATTGATTTTTAGAGACAGAGGAATGGAGAGGGATAGAGAGCTAGAAACATTATTAATCCTCTTCCTCCTAAACCCTTCTACTAGGGATTGAGCTTGAAACCAAGTCATATACCCTAGAAGGGGATCAAAAACAGTGACCTTTTGGTTCAAGGGTTGACATTCAACCACTGAGCCACTGAGCCACACAGGCCAGGCCCATCAATAAACTTTAAGCTAACTACTCAACTATGGGTAGTTGACAAGGAGACACTGGATTGACTGAGAGATTTCAAGTCCTCATTTCTGGCTAGTGTTGCTCAATACCATGATATTCAAGAGGATATTTTCATCTTCTCTCTTTGGGAGTCAAGATGACACACAGATCCTCTTATTAAATAGGTTTTCTTAGTTAAACTATGGAGAGCAAGCCTTTCAGTGAAATAAGCAAAGGTTAAGGAACACCATAGGAAGATCATAGTCATAGAATTAGTAACAAAAGTGAGATTTGGGTCCAACAAAGCCAAACAATTAAAAAATGTACTATTTTTTATGTTAATTTCATTTCAGCGTTACAGTTCAGCAGGTAGTATAGTAACTTTTATTTTATTCTAATATTCTTTTGTCAGGTTGGCTTTTTGTTTTGTTAACTGTAGTATGTTATATTATTGTTCATAGTACTTCCTGCCCTCCCATGGAGTGGATTTTCCTTCACGTGATTTTAGATTTAGTCATGTAACTGACATTGCCCTCCCAGCAAAAGGATTACTGTATTTTCTGTCTATAAGAAGCTATTTATTTTTCTAAAATTGTTTGACTGAAAATTGAGGGGGCATTTTATACAGGGAAGGCAGCTGAGTAGGGGGTAGCTGCCCATACATTGTCAAATAGGCTTCTTCCAATCACGAGCCTTCTTGTTACTGACGTCAGCTGATGCCTTAATTGGAGGTGGAGGTAGAGGTGGAGAGTGTGCAGATGCAACAGGGTCCAGAGTGTTCTGAGCCCATAAAGATTCAAAAAATAAAAAGATAAATACCTGTAAGCTACTGTCTTACTATGCAAAATTCAAACTGAATGTAATCATCTATGCAAAGGAGCATGGAAATAGAGCTGCAGGGAGACAATTTGGACCTATTCCCAATGAGTGTATGATCAGACAGTGGAGAAAACAGGAAGAACAACTCCTTAATATGCCATAAAAGAAGAAAGCCTTAAGAGGAAAACCAGCAAAATGGGCAAACTTGGAGCAGAGTATAATGACTTGGATTATGGATCAGTGCCAAAGTGGTTTATGTGTGTCAAACCAAGTTTATTCAGTGTCAGGCAAGAATGTTTGCAAGTGAAATGAACATTGTTGATTTTACAGGAAAGGCAAAAATGGTGCTTCAATTTCATGTGGAGAGAAGGGTTGGCCATGAGAACATGAACAAAGTTAGCTCATAAAATGCCACCAGTTTATGAGGATGATCTCACATATATAGACAGTGACTCAGAAGACAGCAGCGATAGACTAGAAGTTGAATAAATTGATATGTATGGAACTAATAGTGATGAAGAAGTGAGCAGTGATGCAACAGAGGCTGAAAAAGGTGATATGCTGCATAATATCATAGTACTGGTATGGCAATATTACCTTCAGTAATTACTAGATAAAAATGTGTTCTGTTTTATGTTTAAAATATTGGTTTCTTAATTTTGGATTGGAAAAGTGTGTGTGGGGGGGGGGTCTTATACATGAAAAAATGTGGTATATGTCAGGAGTGGTCACATGATTTCCTCTGGCCAATGAAATGCACATAGAGTGGCATGGGACACATCAAAAGATTTTGAAAATAATTCTGCATTTCCAGACTTGTCCTTCTGCTACAAGTCTGGCAGTGTTCCAGGAAAGGGATACTTCATCTGTTTGAGTCCCAGAACAATAAGAGAAGCAGAGCCACAATTGACCCACAATACACATGGAAGAGGAATGTGAAAGAATCCTTTGTGGTATATTGCTAAGATTTGGTGATGATTTATTATGGGAAGAAATGTTGATTTTTATCCTAAGGATTTGAATTCTCCTGTAAATCAGAAAAAAATCATGGAAATGTATATCAGAGAATCTTTATGGTTCTTCTATTGATTAAGTCTGGTTTAGTAGATACTTATGAAATATTTATTACTCTGTTAGGTGGTATGGAGAGGTACAAAAAAAAATACATATAATAATCCTGGCCTTCAAGGCCCTTACATTTCAGTAGTTATTTACAGTCTCAATTGAAGGAAATATGTCTCTTATCCTTGAGACATAGGCACCAGAATGGTGTACAATATGTGCGAACTGTCATTCTAAATCTGATTTCCAGAATCCATACAGGCTGACTACTTTATATTTCCATCTCGATATACCCATTACATGGGATGTACCTGCAGAGACAGCTGACATTTATGCAGACTAATTTTTGCTAAACTCCATGCTGAGCATCTCCACATTTTCACCACAAAAACTTTACCACTGCCCAGTGAAGTAGTCATTACAGTCCAGATGTAACAAATGAACTCTGCTAGTGGTAGAGAACTTAGAAACAGTGAGCAAGAAATCCGCTCTAGAACTCCACAGGTCTCCTTTTACTCTATCACCTTGATGTGGAACATGCATGTTTCATGGTGACAGTGCACTGACAACTGCAATATCCTGAGGTCTGTGAGAACTGAGCCGCAGTCTTTTTTTTTTTCAGTCACCTGATGCTGTGTCCCCTTGATCCTCTCTGACATTTGTTCACTCATAATCATGGCATTTCGACAATGCATCATAATGAATTCCTTCATGACTTATTCTTTTGGACATGGAAGCACAGGGAGAACCTGGAAAGCTCCCTTTCCTCCCTTTCCTTCTTCCTCTAAGCCTTAATAGATCATAATGGATCTAATGCCAATGAGCAATAACATCTGAGGACACTCAGCACAAAGGAGCTATGCTTCCATTTCCTGTTAAAATCCTACTTCTTCTACACCAATATCTTCTTGTTTTGGCCTCATTTATTTTAAACTTTAGGTTTATGGCTTGTACTAATTTGCATGGTTGCACAGAAATAATGAGATAATAAATAGAGTTCATAACATTATGAATCAGGGGATACACATCATTGTAACTAACACATTCAGGGTTAGCAAGAAAGAGCATAGACCAAAGACCACTGTCATAACACATTCCATGTGACCATGGACTGAAAGTGGGCATGCCCTTTAGTTCAGTATCATGCAAAGCATTATGATACCCTTTGTATTTCACAGCACAGAAGTTGCAGCAGTTAAGAATATCATGTGTAGTATAGAATCAAATCTAAAATTCCATGAAAAAGCAATGACTACAGTTTCATCCTTTTGTAATTGTAACCTGGGAATCCCGCCAAAATAAGAAATCTAATATCAAAAAGTCTAAAGCAAGCCATCTTTTTAAAAATGACCAAGTTTTTCAGCCCTTTTTCTTAATTTCTATTATCTCTTATTTTCCCCAATTATTGGTTTTAAACATGAGCATGCTATCTGTATCATTTGCATTTTCTTATGTGTATTTATAACATAGAACTTGTTGCATAAGACACAGGGTGGGAGGGTAATGAGCATCTGTTCTGGCTTTGCACTCTAACTGGATGAGCTTGGACACAGTACTTGACACAGTGACTTGAATTCCTCAGGTGTAAATGGAGATGATAATGCTTACCTCATAGGGTTTTATGAGGATCATCTAAGATAATATCCATAAAGCACACACCATGGGACTTGGCATGTGGTCAGCACTCAGTAATTATGAGCTCTTATTATTAGTACGGCCACATATTTCCTTTCCTCTCTATTCATTATCTGATGCATATTGAAGTATGGACAAAAGATGTACTTGAAAGAGATGAAAAATTAGAGATAACTAACTGTCACCATGCAGTAATCATCTGTCCTCAAACTTGGAAGTTCTAAGCTTGTTATCATTGAGGTCTGGGCCTTGCCAATGACATAGGTTTTATAAATGCTGAAGTACAATGGAAAAACTTGTCTACCTGGATGGGGATGAATCATGCCAACTTGGTTGCCCACCTGAAAATACATTATAAATATAAGCGCAGAAGAAGGGGCAGATAAAACCATCAGTTTATCTCTCACAAAGAAAGGCTTCTTGAAGGTAATAATCCACAAATGTTGCATTTTTGGGGAGTCAGGAGAGGGAGTGGAGGGGGAAGCTGTGGTCTAGCAGCCTTCACAGAGAGTTTGTTCTAGGAGGGATTGGCCCTGTGTATTTTGAAGAGAGATCAAACCTTTATTCTCTGATTTTTATTTTTTGTTTTCTAAAATATAAAGAAAAAGAGAGATAAATATTATTCTGTTTATTTGTAAAATTTATTGTCATTCTTTCCTACTTAAGTATGAAATCTATGAAGGTAGTGCCTCTATCAGCATATCTGCAGAATCTGAAAAAGTGTTATAAAGCCAGTAGGACATTATTTAATTTTGGATGAAAACATATATACATAAGAATGAATGGATTAATAAACCAATAAAGTAATATTCAGATAAAGAAATATCTTTTTTATCCCCCTTTTACATTTAGGATTCTTCCTGGAGTTCAGTCAGCATTTAAGATGAATAAATATTTAAAATCTTGACCTCAGATATGGCCTTGACTGCAGAATGGTCCTCTTGTTTTCTAGAAAAATTAGCCTATTCAGCCAAAAATATAGCCTCAAGACAACATAAGGAGAGTCATGGACTCACAGTTTATTTTCTCAATCACAGATTGTTCTCACTTTTAATGTGTGCACTTTGAGACAACCTTTAGTAGGTGTGTTGTCTAAATGCCCACTCAACTTGCTAGACTCTCCTCAAAGTTCTGGAAGATGAGCATACATGCAAAATACATTGCATGGAGAAAAACTCATCACTTGTAGAGCTAGCTCATTGAACAGTTGGAAATCTATAATTATTAGAATGTTACTTCTTCTATTGGGTTGAAACCTGACTCCTAACTAGTGACTCTGCTCTTAGTTATTTCCACAGGAGCAACACAATCAAATTCCTTATCTCTTAAATATAGATAATAAGATTATTCTTTTTGTACTTTTTCTCCACCATAGTTCTTTTGTTATGTCTTATTCAGAGAAAATGTTGATGATTCATTTTCTACTTAAGTAGAATATAATGTATGTGGCCATCTGTAATAATAAAATCACATTATGCTAAATAGACTGGACAGCTGAAGGACCTTCTGGATGTCTTTCTGGACATCCTTCCAGAAGAACCAAGCCCCTTGCATAAATTTTGTGCATCATGCCTCTAATAGGAAGAATAATGTAGGAAGAAACAAGAGAGGAAAATTGTCTTATTTTACCACTATTATTTCAAATGAAACCTCATCATCACCTTATGAAGAGGCCATTATTAGGTCATTTAAAGAATTAGAAAGCTGAGGCAAAGAAAACTTAAATACCATGAAAGCCAACCTGGAATTTGAAAACAGAAATAGCTGATTTGGAAAATATATATTTTGTGTTGTCCAGATATAATGTGGTGCCTTTCTTTGGATTTTGGATCAAAGCAGTTTATTTTCTCTGGATGAAGGTACCTAATATTACACAGTGATAAAGAGTTTATTTCAAAATGAATCAGCCAAAGTGTCTTGTGACTTGTGCATTTAAGGTTTTAAATGAACTGAAGTATTACTAACTTAAGCAGGGGTGGTTGAAAAGTGATAGAAATGTTCGGAACAAGGCAGGAATGGCCTGGAAATCTCTCTTAATTGTGTTCCAACAGTTATATAAGAACCTAGGAAATTCAGAACATTCAGACAGATAAGTTTACTCCTAATGACACTAACTAAAGGAAAAAGCATCAGATAGCTACCTTGGTCCTCAGCAGACTGAGCCTGAAGTCTGAGAAATCAATGTTAATAAGGCAGGTACTTGTAAGACTATTGTGTATAAACTTGCATACTTTAAAAAATAACTGTTTTCACATGAAAAATACAGATATAAGAAAATTATTAAAATAAATACATTTACATGCATCTGAGTCAGGAAGGAACATAATAGGGTCAGAAATGATAAGTAATAAGCTCTGTGTGCCCTACATTTAGCTCTGAGCTCCCTTGCAGCTAAGACAGAACTAGTGAACAAGAAGCAACCAATGTGATCTTTGAATATAACAATAGAGGCTGTTGTCATATGCCTTTTCCTTGTCTACTGATTCACACGAGAGGAAGAGCAACAGTGTCTTAAATGTAGGTCATTTTGAACTAAGCCAGAAAGTACAAATGTTGATACTAGACAGTATCTGTCTCTGAGTAATACTTTTGCAAATTACCTGAAATAAATTTATTATTTAGTAAATTAATCAACAAGTATTTACTGACTCTCAGCCAAGTGCCAGGCACAATTCCTTTCTCTTTAAAGCACATGGTTGATATAAAGAATGCTTGATTATCTCCCAAATGGCAGAAATAAATCTAGGCTTCTCAAAATGTTTTCATTAGAGAAGCTCTTCTGGAAAGTGCGCATGCCAGGAAACCCAGTGGTGTCAGCAGTGAGGAAAAGAGAGGGTCTTGCTCTCCTGGACATCAATTTACAGAAGTCAACAAATAAGAATGATTCCAAGTTGAGGCTCTGAAATCAAAGGATTTAAGTTCAAATCTTGATTCTCTCTCTCTCTCTCTCTCTCTCTCTCTCTCTCTCTCTCTCTCTCTCTCTCTCTCTCTCTCAATGTGTATTCTCATAATTGTAATAATCTTTTAGGCAAGTTCTATGATAAATCTACCAACGAGTTTCCTCAAACAGCACCCCCCCCATAAGACCTTTATGTGCTATTTGTCCATATACCCTTTACCCTTTCCTCTGCTATTATCACTGGCATCTCTGCTTATACTTGAAAGTAAAAAGCAACCCCAGATTACCCAGTTTCTCTCTGTGCCTTTGACCACTAACCAGAACTGTTCCAGACCTCAGTTCCTATTAGGTAGTATAGGGAATATAATTTATAGGGCCATTGTAAGAATTAAATATGATAATGAGCAATGCTTGGCATAATATAAGTGCTCATTACCTGTTGGCTAGCATTGTGATACAGATGAAGAAACAACTTCAGCAGGGAAGAGTGATTGCCTAACATCACACAGCTAGCAAATGGAAGAACTTGGATTCATATCCGAACAGCCTGGCACGAAATCTGCTATTCTTTACCACTGGGCAGTGAATGACAAGGTCATGAAATGTCTGAGCCAGATAGTGAAGTCTCTGGAATAACAGGCTAAACAAATGTGAACTTAGCAATAAGGAGACTTTAAACTACCAAAATGTTGTAGAATGGCTGATTTTCTGGCAATGTAAAAGAATGATTGAAAGGAACATTAACAGAGGATTAAGATTTATTTAAATTTATATTTCAACTTTTAATGGAAATGGGGAAAAATTGCTTCTATTTTTTTTAAAAAAAAAAGTCCCAGCTTTTGAAAGGTTAATTTCACTGGGTCAGGGCCAATGAGAAGACACTGGGTCCTAACATCAAATTCTCAAGGGTGAGATCATCTCTGGAGACTGGAGAGCAGAGGCTGACATGGACATTCGGGCTGACCAGGACAGCATCCTGTATAGAGTAGAAAGCACATAGGCGGTTGGTGATTCTCCATCTCATAGCCATCCATGCCTTAACCTCTCTTGGGTCTTATTGATTTCAATCACTTGTAAAATGGGGATAATGAAAATATATTAAAAGTGCTTAGAACACTAATGGCTACTTAGTTTGTGCTAAATAAATCTCAACTCTTATTATTACTAAAACTAGATTTAGGACTTTTAGAATATTATGTAAGTTCTTTGAATTTCAGTTTTTATATCTGTCAAAATTGGGGCCATACTATAATTATCCAGTTCTATGAACTTTTTTTTTCTTCACTTTTTAAAGTTATATGATCAGAATGAGTCTTATAGTTGATGTGTATATTTGATGTGCAGCTTTTTCCTGGAAAAACTATTATTAAAACTATTGGATGTCATAATCAGTGGCATATAATGTCAATGAGATAGTGGAATTCTTATCTTGCATGGCTAAAGATATGTCCCAAGGCCTCACTCAGGAAATGCCAGCTTCTCTCTTTTTGTTCCTTTGTTAATTTTTTTGTTTCAGAATCTCATACTTCCATTCCATTGCTATATGGACATTTATATACATCTTAAATTATTTTTCTTTGAAAACAAGTCCTCGTTTATTGTATCCTTTCAGAATTAGACTAAGATACACTCTTCACCACTCACCTTTTAATGCATGTTAGGGCATTAATTCTGAGGGTCTTTACTTGGCCACTTCATGAAAAGACTTTAGGTGCACTTCCTGATTACCCAATACTTTTATTTCTTTATTCTTTCCAAAGACCAATTTATAAGATCCTAAGTTTTGGGGGTGAGTGGGGAGGGGAGAGCTTCAACATTTCCTTATAGAAGTTGGTAATAATTAGATCAAGCTTCAAGGCGTTTAAAACTAAATAATGAAAATATATTAAAAGTGCTTAGAACAGTAATGGCTACTTAGTTTGTATATGCCAGATACTGTAAATACTTAATACAATATCTGGCATATAGTAATTACTCAGCAAATGATAGCTCTTATCTATATACTAGAGGCCCATGCATGAAATTCATGCACAGAGGTGTGTATTCCTCAGCCCAGCCTGCACCCTCTCTAATTTAGGACTGCGGGATCCCAACTGCTCACCTGCCTTTCTGTTTGCCCCTAACTGCCCTCCCCTATAGGCCTGATCACCCCTAACTGCCCTTCCCTGCAGGCTTGATCACCCCCAACTGCCCTCCCTTGCAGGCCTGGTTCCTCCCAACTCCTCTCCCCTGCTGGCCATCTTGTGGCAGCCATCTTGTGTCCACAGGAGAGGCAGCCACCTTTGACCACATGGAGGCAGCCATCTTGTGTATTTGCATGGTAGTCAATTTGCATATTACTCTTTTATTAGACAGGATATGAAAGCCTAATATGCAAAGTGTCCCCTCGGGAGTTTGCCTGGGAGAACAGGAGTTAGATTGCTCACTATGACATGCACTGACCACCAGGGAACATAGGGAGGCCCCAGCCTGTAGCCTGAAGGCCTTGATTGGCCCTGATCACCAGCCAGGCCTAGGAACCCTACCCATGCACAAATTCCATGCCCTGGGCCTCTAGTTGTTTTATAACAACAATCAGGAGATTTTTATTGTCTATGACCAACAAAATTCTGTGCATAAAAATTCCTGTGTAAAAATACACATTTCACACATTGTATAGACTATATAATATATAATGTTTTAAATGATCTAAAAATTATTAATCTCAATGTACAAATTTCCATATTCTAAGGTCAGGCATAATATAAAATTAAAAAATATGAAAAGTTCATTTTAATAAAATCTAGAGAGAATACACTAAAAAAAAAAAAAAAAGGAAATTCAAATTATACACTCTATCTCAATGATGGAACTTACTACCAGACATCGAGCTCCATCATACCTTCTGCACTAGACACAACTGCACAAGAAATGGGAAACACATAAAACAACTAGGAAGACATTCCATCCAATGCTAAGTATATTTCTGAAATGGAGATTCATGGAGCAACACAGTCTACACACAAAACAAGCCTTATGACAGATAAGTTGGAGTTTCTCAGTTCCTGTAGGAATTCAAGAGAAAAGACAGACCCATATGCACATGAAGTGTAAGATTTATTCTGATTTTATAACTGAAATGTGAAAAAAGATCACGGAACAAGCGAAGCTATGAGTCACCACTGCTGGAGGGAGAAGAAGGAGAAAGGTTACTGCCGCATCCCATCTCTGTCCATTTAAAATTTCACAGAATTCCCCTTTGATCTAATGCTCGGGTTCTAGTTATTAAGATGAGGATCAGGCCAAATAGGAAAACTATTAGAATGTCTCTACTAGGTGAAGATCTTTTTGAGAATTAATAACTAATAGTAACAATAGTCATATTATTAAATGCTTACTACGTGGAAGCCCCATGCTAATTAAAACACTCCCCGTTTGTAATTTGTCAGGGAGCCTGCTTTGTTCATCGTTATGTTCCCAGAACATAGCATAGTGTTTAGTGTGCAAGAGGCAGCCTATTAACATATTTTCAATAAAAACACAATGACTTTATCTACATAAAAGTGACATTAAAACCTGTCGTATTTCCTTAGTATTTTTGAAATAACTCTATACTTATAATTACTATTTACCATCCTTCAAATATTTATATTTGGCTAGGTCATAAGAGTTCATTTTAGAAAATTGTTTTGCTCAATTATAAGTAAATAAGCAAGTCACCTCATTTTGCATGTTAATTCAAATTCTTTTGTTTTCAAGTTTGTTTTGTATGTTAAACTTTAAAATGATTCTCTCTGGATGGGAATATATTCTCAAAATGTTGTATTTATGTAAACCATTAGAATATCCTTCTTTCCCTTGCTTTAATTATTGTTCAGTTTTCTGGGGGTCATTGTCATTTCCATCTCTTTTGTAAATGTAAGTAGAGCATTGTATTTTCTTTCCCTTTCATCTCTTCTAACTCCCTAGATCCCCACAGTTTCTCAAAAATAACTGTAAATGATGCAGTTAGCATGCTTTCATCCCACAGATAGGTGTATCTTCTGGACCTGCTGATTGCTAGATATATGCAGTTTCTTTCATCCCACAGATAGGTGTATCTTCTGGACCTGCTGATTGCTAGATATTCCCACTATCCAAGGACTCACTCAGTTTGCTTTTTTAGATAGCTATTTTTACAAGATCTTCATTACTTCCTGATTGCCCAATACTTTTCTTCCTTTTTTCTTTCCAAAGACCAATTTATAAGATAAGTTCAAGGCCTCAGACATGTTAAAGTTATCATTAATTTCAGGATGCTGCACATTTATGAGTCCATTAGTCACAGCATTGATTGTGTCCCTACTGTGTTCAGAGCTCTGTACTTCCCAAAGCTAAGAACAGCCCCAGGCTCTTCTCCCTGAGAGCCTCTTCTCTCACAGTTTCTTTGTTACTTTTGTCTCACCATTATCTTTCTCTGTGGCTTCTTACTCACACAACACGTGCATTTGGTTTTATTATCTTCTTCTCACTGTAAAGTACAGATTAAACGCTCCCCTTAACAATTTCTAATAGCGTTATCAGAAAGCACACTCAATGTTTACACATTTAGGCTCTGCTTTATTTATGGAATTTGTGAAGTTACTTGGTGTCACATGCTCACTTATTGTTGTTTAATATGTTCTCAAATCTGACTCATTGATATTCATTAACTCATCAACTAATGTAAATGTCTTGATTGGAATAGCACACAAGTAATGGAGTTGACAGGTAGATTTGGCATTATTACTATCCTAGATGCATTATGATGATAGTTATCTAAGTAATAATATAGCTGACACTTTTTCTGATAATGGATGGTTTTAAAATATGTTATGACTAGTAATAGACTAGCAGTTTGTAGGAATTAACTCACATTGTGGCATTTAGAAATCACAGTTAACCACAGGCACTTGCATTCAGACACACACTGTATATCACTTTTTACACAATAAAGCAGAAGCAACAGGCAACTGTCTATTTTGAGTGGAGCACTAATGTCCCACGTACAGTCAAATGTCTGCTTTTGATTAAATGCTTGAGTTTCCCTGGCACATTTCTGACTCCAGAATATTTGGAGGTATAAACAAGAGTGAGGCATTTTTGTTCCTTTTGTTTTTGTGAAAATATCGACTACTTTCTTTTTTTTCATATACCCACTGACTTAATTTTGTCTTTATAGCGTAATTCCATCAATTGGCAAAACATTTTTTTTTAATTTTCAAATATTGGAGAAGCATTAGATCAAATTAAGTGAGACACATGGTTCTTCAAATCATTATGATTGCATAATGAGATCCTGGTTTAATATAGGCCTGGGCTTATCTGGGAGGCCAGTTCAGGGGCGGGCTCTGTGGCAGAAATACAGTTGGGCTCCTCCTTGGCATGGCCCCTCCCATTGGGCAGCACAGAAATGTCTAAGATAATGCAAAAAGTGCAGGCTTCAGGCTCACAACGGTTTGCTTCAGGTCCCAAGATTCTTCTGCTCTTTACTCCTTGAACCTGGACAGGTTATATTATCTTTCTGAGTTTAACTTTCTGTTAGGCAAGATGAAAAATGCACTCACTTCATTGTTGTGTGAGATGCCATGTGGTGGTATCATGTGTGTACAGCCTAGCATAAGATCAGGTACCAATTTAATTTATCCATAAATTTCATTTAAAAAATGAAATCAGAATCAAGATTATTCTTGGAGAGTCAAGCCCATAGTAAATGAACAATGTGCACATTATCAACAAAAGTTTTTACACAGTGCATTTATAATCAATATTTTTATACAATGCCTTTACTTTATCTTGCTAAATTGTAAAATGTTTCTTTGCTGCCCCTTTTTTCTTGACTTTCTCTCTTTTTTTCTCTTACAAGTGTAGGAACAAGAGAATGACATGGAAGGCATGATAAAGGTCAAATTAATGCAACATGGAAAACAAGGAAAAGCAAAAGACTACTGTTTCTCGACACTGCACACATAGTTTTCAGTCTGAAGGCCAAATGGTCAGTCTGTGTATTGGCATGTGAATTTGTTATTCCCACCAATTAATGTTAATGAAGACATAAGACAAGTACAACTAAAACTTATATTCTGGGGTTAGATCCCTTTTACTTTTAAATTTTAACCTAATTTACTTTTTTAAATATATTTTATTGATTTTTTACAGAGAGGAAGGGAGAGGGATAGAGAGCTAGATACTCTAACTAAGTATCCTGGTCCCTGCTATTCATGTGTCAACCCTTAAGTATAACTCCTTTAATAAGACTGGCTTGAAGTCCACTTTGAAATTCCTCTTTCTTCATTCCTGTAGATCCTCTATTGCAGCAATTTGAGATCCTTAGGTACAGAGAGCATTTATTTTTTCTTAAGACACCAGCATGGTGCCTGTCAGAGTAGTCCCTTAGTTAATGTCCACTGATGAATTCATGGCTGTTTCTTTTTAACAATTATGATGTGATAAAGGCCATATAATAATTGCTACTAGTTACAGAAGTCATAATAAGCTGAAACTACAAGGCAATTTGTAGTCACTATTCCATTTCATCTTTAGCACAACTCTATACTAAATCAACAGTATTATCCTTGCTTTATAGATGAAACATCAAGATTCAGAAAGTTTAAGTATCTATCCAAAGATACATAGCCAATAAGTGATAAAACAGGGAAGCAAATCCAAGTGGGTCTGGGTCCAAAGTCTTAGCTCTTAACTTCACAATGCTAGACAGGGTTCTGAGTCTTTCTGCCTCCACCAGTCTAAGCTACTTCTTTTTAAAATGTTTTGTGTCCCAAACACACAGATTTCAGTTCCATGGTCTGGCTTATTTCTATTGCTATTTTTAAGCTCTATGACTGCAAAACTATGGGTGCTCTAGTTAGTGTTTCCCTCTCAAGTGGCTACCTTGGAGGGTAAACATGCTCACCTCTGCCTCTCTGGAGCTTCAATCTAAAAACAGATTTTGTTCCAGACTGAGTGCCCCTGGTAGAGTTTTCCCATTACTCAATGCCATTCTTCCATATGTTTGCCCATCGGTGCCTCCAGTGAAGAAATGTCTGCTCCTAGAGTGAAGCACAGTTCAGCCTTCTGGAGGCTTTGTTGTTTCACTGTCTCTAACTCACCTAAAGTGTATTTTAACATTACAGTTTATTATATAAATTAGTATTAGTAGCCCTCCAGGTTGAAATAGTTGTATTAACGCCCTACTTACTGAGCTCCTGCTGTATGATGGACACTATATAAAATGTTCCTCCTGCATTATCTAATTTAAAATTCATGTCTACTCTATATTGTGATGCTAGTGTTGAATTCATCCTATATAAGGGGGGGGGGGGTGCGATAACTGGCCAAAGGCTGCAAAGCCAGCAAGTGAGAGATGCAGAACTCTCATCAATGTGCAGTCTATTGCTAGAATCTGAGCTCTTAATCACTGCTATATTACCTCCAAGTGAGTACTTCACAAAATTTAACTATTTAGGCTGAAAGTGAAAACTCTAAGGATTACATAGTTCCTCATTTGACATATTTTTAGTGGCAAGTTTATGGTCAAAAGCTGTAAGTAGGAAGGTAAGTTCATAGACTTATTTATCTGTGAGAAACTTAGAAATAGGAAAAAGTCCAATTTATCAACCTTGCTAACAATGGCCCCCATTATTATATATTAGTTATCATTAATAAACTAACTTGAAGTAATTTTAGCTAAAAACAAATAAAGCTGAACACAAGAACACAAATGGTTCTGTTAGCTGTGCAATAATGTTGGCATGTAATTATAGACCCATTACTGCACTGAGAGAGGCGGGCTTAGCAGAAATGTCTGAGGGACCACAGAAGAATATGATTAATCTATTTCCTTTCCAACAGAACGTTTCCTATTTTAAAAGATTTCAAAATAAACCCCCCACTGCCCAGTATCAAGTGCAATTATTTATGTATTGATTTTAATTAAATGAAGCCATGAGTCATAATTGTAGTGGGTGGGCCCATTACTTAGAGGCCCATGTTGAAAAGGTCAGGAAAAGCTCTGCTGCATGTCTTTAAGGTTTATCTGCATATTTTTTTAGACACCTGACTATGTGAGAAGATAGCACTGAGGGAAACTCCTCTTGTTTGTATTTCCGAATGATCCTATTTATTTCAGTTTGCAATTATATTATATAGACAGAAAATGTATAGAGTATTTTAGGATGCTAAAATGAGCCGCTTTCCATAAAGATGTACTGACAATGAGCCAAATAAAAGTGACACAATAAATGTGTAAAAACATCTAATTTTGTTATTCTTTAAAAGCATAATGGTCAGTTGTATCTTAGTATTAAATGCTGTGTCTTAGTGCTAAAATAAATGGGCTGATCAACACATTGCTTTTCAGTGTTGCTGTCCGTGAAGTACAATAAATTGCTTTCCTGGAGGAATTCCTGTGGGAATTTCACTTGTTTATAAATATGCTCTCTTTACTAATAGCAAGGGTTCCTTGGCCTTTTATGTTTTGTAAATTTTTGTTAAAATTAGCACTTGAGGAAAGTACTTTAAAAAAGGTGTGAGATGCCCTGACCAGTTTGGCTCAGTGGATAGAGTGACGGCTTGCAGACTGAAAGGTCCCGGGCTCATTTCCTGTCAAGGGCACATGTCTGGGTTGTTGGCTTGACCCCCATTGGGGAGCATTCAAGAGTCAGCCAATCAGTGATACTCTCTCATCATTCATGTTTCTATCTCTCTCTCCCTCTCCCTTCTTCTCTGAAATCAATGTATACACTGAATGGCCAGATTATTATGATCTTTGAACGCATAATAATCTGGCCACTCAGTGTGTGTGTGTGTGTGTGTGTGTGTGTGTGTGTGTGTATTATATATATATATATATATATATATATATATATATATATATATATATATATATATATATTAGAGGCCTGGTGCATAAATCCGTGCATGGCTGGGGTCCGGTCAGTCTAGCCAAGGGGAGGGGATATGGGCTGTTGGCCGGCTTGCCTGCTGGTTGAACTCCTGGTTGAGTGGACAATTTGCATATTAGCCTTTTATTATATAGAATATACAATGAGTGACCAGATTATTATGTGTTCAGAGATAATAATCTGGCCACTCAGTATGTGTGTATGTGTGTGTGTGTTTAAAAAGGATGTGAGATAATGCAAGGAAAGTTATCCTTTCTTGTACCATGACAGAAAGATGATGATAGACTGATCTTTGTATTTGGTGTCCTTTTTAATAATTATCTTCATCTGATCAATGGATTACTAAAGATGTAGAAAGATATTACATAGGTTTTTGAATTGGTCAATTTCTACTTCTAAAAATCTTCAATACTTTTCTAATTCTCCCCATTTAATCCTCAAGGTTACATCTGCAATTTGCTACATTATTGAGGTCATTTGAAATAATATATAGACACGTTAGTATTTTCTATTCTTCATTGATGGCTTTACTGTCCTTTCTCCTGATTTGCTGTAACAGAGCTCACTTACAAGCATCCCCTGCGTGTCTGGCTTCACCTCTATTTTGCAGTGGGAGCAGTTTGCCTCTTAAGCATTCCTCCAACTTCGACTTTGCACATCGTAGTGCTAGTTGTGAGATTACCTCACAAATAAATGAAAACCTTCAGTGTTAGTTCTGAAACAGCAAAAATAAATCAATCAAGACAAGTCAGTTGAATTACAAAGAAGTGTATACTTTTAAATCTCCAGGAGCCAGCCAATGGCTCTTTTGTCAGGTATGCTTTTTCTCTGGAAGTCTGGAGTTGATATCCTGATCTTTCTCATTTCTCCTCTCTTTTTCAGAAGATAGGAGAGTTGGAGAAATTACCTGGATCATCAACTGGGATGGTGGGAAGGAGGAATGTGGGTGCATAACTTCCAAGCAGGATGCTCTTCTGTGTGTGTGCGTGTGTGTGTGTGTGTGTGTGTGTGTGTGTGTGTCTGACAATGATGATGGCAAATGTGGACACATCAACACAATGAGGCAAAGAGTCTCATGCGATAAAAGTAACATTTTAATTAGGGTCATAAGAATTTGAATTTGTAGCTTTTCATTTAAATCCTTCCTGGGATGCTCTAAATCTCTCATAAACTGCTGGAGGAGGAGGGCATAGGTGCAACTAATTTGCGTATTTACATTCTAATGCTGAGCATTTCTATTACCCAGCAATTCCACTCTTATCCATGTCCCAGACTCTTCATTGCAGTGCTATTCACAATAGCAAAAATGTAATAAAACTCCCTTCAAAAGCTGAGAAAATAAATAAATTGTGGCATATTCTCATGAAATATTAGTTGATAGTCAAAACAAAAGAACTATATAAAAAGCATCAGTGTGGGTGAATTTTAGAATAAATTATTGAGTGGAAAAAAAGTTCAAAGGTGGCACACTATCTTTACAAACTATAGTAAAAAGTATACACTGATATGGTACAAATATAAAAACTATAAAACAGGGAATGTTGGGAGTAATGATTTTGAGATTCAAAGTAATGGTTATTTCAGGTTGAGAAAACATGGGGATAATATGAGGAACCATATGATTAGAAGTGTTCCAGTTATTACAACTGTGCAAGAAATAAACAGCCATTTATCATGCTCATGGTTTCTGTGAATCACAGATGTGGGCATGGTAAAGCTTCCTTACAACATGGGGACTTGGCTGCTAGGGCAGTGTCTCCATGGAGAGCCACTGGAAGCCAGGGAGGTTTATGACTGTCTTAGAATTAGGCAGCCTTGCCACACTTTAGCAATCAAGGCAGTACAAAGTTCCAATTGGGTTCAAAAGGAGGGAAACAGACTCTTTTTTAACATAGTTAAAGGTTTTGGAAGAACCTGAGGACAAGAAATATTGCTTTGACCTTATTTTTAAAATTCCACCCTCTGACCACAAAATTTATATCCCTACCACATTCAGAATACCCTCACCATCTCCTCATGATACTGTCCAACTCTCAGCCCATTACACCATTGGGCTCGGGCTCATTCTCAAGGATGAAAACATCATCCTCTAGAGCAGGTGTAAATGAGGCATAAAGATTACACTAATGAGAGAACTCAGGCAGAGACTCCATAAAAACAGGAACAAAACATTCTTATAATGTATTCATGCCGGAAGGGCATATATGAGGCCTATGTATGAAAACTTAAGATCTGGAGTGGGACAGATCCAGGCATCCTAAGTAAATGGTAAGGTGGGCCCTTAGTGAGGTCAGAAGGAGGGAGGGAAGGAGAGAAGGATGGCTAGCAGACTCAGACACAGTGTTTAGAAGGAAAAATGATGCCAAAAGGGATGCCAAAGAAACAGACTGGGCATGGCCACAGCAGCAGCATGCAGGGGCAAGTCATAGATCTGGGCCTGTCTAGTTTGGGGCAGAGTAGTTCTCACATAGCGTGTGGAACAGGACCAAGGGGGACCCCAGGGGGCTGCCCAGTATTATGCTGAGCTTCAGTCAGAGAAGGGAGCCTCAGAGGGAGCCAGTGTCCAGTCTACTAAGTCTTCTGTAACAGTTCTCCCTGCTGTGAGGCTTGCCCTCATGTGTTCCTATTATTGCCCATCATAGCACATGTCCCACTGTATCACGGTTGCTTATTTACTGTCGGAAACTCAAGCTGGGGGGGTAGGGAGGGGCAATAACATTTCTATCATTTTCATTGTCATATCCCAGAGCTTTATCTACTTTGAGCCACTAACTGAAGCTTACTTAATAAGTATAGCTTAATAAACATAAGTTAGCTAAGGGAAAGCTAAAAATCTATTGCACAATTAATTAGGAGCTATGGAGAGGTTGAGGAGTGTGAGAAAGGAGAGTAGGAAAGTACAGGTATGAGCTTGGTGAGAGCTCATGTTGATTGAGTGAAAGCTGGAAAAATAGAAAAAAATAGAGTTAAGCTTTGGCAAGGAGCATCCACAGTTGGAACAGAAGTGTGTGTGTGTGTGTGTGTGTGTGTGTGTGTGTGTGTGTGTGTGTAAATGCACTTGTGAAATGCGAAAAGGATTGCTTTTTGGAGGTGGGAAGGATGAGAAAGGTGTATATCAACCTTAGCAAACAGAATAACATTGATGCCAAATTTTATGTGTATTTGGATAAAATTTGCCCAGGAATATGAAGACATTTATGATTCCATCTATTGAGACACTTACACCTGAGATCTTAAAAAAGCCAAAACATACTGTTCCAAACACAGCAATCATATACCTTAGGTCTCCTCTTTAGATATAGTTAAGGAAATTGATCTTATACATGTGGATGTTCACAGTGTGATGCTACCAAGGAAATTTTGGGGGAAGTTCTAAAAATTAATAACAAAACCTTACTGTAATTTTGTATTATCTGAATATTGTATAAGAGGTCTACCTACCTATTCAAAATCACTAACATGTCAAGAGATAATCCAACTTTATAAGCCTGACAATGGTATGCAGTGCATATTATGCAATGAAGCTCATTACCAGAAATAAAGAAAAGAAGATGGGAGTCCTTGATACCAGTCCGGAAACGTGGTATTGCTCACTGTCAGCATATGATGAGTACAAAGTAGCCAGCATGCTATGCAAGTTACTAAATTATCATGGATCTGCTTTTTCCATAATTGGCCCAGAAGTTTAGAGATATTTCATGAACGGCCATTGTCAGGTGTTTTATTTATTTATGAACTAAAATCAAATGCTGTACAAAAGGACCATTCAGTATTAAAATAACAGTAAAGAAAGAAGGAACTCAAACTTCCTTTGAACTATTAATATGGCATCGGAAAAATTTGATGAAAGAAACATGCAAACTGCACCTTTTCCCAGAGGAGCCTGACTGACTGTAGATGAGGGGAAAGCACAGCCCTGGTTATTCCTCCCCATAACACAAAAATTCTCCTGACACCATCTGTCTGTCCTCACCTACTGAACATATCCTCCACTCTGAGAAAATGTCTCTCGGCAACTTTCTTCTCATAAAACAAAGTTATGAAAATAAACTAGCATTATTCATGAACATTTCAGCAGTCTGAAACAACATGTGCAAAATAAAAATAAAATTTGGAAAACCACATCTCAGGGAAAGCACAAATTCAAACCATGGAGCAAAAAAGGAGAGAGAGAGAGAGAGAGAGAGAGAGAGAGAGAGAGAGAGAGAGGGAGGGAGGGAGGGAGGGAGGGAGGGAGGGAGGGAGGGAGGGAGGGAGGGAGGGAGGGAGAGAGAGAGAGAGAGAGAGAGAGAGAGAGAGAGAGAGAGAGAGAGAGAGAGAGAAAGAGAGAGAGAAAGAGAGAGAGAGAGAGAAATGAAAGGAAAAGAAGTCAGCCAGCCCCATAATAATTCTAAAAGTTTCTTCAGCTGAAGTAGCAAGGCAGACTCACTTGCCTGTCAAGCCTGAGGTTGAGAGGATATAACCCTTTTTTGCATTACATGAAATAGTTTCTCCTTTAAAAAAATCCACACTTGCTACATAGCCCTTGTGGTTATCCTTGAAGCACAATAGGAAGGCAGTCTAAGACACTCAGAAAAAAATACATTTGAGTGAACTGAATGACTTTAAAGGAAATAAGAAAATGACCTCCAGAGCAGCAATCTTCATAGGGATATTTATATTTTAATATTGCTGGAAATTTTGCCATTTATCAAAGCAGGAGAGTCAAAGCAGTGGCTGGGGCTGGGCTTTCTCTCTCCTGGGGAAAGGCTTCCTCCACACATACTTAGTTTTTCATGACTCATGACTCCCAGCCAGTCTCCTTTTTGGTGATTTCTATCATTTTTCTTGCTCCTGGTGGCATACGTCGTGATGCATTTCAAACAGTAAACGTGATCCAGTAGCATCTTTCAGAAGCTTACATTCTAATTCAGGTACCCTGTATATATACCTACCCTGAGAAATATATTTTATATCACAATTGAACATGCAAACACGCGCTTGCACGCACACACATGTCACTAATAGGATATTTGTATTTATTTTTCTGGGTTGAAGAACAACAGATAACAATAAAATTTCATTGAAAATATTGGGTTTAAGGGAAAATTCCTCACCCCAATGTTCTCTTGATTGCATACCTACCATGTAAGTAAATATATAAATCAGGGAACAGAATGTATCTATATATCATAAATAGGTGTACATGCAAAGATAGTAAACAATTTTAGAAGCACAGTTAGATAACTAATTAGGTTGGAAATTAAGTTTCCTGATTAACTCTAGGACCATCCAAGATATTATGAGGCTCTCTAGAATCTTAGTACTTTCTAATTTGCTGAGTGACACAAGTTTGAAAATATTATTTAAATTATTATAACCTAACAATTTATTATAATCTTTAAGAATTATAGGTGGGGGGGGGGGGGGAGACAAAATATCCCTACTATACTAGTGGTACTTGCTATGTAGTTAAGACTCTGTTGAGAAATTCATTCATACTATTTTGTTTACACTTCATAACAAGACTTTGACCTGGGTATATTCATTGTCCATTTCAGGGGTAGAAAAACAAAGACTGGGAATATTGAAGTAGAGGGGGAAATTCCAAATTCAAGACTGCTTGGCTCCGAGACACATCTGCATCATGCCTGTCTCTATAAGCTTTGGGCAACAGAGTAGCAGTTGGACACATGTAAGTCATGAGCACACATGCATCAGTTTGCATTTATAAAATAAGTATTGATAATGTAAAAAAATAAACAAACATTGAAACCTGTAAAGAATTTTTGTGAGTTTATTTGAGCCAAACTGTCAACATATGCCAAAAAGCAGAACCTCAACAAATTGAGATAATGCTCCAGAGAATGGTGGGTTGCATTTGTATTTATACCTTGCAATCAAAGGAGGGACGTAGGTGGGTTACATGAAATTCATTGGTGATGGATTAAGGAGGTGGGTGGGATAAAGCAAAGCGGTGGGAAACCCCTGGGAATGGATAAAAGTAAAATGATGGGCACACACTTAGGTGGGTACAGGAACAATTAACATAATAATGAAGGAATTTGTGGTATCTGTCCTAGTGCCCACCACATTTGGTTGTGCCCCAGGGGCTCCAGAAAAAGGGTATGTTATCATAGATGCAAAAAGACAGATAGGCTCAGTTAAGGTAAAGCTTGATCTTGTCAGTGAAGATACTGGCCTATGATGTACCTGCCCACCATAACTGTGTTTAGCTAAAGTTTAATTTCAGACCATCCTTTGTGGTTATTTTAGGTCTCTGAGTTTGCAAGAATGCCATGCAGGCCTCCCCTGAGCTTGTCCGGTCAGCATGTGGCCCCTTTTGTCCACAGTATAAACATGTTTTATCCCAATAAAAATGTCTGCCATGCATCCCCATCTAAAATCCATAGAAAGGGCAGTCTGAGAGAGGACACATGAAGAGACCAATACATGTTATAGCTGGCATGTTAACTTCTTAAAGTTCATGGGCTGTGTGACACAAGACTCTTAATTTCTATATATTTTGCTACACTTTTTTTTTTGAGATTTCTATAATTGTATTATATACAAAAAAATATTACTTCAGTTTTCCTCAATCTCTCTCCCTCCATCCCCCTCCCCTCCTCTCTCTCTCTCTCTCTCTCTCTCTCTCTCTCTCTCTCTCTCTCACACACACACATACACACACACACACACACACACACACACACACACACACACACACCACCTTAAGGCTGTTTACCTTACTCCTTTGGAGCAAGGTAAGTTGTTACATGCTCCCAATGTCCTTATGGGAGTTTTTTCCATTGATGCATTGAGTACCTCATGTGCTTGCTTTTAAGGAGAGATATAAGCTTGTGAAAGCCCTCATTTAAAAAGCACATTGTAAAATATTTTTCTTTAAAAAAAATGTTCTTTTTCTGAGGTCAGTTAGACAAGTTGTACTAATTAATAGAAAAGATTTAAATTTTATATTTTCTGGTTTCATCAGGATTAAATTAGACTGGCCTATCGATAAGACTGCTGGTTGTGAGGTCAAGGTGAATGCCACAGATTCCATTTTAAATCTAAGCTCAAATGCAAATTGAATGTATGTCTTTAAATGGATTTAGTCTAATTCTTAATCATTCAAAGAAGAAATGTGTTCTCCAATTCAGAATCATTTATGAATTCATCCCTTTTATTTTTTTCTTTCTTCTCTCCTTCCTCCTTCTCTCCTCTCCTCTTTTTGGTTTATAGAACTCATATTTGTAGACAAGGGGACAACTCTGATGGTATATGGAAGCATAATTTAATTATGCAAAACAGGAAGATGCTCTTTATATTTGGTCTTCTGGGCTTGAAACAATGTCATTAATCAGACTCTCATAAGAATTATTTCACTTATTTCAAAACACCAGCTCTCCTGTTTTTGTTTCTCACATAAATTTTAAACCCCTTTTCTATAAACTACCTTGTATGCACCAAGTAAAGATTAGGAAGTATAGAAATCTTTACATTATCTTAGTAATGTGCCAATTAAAGAAGGTGTTTTATATAGATTACAAAGATTTGTCTGAGGAGGCCACCACTTTGTTAAGGCTGTTTTGTGGACATCTTCATAATTAATGGAAAAATCATTAGGAATTCAGTCTTTATTAACCCCTATAGCTGCAGGGGCCCATTTCATCTTAATTGCATTCATTTGGCACTGGCAGTATTATACAGCATAATCACTAATAAATGATCTTTTAATTTGTACCAATCAACGGAGCTTGCTTTCATGCCAATATTCCTGTTTCTTTGATGTTGACCTGTCTTGATTTTTGATCATTTGGGCTTAAGATGATTTACTGGAAAATCAATACCAATACCAGTACTGCTTGTATTCATACATCTGTGGTTAGGTTCTATTTGAGTGTATTTTGATTGAAATAAATAGTGCTTGATTACCCATTCAGATGAGGGGAGTATAATCCAGTTGGGAAATCTGGTATTGTATTCTTATTTAAAGGAAAAGAATTAGAAACTGTAGGAAAACTGAAGATTCAGGAGAGCAGTAGAGGTAACACTTCACATGCCACTAATTAAGCAACTTTGTCAGCCATCTCCTAAAGGCCTTCACCACCAGCGTAATATACTATTACCCATTAGCAAGGACAATGGGGGCTTTGGTTACACTTGTTAATGGGAAACCCCGAGACAGTTTCTCTCATTATCCCCCTGTCAGCACTGTCTCTGCAGTGCAAAGTGGTCGTCATTGTTCTGTGGGTCAGCTAACCAGAAACCAAGCTACTGTAAAGAAACATTCTGCATCTAATTGAAAATGACTGAAAAATCCCCTTATCATCTAGTCACCTCCCTTTATTTGTGGAACAATGGAACATATATGGACTGTGGGGCGGTGGAGAAGGAAAGTTCAGGCTATGACATTGAATTTTTCCTGACTAATACAACTACAAAGAAGTCTTTGAAGATAATTCCAGGGTGAAAAAATCCACTCACTTTTTAAAAAAGATAATGACAGTAAGACGGAAGTTAGTGTAGAATATTGCATTTGCTGTTCTGAAGAGTTCTTTATGTTTATATGATTCCCTTCACTGGAGGAACTCAAAGCTTTTCTCATGGAACTGCTGAAATTCTCATTACCCTAATGAGCGAATGGCACAGAACTGGAAGAGCCACAAGGAACATGAAGCTTAATCACATATTCTAAGCCAGGCTGTTTTCCTGAACTCTTAAAGACAATTTAGTATAAGGTATTACCTCACTTGAAGTAACTCAAAACCTGGAAATACAAATTTGCAGGAAAAAAAAACACACCCACAAATTGAGCTTTTCATACATGAAGGGAAGGGGAAAGAAGATTGGAATAATTCCTATGTTTAGAATTTTATTTCTTGTTCTTTCCTTTAAATTGTAAGATTCCAAAAGTACATTTAAAATATAATTTAAATACCGTGTTTCCTTGAAAATAAGACATCCTCTGAAAATAAGACCTAGCACATAGAAAGATAAGACATCCCCTGAAAATAAGACCTAGCGCAACTTTGGGAGAAAAAATTAATATAAGACACTGTCTTATTTTGGGGAAACGGGTATATATTCAAAATGATGGACAAAACATGATAATAGCATATGTTAACCCAGGAATGCTTAATTTGGGTATCTTTGGACGTTTTCTATTTCATCACCCCCCCAGGAAAACATAGCAATAATCCATGTTGCAGAAGGCTCGAAGAACAACCGAGCTGTTATCATTCATTCATCATTTCTTTCAATCAAAGCCTATTGGAAACTGCTCTGTTTCAGGCAAGTTTGACAGGCATTGGAGATACAAAATAAATTAGATATGACACTTACCTTAAGAAATTTTCAATATAGTGGAGGAAATAATAACACAGACTTATAATTATACTAGAGGCCCAGTGCACAAATTCATGCACTGGTGGGGTCCAGCCAGCTCCCCCCATTGGGACTGATTGGGGGTGGTGCTGGCCAGGAGGAGAGGCTGTGGGTCATTGGGTGGGGGGCGGACTGGGCCAGATCAGGCTAGTTGGTCACTGCAGTGTGCATCATAGCAACAAAAGGTCATTCTGGTGATACTGCTGTTTGGTTGCTGGGCTTTTATATATAGAGATTATAGTGTAGTAAGTGAAAGCATTCTATGTATAGTAAACTATACACAGTAAAATGGTACACAGAGGAAAGATAAATAATGTAACTTGGCATGGTTAGGAAAGGTTGTATAAAGAAATAACACATCAGTTGAGTTTTAAACATAAGCAAAATTTACCTGAGCACATGGTGGGAGCACAGAGTGGTAGTACTTTAAGCACATTTTAGTGGCATCATGAACATAGAGAGACATAATAAACATCCTGTTGTATGGAGAATATTAAAAGCAAGCAGTTCAGTGATTTTGTATTCTTATTTAAAGGAAAAGAATTAGAAACTGTAGGAAAACTGAAGATTCAGGAGAGCAGTAGAGAAAACACTTCAGATGCCACTAATTAAGCAACTTTGTCTGCCATCTCCTAAAGGCCTTCACCACCAGCATAAGGGGATAGAGGAAAGAAGGGGCTGGAGAGGTAGACAGACATCCCTGCCTCCTCTGAATTTACCCTGCAAGATATAAGAATTAGAAGAGTCAGCTTTGTATTTAGATACATCACTCTGGCCACCAAGTGGAGGGCAGATGTTCTGAGGAAAAGACCAGAGATAAGACTATTATTAGTCAGCATCCTGACTCAATAATCCAGACAAGGATTAAAATGACTTGAATTATGTGGTAAATATGGGAGATATCAGTTTACAATGGGAAACCACTAAAGATAAACATGAGCAAGATTCTTGGGTAGGATCTCCAAAGTAAAAAGATTAGTGTGCTAAGGATAGATCTAGGATATAAAAGTGGAGAAAAAGATTCACAAGGGAATTCAAGTAAGACAATTGGAGATATAAGAAAAACCATGAGTGTGAAGTATGATAAATTCCAATGAGATAAAGACTTTCAACAAAGAACAAGTAATTAACCATGTCAAAAATGAAGGGAAAATCTACACTCATGTAAAGCCTTTAGATTACATTTGAATTTTAGGGGCTATTAGTAACTTAATGAGAATAGTTTTATGGCAGTTGAGAGGGTAAAGATAGGGAAGTAAAAAGATGGGAATGGTGGGTATAGATAAGTCTTTTAAGGAATTGGGATGAAAAAGAGAAAATCAAGCTCAGCCCTTATCTAGTTGAGAATAGTGAATCAAGAGAACTCTTTCTAGGATGGGGGAAACTTCAGTGTTTGGGGGCTGAGGAAAGGCAATATAATACAGAATAGGCTGAAGATTAAATAGAAACTGAAGTGCTAGGAAAAGAGGATCAACATGGAAACCCAATCATCATGAGACGAGAAAAAGGAACTAGATCAAACGGGATAACATAGATTAAGAGGGTTTTGATGAGTTCAGAAGGTGCTGATGTAAAAGTAAGGAAGGGAAGGAGCTGGGAGGATAGGGATTATTATTAGGGAGCCAGGTCCATTCTGGACCTTTGAAGATGGTCTGTTAAGTTTTTGGTGATGAGTGATTGAAGGCTTCAAAGGAATCTAGATGAACTAGACAAATCTGAAGTTCTTGTCTTCGCCCAGGCTTATTTAAATCCTCTATGATCTAAATCTCTAGAAGATCTCTAAAGTGAATGGGCTTTCTGAATTTTGGCCATCAAAGGCAATTAAGGACCAATTATTCTAGATCTCCATATTATAAACTTTTTTCTAGCTTCATGACATGTCAATCAGGGGGTTACCCCCCCCCCCAAAAGAAAGAATCTCTGTGTTAGTAATTTAAAAAAAAATTAGGTTCAACCCAATTAGCAGGCACTAATATAAGCTCCTGAGTATGTGGTTTTCCAAGAGGGGATAGTCTGTAGGTTCCAACATCTATTTGATAACATTCTGATCCACAGAATGCATTTAACTCACTGTAGAGGTAGTAGAAATTGAATTGGGTGTTTATTGAACAATAACGTATTTTGCTTTTAAATGCTGACTAATTTCACTTTAGCTTTAAATTTTGAGTAAGTGAAATAATGCAAGTTAGATTAAAGAGCCATATCACTGTTTCTTAATTTTACTAACGTGTTTACTTCATTGTGCAGCACTGAAAATAGCAGTTCACATTGATATTATCTGTGCCATTTAAAATATCAAATACTTCAATTAAATCTACTCTGGTGATTTTTTTTTTTCTAGACTTTACACTTTCAGGTGTTTTAGTCTGTCCTCAGACTTCATATCTTCAACCTTGCCATGTTTTCAAGTGCAAAAAATATCTTCTGCAATTTCTTTAGTTTAACATGGTTTCTAAAGAATAGCGTTGACTTGAGTTCTCTCATTCTTACACATAAGCTCTAATTATCTAGATATGCTTGTCTTTGAAATCACTTTCTAAAGTTCTGTGAAAAAAATCATCCTGCATTTCTGAGGTTGCATGCCTCTCCAAAATGTATTTTAAAGTATTGGTTTTCTAAGTAACAAAATCAAGACTTTACTATTTTTACATTATGCTTTTAAATGTTCTTTTTAAAAGCTTGATTAAAAATCATGCTGTTAATTGATACTCATTACTTCCTTCAATTTAATAAGGTCTCATCTGAGGTTATGTTAAAAATGTGGCACTACCTCACTGATGAAGTTCTTTGAAACTATTTTTTTTCCTGTCACTGAAACATATATTGTCATCACTATTACTGAAAGGGTTTTTTTGGGAGGCTTTTGTACATCAAAGGACTATACTTTGCTAGAAATTTCAATAAAACATAATGTCTATCCATTCTGCATTTTTCTATTGTCTTTCAAAAAATTTGATATTTAGAATGAAATGTGAATTAAAAATCAGAGAAATCACCCTCCAAAATCTACAACAGTTAAACGGTAATAAAACTGGAAACCTCAGTCACTTGCATTTTTAGAATGCTTCCAAACAATGTGGAATTATTTAAAACAACCAACCAACAAACAAACAGCAATAAAACAAAAATGAAATCTGGAGTTAGAGGATACTGTCAAAATGAAGTATGATTATCCATAGGGATTTGGGTGAGACTTTTCATACGTGTTTACACTTTTGGATTTCCGATTTTTTTGACATGGCACTTAAAACAGCAGAATAGAAATGTGTTTATTTGTTTCCCTTTATTTTATTTATTTGGTCACATATCATTCAACAAGCTTTCAAGCTCAGAGACTACAATGAAAGCTGTCAGGTTTCTAAAAATCTCTGGATATCAAGGTAGGGTACCCTTCAACCACGTTTCTCACACAAAGGAACCACATGTGTCACCTCTGCAGCACCTACTTGGAGAGAGCTTCACACTTAATTGCTTGCTTGCCCCCCACCTGGCCAGTGGAAGGATAACCTTCCTAGGGCATTCCTCTGCAGTTCCCCGTGATTTGATCTTTCTTTGGTGACCTGGGCAATGCCATCCCAATATGAGAAGAGGCAGCAAATTGAAGTCAGATACTTATTTGAATGAACCTCTCATTTTAAGAAGAAATTCAGATCTATTTAGCTTGACCTTGGAACTTGAATTAAATCTTTAGACACTCAACTTTCTCCAGGGAAGTGTGAGGTTTATATGAATTTGAGTGTATTAAAGCTGGTCTGGCTCTGATCTAAGTACCAAGTTGGTTAATTTTTCATTTAAAGGACAAAGGGTTTCACTGGAACTAATTTAACTGACTTAATTGTGATACCTGCATGCCAGTTTATATTCTAAACTAAGAGGGGTTTTTTAAAACCATTAACATGTCATTAAAAAAACATAATATGTTCACTGATTGATGTTTTGAAGGCAGCTATGGTTGCCTGTGGCTGGGGACTTCTGACATGCTTCATTTTTTACCTTTGGTACTAACCAATTGTGTGACCCTATATGAGGCATGCCACCTTTCTCTGATTCACTCTCTGACTAATAAACTGGGGTTGTAATAATTCCCTCTTCTCTGCTTCTCAAAGGAGTATACTAAGAACTAACAGGTCAATGGTCAAAATACATAAATAATGATCAGTTAAAAGCCAATATATTAGGACTCTTATGATATGGAAACATATTTGAAATGTGTCTTTTTTATCAGAAAAGATTACTGCTCTGATAGTTATACTTATTTTTCATTTACACAGCTTGGGCTTAGGTGTGTTTGTGTAGTTTTGTTTTTTTTTTATAATTCTGACAAGTTTTTGTTTTATACATTTTGATGCTATGTCACTTGACACATCTTTATTGCAGTTGTATTTTTATTATCACTTATGTCCCTTATTGCAAAGTTTGTGTTTTATAATGCATTTTTAATTTTTTTTCTTTATTGACTAGAGGCCCAGTATACAAATTTGTACACAGGTAGGGTCTCTAGGCCTGGCCAGAAATCAGGACCAATCAGGTTCCCTGCCTCCCTGCCTCCTCCTCTCCCACATCTCTCTCCCCTCCTTTCCTTGCTGCCTGTATCTGCCACCATCCATCCCCTGTTCTCCATCCCAGCCTGGGGCCCAGCCCTGACTGGGTGATAAGGACCTGCCAACCCAGGAGAGGGTCTGGGAGGTTGGCCGGCAGGCCCCATTGGCCAGGGCCTGTGGGCTGGGACAACTCCTGCATCTGCCCCCTGGTGGTCAGTGTGCATCATAGCGACTGATCATTCTGGTCGTTCTGTTATAATGGTCACTTAGGCTTTTATATATATATATATAGGTTAAGATATTACATATGTGTCCTTATCACCCCCTTGGCACCCCAACCCCCTCTCATGCCCTCACCCCCCTGGTGTCTATGTCCATTGGTTTTTCCTATATACATGCATACAGTCCTTTGGTTGATCTTTCCCCCTTACTCCAACCCTCCCCTACTTTCCCTCTGAGATTTGATGATCTGATCAATGCTGCTCTATCTCTGGATGTGGTTTTGTTTATCGGTTTATTTGTTTATTATATTCCACAAATGAGTGAGATCTTGTGATATTTTTCTTTCTCTGACTGACTTATTTCACTTAACATAATGTTCTCCAGGTCCATCCATGCTGTTGCAAATGGTAGGAGTTCCTTCCTTTTTATTGCAGCATAGTATTCCATGGTGTAGATATACCACAGTTTTTTAATCCACTCATCTTCTGTATAATGCATTTTTAAACCAATATAGAAGTTATGATCCTGACTTCCTCTCCCCTCTTCCTCTTCTTCCTCCTCTTCATCTTCTTTTGCTTTGAGATTTTTTTCATTTCTTTTACTTTCCACATATATGATGTCTTCTGTTATTTTGGTGCATTATATACTGCATAAAATTGAATATGTTATGCCATCCAGCAAAACTCTGTCTTTTTATAGGTGAATGCATTTCATTTATATTTACAGGTGTTTTGTCTTAAGTTTATTATTTTATGTAATGACTAGAGGCCCAGTGCAAGGGATTCATGCACTGGGAGGGGTGTGGCCTGTGGGGATTGTCCTGCTGTGCAAGTGCTGCTAATCCTGGTCAGCTGAGTGACACTTTGAGGATCTGCCCCCTGGTGGTCAGTGCACATCATAGAGATTAGTCGGCCGGTCATTCTGATCATTTTGCCATTCCACCACTGGGCTTTTATTATATAGGATTTTTGTTGTTATTGTTGTTAAACCTCCCTTCCCCTGACTCCAACTTTTCAATTATATACAAAAGGCTTTATTCTTGGACTGATTTTAACACTATGAAGAGTACAAATAAAAAGAACTTGCTCAATATTTTGTTGTTGTTGAATAAATAACAAACATGGATAGAAAGGATTCTGTTCACTGATTTAACTACCTTCATGTTTATATCCTCACTGTGAATAACCTTACATCTTTTCATAATAGCCTTCCATACAGAAAATGAGTAGTTTCGTTTTCTTCCATCTCCCCTTCCTGACAACCTTCAGTTTTGGCTAGGTTTGCCCTGCATATAATTAAAAAATATGTGTACATATTTAAAACCCTGCAAAAAAAGACAACTAATAAAAATAAAAAAACCTACATTGTACTTACACTGAAAGCTTTTAGAAAAAGAATTCATAAAAGAAAAAAAAAACCCATACTTTGATGGAAAAGAAGGATAAAGAAAAGCAGAGAGATTCTGATAGGCCACTTTCTCTTCCATGGGCATCTAGGCCACTGTAATCTTCCAGGACTGTCAGATATGATTGAAAGATAATGCAAGATTTTTTCTTGCCACAATTTATAGCATGTATCCATTAGGAATAATTATGGTTGCATGATTTTGCTAGCTGTTATCTCTACAAGTGTTACTAATGGTTTTATCAATTACTCCCTGTCCAATAACTGCATGGTTGTAACCTAATTTAAAGACACTCTATCACCAGGCTGATTTGTGTAGTAGTAAATGACAGCATTTGAGACACCAGCCAAATGACTCACTTCAGTGACTTAGTCTCTAATAATTAACAATTAGTAGGTACCTAGACAAAGATCAAGAGACTGGTGCTCCCATGCGTCTTTCTTATCTAAACACAAGAAGTTAGAGAGACTTCGGGATTTATATTAATAAATTTGAAGGCCTCTATGGGCTGTTAATAATTCCTGGTTAAAGTGAAAGAAATTGGGGGTAATATATGTTCATAAGGCTATATGTTTCACTGCATTGGAATTAGTAATATGATAAGACCCACAAGCAGAAAAATTACTTCCTAAGTATTTTTTCAGGCATGTTATTGCTTCAGCTCAGAAGTAAAGTCAATGTGCTAAAAGGGGAAATAGTGTTGGCAAATTTGTGCTGTTTCTTGAACTTTAAAGGGAAAATGCTGGGTGTGCAAAAAGAAGCACTTCATTACAGATCATTAGTGGGAACTTTATGTACAGCTGAAGGCTGAGGAAGGTATTGCCTGCTTGGAACTAGCTGGTAAGAAATTTGAAATACCCTTCTTTTTTTAATGAATGTAAAAGATGATTTTTTTTTTCTTTAAAGAAGTTATCTCTGAGGATTTTTAAAAAGAAATCAGCCCATTTTGAAAGTCTAAATAAGACCCTGAATTTCAAGCCATAAGTGGCCTACATTTTCTGAAAGTACTTTGGTTCCTCAGAGTGAAAGATAGTGAGAGTGAAAGATGAAAGCAAGGAGGAGCAAGGTTCTCGCCTGTGTTGCCCTACTATAGAATTCATTAGTAGAGTTGGATCTACCCTGATGAGCCCAAGCTGCTTTGGGATAATTCATCAGTCAGGTTATTGTGTTATATCTTAGTATCTTTAGCCCTTCAGATAAACCACGAATCTAAGAAAACGATTTACAAGAAGAGTAAATCAGGTGGAGTAATGAAGAGCTTCATTAAACACTATTGTGACATTCCCATTGGTACCAGAAGACCTCCAAACTATAGAGAATCTTGGGTGCTGTGTCAGATTCTGCACCAGGTTATTCTCAATAGTCCCTGTGAGAAATAGGTGAGCAGAGCCAGTGGTAGACATTTCACAGCCTTGAAGTGTTACAATGCCACAGAAAGTAGACTTTTAAAACATCTGTAAATTTATAAGCAAGTCTGTCCTAATCATTGCACTTCACCGCACAGTCATGGCTAGTTTATATCCCTGGATAAATTCTGACAGACTTTTGTAACCCTGATTTCTTCGACTTGCTCCACAAATGTGCCAAAGGAGTCCAATGTGTGAAGAAGCTGAAAGCCTAGGTCCCCAACCACTCCCTGCTGTGGAGTACAGTTCGTGGCACACACACAGGGTGGGGCATAAGTAGGTTTACAGTTGTTCGTATGGGAAATAACACAATAATTAATAAATAATAATACAAGAATAAACTGTGTTTTGAGAATTCACAACAGTAAGCCACCTTTCATCCCACTCTGACTTTGTCCCATTTTATGCTAATCACAAAATAAATCAGTGGAAAGGAAGAAAATCGCTGAAGACATGATCTTCTCCCGAACAAGATCACAATGGCCAATTTGCAGAGATGGATTTCCCTAATTTTCCTTGTGGTGGTGATGGGTGTGAAATGGTCATAATAGCACAAGAACTGCCCTCTCTGGAAACTGCTAAGAAAGCTCCCACCATAATAGAGGGGCAAGGACTCATGGTGTTTCTTACAATGGAGTTGAAGCCCCACCCCTCCTTACGGAGCCGAATTTGCATATTCTTTTGAAAACCACACATTGAGTATCTATAGCCCCAGCTGATGTCATCGGGCACAGCATGCAGCCACTAGAAGTGGGACAATTATAATTTTTGTAGCTGATTAATCATCATGAAAAAGTAACAGTCAATTGACTCAATCATACATCCATGGTGATTAATCACACTTCACTTGTGTTTTTTTTCCCCCCAAGTATTTTACTGACGGTGCAGATGTTGGTTGATTTTCTCCTTTAGCCTTTTACTTGGTCACAGATGTTAAGTAATCACCTTGTCCTGATACTTGACTTATCCATAATCTCCCGTATTACAAGCCCTTAAAAGAAAATGTGCTCTTTTCTTAGAAATCAAATGGTAACATAGTTATTACCTTAAAAACACAGGTTAATCAATATATGAAATAGCCATAATTGAACTCTGTAATCACAGATGCTTTTTTTTTTTTTTTTTAAATAATCATGCTACTCCCCTATTTGTTCCTCCCTGGCGTGATTACAGATAAAACACTGGGAAAGGAGGCTGCTTTTCTTCCCTCCTCCTGCAGTGTTAGTAGCTCAGTTCCATTTAGCTGGAATCCCAAACTAGAAGATCTAATCCAGAAGTACTGGTATCAGAAGCCTCACCTGGTTGCATTTCACTCCTGGGCCAGACAGCATTTACTCCTGAAAGAAGAGCAGACCTGGTAGCATGCTCTCACCTGAGCACAACACGATTTGAGTTGTCTCAGTTACTAGCCCCTGCCTAAGAGAAGCTGAAATGATTCCACTAATGCCGTGTTTATAAAATTGTCACATGTGAATTGTTGATATTTAAGGAGCAATTACAAACACACCAGTCTGTTGGTAAAAGAGCAATATTCAAGGAATATTCTAAACGATTACGAGTCAATTAAATCACTTTTAGGGACGAGTGACAACCTAGTTTATATTCAAGGCATCAGAAATGCTTCACTTCAGGCTTCTTTTGTAGCAGAGGGATTAATGGGTGAGGTGTGTCGAAGCTGTGCTGCAGTCAAGCCCTATCACACAGACGTGCCTGCCTAATTTCTCAAATGGAAATAAATGCCTGATCCTGAGGGAGAAGGGAGGTGGCCGTGTCAAAGTAAAGCCGCCCCCCCCCACCCCCCCACCCCCCGAGCTGGCCTCCATGATTTCTGACTCTTCAGCTTTAGAAGAAGGTATCGTCTCCCAACACTGACCTTCAGATCATCTTTGAGATCATTTCCCATGTGGGAAATGGCTTCCACACCAAGATAGCACAGCAGCATTGAGTGCTGTCCTGGGCAATGTCTCCGTACTGTTAATAAAGAGCCTTAGGTTGGACATAATTGCTAATAAACTAATTGTAAAAATCCACTCAAATGTCACTTATAATCAGGATTTTCTGCTGGACTGTGACTCCTGGGGATATGTTTGAAACTGTGAATCCTGTAGGCAACGGCAGGAGCGAACCACCATTTCCTTAACAACATTACCTCAGTCATTTAAACTGATCATATCTGATGAAGCTCAGAAATACTTGCAGTTGTGAGAACCAGAAAAGAAAGTAAGGGATGAAGAAGAGAATCAGTAGGAAACTCTCCAGCTAAAGCCAGCCCCCTTTGGATGTGGCAGAGGGAGAGGTGCAGAGATGTTATTACTTGTAATTTACAGCAGGAATATCAAGGCACAGAAGATAATATAAAAGCATTTCAGTGAGAAGATACCCATGACATGAAACTATTTAAAACAATTAATCAAAAAAGCCTAATTATTTAATTAGATGGATAAATGAACCTTCTTAAAGTGGATATGCAAAAAGGAGAGTGATGATGAAATCTTTTAAAGGGAAATGAGTGTAACAAATCAGCTAAATATGACCTCTAAAAAATTGTGAATAATAAGTCAGTGATTATGTTTTAATTGGGCTTTAGCTTTATTATAATTGAGGACACTCATTATCTTGTTTTATTGTATTTATGATTTTAATATTCATACCATTTGTTACTTTATCTTTGTATACTTTCCGCCAGTGCTTGTTGCACTTTCGGGCTGATTAGTGCCTGGGTCAGTGTGAAGTGAATACAGATGTCTCAATAATGATCGGCAGGAGTGTTGGGCTGGTTTTCAGTGTTTGAAGGTCTCCTATAAAGTCGTCCTTTGTGCAATTGTGAGGGTTATTTTTCCCGTTCTTTCTCTCTCTCTCTCTCTTTCTCTCTCTTTCTCAACATTAGCAGCTCTGTTGGTACGAACCATCTAACAGGGAACTGTTTTTCACTCTGAAGGGGATCAAGGGATGTGTTTGGGGGTATGATAAGTGTTTTTAAAATGAGGACTTTATATATGCACATTTACTTATCTTAGGAAAAATAAAATATGTTTTATGCAAGCAGGAACTTCTTACTGAAAATTCAAGCGCTTTATCTGAGGGTAAAACCGAGGGCAGAACAGGCTCTTAGGCTTGAAACTCCCAAACGATCGGATAAACCACTCTTTGTTCACAGAGAAGGGCAATTGAGCCAAAGATTATTTCCAAGTTTTTGTCAATCACTTTGCTTTGTAAAAGGTGCACACATGGCTGATTGCTTACACACTCAATATCAGCCAAAAGGTGCAGTCAGAATGGGCCAGCAACTGTTCAGCTGCCTTATATGTAGAGAGAGCTTTAAATGGGCCTTTGAGAAGCAAAGAGGGTAACCATTTAGTGCTTGTGCATGGGACTTTTGTGAACCCAAGTGACATATGTGAGTGTTTAATTCATTTTTTAAATCTTTCAAATGAGTCAGTGGCAAGAATTGTATTTAGGATTTTATTTAGGTCCCAAATTTTGCCGCTGGTTGTACAGAAATTAGAAAGTAAAGATGTGTCCTTTATTTTGCTCCATTGTGGCCAATAAATGCGTATTTTCCACCTAGTCCTTTTGTACAATAACTTAATGAAGGGAAGAAATAAGGAATGAATAAGTAAGTAATAAGTTTGATGTAAAGCATACACATCTGACTGCCCAGGAGATTCAGAGTGTTCTAGTCAGCCTTGCCATTTCTCTAAATGCAGCAGTACACATTATCATTTGAAAACTTGAGCATAACTCTTTACTGACATATATATTCATGATGTAGTTTTAAAAAGAATAATTGCCTTTAACTTGAGGTCATAGTGCCTGTTTCACAGACATGCTTTCTTTGTCACAGATCTTAGCTCAGATTTTAAGCAGGCTTTCTCAACCTCCGAGTATTGACCTTTGGGGCCAGATGATTCTTTGCTGTGAATGGCTGTTGTATGTCCTGTAGGGTGTTTAACAGCATCTCTGGATCCACCCAGTTGTGACAATCAAAAATGTCACGTTGCCAAATGTCCCCTGGTGGGCAAATCGCCATTGGTTGAGAGCCATTGCTTTAAAGGCTTAGCTGCCAGTGAGTAAGACATTCTGAAAACAGAGATAGTCCCCAATAACATAGTAATGGACAATTATAAAGGCAGGCCACTGATCATATATGTTGCAATTTGGAAGTTGGGAAGTGATGGATGATTTTCAGTTGTTTCCTTATATTGACCATTATTATCATTCAGGATATTTTTAAGTTTTTCTGAAGATGAAAAGAAATATTTCAGGAAGCTGTGATATTTTTAACTCAAAGAGAATTAGTAAATATACCAGAGTATAATAATAATAATGACAATAGCAGAATCCATTTTTCAAACACAGTGCTGGGCAGCCTTACATCCATCTAGTGATTGAAGTTATTTTACCATGAACTGTTTCTTGCAGTAACAAGCCCAGATTACCCTGTTTAGTGAATGTTTACTTCCCTTTCCAGTAGTGGTTTACTGACTAAAGGCTCTTGGATCAACACCAGGCGTTCAGCTGAGTACAATGACTTAAGTGTTTCCATTTTGAAGGTGTAAAGATCAAATTATTTAACCTGACATTCTGAAAGCAAAGAAAGATTATTAAAGAAGAAATAATAATCCCCTGTATGTGATTTAACAGTTCATATACACATGTATGTGGCTAATTGCAGGAGGAGATCTAGCACAGATAGGATTTCCACTTCACCGAAGTTGGATCAAAGTTTCCCTTAGGGAAGTGAGCCAGGGGCATATTCCCTGCCGGCCTCATGGGCGTTCTCTGAGCCCCATGCATATTCTCTGCAGAACTGGTAGCTCCTCCAACTGCTTTCATCTTACTCTGGTTAACAGAAAAAAAAAAAAAGGTTAAAAAGCAGCACATTTTTCTCAACTTCTTTTTAGCTGCCACTAAGATTCATCTTTCACCTAACTGAACTTAAAATTATTTACCTTTCTATATGTTGTGTGCTTCTCTCCTCGGCTCGCTATGTTTTATAACTGCTGAATTGGGGCCATCAGTACATACTTCTCATTCTGTTTCTCTGCTTTTCAAGACCTCACTTCCCTTTGAGCCCCTGCTCCTATAAACAAGTTCCTTGTCAAGTGTCTGGATCACATGGTGTAGAAGTTGGTAAACTCCTGGCACATGTAATTATTCCCTCTGATGGCTCTAACCATACTAATAACCACTCTGTTCTGAGTCACTGTTGGTCACATGTAAGTTGTCTCCATGTGGTCTTTTCCATTGAGCATGAGGTCGGAGATATCTCTTTGCTCTGTGTTCCACAGTTTGGGCTGGGAGAGAAAAATTTCTGAATAGAGTGAGTCTATCTACATTAACACCCAAGAAGTAAAGAGATGCTGTGCCTATTTTTCCTCTTTTGGAAACTTACCTCTTTTTCTTTAATTATAGGACAAAAACAAAGCAAAACAAAAAAGCAAAACAAAATAAAAACAGAATTTTTAAGCATAATATGTAGAAGCCACAAATTGCCTTTCAACATTTACCCTTTGCATATGTGTTTATAACTTTTAACTGCTTGTGTCATATTGTCTGTTACTTTAGTGAAAATGTGTGTCAATTGCATAAATCTAAGGCTAGCATGTATTTTCCATATACAAGAGAGGTGAAAAATCTATTCCCAAATTTCCATGAAGATGTCCTTAACATCCTATTCAGCAGCCAGGTTCATAATTATATGCCAATCATTTTCATAAAGAATTTCATTATTTCTTCTTAGGAGATAATGTGCATAAACATGTAAGTTCAGATGATACACTTCAAAAATGCAAAACTAAAAGTGAACTAGTATTTTATTTATTATTTTGGTAGAAGGGTCTGTTTATTTTTAATTAATGTTTTTTAACATAATTTTCCAATAATTACAAAAAAAAGTCACAAATTCAGTAAGTACAGAGATTTCTCTTATAATTGAACTAGTATTTTAACTGGTTTGTTATTATTTTATGAAATTAAATACTGATTAAACCCCAAGTGACATAAACTTATACACACATTAGAAGAACTATGAAAAGAATTAAAAAGAAGAAATGTTCACAAAATCAACCATCATATTAAAATTCCTTTTTGCTGGGTTAGCTGAAAGACCATGAAAAAAATCTACCTGCCATTCAGTTTAATTTCTTGTGTTTAGAGCTCTACAGCATTTTGTGTAAAACTAATCAATAAAAAGGATTTATGAGACCTTGAAATAGAACAGTCGAAAGGAGGAAATTATAGTCAGTTTTAGTTATTAAAGATTTTCGCCACTAAATTTAGTATAAGGGAAACGTTATACATCTTTTTTAGCTGAAACAGAACATTTATCAAATGCATGGATTGGAGAGACGATTGTGCTTAGACCCACTGTAATATGTCTTTATTTGTTGCTCACCATTTATTGTTGACTATGGTGCGGTAGGCCCAAACAGAAGGGAAACAGTATCGGGGGGAAAAACTATGTTAAGAAAAAAAATAAGCAAGTAGACACAGTAAGCTATGACCTAAACATGAGAGAAAAAAGGTATTTGTGAATTCAGATCTGGTCCATATTAAATTGCCTCACTTAACTCTTATTAAAAGAACGAGGGCAAAGAAAAAATGAAACAGGGAGAGAAGTCAGGAGGAGGAAGAGGAAGCCAAAATCAACATCACCTCAAATGGCTTCTCACTATTATGAAATCAAACTTTAGCTCTGATCATACACAGGGACAAAGTCATTCCTGATTTTCATCACTTTGGGTGTCATATTATTAGTTGAATCATAAGCATCTCTGAAAATAGAGACATAACTGGGTTGCTTAGTGGCAATGTGTTTGGAGCGACTGCCTCAAAGGACTTGTGTACTAGAATACAGTCTTGAGACTTTTACTTAGATACATTCCTAAGCAGAGTAGTTTGAGAAAATCCAAGAATTTAGCTCTTATTTGCTGAAATACAAATGACAGATGGGAAAGTGCAATATTTTGAAAAGAAAAAAAATTGCAATGATGCATAGAACATAAGATTGCCATAGTAATAATGGCACTTAGCATTTACACTGAGTTCTTCATTGCAAAATACTTTACAAACAACTAATTGAGCCTCATAACACTCCTGAACGACAGGTAAGGATCATTACTGCCATTCTACAGATGGAGAGAATGAGGCAATGAGGTTAAGTATCTTTGCCTAAGGCTATTTGTAAATAAATAGCAAAACCTGGACTAAGGCTCCTTAGGCCTCAGCCTTCCTGGATAAAAGACCGGGCTTCCAGCATTCTTTCAACCAAAACAATGGAGCTTTTAGTGCTAAATATTTTTCCTTTTGAATAAAAAGATTAACATGTCACTCAGTTAACACTGATTTTCTCATACATTGAAATGATACCTGTCTTCAGAAAATAACAATAATCTGATTCCTGTTCCTTTATTTGCCTCATTCATTCTTCCTACTGTCTCCACTATTATCCCCAAAGAATACCTTTTCTGAGTGACTAGGTGGTGAGGGCCTCCACACTCATTGTCACCTGCAGCGGAGCATTGAGACTCAGGTTTCACTTATATTAATGTTGCAAATCATACATGGGCTTTACTTCAAAATTATGACAACTTCTCATTTCTGATGGGAAATAATTGCTGGCAGTTTTAAAAACTTATACTGTGTGAGGAAATAAAAAGGTAAAAAATGTAGAAGTTCTTTTCTACTAGTTAACTTTCTCCATAATTCTCCTGAATCCCAAATTTATTGTCCACGCTGTAGAATGTCACCAAAGAAACAGTTCTCAGCATGAAAGTAATCACCTTGTAGATTGTTTATTTTGGAAGATTTTGCTGCTGCTTACGTTTAGAAGTCACCCAGTTCTTCCATGAATTTTCTGCAGAGTTGAAAGCACACTGGAAAGTAGCTGAAATTTTAGGACAAGATTCCTTCTTTGGAAGACCACTAAGATCAATGACCATGCTTTCATATATACATGTTTATTAATTCCTACTCCCTAAGATCTCACACACCAACTGAGAGAACATAATTTGAAACAAGAGTGAACAATGCACTCACAACACTGGGATCTAAATATATAATTAATCATATTCTGCTATCTAATAAATATGTTGAAGAAATATAAAAAGGGACAGAAATTAATGTTGTTTCCTTGTGTACTGAAAACAGTACTTATCAAACTGCTTTCTATTTGTTTATGTGGCCAGCATTTGAAGAATTTGATTCTGAAAATTATTCCTGTGAACTTTTTTTTAAAGTTCCCAACAATGAAAATTCCTAAACTTAGATTGTGGCAATAGATACGCACCTCTGTGAATACAGTAAAACCATGATTACTTCAACCTGTGAATTTTATGCTATGTGATTATAGTTCAATAAAGATTTATTTTTTTTTTAACATCAGAAAATGCCAAGTTTACTTCACCACCTCCTCCCTTTCAATGCTGATCTGTTTGGCTTCCAAGAATTATGCTCCATCAATTTAGAACATATTCTTCAGATTATTTAAATAGATCATTTTTCTTCTCTGTTTCTGTGGACTCTGTAGAACCCAGCTGCTGCCCATTCTCCACATTTACCCCACCCAGTGGGAACACTGCTGAGAAAAGCACTGCTGCAATACCAGCTAAACTGACATGGGTCCCATACCCACTAAGAACGAAACTATCTCCCATTCAAAGGAAATTATGGAGTATGAGAGCATGGATCAATCTCTCTGCCCTCACTATTAGCAAAAGACTGGATGCTGGCCTTGTTACAACTTGCTTTTCCCCTGGTATTCAGAGTTCCATCTTGGTTCCTGCTGGTTAGTCTCTGTGCTGGTTTTTCAGTTTGTAGAGGACTACAATGAGCAGAGACATGTGTGTGTGTGTGTGTGTGTGTGTGTGTGTGTGTGTGTGTGTGTTTTGAAGAATTTACTGTTTTATTACTGTGACTGCAATTTCATGAACCAGGACCACAGATTATTTTAGTATAATATATTTACATCTCTTTTAATAGATTTTAAATATATTTATATTTCCCCATAATGTTTATAGATGTTTTGTCTATTTATACTTTTAAAATCTATTTTTCCAAATAAACTTCAGAATTATTTCATCATGATCCCAAATAACATTTTATTAATCCTATAATTAATTTGGAAACAATTTGCATATTTTCTAAAATCCAGTGCTCCATCATGGAAACACAGTTTCTGTTCCTATTATATTGAAATTTTTATTTATATTGCTTAGGAAAGTATTTTAATACTCATATAGATTATGTGAATCTCTTATTAAGATATTTCTATGATATAAATAGTATCTTTTGCATTATGTTCTCTAATTGGTTATTGCTGGTATACAGAAAAACTGTCAACATTTGCCATTTAATTTTTATCCAATCGCTGTAATAAATTTTAGCATTAATTCTCAGAGCTTTTTTAGATGATTCTCTTGAGTTTTCTATTTAAATAGCCATATTGACTGCAAATAATGATAAAAACTTTCTCTTATTTCAGTATTATGTTTTATTGCCTTGGCAAGTAAGTCTGTCTATATGAACCCATAAGAGTAAGAGCAAGTATTTTCATTTTTAAATATAATATTGGCTATTTTAAAGGTAATTAAAATATTTATTAGTGATCCTTCACTCCCAATTTTGCAGGAATGGAGTTTTTAAAATTAAAAAATGAGTGTTCATGTTACTAAAGTCATTTTTACCAACAAATAAGAGCAAAGTAAGTCTTATGGGATTTCTTCTTGTATTTCCAACTCCATTGCTAAAACCTCTAGCACCCTAGAGATGAAGGATGTGAATTCTATACTAGACTGCTTTAGAAGCATCTGTTTATAAACCATTTATGGTTTGACACCTACAGGATAATTTTCTCTAAAAGTAACTCCCTGTGTTCAACCCTGCACCACCTGCACAGTTGACTTATTAGTATTGCATTCTACAAATGGCTTTACAAAGATGTATATGGCGAGATTGGCTCTGAGACACAAGGACCAATATTCAAGGACCATAGAGAGGAGCTGTGGGTGGCACCCAGCAAGGAAGCAGGACCTGCAAATCACAGGAAAATAGATTCTACCAACAACCTGAATAAACCTGAAAGGAGAATCTCTCCCAGACCTTGTAGATAAGAGCCCTGACTTGCTAACACCTTGATTTTGTTCCTGGGAGACCCTCACCAGAGAACTGCTCAGCCATATGTGCTGGGGCTTTTGATCCTCCAAAACTAGAAAATACTAAATTTGCATTGACGAAAGCCACTGAGTTTCTGATGTCAGAACCATATCGCTGTCTGAAGGCTTTACCTACTACAAATCTCTTACAGTTAATACAGAAACTTGAGGAAAAGTATGGAGCAAAAGCAATGACAGTTGAGACCTTAAGAAACAACACTACATCATAGGATGACTGCCCAGTTTTCTGTTAGATACTGACCTGGAGTCTCCATACTTCCATGCAGTCAGTTGGGAAGAAATTATGTATCTTCCTACTGTTTTTCAGGAAATAAGACTTCATTATTGTAAAGAAGTTGGAGGAGACCATCATTATTTTTCTTGTAATCTTTCATTGCTCTGCTAGTCAATGGAAACCTCTGTACCAACCATTACTCAAGCATTATAGACTCTTCCAGTCTTAATTTTTCAGATTTCTGTGAATTTACATCATTTTTTGTTTTTATAAATAATTTACTGTGAAGTTTGGAGACACTCCATGAAGAGTTACTTTGTGTGTGCCTGTTAAGTAGATATCTGTAAGGACATGCATGATCAAGTAGGGATAAAGCTCACACAAATAAATCAGAAAGTGTTTGCCCCATTCTGTTCTAGACTATTTCAGTCTGCTTTTATAAAATAAGAGATAAAAATAAAAAACCCTGTAATCAGATATTTGGTAACTTCTATCTTATTTGTGTAATGATCACATGATGAGCTGCTTTAGAAAGAACACTTATACCATGTATATTTCTCAATGTAACTATTTAAGACAATGAAAAAATATAAATATGTAATGTATCATTAAATATTATACCAAATTATTGTTATTTATCTATATAAAATTTTTATCCTAAAGAATAAAATGCTTATAAAGTTATTGGCATAGAAACTATTTATTTAATTGATTTTAAAAATAATCCCCAGGAAATTTTGCAGTTTATCAATCTGCAACTAGACACTTGAATTAGATTGGATCTTCAAAGAAACATAATTATTAGAAGAGATATATAAGTAGATAATAGGTAGAGATAGAAATAAAGATAGATATACATGCTATTAATATAATGGAATTGCTCATGGAAATATAGAGGCTGAGAGTCCAAGTTGGGAGGTGGAGTACCAGGAGAGCTGATGATATAGTTTTATTCTGAGTCCTAGAGTTTGAGATCAAGAAGAACCAATGGAACAAGTTCCAGTAGAAGAAGAGTCAAAGGATAGCAAAATACTGATGTTCCAGCTCAAAGATATTGAGGCAGAGAGAAAGAATTATTTCTTACTCAGCATTTTTTTTTCTACTTAGGACTTCAATGTATTGGAGGAGACCTACCCTCATTGGGAAAGGCAATGTGTTTCAATTAGTCTCATCCAGGAACACTCTTACAGACATACCCAGAATGTTTAATCAAATATCTGGGCACCTTATGTCCAGGTCAAGTTGATACATAAAAATAACCATCCATTTTCAACACTCTTAGTATAAATATGGGAAAGATAATTATAAGTCACTTGATAAATTTGAAAAATAATGTAATCCTTTACTTTCTAATGCCACTGCTTTATTTAACAGAATACCACTCATTGGCTATAAACAAAGTATATGGGATAAAATATAATTTGGTTCTATTCAAAGTTTCTGGCTATTGTGAATTTCTTTTTCCTTGAAGCAATTTCCTTAAAAGTTCATTGTAACTGTAATGCAATCTCGCCTTTAAAATCTTTTGGTCTTGCTGGGACCGGTTTGGCTCAGTGGACAGAGCGTCGGCTGAAAGGTCCTGGGTTCGATTCCGGTCAAGGGCATGTACCTTGGTTGTGGGCACATCCCCAGTGGGGGGTGTGTAAGAGGCAGCTGGTCGATGATTCTCTCTCATCGATGTTTCTAGCTCTCTATCCCTCTCTCTTCCTCTCTGTGAAAAATCAATAAAATATATTTTAAAAAAAGAAAGAAAGAAAATCTTTTGGTTTTATTGGAGAAACTCAACACATGCCTGACCTGCATAGCTGAATACATCTCCCAAATCTTTCAAGTAACATTTTTATGATTTCAGGATAAATAGTATAACATATTATTCAGGAAAACTCTCATATATTGCTCCATATTTAAAATTTATCAATTAATGATATGGCATCAAAATGTTCTAAAAGACTTCTTGGTAAAATGTAGCATAGAAGAGCCTTAACACATTGTAACACCATTATTTCCTTTTATCAATAGGGAAATATAGTCTTAGAGACATGAAGTACTTCCCACAGGTAATAGCACTACTTACTTAGTGGCAGAGTCAGAAATGTGCAAGATGTATATATGCAAATGCAAATTAATTTTATTATACTATTTACTCTTAAACAAGTAGTTATTAATGTTACCTATATTTTAACATATTTAATTTAAATATTATATTTAAATAAATGTAAAATGTCATGCATCGGTTAAAGATTTGAGCTACAGATGCTAAAACATAGTCTTCTTACTTTTAAATCCAAAAAGGTGACAATTAATTAATTATAGACAGGAAATATAAAACAAAATTTAAGGTGACATTTGAGCCAAGGGAGTATTTATAGCTGAAGGGAAATTGGTCATGATTTAATTTGAAGATACTGAACTATAGGCACTAAAATTGAGAAATCAGATATACCCACTTTCAACAAATTAAATAAACTCTGTAATAAAACAGTATTTTCTTTACTAGTTAATATGAAAGCAATTGAAACCTATTTTATATTACTATGAGTACTTAATGATAGTTCCACTTCATTTTCATATCTCTTTCATCTCAAAACCTCCCCAAAATGCCCTGCAAATACCAATTTATTAATTTATTCTATAGGACTTTCAATCAGGTGAGGATGGACAAAATTCCTTCACTGAGTTGAGACCCATTAATCTGTTCCCCCATTTCACAGTGATGTTCAGGTTTTGCAAATGTCTATAACTCTGTAGAGTTGTCCTTTATAAAAATAAAAAGCATACAATGTTATTTGTATATTTTACGTGAACTCAAGTAGAACTTAATCAAAAGCCACTTTTTCTCTGAGGTCATATGGCTATATCCATTGCAGGATTATCTCTATTGATGACTCTGTCCCTTTGCCTTCCAATTGAATGATTCCACTGTTTGATACAAACAGCTCCCCTCTAATCACCCTATCTGGCCATCTATTGCCACTAGTTATGCATCCCCAGTGGTATATGCTTACACTAAAAATTTTGACCATGTGCTCCACCTTCTTTTCCCTTCTCACTTTTGATATTAGTACAGTACTCATCTTCCAGAGCAAGTGAGTTAACCCAGCACAGATGGCTCTGTCATCCATTTCTGGTGAAACTTATTTTTGTGTATGTTACTTAGGTTTATATAGACAATGAAGACTGTTTAAAAAAAAAAAAAACATGGGTGAAATATCAATGGTACAATTGTTCCACACATACAATAGACTGGATTCAACAATGGAAGCATTTTAAGGGTCTTGGAGTGGCCGAAGTACTGATATCACTCCTTGGTAGCTAGTTTTCTCAGAAATATGCCCTTAGTCAAGAAGTGGTTAAGAAGGGTAACATTGTGAATTTCTGGCTTGCATAATGAGCATTGTTCTTCTAGGTGATTAACTTAAAATATCTGAACTTCTAAATTGGATTACTATCTGGAACATTTCCCATAACATGTGTGGGCTGCATCAGATTATTCATAAAATCTCAATAACCAAATTCTTGGATTTGGTTCTTGGGAATTGAAGATCAGTGTAAATACCAACTAAACATAGAAAGTTACTTCTTTTCCAAAATCAGGTATTCTTTATATTTATTGGATTACAGAAATCACTATCGTCTATGTGGAATTTGGGTTTCCCTTCTAAGCACTGACCCAATAATATTCAACTTACAAAATTTTAAAAATATATTTTGTTGATTTTTTTACAGAGAGGAAGGGGTGGGAATAGCTAGGAACATTGATCAGCTGCCTCTTGCACACCCCCGACAATGGATGTTTCCGCAACCAAGGTGCATGCCCTTGACTGGAATCGCACCTGAGACCCTTCAATCTGCAGGCTGATGCTCTATCCACTGAGTCAAACCAGTCAGGGCTCAACTTAAATTTAAAAAAAAAATCACTGCAAGCTCAACTTTGTAACTGAAGACAGGAAAATATTACTTAAATTCTTTGGATGAATAACTCTACCTATACAAATTTTTTAAATCAATGCAATGACTGTTGTTAGAACAATATCTCACATGTGGTAAAGCATTTATAATTTGAGTATATTGGAAATAGAATTGACAACTTATAATGAAACAGATCTCAGTGGGACTGCTTTTCATCTCCCTCAGTGCTCATCATGGTTCAGCTGCGCTCTGATGAAAAATAAACTCAGTGCTTTTGCTAAAGTAAAATAACTATTTTTAAAAAGTTGACAGTGCTCCTTGAGAAACATGCTATTAAATCAGCAATATAGTACTGTACCTGTAATTATAAAGTAATAGCATGTTCTGGGGAGCTGATTGCTTATAACACGACAAAATAAGGTAAAAAAGAAAAAAAAACAACACTTCATTGAAAGTGTATGTTTTGCTGGCATATTTTCTGGGATTCAACTTGCTTGGGTTGATTATAAATGCCAAGTTTTATTAAAAACACAATCATCTTCCCAAAAGGCAAACATAAGCTATCTCATTTTAGACTCATTCTTCCAACAATCTTTTGCTGAGGGTCCTCTCTGTACATGAAATTTCAAACAAACCTGGCTTAACAATGTCTTTTAATTATAGCTATCCCCAATAAACATTTTGAAACTCTATCTTCAGATACAAGAAGGATAGTTTAATATTTTCATTTTGAGCTGTTTGTTAGAGGATATTTGTTATCTATTTTGAAAAGAAACAGTAATTGGAGTGATTTTTGTCTATTCATTTCAAGTGTGCAGTTCTAGACTTCTCAGTTTAAGTTTCAAAACACTTAATTTTAACTGCATTTCTGACAAATTATCCATGTTAATTCCAGTTCTCCTAAATGCCTTGAGGATTCATGGGCTTGATAACTTCTTGGTACTCCTAAGGAATTATAAGAAAGGAATTATCCTAAATAAAATGATGACACTATCTTCTTAGAGATGCACTTTAGTAGATATTTAAGAGTGTGGGTTCTAGAACAATCCTTCCTGATGTCAAATCCTACAAACTATGTGATGTTGGGCAAGTTATGGCTGGCATAAAAGTACTCAATAAATGTGAATTTGTATTATTAATTCCACCTTTCCATGGTAAAATCTAAAACTCTGAATAGGAAGAAGGTAAGTAGATTTTTAAGGTCAAAACCAATTAAGTGGTGCTAGACTTATTCTCCTGAGTAACCTCAGACTGACCTCTGTTAGAGATTCTAAGAGTACTCACAGCTGAAATCTGCCAGGTCGTGTTTCCTTTAATTTCCCTTTTTTTGTTGTTACTTTCCTGTAGTCAAATACACAGACGGCAATCCATCATTCCGTGCATTTTCATACTCAATGTGCCTCATACTAATCATTTAACTCCAAGATGCTGTAGGCTCTGGAAACCTTAAAAATTAACTCCTTTATAGATTCCTTTTTTAATGTCTCATGAAACAAATAATAAAGAAATTGGTCGTTTGTTGAAATTTAAAGCCAGCAATTAATTTACTTAACCTCAAACTATTTAGTTAAGCTTTACTAGTATTGTCCATATGAGTTGTGCTTCAGTAATAAAACTGAAAAAAATATGCAGATCAGTCTGGTTAAGTTAGAATAGTCATTAGGAAGATTCTATAAGAAAATGCAATATACTATCAATTAAGATACAGATCAAATATTGTATGTAGTTTAAAAAAATAAACTTTTAAATAATATACTTGATGCCAGTATTAACTTCATCTATTCAAATTCTTTGACATGGAATTTATGATTTAAGGCTCCAGAGAACAACAACAAAAAAATGATCAAAGTTGCTGAACATTACAGAATCAAATGGTTGGAATGAAACTTGAGAAGTTATTTCAGGTCACACTGAAAATGTCCCAGGCAGATGGAAATGTATGTAAATATTAACTATTAAAAAAGCTCCATATCTCCACAGCCAGAATAAGAGAATAATAGCTCCACCAGACAACAGTTTTTCACTTTTTGTCAGATTTCCTGACTTCCCATGAAATTCACAGCTAAAACTTGCTGTTTTAGAAAATTTTCAATCAGCCATTCAGTTTTTCATTGCTTTCATACCAATTAGCTTCTGGAATGTAGACACTGAATTTGGGATTGATTCCATTGTATGGGGGTTTCTCCACAATGCATTCTACTCTTCCTGTCCTCTTGGTAGCAGAGGTAGAGAAGCTTCTCCACTTGGACAATAAAAATGAAAAGGATTGAGTTCCTCAGGAAGTAATATTTTAGCCATTAAAAAGATAAAATATTTTTATTCTATAAATGATACTAAATATAGTTCAACTAGGTTGTAGCAGGTTCCTTCCTCCTCTCCCTCCCCCACACTCGTTTAATTAGTTTAGAGTGATAAGAAGACATCCCAAAAAGATGGCTGGAAGATTTGTTATTTTAATTAGCCAAGTATATAAAGAGGAAAACCATCATCAAACATAAAGAAACTGGAGGCAACTTAAGCAATATCAAAAGGAGATAAGACCATCTCACCAACAACACTAGGCTACATTAAGAGTTTTATGGGCTAATGCAGACTCATAAAACAACTGAAATATTCATTGCCTTAATACATGAGAAAAATACTCACATTCTGGTATCCCTGCAAAACAAAGTACCACATGGACTTTATACTGAAACTACTTGAAAAACTTCAAATGGTAAAGAGAAACACCATGACAAATGCCCAAAATGTATGCATTGTACATGCCAGTTTATAAATAATATAGACCATAAATGGTGATGGATGAAGACATTGGGGTGGTGAACACACAATACAGTGTACAGATGATGTGTTATAAAATTGTGCACCTGAGACCTGCATAATATTGCCAACCAGTGTCAACCCAATAAATTCAATTAAAAAATAAAATAAAAACATAAATACTATTAAAAGGGGAATAGAATAGAAATAAACTATATTTTTATATTATCAAACCCAAGCATTTAGAAAGAACTTGGAGTTTCTTGACTAGAACGTCAAAAGAGTTCACATAATTTAGACTGAAGTTTTATGTGCATAATTTCAGGTTGATTATCATCGATATGTTTTTCATATTTGGCCCAGGTTTCCTTTGGCTCAGATGTTTTAAGTGCTTTTTTGTGCATGGCTTCTGCATTAACATTGTGCTGTGTCTATTTTGTGATCTGTTATTAGTATTATCAATTGGAACTCAGGCAAACTTTTATATAAAATGAAGGCAAGAAATGAAAATCGTCAATATCTTTTAACTGTTAACCCAGGCCTGAGGGAGTCTGCATAAGCATCTGCTCTGCACTGCCAGAGATTGCTGGTTTTCTACCTTCGCTCTCTAATTACACCTTCTGGGAGACAAGAATTTGTACCATTTTGCCCTTCATTTGCATCATCACAGCAACTCTAGCCTTCATGTCCCTTTGCCTGATAAGTTGCAGGGTTTGGTTTCTGCACACTGATTATTCAGCCAAGCTTGCGTCTCCTTGGAAGGCTCCAAGGACATTGCTATTCTTTTTCCAGGCTTACAGCTCACACTTGAAAAGACCCATCTTGCCTTCCATCCTGCTCGAACAGTGGTGCATGACATACTCTCAGCCCAATTTCACTTTTCTGAAGACTGGAGTGTGCCTCCATAAGGACTGAATGCACAGACTCCTTGTTGGAGGCTGAATGCATCCTTGCATTCACTTCAGAATTAACCCTCAAGAGATGGGGGTGGGTAGACAGTGGGGGGTTGGGGAGAGAATGGGAGACATCTGTGATACTATCAACATAATAAACATATATATACACACACACACACACACACACACACACACACACACACACACAATGTCTTGCAACTTACCTGTGGGTCTGGCTTTCAGAGAAGATTTATTATTTTTCATATTTGGCAGAAGTAGTCAGATATTCAGTGTCTGTCCTAGGGCTATAAGAATATGCTTTTCAATATTTGTACATCTAGGGTATTTAATTAACTACTTGTTTGAAGTATCACATTGATCATAAAATGATGCTGAACCTAAAGTATTCTTTCAAATTTATACATGGAAGTTAGATTGGACTTCTCTAAAAACTACAAAAGAAATTCCAAAGAAGTCAGGCTAATGTAGTGCAAAATCTTAAGGCACTGTCAATTAGTTACCTGAGAATTTACATAATGTAAGTGGTTAAATTAAATAATTTAATGGAAGCATTTAGACCACTGTGGGTATATTTGAGTGATTCCTAGAACTCAAAGCAAAATTTTCATAAAAGTTACATAAAATTCAGTTATTTATGGGAGTAATGATTTGGCCAGATATGATACTCATAGGATTTGGTTTTTTAAGTACTTCTCAAGTTGAAGAAAAATTTCCAACCAAACCCTGCTTGACTAAAATAATTTTCTCTCCTGTATTATTGATTGTAAATTAGGAAACTGATCAAACTTGTTCTATTCTCATCAATCATGAACATTTGTCTAGAAATTGCCTCATAGTTGATCAGAATTAAGGAGACAATGAAAAGAACTCATTCTACCTAAGAATTGAACCATGCATAGAGCCAAATAGGAGTAGTGTAATAATTTTATCAGATCTCACATTAAACTCATTTTTAGTATACATTAACTTAGCACTTTTGCAAGGTAATATGTATTAATTCAGGGTGCTAGAATCCAATGCATTGTAATGTTTGTAATCATAATTTGACAAACTCACAAAACATAATTCAATGGCATAATTCTTAGATGTTTTACTAAGATTAAGCAAACAGATAATAACTGTAAGAAAGAAAAAAAAGATTGCCTGAAGCAAACAAACTCAGAGAATATTTCAGGTATTGAAGACAGTTCCTGAGGCTTAAATAAGCCTTTTCTCTTTGTGTGTGTATGCTAAATATTATATTCTTTTGAATTATTATAGATCTTTCATGAATATTTGGACTTAAAGTACACTCTTCTTTCATTAGGCCCTTTAATTTTTTTGTCACATATTTAATTTTCTGTAGGATGAGTTATCATTTTATGTACATAGTCTATAGTATCTCATCTTTAAACACAGGAACAGGGAGATAGGTAGAGATAAAGACATTCTAATTTCTTTCTATAATTATGTTACTGCTAGTTGGTTGGTAAAATTCTTCCATTTGTTGTTTCTAGGGAATAATGCCCCTTCCATCTTTTGACATAACTATCATGCAGTGCTTTAAGTCTTCTGTATCCAGTAATGGGGAAAGAAAAGGAAGCATGGAGAGAGAACATCCAGAAGGGACCCACTTCATTTTTGCTTACATCTCATTGTCAGGCACTAACCACAGGGCACCTCTTAGAAACAATAGGGGCTGAGCAATATAGTCTGAGGCTGGGCAGTTGCTTTCTATCAATGACTCAGAGCTGTGGGATTCCAAGACTTGAAATAGCGTGCAAGGGATACTTCCATTTTGAACTTTCATGAGGAATCAGAAGAAAAGTCCACATAGAATTGAATTGGATCCAAATATTTCCCTGATCCCTTTGAGTACCAGCAACCTTGAACACAGCACACCATAATGATTAATACAATTGGAATTCTTCCATAGAACTAACTGAAATAGTTAAACAAACACATTTTTCAAAGTTGTGTGAATGAACATTGTTCCACGTACTTGTTCTAAACCTTGAAGAAGAATATTACACACAGCACTAAATTTCTATATGTGGAAACTGTAAAATTGCTATTTGTAAGTCATGTTCATTTGTATAGCAGAAACCTACCAGCAATGCACCCAAAATTCATTTGTAGCTGCTATTTATAGCAATATTAGCATTCAAGTTTTTGTGTAAAAATAGCAAAATAGAGTTACTGGTATTATATAATAGTAACATACATATTTATTCATTCATAAATGAATCTTTATTTTCTTCTTGTAGAAAAATATGTTAGGACCTATATTTAACATTACATAGAAGAAAACTGTGAGCAGTATTAACAGGAAGGCTAAACATAAATATCTAGATAAAAACTGAAAAAACATATTAACTACTATTTAGTCATTTTCCAAATACCTGTATATTTAATGTTATGTCAACAAAAATAAAGAACCCTTCATACCCAGAGATCATACTTCCCTTCTAACCATAACCATAATCAGCACTATAACTGCTCAGTGAGCTAAAGCCTAGCTAGGGAATGGCCCACTAAGCCTAACATGGAAACTCTGTGTACACAGAGGTTGGCAAACAATTCCCAAAAGGCTGTGGTAAGGTGATAAAGGATTGTTCTACTAGCTGATTTGTGAGTAAATTTTGCATACATGTTTTAGTTGTCTGGACATTTCTTTATTAAGAAAACTGTACTTATATAATTAGAAATGGAGCTGAGAAATACTTCCAGTTTCAGCACTCACATCTTTATATCAGATGAGAAATTTTAAATAACTAAGATTAATATGTTAGGAACTGTAATAAAAAAAGTTGACAAGATTCAGGAATAGATGGTAGAAACTCTAAGAAAAAATTAAGAAGAAATAATAGAAATCCAAATGCAGCAGAAGTGAAACCAACAGACTTACTGGTAGACTCAACACAACTAAGGAAAGCATGAATGAACTTGAAGACAAGTCAATTAAAACTTCCCAATCTAAAATTCAAGGAGAGAAAAGAATATTTTAGAAAAAAAATCATGCAAGAACTCTAGGACAATGTTAAAGTTGTAATATATGCATTGAAATGCCAGATAACGTGAGAGAAACAAGTTACCTGAAGTAATTATGGCTGAAAACTTTCCAAAACTAATGACAGACACCAAATAATAAATCCAGGAAGCTCAGAGAATGCCAAGCAAGATGTCTACCAAAAACAAAAGGTAAATAAAATAAAAATACATACATATATGGAGTCAGAAACTTAAGACAATGATGAATTTTTGAAGAAAGCAAAAATATAACCTATAGAAGAGCATAAATAAAAATAAAAACAGATTTCTCATCAGAAACATGCAAGCAAGAAGAGTATGGGAGGAGATCTTTAAAATGTTGAAAGAAAAAACACCAATCTAGAATTATATAACCATCAAAATTATCTTTCAAAGGGAAAGAAGAAATAGACCTGTCAGACAAACAAACACTCAGGGAATTCATTGTTAATAGACTTATCTTGCAAGAAAAAATTTTAGTTAAAGGAAGGTCATTAGACAAAAGAAAAATATCATTGGCAAGACATAGATCTTTAAAAAATCTAAAGGCAGAACATTAGAAAAGAAATGCCTAAAGTAAAACAAAGTTCTTTATTTTTCTTATTTTAATTATCTAAAATATAACAATTTAAAGCCATAGTAGTAACAATAACTACAGCAAAAAGATAAGTAAAATTAATGATAGCAGTGTCACAGGGAAGAGAAAGAGGAATTGGGACCAATAGTCAATATTCTGTGAGTACTTGTACTGTACATGAAGTACAATAGTACACGTGAAGGTGAATTTAGATTATTTAAAAACATGTATTGCAAACTGTAGTGTAACTACTAAATTGTTTTAAGAGAAGTATAAATGATACTCAGAGAGGAGGTAAAATAAATCATAAACTGTCTGATTAAAACTACTGCATTCAAGCTTGTATAATACCTCCTCACTATCTCATATTAAAAGTCAAAGTAAACTCATATAATGTCTACTTAGTCTTACAAGGTTTGACTCTTCATTTCCTTATCTCTTGTAATTCAACCCCCACATCCCAGCTCATTCTACCCCCTCCCACACAGGGTTTCTCCCACCTCAGAGTTTCTGTACTCACTGATTCCTCTACCCTTCCCCATAGATATCTGTGGCCCCTATTCTTTCTTCTCTTTCAATTCAAATGCCACCTCATCAGAGAGGACTTCCATGATGATTTTTTATTACTCTACTGGAGGTCTAACGCACAAAATCCATGCAAGCTTAGACCTTCCTTCCCTCAGCTGCTGGCACCACCTTCCTTGTGGCATCCAGGACCAGGGCTTCCCTCGCAGCCCAGGTGTGATCTGGAAGGACATCTGGTCTAATTAGCCTATTATGCTGTTATTATTATAGACTAGAGGCCCGCTGCACAAATTTGTGCATGGGTTCTGCTCCTCTGGGTGGCCTACGGGGATCAGACTGAAACCCACAGTCTAATACTGCCTGCAGTTCCTACCTGCCACTCCCGCTAATCCTGGCCCCACCATGCCTGCCACAGGCTCATACCCAATCAGTCCCTTATGGGAGAGGTTTGCGCCACCACAGCAGCACTCGCCAGCCGTGAGCCCTGTGTCTGGTACCCTCCTGAGGGAAGTGCTCTGTGGGATTGGGCTGAAATTGGCTCTCTGACATCCCTCGAGGGGGTCCTGGATTGAGAGGGCACAGGCCAGGCTGAGGGACACTACCAGTGCACGATTGGGGCCATAGAGGGACTGTGGGAGGATTCCAGGATGTGTCCAGCCCCATCTTGCTCAGTCCTGATCAGGGCTGATTGGGACCAGTTGACTGGGGAGGGATGTGGGAAGTTGGCCAACTGGGAGGGACCACGGGAGTACTCCAGGGCATGTCCGGCCCTCTTGCTTGGTCCTGATCAGCCGGACCCCAGCAGCACACTAACCTTCTGGTCAGACCTTCTTCCCCCTCGTGGTCAGTGCACGTCATAACGAGCGATTGAGCAACCTTAATATATCATTAGCATACTATGCTTTGATTGGTTGAACAGTCGAACAGTCACCTGATGACTAGACACAGCATATTAGACTCTTATTATTTAGGATAAGGCTTGTCCCCTTAGCTCTTCTATCTACCTCACCTGCTTCTTTTCTTCCCACAGTACAGTTACTATCTGACTATATCTTTCATTATTTCTATGTTTGTTTATCTCTCCCCTCCACCCTTTGCCTCCATTAATACCATGCACAAGCTTGATGAGGGCAGGGATTTTGATATAGTTCCCTGCTATATCTCATATATGTAGAACAGCAACCTTTTTCATCTCATAGCACATATAAATAAATAATTAAAATTCTGTGGCATACACACACAAAATAATATTTTTTGCTAATCTGACCAAAAAATAGGTATAAATTTGATTCTTTCACACCAGATAGCTATTGTTGTGTTGACTGTTGGAATTTTTCTATTTGACAATCTAAGGGAAAAGAGGTCAGTGCCCCTTAGACAAGAATTGCACGTTTCAAAATTATTATAGCACACCGGCTGAAAATCACTGACCTAGAATATAGCTAAGTACACACATAGTAGGAATGCCTGAATGAGTAAATTAATGAATGAGTAGATGCTTCTTATAATTTCTCACCCTCTACTTTTCTGTCTTCTCGCTTTCTAAAACTCCTATTTATGGAAGATAAACATTCTGGATGACTTTTGTTTCTTCTCATATCTTCATTTCCCTTTTGTTTGAACTTTTTAAATTTTATCTTCCAAATGTTGTATTAAATTATTTGTTTTCTCAATAATATTTTAAATTTCTCAAAGATTTTGTCCTCTGATTGTAGCTTATTTACAACATTCATTATTATTATTATGGTTGTACTATCTTTTCAAATCTCTAAGAATTCTCTTTGGAAATGTTCTTTTATTTTTTAGTTATCTTTTTATTCCTTAAATTATCTGTCAACTCCACTGTCATTTGTTTCTACTTGTATGTAAATATGCAAAGAATAATAATAAAGCTAAGAAAATTCTACAATAAAATCTTAACAATATTGATAATAATACAGGTGGTGGATTTATAGATGGGTTGCTAATAATCATTGTTGAAATTCATCCACATGTGTTTCTTTTTTCTTCTGAGGAGTATTCCATTATCTGGATATGCCAAATTGGTTATTTCATTTGTGTGTTAATAAAACATTTAAAATTATTTGCAGATTTGGGTTATACTGGATAAATCTTGTCTATTTATGAATGGACTTTGTTTTCATTTCTCTTAGCAAATTACTGGTAACAAAATTGCTAGGTGATATGCTAAGTGCACATTAAACTTCAGAAGAAACTGACAAATAATTCTTCAAAATGGTGGTGCCATTTTTTATTTCCACCAGCAGAATATAAGAGTCTATTTACCTTCTAACTTTGCCAATGTTTAATATTTTAGTCTTTTGTCATTCTAGTAGGTGTGTCTTGGTTTCTCACTGTGATTTTAACCTGCATTTTCCTGATGACTATTGTGACAAGTAACTTTTCATGTGTTTACTGGTCGTTTGCATATCTTGCTTTGTGAAAATCTGTTCAATCTTTTGCTAACTTTCTATTTAGGTTGTTTATCTTATTATTATTGAGTTGTAAGAATACTTTATAAACCTTTATAAAGTCCTTTATCAAATGTATGTACTACCAATATATGTATTGCAAAGCCTAGTTCATACCTTGCCTTTTTATTTTATGAATTATGTATTTTTAAAAGCATCACTTATTAATTTTAATGAAGTACAATATTTCATTTTTTGTTTTGTTTATGGTTTGTGCTCTTTTTGTATGATCTCTAGGAAATCCTTACCTCAAGGACACAAATATTTTTCTCTTATATTTTCTCTTAGAAATTTTATAGTTTTAACTTACGTTTATTTCTAAGATCAGTCTTGAATTAAATTTGTGTATAGTGTGAAGTCTACATTTATCTCCCCACCCCCACTCCGCATAAGAATATCCAACTATTGTCCTAGCTTATTTGGCTCAGTGGATAGAGTGTTGGCCTGCAGACTGAAAGATCTCAGGTTCCATTCTGGTCAGGGGCACTTGCTGGGGTTATGGGCTTGATTCCTAGTAGGGGGCATTTAAGAGGTAGTGGATCAATGATTCTCTCTCATCATTGATGTTTCTATCTCTTCTTTCCTCTCTGAAATCAATATAAAACATATTTTTAAAAAAGAATATCCAACTATTATGGCACTATATATAGGAAAGGCTATTATTTCCCCTATTGAATTATTTTAACATCTTTGTTGAAAATCAATTGACCATATATTTGTGGTTTTCTTTCTGGACTCTGCTTCATTGTTCTATATATCCATGTTCTTGCTACCCACACTGTATTTTTACAGCACAGTGTGAAGGAAGGAGCGGGGCTATCTACAAGGAAGGAAGGAAAGGGAAATTTCTTGGCAGTAAATGGTGCTAGTTTCCACATGACAAAGGTGAAAATAGCAACCCTCATTCAGAATAAGAAACTTCATCCCAACTATTTTTATTTTTAATTAATTATTTTATATTTGCTTAGAGTTTCAATGGTCTCTATGTATAGCATATATGCTAGGCACAGTATAATGGTATTTAATTGCCCCTATTGTCATAACTAATGACTTTTATCTTATTACTCACTTCTTTGTAGTCTTTTATTGATAAATTTTGAGATTAATTAAATCAATAGGTTAACATTTTCATAATGAGATAAAATTATTTTTTTCAATATGACACTATTTAGAATGTGAAGTTTTTGACTAAAGTAATTTGCTTTACTTGTAAATGTAAAGAGTCTACTAAAATATTTTAAATATTTTGGTTAAATTGAAAAAGATATTGATGACTGGAACTAACATTATTGATGATGATTCTGCTTTTATACCCACATATATTTGCCAGGTACTATATGTGTGCTTCACATGACAACCAAGTATATAATTGGTACAATTTATTGAGTGCCTATTATGTTCTTCAAATTATCCCATTCAATTTCTATAACAACCCAGCAAGCTACGTACTACTATTCCCATTGTGCATGTAAGTCCACTAAAGTTAAATAACTTGTCCTATAAGAAAGTAGTGGAAATGTCCTAAAATCTATCTTAATTTGGCCTTCAAGCCTGAGCTCTTCCCACTTTCTGTATCACATTCACCTAATCCATGACAATATCCTTTACATTGCATGAATGTTAGGACAAAATCTAAAGTTCAAGTGATAGCTTGAGCACTTCAAGCAAGACCATTAGCTTTCTCCAGCTACATGAGATCAACATCAAGCTTCCTTGTCCACAGAATAAGAATGAGCTGGGGACTAATAGGATTTAATTTGAAAAAGTATGCCTTTACCTTTACTTGGCTAATGGTCTTCATCTAACTCTTTGTTAGATGAAGTTGATCCCCACAAGAGAGATAGTCTAAGGGATGACTGGAGAGGATGAGCAAGGAACAATAGCAACATATATAGTATGCAATAATGCAAAAAATTTATCAAAGGAGATAAATTTATAATTTAAGAACATTCAGTCAGGGCAGATATCATTACTTTAGAGGTAAAGAAAGCAAAGATCTGAGTAGCTAATGCATCTAGCCAGTCTTACAGGTTGTAAGAAAGGAAGCTAGAAGACTAAACTGGCACTGGAAAGAAATGGAGGTAAAGCTGGAGAATGAGATGATTTGTGAGGTGAAGGAGCAAAGAGGAGAGTAGGTAGGTGTAAGATCACATAATTGTTCTTTCTGAAGCTGAATTCAGCCCACTGATCTTATATCCCTGCTCCTGCTGCTCTGGCACGTACATACAACTAATTCATTTCCTTTTATCTAAGATTTTAAACTACCTCTGAGAAAGACTATGGTATACAAATCAAATTAGAATCACAATAGGTTGGGAACTGATCCAAGGACTTAATATAATACCTAAATAATAGAAAGCAAAAAACAGTAGAAAACTGTGGTAGTTTGCATTCCTGTGTCTTATGAATAAAACTACAATAATGGCATCATCTTTTGTTCTTTCAGAGAATAGTGACTTGAAGAAGTAAAGAATGGTTTTTCAAAATAGTATGTCAATACAATGCACAGACCATGGGTCTTAGGGTGGCACCCATTTTCCTCACCTCTACCTGTCCCAGTTTCTAAAGAGTGATTAAATGGAATTTCTCTCTCTCCCTCTCTCTCTCTTTCTCTCTCTCTCTCTCTTCCTTCCTCCATCGCCCATAGTTTTCAGGTATGGATTTTGTTTATATGGAGAAATCCCAGTGTCTTGATTCTACTTTTATCTCAGGTACTTTGTATATTAAGTTATTTAAATATAAGTGACTAATTAGTGAGCCTTGATCTGGGGGGAGGGGTCTCAATTGTAAGTGCTTTCATTGGTGAGGCAGAGTCTAATTATAAGAAGCATGGGCAGGGACTGCAGCAGTTGTGCCATATATAAAAACATTCTAATTTTACCTCTTTTAAAGATTATCTTTGCTTAAAAAAAAACCACACCTACAGACCCAATTTGAGACACTTGGATAAAATTAAGTGTGCTGATCAATTGCCTGCAATATTTAAAAGAAAATATCTAATTTGAAATATTTAAATTAAAGAGATCTTCAATAAAACATTTGATTGTATAATTGCATGTATGTTTTATATTAGAAACTCAGAATCTGCATAACTGGTAGGAAGAAGAAATATGACAATACTTCTTATCTATTCAATAGCAAACAATGAGACTAAATGATCATTGGACAAAATTGACAAGTTGTTGAACCAAATCAATAGGTTACCTATGTCTAAATGATCCAATGGCTACATAGATAAATCCATACTTAAAGACAAGTCTCTCAGTTTTTCATGCAGGTATTTGGTTAGTGCTGGGTGAAACTCATCCAAGTTATAAACAATTAACTATCTCTTAACAATTAGACAAAACTTTCCTGAATATATAAATGTTTGACATATCTTTCTTTCTTAAGAATAGAACTGTATTTGTGATGGACTAGGCGATGAGAAAAGAGATTTTGATCTTAAAAGATCAAAATTTTGTGAACTCAAATATTTTATCTGACCTATCATTTTAAGAAGCAGTGGGCAAAAAGTTATCCAAAATTCTAAATTTCAAATTTGAAACGTCAGTAAACTTGTGGTTCAGATGAAAGTTTTAGTGGCGTATAACCTCTGCTGATTTTTCAGGTGTTAAAAGTAGTGGGAATATATATCATCTTGATATTGACTCAAGCTGCTGAATTTAAATGGTAGTTGACCAGATACCTGATTTAAGAGATTCCATATTTACCGATGTATGTGTCCTTCTCTTCTGCAGGAAAACAGACTTTAAAAGCCAAGAGATATCAAGTGAATAACACTCCATAAACCAATATTCTTAATAGACTAATCTGATTGTCAATCAGCTTTTGCACCTATCTGAAGAAACATTTGACATTTTGCCTATATTCATTTATCAAGGATGTAAAAATAGATTTAATTTAATAGCATTAGTGTTCAACTTGCCCAATGTTCAGATCTTATTCCAGGGGGAACAATGCTTGTAGCAATGGTAAAATTAGGAAAGTTGTTTTATGTCGCATTAGTTAACATATGCAAGCTTGCTTAACATGTGGACGGCAAATAAGTATAATTACATTAAAACACGGAGCTGTAGTGCAGAAGCAATAAAAATAGACTAGGTTGTATTATTAATTCTTGTGTTAAGGGTTTTGAGCCATGTTGATTGGCCTGAATTTTTTGATTTTGTTATGGTACAAAGGGATTGTTTGAAGTAATTTGTCCCTGAGAGAGGCTCACAATCCCAAGCGGGTTTCAATTCAGCAAAGCAAATCTAATTTTGTTTGCTTTATGCAAACCAGAAGGGGCTGTGGTTCATTCTGTTTTCACTGGAGGGGAAAGGCACACTAATGGGACCTGCTGAAATGCATGCATTGCAAACATCATACCCCTGCATATATTAAATTTAGCTATGTGATGCACTGTGTTTATCATTTCATTGTGTACAAAGATATGCTTTAGAACAAAGCCTTTTAATAGCGAGGGAACCTTACTACATTATGTCAATACTCCATTGTATTTATATTTAATGCCACCATTGGAATACCTGCCCTTAGCTAGAGTATGTTCATATTTGTGATCATTTTGCATTTCAGCTTCTCCTTAGGTGATGTGGACTGTACAGTGAGGCTCTTTTGCTGAAGCTTAAAGCCAACATCTGAAGATTAATTATATGTAGATCGATAGAGCTTTCTAATTTTCCCAGTCTCCACCCCCACACATATACCCCTTCTATACCTGAGTTAAATTAGAGAGATACTTAATACCTTGTTGAAAGAATGGGACACATCCCAGTCTGAATATTCAGGCTGGAAGATAAATGGAGGATAATAATATCTGCACAACAGGTAATGCTAAAGACGGTCTCCAGCCCCATGACAAATCACCCTCCTTCTAACTGCTCCATCCCCCAACCCCAACTCACCCTGGTCTTTCCTTGACTTGCCAGATACAGCTGATCAAATTCATCAAAATTAGAGGGTGCATGAGATGGGAAGGGAAACCAGTACATGATAGATGATAATGCAGTTATTGGCTAGGTGAATTTATTCACATAAAAATGGAATTATTTGTCAGTTAAAATTGCATAATGACTGCATCTCCTGTCATGCCAGCACCATTTTCAGTGTGTTTTTGTTTTGAAAACAGTTCCAATACTGCAAATAGACAGACACATCTCCAAACCCTTCAATTCGTCATTAGACATTTGGCGGCATGCCTACTTTGCTGTTAATTTTCGAAAACTACATTAATTTGCTGAATGACTTCTGTGAATCAGTTCACATAAAATTCAAGATGATACTTGTCATGTATCAAAGAATGACTATTAAAAGCATAGGTTACATGTAAAAACACACTGCGGGGATCGGTTTGAATTTTGTGTTTTAAGTTCAAACATGGGTTGGCATTAATGATTTTTTTTTCTTTCCTAATGGAAGTTGCTTAATGAAACATTACAAGGGTAATCTTCCTATTGGTTTTTCTCTGCTTCTGCTTATCTGTTTCTTCAATTTACTAGTGTATACATTCTTAATTTGACTTGATTTGGAACACAGGAGACACCTCAGGCAGTGGAAATCCAATGGTGTAGCCAAAAATGTTTAATATTGTGACATAAGGGATTTGATCCTCCAGGTATACTGAATCTGACAGTTGTGCAATTTAAACACTGAGAGAGATTATCCTGTGCACAGGACCGAAGAGCAAGATCACATGACATTCTTAGAGGAATTTACTTGCTGGCAAAAAGGGCACTTGCTTAAGAAATGTTATAATATTTACTGGCCTCTTCTAGCATAAAATCATGAAATAGTAACATGTTCTTTATTAGAAATGCCAATTTGTTTATATATGTACTTGTTTGGTTTACTATATCTGTATACTCAAAAGAAAACACTGCCTTGGTCTTGGATACATACATTATCCAAGGAGTTCTGAGCAGATATTTCAGGTCAAAGCACATTTTCAATTTTCTCATAATCAAATATATATATATACATATTTTATTTGAATATACACCCTATATGTGTCTAAATATGTGTCTATAATATACATACATGCATGTGTGTATCATACTTGCCTGTTTGTATAACCCTAGGCATCATATAAAATATTTTATTATAATTATTTAAATTTTAAATTATTATATTTGAATTGGCTTCATGCAGCCACAGAAGCTGAATTAGTGGGGTAAATAATTATAGAACCCTAGCGAGTTTAAATCTGCTACAGATACCATAATAAGTTATGTCACTTTTAGCTTTAAGCCTAGAGGTATATACGTGGCATAAATACCCCAATATGGAAGGATGCCTAATTCATTATCACTTATCAGTTCTGCCTCTGTATCTTCCCACCTTGCTCACATTTCCCTAGTCATCATCCTCAGTTTGGCAAGAACAGGAAGCTTGGAGGGGGTGAGACAGTGAGGAAAGCGATGGCCACAGTCCCGCTGTTGTGCTACACTGATGTTCAATCACTGTCAGCTCAGGCTAAGCATACCACACTTAGTAATGTTAGCAAAGTATTACACTTGGTGAAAAAGAATAGAAGGTTTCCCTGATAAATGAACTTATCCTAATAATAAATATCTTCCTAGATTGAGTTCTGCTGTTGAAAGAGCAATCAGAGGAAGTTCCTTTAATCCCTTAGTATGCTCTTATGGAAGGCAAACCCACCATGCAACTCGACCCTCTGTAAAGTCCTACACAGACATATCTTCTAAACTTGAAGTACTGAAGGCAATCCCTGCCCAAGTTTCTGCTCAGCTGAGCAGCCTAAATTTGCACAGAAAGTTAGGTCTGTTCTCGCAGTTCCTCTACCCAGTGGTATACTGATGAATGTTTAACAATCAGCTCTCTGAAAAACAAAAACAAAAAAGCAATAACTCTGATTTGTAGTCTGAGTCAGTTCCAAGCTACCAACGTGTCAATGTGAATGAGGAGTGGGGAGCAAACGCGAAGCATCACGCTATTCCATACCACTTCCACCTGAGACATAAATAACCTCCGGAGCAAGGATTGCAGTAAAATTAGTCAAATAGAAGTAATGAGTTTGGGCATTGCCTTTCTTCTTTACACAACTTATTGAATTTAAGCTCATATACTTTTCAATTAATTTTTAATAATGACTGTAGATAACAGAAAGCTTGCAAAATACTGAAAAATTAACAATTTGCTCTTAGGAGTTCGTGTATGGCAGCCCCCCACACTACCATGTCCACCCCAGATCAGCACAGGCAGCACACAATTAGCTTCTGGTTCATTAACATCGATCCAGAGTTATGCCTCATCAAATGGGAAAATATTTGTCCTGGCAATAAACAAAATAACTTTCTATCAATCAACTGCTCCTACTATGGTTGTGTAGTTTTGTCTCCACCTGTATTTTCAGTGGCGAGTTCTTTTTTTCTTGCCATCAAAGTCTCTAGTTGAACCTTTATTTTATTCAACATTAAACTGCTTGGGGGATATGGCCTGTGTCTGCAGTCCTTTGTCTAGGAGCAGCGATTCTGCACTCGCACAGGGAAGAGGAGAAAGAGAGCTTCTATACAGTGGTGTGGAGTGCAATCAAATCTTACTGACACGAGTCTGGAAACTGCCTAATCTGTATTTGGAACAATAGCATTTTGTTTAATTTGATATATGTGTGGGCTTTTTATTCAAATAGAGTTGAACAGTTTGTTCCAGCAGGGGGAAAAGGCTGCTGGTTACAGAAAGGTTATTTATCGTTCACTATACCACTTGGAGTTCTGAAGGAAACTGTGAGGATTCTCTTTTTGGGGGCCATATGCCACTGTCCTAACCTCTGTACTAAGAGATCAAGCAGATGTTGAAGGACAGATTCTCAGAGGCTGATTTGGGGCAGCGATTTGGATGCCCTCAAATGAAGGTGCTTCTGGCCTTTAAAAATATTCAGTGACCCATCCTATCACTCATTTTTGCTGCTAATTGGACATTTTAAAGTATGAATTCCCACCACTTCAAAAGATTCAATGCACCATCAATTAACACCTTCTGGGGAAAGAGTATGTGGAAGAACCTCTAAAGAAATCTTAGCAGTGTAAGCACAATTGAACTTTGCTATGCCAGGCAATATTTTTATTCAACATTGCTCTAGAATGCTCATTTTTACACTATAATTGCCACTGTTTCTCTTGTTTATTTCCTTGATCTCAACACAGCCACTGTCAATTTGAACTCAATTCAACTTTAGCTCATTTATGATCAATTTAAGTTAAGGTCTACAGATTACCATACAGGTGACCTTCACCTTAGGAGATAAATATAGATGTCAGATGCTACAAATTCTTCCAAGATCAATAAAAGTAAAAACAATCCAACGATGTGGAAAGAGTCTAATAGCATGTATTTTACTCTTCTATTCATTCAACAAAAATTCATTTACAATTCATTATTTTGGGACCTTATGCTACATGCCTAAACACTAAAAAGTAATCCTGTCTAATTCAAAATTTTAAACAGATGCAAATGCAAGTAGAGTCAAACCAAAATTGTCTTCTACTTTTGACTGGTGGTCCATTAAGACTGCACGGCCAATTAGCATTTACGAAATATCTAGTTTGCTGTGCACTTTCTTACAGCTGCCCCCAGTCACCCTGACACATGCTTGCAGGCTAGAGGCTGGACACAGCTCCATGTTTCACTGCTGGCACTACCAAGATCAGTGGCCTTCTCCTGGGCCCCAGTAAACATTCATCAGATTGAGCTGTGTTCAACCTTTCCTCCATGAGCGCATCCCCATCTTCATTAAGGTAAATATTGGGTCGGCAGCTAAGTAATTGCGGGTTTCACACATATATGGCTTCAGTTGAATTTTTAGGTTTGCAGACGTAGTACAAATGTAAAACACATTTTGTTATTTGATAGTTGGCTATTCAGCTGTTAATCAGTAAAAAAAGTTTTTTGATCTGTTTTGTAGTTTTCGTTTGGCGTTCGTTGAAAAATGGAAAATCAAAAGGAACATTTTCGTCATATTTTGCTTTTTTATTTCCGCAAAGGGAAAAACGCATCGCAAGCTCATAAAAAGTTATGTGCTGTTTATGGTGACGAAGCCTTAAAAGAACGGCAGTGTCAAAATTGGTTTGCCAAATTTCGTTCTGGTGATTTTTCACTCAAAGATGAAAAACGCTCTGGTCGTCCAGTTGAAGTTGATGACGCCCTAATCAAAGCAATAATCAATTCGGACTGTCACAGTACAACACGTGAGATTGCAGAGAAGCTTCATGTATCACATACATGCATTGAAAATCACTTAAAACAACTTGGCTATGTTCAAAAACTCGATACATGGGTTCCTCACGAACTGAAAGAATCAGTTAACGCAACGCATTAGCAGCTGCGATTTGCTAAAGAAACGTAATGAAAATGATCCATTTTTAAAACGACTGATAACTGGCAATGAAAAATGGGTTGTTTACAACAATATCAAGCGGAAAAGATCGTGGAGCAGGCCAGGTGAACCAACTCAAACAACATCAAAAGCTGATATTCATCAAAAGAAGGTTTTGTTATCAGTTTGGTGGGATTACAAAGGAATTGTCTACTTTGAACTCTTACCACCCAACCGAACGATCAATTCTGATGTCTACATTGAACAACTAACGAAATTAAACAATGCAGTTGAAGAAAAGCGGCCCGAATTGACAAATCGAAAAGGTGTTGTATTCCATCATGACAATGCAAGGCCACACACATCTTTGGTCACTCGGCAAAAATTAATGGAGCTTGGTTGGGATGTTTTGCCACATCCACCATATAGTCCTGACCTTGCACCATCTGATTACTTTTTGTTTCGATCTTTACAAAACTCCTTGAATGGTAAAAATTTCAATAATGATGATGATGTCAAATCGTACCTGATTCAGTTTTTTGCTAATAAAAACCAGAAGTTTTTTGAACGTGGGATTATGATGCTGCCTGAAAGATGGCAAAAGGTCATTGATCAAAATGGGCAATACATTACAGAATAAAGTTATTTAGTTCCATAAAAAAATTGTCTTTGATTTTCTTTTAAAAATCCGCAATTACTTAGTTGCCGACCCAATATGATGACCACAATATTTGATAATATACGATTCCTGTCAAATAGAAAATTCAGCTTTAAAAAACAGAATCACTTTATCTAGGGCCAAAGATCATCAGAGTAACTCATCTGGGAACTGGAGAGAGTATTTAAATTGGGCGTTGAGGGACACTTAGAACCTAAATATGCATAGATAGTTAAAGCATACATTATCGTAATATAGCAGAAGTTGTTACTGAACAAGTTTTTATCGGTTACACCATAATCCTAAATTGTATCAGCCATATAGAATAACACTAAGCATAACCCACTCCGGTGTCTGTCAATTTTTTCTTCCTGGCATGCACACTATGAAAGCACTTGGTGAGAGAGGGAGTTTGAGCCAGGTAATATGGATGAACAAGGAGAATGGGAGAGAGCATCTGAGTGTACTTAAAAGCATGAGCAAAGTAGGAGGAGGTGTGAAGCCATCTTCGAGGAAGAGGGTGCAGACCAGCTTGGCAGAGAGAGGGGCCATTTGTCATAATAAGTAACGAGGTACCATTAATTGAGCAACTATCATGTGCTGGGCATGTGATCAATACTGTCATGCCCATTTTTATCTCCATAAAAATCTGGCAAGGCAGATGCTTAGGAGGAAACTGAAGTTGCAATAATTCTACCACACACCCAATGTCAGGCTGGTGGGTGTGGGTGGATCAGAGAATGGAGAGTTTTAAATAGAATCACAAGGAATCTGAATTTAATTTCATAGAAAGGGCACAAAGTAAACAGCTGAGAAGAAGCCCTGAAACAGTGAGAAAGGTTTCAATGTCCTGGTTAGGAGGCCCTTAAGGTGGGATTTGAGTGAAAACACCAATTTTTGGTGTTGGAAAGGAGGAATGAATCTAGGACAGTGGTTCTCAACCTTTCTAATGCTGTGACCCTTTAATACAGTTCCTCATGTTGTGTTGACCCTCAACCATAAAATTATTTTTGTTGTTACTTCATAACTGTAATTTTGCTACTGTTAATGAATCGTAATGTAAATATCTATGATTTCCGATGGTCTTAGGCAACCCTGCTAGCGGTTCTAGGGGTTCTCAACCTGACCCACAGGTTGAGAACCGCTGCTATAGAGAGGAACCTGAAAGAAGGCATCAAAACTACTTGGAAACAGGATTTCAGAAATAACAGAATGATAAGTAGACATGGAAGGATAAGAATAAAAGGTCTATCATGTGTGCATGACATAAAATATGTTCATTCTTACCATAAAACGTGTTGGATGTTTTGCACATTGATTATCATAAATTTGACCATTGTCATATTAAATGTTATTTCTCTTCTGATATCATTAATATTTTCAGTTGTCTGAAAAGTACCAACCCTCCTACCCTATTACTTGATTCTTTTATCACAAGAACTTCAATAAATTTTATGTAGGACAATAATTATGATCTGCAAAAGAGAGACAAATGGAATAGATTTATTTGGCAGGGATTCATGCTATCTGGCTTTAAAAGCCTGGGAAGTCTTCAGGAGCTCTTTGGCCAAGAGGAAGAGCATGTGCTGGACAAATGGGAACTCTGTTCCAAGCACAGTTCACACATGAGGTCTGAAAAGAGCAGACAAAGGAGGCTGGAGAGGAAATGAAGGAAACAGCAAGGACTATGGAGATAAGGAAGGTGAGGGCATATAGAAGAAGGAGGGGGTGTAGTTGATGTGAAGGAGAGACACCTGAAATACTTGGAGCAACACAGAGGATATTTGCAAATGCTTCTATTTGATGCTCCAGGGGAGAGTGTAACAAAGGGAATGCATGGCTACCATGAAATAGCAGTCAGAACCAGAGTGTTAGCTATGGTGACAGCGAGGTATCTTTCATTCATCTACACAAGTATTTTCAGAGAGTAACTCTTATAAAAAAGTCTTACACAAGATGTACATGCATTCTAACCATTAAAAACTCTCCCCACATTCTTAAGGACTAAGTGAATAGTAGATAATTACTGATGATGGTAAGAAGGTCTTCTTACCTGTGTCTCAGGTGTCCTAGTATCTCGAGGTATCACCAGGAGGATGCCAAATTCTGCTGCTTCTATTCCAGAGCTCCTTCCACCAAAAGTGAGGTCACCCTTACAGAAAACAGGCAGGTCCTTTAGAGTTCCAAAGATCAATTAGGTGGTGCTAATATCATTATCCAGATTCTTTTTTTCTCCATCCAGGCACAAGAGTATGTGTTCTCTGGATAACTTCAAGGAGTACAGAGATAAGATGTACAAAGTTGAGAAAAGTTGCATAAAGTAAATTTAGAGAGAACGCAACTCTGAAATTACAAGGTCTAGACATTTTACGTCGTGTTCATCTTGATGATATTGAACTATGAGAAACACTCTTGAAATACATTTCTGGGAAGTAAAATACATGGTAGATTCTACTATTAGTCCGGCAGGGCAGGGTCAGTGAACAGAACTGATTAAAATGTTAACCCTTCAGATTGATTCACAGGTTGATGACCCTATGTCTACACCAATAAGTTTGAAAGCATTTGGCTAGCCCAATTCATACATTGGATAAGAGAACATGTTTCATAAGTACAGAAGAAAAATTGGGTACCATTTTATATGAATTATCAACATCTTTATGGACTTATCACAGAAACTATCCCTCATGGACACACTCTCCTAAGACCTCTTTCTTTTTCCCTCCCTCCTACCCACCCTCCTTTTCTCTCTTTCTTTCTAGGATGACAATTGAAATCACATGCACTTTATAACAAAATTACTCCCACTTTTGCAGTTAGGGCATGGGGCCTATTTCATAGGAGAGAGCAGCACTCACCCCTTCCAATGTGCTTAAATTTTGCTGTAACCACAGCCGTGCCCACACACCACAGTGGCACCGTCTGCACAAGGAATGTAATTGCCAGTCAGTTTCCTCCATAAATAAATCTGCTAAAACAATGAGTCATGCATGTAAATATTGCCCTTGCTGAGCATATTTATTGCCCATTGATGTTGATTGTTTAAAAAGGGGTTATGGTTCAATAAATTGAACACCTGAGCTGAGCGCTTGTAGGGCGAAATTGAGAGATGGGCAGATCAATCCAGACTCACTTCTGCTTTTCGATCTGTTTAATAGATTTTTAAAACGACACTTAGAGCCCCACAGAGGCAGCAGCACTGTACATCCTCCCTCAGACTCACCTCGCGCTGGTCCTCCCAGGCTCACTGCACTTGGCAAGGTTGATGATCCCAGGAGCAGAAATTCGCAGAGCATGCTCTTGGCCTCCTGCTCTCTGCTGAACCAGGCTCATTTATTCAGCTGGTATTGCGAGTTTGGGGGCACGACAGTACATCTGACCCCTTTGGGGTAAAATTTGATCTGGCATTTCATTTCAAGGGCTCCGCCACGGGTCTGTCAAATCTTCATTTTGCGAGTGCCCACTAGAACTGCTGACGCTCGCCTCCAACTCCCTCGGCTTTCATCTTTCACTGGCAATAAACATGTCACCCTGCTGAGGTGAAACACAATCTGGAATTAAATTTACTGCATATAAAATATAGTGCCCTCTTTATTGGTTCAAATACTTGTCACTCATAATTTATTTGCCAGTGTATGGCCTTCATGCAGAGAGAACACTGCTCTAAACAGGGGGGGAGGGAGGGGGGGGCTTGGTGTACTTTTTTTTTGCAGGAGTCTTTTTCACGTTTCATTCTTTCTCATTCTGGGTCCTCCGATCCCACTCACCCACTTGGGCTAATCTGTGTTCCATGAAGCGCCTCGAATAAAACTGGGCCCTTCACCCAAGTGTGGCAAGCGTGTCAGCGAAAACACGGGTGTCTGTGTCTTGGCTGGGTTGCTGCGTGTTTGCTAGGATGGGGTGAGAGCATGGCACCTGGTAACTCCAGCGAGCAAAACTGAAATACAAATGTGTGTGTGGGGGGGGGGGGGGAGAAGGTTGCTGAGGGGGGCAGATTTAGCCCTCGTTGGTTTCAATCCCCTACTTGCCATGCCTTCCCTTCTGGCACTCAACTTTTTCATGATTTATTCCAAATACTGTTGATCAGCTTTAACTAATACAGTTCTTGTATGAAGCACCTCTCTAATCTCTTCAAACACAGATGTGGAAGCACGGCTTAGAGCATGGAGGCCAACAAAAGCCCTCTGCCTGTACCAGTGATTAGCTTTGATTGACACAGAACCCTTCTGCTTTCCTAGGCATCCTCTAACATCCATAAATGATTGTTTTAAAATGAGGCGCACAGGGTATGGTGGGCACCAGCTTCAGCAAATTTGGGATGCAACTACATTAGCAGATAACTCAAACTACAAAATACTAGATAATAGACGGTGAGTCCCCCCACCCCCACATCCTCGTTGTTACTTCTTTCTCTTTCTTGTAGATCTATCTCTTTATGAAAAAAAGGTTTAAGCATCAATTTCTCATTTAGAATTATATAAGCACACAGAGTTGCCTGTTTCATCTTAACATCTCTGTTCAGCATCATAGGGTCCCAGATTTCAAAAATTCACAACAATAACAGAAACGTTGAGGCTTCTATTATTCTCAAATTATTTTTAAATATGAGTGAAAAAGTCAAATTTAACCCTCAAGTAGTAGTAAGGATAACCAGAAATGAATAGATGTCAGTGAAACCACCCACCCCCCCACTCAAGATTGCTACAGACTATACTAATTACTTAAAAAAATGCATCAATTGTAGGGAAGGGTACCATGTTTTCCTTGTTATTATTTCTACCATCTTGTCCCATTCTGGGTAGTAGAAATTTTCCAACCTCCCCTGGTTGTTTGGGGCTGTCTCCCAAGGTGACAATGGGTGATTCTTCTTGATAGAAAGACTATACAGGTAGAATCACTCTGGATTCTCCTGGTAATCCTAGGCTGCTACAAAGATGGTTCTGAGGGTTTGTATTAAATCTCTGGAGATTGCTCCAGATTGTCTCAGATTCCAAGTGCCTGGATGTAAAGTTTTCTAGAGTTTTAAAGATGTCATTTCTGTCTTTTCACACCCCCCTCCAATAAATGTAGTTGCTTTATGACTAGGCATAGATGTGAAATGCGGCTTCTCTCTGCCTGCTTTTTCTGAGGAGCAGCATAAGTGAAGAGTGACTTAGAATAGGAATTCTTGCTCCAACCAGCTATGAAATGCCTAATTTTATTTGCATCTGCACACACATGCAGTTAGATGTTTTATTCATTACTTACATACTTACTTCCAAAAGAAACTCGTGAAAAAAGAAAAAGAAAAATTATACTATCTTTTTTGTTTTTAAGATCTTAAAACAGTCTGCTAAATTTAATATTGACTTCCAAATGTTTTCCAAAACATTTTTAAAAATGAGGCATATATGAAGAAGCAGAATAAATAAAGGAGCATGTTAATGTTTTAGAAAGTAGCTCACCTCCTAAATGTTCTTTAGGATTATGGACTCAGAATGAAAAAATACTGTTCCATCTATACTTTTCAGTTTAAGGCTCAGGAAACTTAGACCCAGGTACCTTAAGTGACTTGTCCATGATCAGGCAGTTAGCGCATAGAGGAGTAAATAATAAAATCCAGGGGTGTTTTTTTTCTTCTTTAAATTAAGAACTTTTAGAGGCTGACACTCAATTATTATTTCAAGAAGTTCAATAGATGTTGTGTCTATTGTATTTAACAGAGTGCAACTGTTTCCACATGCACTCTCCCACAACAACCCCGTTGTGTTACAGCTTCCTTCACAGATGGACAAAATGAGGCTAAGAGAGAGAAAATGGGTGAGCAGAATTCACACAAAGACTGCGTGGCAGAGCCCAGTTTTGAGCCATTTCTGCTGACTTAAAATCTAGGGCTCTGTGAATGGCACTGGCTGCTGAAAGGAATGCCACACCCATCTCAGAGAACGGGCAACATCAAGACTAATCATGCCAGGTGGGAATCTAATTTCTTTGTTCATTCTTCAGCTGTCCCACTGATATGTCAGGGCTTCCCTATAGTCCTTTGCTTTGTTTCCAAAAACATTTGCCAACTGTCTGTAAATTATTATTTGAATTTACTTAATTATTTGAATTTGATGATCTTTGACACCCTTGAGAGAAAATAAAGACATTTTTCTGTTACTATTTGTAAAATTTCAGTGGATGATTTTTGAATGTTTGATTATCACTCACTGTGATATTTTTAGATGACCAATAAAACAGGTATCCACAGCATTTGTCATGATAACTATTTGCAAATGAGAATGCAAGTTTTTGCTTTCATTTTGGAGGGTTTTTTGTTTTTGTTTTTTGTGTGTGTTTTTGTGTGTGTGTGTGTGTGTGTGTGTGCGCGTGTTGTGTTTACTTTCTTTTTTTTACTTACAATTTTATTTTATAGTTTTATTGAAATTTAAAATCCACCACATAAGCACTAATAAACTCAAATGTGAAAATACACAACTTCTTTGAGATTTTGTTATGTGATTGTATTTGAGTATAGTATTCCCAGTTGGCTATAGTGAGAACTATCTTATGCGTACAAGTCCTACTTCTATTTGAAACATAAAATATATTATATTGTAAAATCTATTAAATGTGTTCTTTAAAAGGCCTATTATTTTTCTTACAACTGTACGTGAAGTACATTTATGTCCCCTAAACCTGAAAACACTTTAAAGTAGAACAAGAAATAGAGGTTTTAGAATGGCCAGCAGGTATGAGTTGGGTAAATGAATTTGTGTGGATGGTATAGTCCAGGGAGGAAAAAGAGAAAGAGAAAATCAGGGGACAGATGGCTGAGAAATTAAGAAATGAAAGGAGAAGGAGGATAGCATCATGGAGGGAGAATCAAAAGCATGAGTGGAAATTAAGGAAGGGAGTGTTTCAGGTGAAGGGAAATGGCAATAGGGGAAGATGTAGCCCTAGGTTTCAGCAGGAGAAGAATTGACAGTCTTTGGATTTGGGAATATTTTTGAGGGTCATTTGAAAATACCAGAGCCTCTTGGTAAAAGCAGGAAAGTGGAATTCAGATGGCAGTAGGTTGAACAATGAGAGAAAAACAAATAAATAGAATAAATATAGACATTTGCTTGGTAGGATTAGATATCCTATATACAGTGGTGCCTCGCATAAAGAACGCCTCGCACAGTGAACGCTGCACACAACGAACTTCATTTCATGATTCATACAACGAACTTCGTTTCACACAACGAAGTCGCCCGAGCTTCCACGACCGCTTTGCCCGAGCTTCCACGACTGCTTCGCCCGAGCTTCCACGATCGCTGCCGATGTATTGCATCCTTCCGCGCAGGCACTGCAGGCAGTCGTTAGTCACTGCACTTAACTTAAGCACGTATCGCGGCAATCGTTCTTCATTACGAATTAAATCACGCACGTATCACGGCAGTCGTCCTTTTAAGTTAAACTCAAGAGCTGACAACTGAAGAGCTCCAAGCACTTCTGGTCCAGCAACAGGACAATGCTCAAAGGGAAGCGTCATCTGATAACGAGGAGCAACAATCAAACAATCAACCAATCCCAACTGCTGACATCAAGAACATCCTGGTCAAATGGAAAGCAGTTCAGGAGTTTACCAATGCCCACTATCCGGATTCAGCTGTAGCAAACAGGATCAACGATCTTTACTCCGATACTCTTGTCCGTTATTTCCGGCAGATGTTGGAGAAAAGAGAAAAACAAACGACTTTGGACAGGTTTTTCATGAAACCATCGGCCAAAAAGCAGAAAATGGATGAAGATGTGCAAGATTCGGTAGACTCTACTTAGTCTGTCTTAAAATTAAAAAAATGTGTTTTTTTTTAAAAAAAAATATGTTTTTAGATGTATCTAAATAAAAATAATAACAAAAAAATTATCTTTTTTTATGTCATCTTAGCATATTTTATGCTACAGAACGAATTATTTTTTTTAACATGTATTGTTATGGGAAAACGCGTTTCACATAACGAACTTTTCGCATAACAAACTTGCTCCTGGAACGAATTAAGTTCGTTGTGTGAGGCACCACTGTAATAAAATGTTAATTGACTGAACTGTGGAACAACCGATCATTATGACATGCATTGAGCACCAGGGGGGAGACACTCAATGCAGGAGCTGCCCTGGTGGTCAGTGTACTCCCATAGGGGGAGTGCCGCTCAGCCAGAAGCCAGGCTTATGGCTGGCGAATGCAATGGTGGTGGCGGGAGCCTTTCCTGCCTCTGTGGCAGTGCTAAGGATGTCTGACTGCCTGCAGTTGGACATAGCCTGAAAGCTCCCGGACTGTGAGAGGCTGAGGGATGCTCTCCCCTGCCCACCCCACCCCCACAACCAAGCACACAAATTTCATGCACTGGGCCTCTAGTTACATAAATAAAATAAAGCTAGCATGGGATGCAGGGTCAAAAATATGATTATATGTCTTTGAAATTGTATTTTTAGAAAACATTTTCTTCCTGAAAATAAAAAAAAGTTATGTATTCTAACTAAAGAAAGTTCAGAGGCTATGAAAAATGATATATTAAAAATGTCAAAGTTATTCAAATCCCATGACTAAGAGATTACTACAGTCAAGTTTTTGTTTATTTCCTTCCAGATCCTTTTCTATGTCATTCTTTTATGAAGTTAATTCTAGCATACAGCTGTGTATCCTTCTTCACTAATCTCTATAATGTACATGTATCAATGACCATTTTAGAAAAATGTGTGAATTTAGTATACATCTTTAACTTTGGGGTAAAGAAGCCTCTAATGAGGGATTATTAAAGGTACAAAAAAAATGGATAAAGCATTAGATTAATGTCTTGGAGGAGATGGAAGGAATAGAATCAGGAGCACAGAAGGAAGAAGAAAATAAGAAATGTGCCAACACAAATGCATTTGTGAGGCGTGGGAATCAGAACTGAGTGTGTTTGTGCATTTTTTAATGCTGAGAGTAGAAACAGTGGCGTTTAACTAAGAATCTTGACTATAAATAAGTACACACATTGTCAGCTAGAACTTGGGGTTCAGTTGAGGCTAAAAACCAGGAAATTTTAATGTGAGCAATTTCCATGGTGGTGCTATTTCCCCCAGTTACTCTCTGAAAACTGGGCTGGAGGAAAACTGAATTGCTGAAGAGTTCTGCTCAACAGGTATATGAAATGAAGAGGTCATAAATGTTAAAAGTTCTAAAAACAAGAATAAAATAAATGATCAACAAGGATTCCGGATACATAAAAAAGCAAAAGAAAGGAAACTGAGGATTCAAAGGCTAGGACATTTCTATGAGGTTGAAGAATAAACACAGCCATTGTGAGAGATGGGGGGTGGGGGGGAGGACATGGTCAGAATATTGTAGTTAAACTTCTATGATGAGGAACAGAACTTGGTGGAAACAAGTAGGACCATGGGGGTAAAAGGTTCACGATCAGAGAAGATTAACCTGTTAACCGAGCAGGACGTATAAATACGTCAAACGTAAACAATATCGGGTACGGCAGGACATATGAATATGTCCTTGAAATATATGTTGCGCCCTGAAACAGGCGGGACATATATTTCCGAACAACAAAGGTATTAGTCATCCATACAGGTCTGGACATGAATTTAAGACACGGAGGGAATCAGTATAATTTCGCTAGTGAGAGTGGTGGACATGTTCAACAAGAATTGTTTTGGAGTTAACACATGAGTTACTGAATAAAGGGTATAGGATTTACTTAGATAATTTCTATACGTCAATTCATTTGGCTGAACTCTTGTGTCAAAACAATACAGACATTGTTGGAACAATGAGGATAAACAGAGTCGGAATCCCCAGTGAAATAAAAACAAAAAAAATTACAGAAAAATGAACATATAGTAAGATTCAAAGACAAATTTATGGTTTTAAAATGGAAGGATAAAAAAGACGTATTGATGCTCAGTTCTATTCATAATGACGAAAAGACAATGATTGAAAAGAGAGGAAGAAGGCAAGAAAAACCGAATGTTGTCCTGAATTATAACAAGAATATGGGCGGCGTAGATTTGGGAGATGGAGTTACCCTGGCCTACAGGGCTGCCCATAATAGGGTAAAAAAATTTTATAAAAAAAAATTTTCTACAATTAATTGATATGTGCTGCTTCAATGCATATATTATATACAAAAAAGATAAAGGTCATTTGGATCGATTACACTTTTTGATAGAGTGTGTAGAGAAATTGGTAGATAACAACATAGTGAATACCCATCCAACGACATCAACAAGCAGCTCTACATCTAAACCATCACGCTTAGTTGAAAGGCATTTTCCAGAACAAATGAAAAGCGATATAGGAAAAACTAAATCCAGGAAATGCAGAGTTTGCTACAAAAAAGGTGTTAGGAAATAATCTACATACTAGTGTCCGAATTGTAAGGTAGCACTATGTATCAACAATTATTTTAAAATATATCACACGGAAGGTGAGTTTTGAATTTTTACATCTATTTTTAATTTTTTAAACTCAATATTTCTATTTTATTTGTGTGCATTTGTTTATTGTTCTGTAATTGTTAACTTTTTATATTTTTTATTGTGTATCAAAATTAAAAAATATATATTTTTTGTAATCTTTATAATTGTTTGTAAAATTTATAATTTTTTAATTTGATGTTTCCATTTTTTTGTTGATATTCTTTTCTATTTGTTTGTAATTTTGTATTTTCCTTTGTGCTTTATATATAAATAAACAAAATATATATTTCATAGTCTTTTCATTTATTTTCAGTATAAATAAATAAAAATAATAACATGAAATTACATCCTCCGGGCGTGACGTACTGACACGTCCTAGTGAGAGTACGCGCCCGTTATATGTTGCGTAATTAAAAAGGGAATTCCCCAGTTTACAGGTTTTAAAGAATACTGGGATGCAACACCAAGAATGAACCAAAATGTAAACTGTAGACTTTGGGAGATAACGGTGAGTCAGTGTAGGTTCATCAGTTGTGACTTTGTACCACTCCAGTGGGGAGTGTTGATGATGGGTAGGCCATTCATATGTAGGGATGGGGTATCCAAGTAATCTCTGTAACTTCCTTTCAGAGAACTTAAAACTACTCTAAACTAAAATCAGTTTCTTTAAAAAAAAAAAAAAAGATGCTGGAGAAAAGAAAATGAAAATTCACAGTATCAGGAGTCATGAGCCTACACACTGAAATCACCTGGATTTTTGGCAAGTAATGGGAAATAAAGGAAGATGGTGGGTGAGTGCATGTCCAGTGAATGTGAAGGAGTGACTGGTAGTAGTTCGACAATATTGAAAAAGAAGGCAGTAGGTATATAACAGCTCGGTGAGGATTATACTTCAGAGGCTGTTGGAAATGGAAAATGAGAGGTTAAAAGAATAATATTCTGGGAGGTCAGACAAAGCTTGCTCTTTTAATAAATACTTAGAGAAAATGATGAAATAATTATTTTGTCCTATAATTTTAATCTTTGTCACTTTACTATGAGTTCTTTTCAAATGTGTCATGTTCTCCATCCTTAAATGCTTTCAATGTTTCTTCTGCTCAATTCAATTATCTTTCCCCCTACTTAATATATCAATAGTTTTTCTTCACCCTCTTCTTTTGTAATTCTACAGAAACTAATCTGAAATTAACCACAGGGAGCAGGAATTATTTTGTTCCTAACCAGCCTGACAATACAGGTGAGATAACCATACTTCGAACTCCCCCGGAACCCCTACCAAAAAAAAAAAAAAGATTGTATGTTTCATTTTGTAACGTCTTTGTAGCAGGTGTTGTGTCTCAGAAAGGGTCTTATTTTCTTTATATACCTTGTGCAGCAATGGAAAAAATGCTATTTATGCAACTTTTAAATAAAAAAATATATTCATTTATAATTATAGTCTAATATAAAGAGGGGTTGAGGATTGAAAGGAATGCTTTTCCCAAAGCTTTTCTGTTTAATTTGAGCAGCACTCCAGCATAATTTCTCGTTCTTTCCCACTATCTTGTTCCCTCTTATGTGTGTGTTGAAACTCTCCATCAATCTTTATAAGGAACAATTTTTTTTTCTGTCTTTCTTATTTTTTTAAGCAGCACTCTATCAGTGTGTTAAATCCTCATATTCAGGCTGCTTTACCTGGATACAGTAGGTCTGATTCTAAAATCAAGTGCCAGCCCCAGAGCTATGTCTTTCTTAGTGGCTAGTCATGCCTTTTTTTTTTTTTTTTAAAGAAAAAATGATGCATTACACCAGGAATGGATATGGTGAGGTGCCAAAATTGTGCCAGAATTATGGGATTTCCATCATTTACCAGTAAGTTTACCAACATCCCAAGCTAGAGGTGAGATCATGAAAGACACCTTCATTGTATTTGCAGCCAATATACAGTAGATGGTACTGGCTAAACAGAGTATAGTTACAGGCATTTTAATTTTCATCTATAATAAAGAAAATTAAATGTATAGTCCATGTGTAGACTCTTCAAATGACAGACTATAATCGTCCTTTTGCAGCCTTTATAATATCTGTTGTCAGGCTCTTCTGAGAGACTTCTAATAGGGTCTTGGCAAGGTGCCACCGGCAAGCACTTCCACTGCAGCTGATTCATTAATGCCTTGGGGTTGCATTACAAATCTAGTAACCCCTGAGGTCTGGTGGGAAGGTCTGCCAAGGTTCAGCTGGGATTGCCTATTAGCCCATTGAACTCCCCTGAGTCCTGGAGCCTCAAGAATGGGCTTCATCCAAGCAACACGGGGAAGAAAGATGCGGTATCATTGTCTCTGGTGGGCAGGTAGGTTATGTACACTTCATCCCAGGAAAAGTGATTTGAGGAAAGAACCATCACAACTTCCTGTTGCTGTGGTGCGGAAAGCTACAATTTTTAATTCAAGTGATAAACTTAATTATTGAAAGAATCAATATCTTTATGATGTGACTTTATTTCCTTCCGTGTACATAGCAAGGATGCAGGCTCTACATTAAATAAGCACTGGTTTTCCTTTACTCATTGTTCTTCAACTTCAGTGTGTGTGTGTGTATGTGTGTGTGTGTGTGTGTGTGTGTGTTTCATATGTCAAGGAGCAATGCCTATTTTGTTCACTACTGTGTCCTTATGGTCATGAAAAGGACAGCTATATATACAATAATGATTGTGAAATGAATGTTTGTGTTAGTGACTATCTGAAAGCAAGTTTTCTCAGGGACAGGCATCATCATGATGAAGGACAGGATGACCCTTCTACAGGGCCGAGCTCAAAGAGCAGCAGAAGGCCATCAGGGATGCGGGTTTGGGGTTTGGTTACCTGCAGGGCAACTTTGTGTGTGGGGGGGGGGGGGGGGCGGCAAGAAAGAATGAAATGTTGGACAAGAGCAGAATTACTCCGGACAATGGTTGACCCCTTTCTCCCACCAGCTGTTCTGCCTCATCACACCCTCTGCTTAGAGCTCACCCTCTCTCCACATATGTGGGAGGTAGAGCTCCTGTGGGGAGGTAAAAACTTCCGCCCTTGTGTGCTAAGGTGAAACAGAAGAGAAACAGTTTGCTCTGTTTTTTTCAGGTAGCATTGTGTTCTACCTAAGGATTCTGTTTGCAAGCACAGTCAATCCACATATACCTGTTTTCCTTTCTACGTGTACTATTTCCTTCTGGTGACATTGTATTTGTCCCAAATTCATAAAACACTTAAATTATCTTCTAGTCTTCCTCCCACCTTCCACCTCTCTGATTTATGGCTGTGTTTGTGTACTCTCTTTTAACCTTTCTCCAGTCTACTTGCCACCATTTACTAAAGACCTGTGGGAAATTATTTAACTTGTTTTAGCCTCAGTTTGTTCCCTGGAACATTAGGTTAATAAAAATGACTTTGTGGGGTTGTATTAGTAATGTAATAATGTAGAAAAATAGCATAGTGCTTGTCTCCTATTAGATGCTCTATAAATGGTAGTTAGGGACAATGATGAGGAGGAACTGGGGAGTAGAATGAAAGAGGAGTAAAATGAGTATTCCTTCACAAGTGAAACAGGCAATACAGTAGTTTAGACATTTTGGAAACAGCCTGGGTATGTGCTTGGTGTGATGAGCATGTTGAATCCTATTGGCTTTTGGCAACTCTCTGCAATGAGAAGCCACCCTTTAGGAAAAGAGCCATAAAGTTCACCTGGTAGCCCTGCCCTGAGGCATGTCACCATCAATGAGCCCTCTGGAATGCCAGATCATCTAGGGAAGTGGTCGGCAAACTCATTAGTCAACAGAGCCAAATATCAACAGTAGAACTATTGAAATTTCTTTTGAGAGCCAAATTTTTTAAACTTAAACTTCTTCTAACTCCACTTCTTCAAATAGACTCACCCAGGCCATGATATTTTGCGGAAGAGTCACACTCAAGGGGCCAAAGATCTGCATGTGGCTCACGAGCTGCAGTTTGCTGACCACGGATCGAGGGGAACTATTTTTAAAACATTGTTCCTTTTTGCTGCCTTAAAATCTTTTCTATACTTTGCTTTTGGGGTAAAATGGATATATGAAAAATAAAAGATTGATTTAAAAAAAATCATTGCTCTGCACACAATGCTGTATTCTTTTTTGTGAGATTGGAGGACATTGATCAGATTTTACAATTTCATTAAAAACATGCCATCAGTTTTTACAAAAAAAGAAATAAATCTTTAAAAGAGATGATTGCTTAATTAATCATGGGATAAAGAGAGATTGATGCTAAGAGCTGTTTTACAGATTAAGAAAAGTAGAGCAGGGACTGCTGGCTGGCTCTGAGAACGAGACTTATTTACTTTCAAACAGAGTATTTACTGAGATAAGCTCATTCTCCCTTTGGTGATGTCCCACCGCATCTAGGTGAACTGAGTTCGATTTACCAGGGCTATTTAGTAAGGTGAGTTACTACTATGTAAAGCTTCTCACAGTTATGAACCCTTAGATGAAATTATACTCTTAAGTTGCATAGTGCCCAAATGACTTAGCCCACACTCTGTGAGCTAAACTGACACTGTGTGCTTTTCCTCTTGTTTGCAAATGATAAAAATTGAGACACAAACATGGTATGTGCTTTACCCCAAATCACGCAGCCGTTAGAGTAGCCAGGGTCTGAAAAATATAATTCTGGCCCATGTGATCCTTAACCTGGGAATTATGGATCCCTAGAAAATCCATGGATGGGCAATTGATAACTAAAGCTCCAAAATTATAGAAATATTAAGTGACTATATATACAGACATGCTGGGAGAAAAAGGGTCACAGCTTTCATCAAAACCTCCAGCAATCTGCGATATCCTAACAGGTAAGAGCCAAAAGTAAACTCTCCAAGGGTTAGTCTAATTCTGTGCAGAGTATCCACCTAATATCAAGGAGATATGTAATTTAGATGGCTACAAATCAGAAATATTTTCAGGGGCTCTGACACCAATATTGACAGAAGAGACGGATTTAACACTTGGTTCCTTGAGGTCAGCTTTGTGGCTATTGTTAATAAGATGCACATCAAGCTATTCCTCATTCATAGGTTAACAAGGTCTAGGACTCCTGGGCCACCAAAATTAACGCTTCTGCCACTAAAGTATATATAATTAGAATCCTGTGGCTTAGCACCTCCTATTTGTAATGTTAATGCAATCAATAATGGGGACAAAGATTTCTGGACCATATATGGCCAAGCTGTGAGAGATAAAACAAAATGTAAGATACATTGCTTTACCCTCAATTTGTGCAGTTCAGCTGCAGAGAAGCACATTAAAGTTTAAATAATATCTGTTCGGTGTAACAGTGTGAAAAGGAAAATATTACACAATTAATTGATAAATGAGTTGGGTCCTGAAATATTTAGGATGCAGAAAGTAACAGAGGATTCTAATTAATGCAGGAACCAGTGCATATAAACCTCTCGATGGGAATTAGGAAAATGAACCTCCCATAGAAAAAAGAAATTGAAGATAGCCCTCACTTTCACAGTGTGAGATGGGAAACCATTGGAGGGTTCTGAGCAGAACAGTGAACTAATCTGACATACATTTTAACAGGATCACAATGACTACCTTAATGAGAAGAGATTGTAAAGGGATGAGGACATGTTAGGAAGACAAGTAAGAGAGCTATATCACAAATCAGCAAAAGATAATGGTGGCTGATTTTAGATATATTTTGAGGGTAGGTTGGCAGAACTTACTTATGACCTTGATATGGGGTATGAGAAAAAGAGAGGCATAGAGGATGACTCCAAGGATTTTGGCTTGACCAACAAGAAATAGAGTTACAATATTTTGATACAAGAAAGACTGTAAGAGAAATGGGTTTTAAGAAAAGATCAGGAGTTTAATTTAGAATATATTAAGTTTAAATTTAATATATTAAGTTTATTTGACATCTAATAGATAATTATATGAGTCTAGAATCCAGGAGCAGGGCTCAGATAGGAGATGGAATTTTGAGAATATCAGTGTAGAGGTTGTTTATAAAGGGTTAAGGCTGGATGAGACCACCTACAGAGAAAAAAAGACAGGGAAGAATATCAGCTGCAAATATTTTAGTATGATTGGAGTCTGAAAAGTGAACAAATGGTAAAATTAGAGAGCTAGGCTGTTGATAGATCATGGAGGATCTCGTATCTATATAAATAATATAAGAATTTGTCCTGTAGGCAACGGAATGCCCCTGCAGAATTCTTGAGGAGAAAGGAACATGATCAGGTTTGCGTTTTAGAAATTTAGACAACAAGGTAGAGACTGATTAGAAGAGGGTAGTCCTGGCATTAGGGAGCCGAGATGAGTAACCATGGCGATAGTCCACACAGAGATAATGAGGATGTGGATGTATCACCAGCAAGTGGGGGCAGACAAGTTTGAGAAAAGTTTACAAGCTGAATTGACATAACTCAACCATTTGGATCGGAAGAGAGGAAGCAAGGGAATCCACACATTTCCTTCCTAGATAACCAACTGGATTACAAAATTATTTACTGAAATGAGAATAAAAGACAACAGGGACAAGGCTATGGAGAAGGAGGGGAGAGATGAACAAGTGGAGTTGGATATCTCACTGGTGATGCCTGGTAGCTTGTTGAACATATAAATCTAGAATTCTGAACAAAGATCTCCACTGACAACAAAAGTTGGCCATCAACAAACAGGTAGTGATGAGAAGGGAAGAGAACTAAATTGGAAACACCATCAGGTGGCAGTTTCTAAAAAAAAAAAAAATGAACAGGGGATGTGAAGAGTAATTAGGTGGGGTGTGGTGTGATGCGATTTAGGGGGCACACATAGCCTGCTGCATTGGCTATATTGGGGGACAACATGGTAGGAGTAAAAGCAAAATTGTAAGGTCTTGAAAACATAAAAATACAAAAGTAGGTCTGTGTAGAAATATTATAGCTATATTGAGACATTATAATGGGAAAGAGAAGGTAGATTGACATAAGGAGGTCTAAAGAAAAGGAAGAGTACTGTGTTCTTCTGCCATTTATACACTCACCTTTGTCTAAATATAGACATGCTCATATTAAGATGAGGCTTACCTCCCATGCCAGTCAGTGAAGATCTATGCCAATGCCCGCGAAGTTCCCCTAGACATTGACAATCAAATGACTTTCAATTATGTGCTGCTACAATCTGGGGGGAAAGAGAGAGAAATGTAGGAACCCTAAACAAAATATGCCAGATGCCCAAGGCCAATTTGCCATACACAAGTGCAAAGGCAATGACACAGTAGTTTTACTACATGCAATGTGCAGGAGTACCTTTCTATAACCCAAATATTGATGTCACCATTTGGCAAGACACTCCTTTGTCTGAATTAGTATGAAGATGTGTTCCTGACCAGCGGGTGTGCAGCTGCTTTCCTAGGCTGCTCTGCTTTATGTAGCTGCTTCGTGCGGCTGCTGTGTGGGGCTACTTTGAAGAACTGTTTTGTCTGATAGCTCCTTGGTAGCAATGGCTACATGGTCTGCGATAAAGTCTCTCTTATATGCCCACAACCTCTCATCTCCTCTCCATCTAATACCCAGTGTGCGAGGACCTGTGCTCCCACAGTTGGCATAGAATCAAGAAGGAACTTGCTCCAACAGATGCATAGCAATATTTTCCAAGTATATATGAGAACAACTTTCAATTTGACTAAAACTCAACCAACAGCAAATTTTTATCAAGCAACTCTTTGTGCAAAGTTTTGTGCTAGTGACTGAATGTTTTTGTTCACTGAAGGACAGAATCCTGAATGTATCACGATTGCATTTCCTACATCCATTGTTGTGTCTCTTCTACAATTTCAGTAAGTACCCAGGAGGGTGCAAAGACAAGCCAGAGGAAATAGTGTTATATGCACTGTGGCCTCAACCCCACTCTGTCCTGGGGCATGTGCCAAGATTGCATCACGAGTCAGGCTATGTTGGTTAGGTTGTTCAGTAATTAAACCTTCTGCTACAAGAACCAAATGATTTTGGTCATGCTTATTCTCCTACTCATAGCCGGGTCCAGGGATTCTGCCCTGTGATATAGAAGACGTAGGTGTCCTTTTTGTGTGTGTGTGAACAACGTAGAAAGAGCTGCCTTGTCCTCTCTACTCGGTGTCCTTACGTGCAAACGTGCTATGAAATCACCCACCTTTTTGAAACCTCTCTTCCTATATATGATAATAACGTTACCTGATATTTTACTTCTGTTTGGCTGTATTATCAACTCCTGATTTTAGTTTTCTTCAAAATTATAAATTAGTAGGTATGAACTCTAATCAGTCTATGAACTATTCCCAGAAGGCTTTAATTCAGGGCACATAGTTCTTTTCAGGAATTATATTAAAATAGAAGCAGTTTTTTAGGAGGGGAAAAAAAAAACAAAACACAAAACCCAGTGCCATGATGAAATATTTAGAGACAACTGTAATGATGTTTTAACCCCAGAACCTTCAAACATTTAAAAGATGCTTCATAGAGGGAATAATGAAGGTGTTGATACGTTGATTCTGTGAATTAGACCAAGTGCGGGTGGCATTGTTTTGGCACAGAGAGTTGCAGCTTCCTGTATCATCTATTGTGAAAAATGAGGAGAAGGTGCACAAAAGGAAGCGGTGCTGCTCAGGGCAATGCCTCGGCTGTTCCTTGGAAACTTCCAGTCGTTTTCATAACTGATAGTTTTGAACTCTAATTTTTAGGGATAGCTGCCAAATTCTGCGAGTCCTATAATACTCTGCTCCCTAATTAGTTTGGAAGACCATAATTGTTTACGTTGAAACCAGCCTAGTAAGGCTGCCAACTCATTTTGACCAGGGAGTGAGCAGGAAAGTTGAAGAAATGGTTACATTGCATCGCTTGCTCATTTATTTAATTTAGTCTTTTGATCCAATCATGACTCCAATACAAAAAAAAATTTTTTTCACAACACAGAAGGGGCTTCTTTTAAAACAGCTAGGAGCTGGCTTTACTTCTTCGGACACAGCGATTTCATGTCTGAGTGGTCCTGTTGATGTTTAGAAATGGAGCAGAGGCTTCCTGGCACAACCCTAGGGGGTCAGGCATACTTCAGATAAAATCTGCAAGGTCGGTGATGAAAAACTGCACTATAAGAGAACCATCATAATGCGCTATTAATGGCATTTGGCACTTGAGTAGGTCTATTTATTGTTCGGGGAGTGTTTAACAAAAATCTAGAAAATAATGAAATATGTGTGCCCCAAAACAGTTAGCACTGTGTTCAGAATTTTTCAGTACGCTCAAGATTTTTATTAGGTAATAAAATCCTACACACGCTTCCACTTGCAATATGAAAAATGTCCAGACTGATCACGTTTCATTAATTGTCTTTGTGCATTCTCTGTATAATGTGGCTGTTTGACTGGTGTTTCTCCTGCTCTAGTCAGTTGTTTTACTGTAAGCACAAAGAGGCAGGATGTATTCGAGAGTGCTGCAGAATCATATAGGAAGTGGCTTATATTGGTTACTGCTACCACTTCCTGGAGCAATCCTGAAGGTGGTTATTTCTGACTTTTTTTTTTTTAGCAGCTCTGCCTGAGTACATGTATCAAGATACTTTTTATGACTTCAGAGCCAAACTGCTCAACTTTTTATACCATCACCATACTTTCTACTTTTCTCTATAGCAGTTATCATTCATCCTGGGGGCTTCTGGGAAAATATAAAATAAGGTAGATAAGGGTGGCTCTATGCTGGACAAAAAATGACTATGAGTTTTTGTAAAGTTGTTCTCATTCTTTTGATGAAATGCATGAACTATAAATCTAGGAACTGTGTTTCTTCACAAGAATCATCTAGAGTTTAATCTTTCCTAGTTATTGTTGACTGCTTTATGATAAGGATCAACAAGCACCAAAACTTTGCAAGGTGTTTGTTGATTGCATCATGATCATACATTGCAAGATGTATTTCATCAGTCATAAACCAAAGATGGAACTTATTAAACATGTTATTTTTTATCAAAAATATGATGTGAACTTAGAACTGTCACATCATCAAAGGATTTCTTTTTTTGGAAATGTTCTTCATTTAGCCCATTAGTCCCAGATATACTCCTGCATCATTCTCAATGCTTCCTTCTCTCACCTTAGTGTGTCCCCACCACCAGCAGCTCACTTAACAGCATATCAATCCCCCCAGCCCTGTTCTGACTTCAACTTGCCTCCATCTTCCTGATAGTGAGAAACTTAAGTTATACATTCCCAGATGGACCACCAGAGCTGAGTGGATGTACTGCCTGCTCTACCCCATGGCCTGTATTCCATCAGCCCCCTTTGATTACCACCTCAGTGTTAAAGGGCATCATTAGGCAGACACCCAATGAGCAAGCCAGGATTGACTCTGGAAGGAAACTAACTCTCCCTTACAATATACAGTGTGGCATTGAAGGGCGTTCTATTTCTATTTGCCTCAGTTTCATCCAGATAATACTTATCCCTAAACTTTTCAACTCCCCTCACCTCTCTATCCCCTATCAAAATCAGAAGCAAAAATAATAATAACAATAATAACTAAGCGGAGAATGGTCACAGTCCAGTTTCTCAAATTTGTGAGTACAAAACTGCTGGGCCTCTTAGCTCCCTGAAGTGCCCTTTGCCCCAGACACTTCGCCTCAATGTCATTAAACACATGATAAAGTCTCCAGCCAGCCCGCATGCTGGCCACATCCCCCGTGGCCACCATTTGGGCTCCTCCAGACAAAAGGGGGCAGTGCTGAATGAGATAAAACACACCCAACGTGCTTTGAAATCCCCCACAACAGTTGCTTTATGAATCCCAGACATTATTATTATCTACTCTGCGCTGCCTGTCACGACAGTCAGTCCAGGTCGGACACCTGCAGCTCAGTGTCCCCTCATAAATGTATTTTTACTTTTTCAAGTTCTTACCCATTAACGTTTTGCTAATGTTTCTGATTATTCTGCGCCTCTTTCTTTAAACACTCGGTTAGCATTGGCACTTGTCACCCTTCTGTCTCTGCAGATGCCACTTAGCACTCTTTACATATCAGCAACACAATCAACCAACACTGAATACCTTCTGCATACCACATCACTTTTGGATATGTTAGAATTTACCCCTGCCATTTAAACATCCGCTTAATAAAGCATTATACCACTTGCAAGCCTGTTGAAGTCAACTTGGGTTACACTGAAGGATGAATTTTAAGAATTTCCAAGTGTTTTTCTTAAAATTAAGCTATAGTGTGTCCACGGGGCTTATTCTTGCATTCTGTTCTTCAGCTACAAACTTTGTACACTGCTTATTGTTGGAGTGAAAATTATCAACCTATGATATTTATCTCACAGACTACTTTTATAGTAGAACACTGAATTAATTCTGCCCCATTCTGTTACTGAGGGTTGAAGAGTCTGACCTCAAAAGCAATAGAAAAAGAACAGCTTGAAAAAAAAAACCCTTGAATGATTGTCAAATGATTTGATACATTTTTTAACTAATTGCCTACATACCAGCAGGCTTTTCAAGGGCTCTTGTTTGGGCGCAATTAAAAGCAGGCTCTGGTTATTGTGTTTAATCTTTGTTTCACAATGAGTCAAAGACATAGCATGAAAATAAGAACAGGAGGCAGCACTTTAGTCTCACTGTCACTTCTGATCCATTCTGCTCAAGAATAGCACTCTTCTGACTTCTCAGCTAATGTGCATTCATTCTCCCATTCTTCCCTCCTCTGGAGCAGTCCTCCCTCCCACCCAGCGATACTCTAGGATCAGCACGTTAATATTTCTAAACAATTGGGAGCCCTGCAATGAGATGTACTGCACCAAAATCAATACACACTTAGTTTGCAATATCTAAACCTTTTCTTCTGTCCTTCCCCTCATCCGAGTAACAATTCTTTCCAAGGGTTATTTATTCCACTATTCAAATTCTTCATGATAGTCAAATGCCTTAAGATTCAATAGACTAATATTTTGGTCATCCACAATAGAAATCTGTGTTTCCCATATGTTACAGAACCAGATGGTTCAGGTTGGCCTTTTTTTTTTTTTTTTTTTTTTTTTTTTTTTTTTTTTTTTTTGTCAGGCTCAATATAAAACACTGCACTCTGTCTCAGGGTTTTAACAAAGGCCATCCAGTCTCCCTCCCCCACACCAGACCCCCACTCTAGGGTTTGACAACAGGCTGAACCAAGAGATGAGCAACTTCTCAGCTGCTGGCCTCCGAAGGCACTCTCAGCATGGCCAGCCCCCACTTCTGTCCCTGCTGGCTTTTTATGCAAGCCCTTGATTGAGAATGGTCCAGCTGGGCAGCCTGCTAGCTCCTTTAACCCATTCCTATCCTGCTCACCTCTATTAGGACTGGCCCTCTATTAGGACTGGCCCTCTTTGTCATCAGAGCTGCATTTTAGTGAGCTTGCATTGAGCATTTACCCCTGTCTTGCTCTTTTGCAACTTAAGTGCCCAATCCTGACACAAACAGAACTGAAAGGAATTATTAATTGTGTATCTACTATGTGGCAAATGCTGAGCTAAATCCTTTTAATTGTCATGATATCACTGGAGATGCAACAATCCAAGGGGAGGTATGATCAAACCCATTACACAGAAAAGGAAACTGAGGCTCAGAGATATTGGATAACTTGTCACGCATCCAGGTACTGGGGAAAGAGGATTTCCACTTACATATGTCAGTCTCCAATGCCATGCACACAGCTCTCCTGAGATAGTCAGAGGTTTACACACACACACACACACACACACACACACACACACACACTTCTAAGCACTCTTGAATTTGGGGTTTCTTGTCTGTCATCTCCAAAATTTCTAAGTTTTGTACATCTGAGTGAGACTCTTGGTTTGCAACAATAAAGGGAGGAAGAGCAGTAACCAATCAAAAATAACTTCAGAAGTCACTGAAATTGGAAAGATGGTTGTTTTGTTTTTTTAAGAGATGAAGCTTTGGTGGATTTGAACAGAGAAGTATGTTGTTCTGATACAGATTTTGGTCACTCTGCCACTGAGTTGAGGACATATTGCAAGTACCAGGTGGCCAGTGAGGAGGCTATTGCCTTGCAATGTAAGTGGAAGGCCAAGATATAATGGCTGCTTGATCCAGACGGGAGGTGCTGATTGGTTATTAGATTTCAAATACATTTTGAAGACAGAAAAAACAAAATTTTCTAACATACTGTCTTTCATTGATTCTGTCTTGTACTATTCATGGAAATCTTCCTAGCTAGACTATACGTCTTTAAAGTAGAAGTGTCATGTCTTACAGTTTCTCCTGGCTATTTCATAAATTCTGTGTTGGACATGGTTTGAGGTAGGAAGATCCATTGAAGGATGGATTAAATAATTCATTCATTACTTTCTTCTCCAAAATTTTCTCTCCTTCTGTCTACATGATGTTCCTTGATTTCCAAGAAGATGCTGTTAATGCTTTGGTAAAAGGCCAAATGCATTACTTTTGGCAAACATATGTAGAAAACACTGTGTAAGTAGATCCATTGAGAAAACTAAAAATTGCCTTAATTCTACACAGAATTCCCTGCCTACCTAATGCTCTTCACTAAATTCTATTTTCCCAGTCAGCACTATCATATACCAGATGCTTCCAGATGCTAAGAATTCAAGAAGGGAAATATCAGTATCTCAGACTTAAAGAACTAACAGGGAAATCAAAAGATAATTAAATGGGTCTCTCAAATGCAAAATGATAGTTGTGTAATGATATGGGAATGTCTAAATTGTCAGGGCAAATACAGAAGAGGGAACATTCAGACTTTTTCTGGGCTAGGAAAAAAATGGTGTTTTCAAGTTTGTTTCACTCTCTATCCACTTTTCCTTTTAACATACCTTTTCCTGGGAGCTGTTGCAGATACTTGCTGCAGCTCAGCATATCACTGCAGAACATGTGAGAAACCCACACTTCCATGGCTGCATAAGGAATCAACTAAAAGAGACTGTCACTTCAAAGCTGGGAAAGACACTGGAGAATGTCTTATTTAATACCACATTGCATAAAAGAGGCATCTAAAACACAGAGTGGCTTCCTCAACAATGCACAACTGAATGGATATGACTCTAGAATAAGAACTCAGATTTCAGATGCTTAGTCCAATATTCTTATGTTAATTCATGGGATGCATCAAGTACATTCCATTTTTGTTGTTGTTCATTACCTTTTCCCTTTGAGTGTATTCTTTATTTTGGCTTATCCTGACTCCTTTATTCATTTATTTCAAACTAGAGGCCCTAGGCCTGGCCAGTGATCAGGGCTGACCTGTGGGAGGACCAGCAGGGTGATCAGGGGCCCTCCGCTATCACCGGTCTTGGCTGGCCTGGAGTCTGGGGCCAGCTCATGCATTGAGCATCTGTCAGTGTATGTCATAGCAAACAGTCATTCCACTGGTTGTTCCGCCATTTGGTCAATTTTCATATTAGGCTTTTATTATATAGGATACATATTCTATAACTTCTGTGTGTTAGGCACTTCTCTAGGCATTCTAGTTATTAAGCTATTGATGCTCAGCTCCAAATTCACCCTTCTATACTCTGTTGTGTGCCATGATGGTTTTTTTATACTAATTTGTCTCCGTTATAAAATAGAAACTGGTATTGTTTCTATGTTATTGAATGTCAGACCCTAGTGCACTTCTCTGTGTCCTGCACTTTTCTGGGTGCTAAAAATACAGAAGTAAAGGAGACTCATTTCCAACCATCTCAAAGCTTATAGTCTAGTCTAAGATAAGGACACTCATCAATTGATTATAGACAGTGATAGTGACTCTGAGGAAAAATGTATCAGTAAGCAAATGCTTAGAGTATGAGCTGTGTGGTCTGGAGGGATTCCCAGAAGTCGCACCCCAGAATAGATTTGCCCTGGGAGCTGCCCAGGTCAAAGAAAAGAAGGGAGAAACTATGACACAGGGAAGGAGCTGAAATACAGCTGGGAGGGCTAAAGTCAGAGTGTTGTTTGATTTCCTTTTATTTATTTTAGGGCAGAGAAATCTGGACTTAGGCTTCATAAGTACAAACTGTAGTCAATGTTTAATTTGATGAAATAATCTTTTGTCTCTGGCTGCCTAAGTTTGGTGTATAGAAGTTATATAGCAGGATTTCATTACTGTTTTTTTTTTTCAGGATTTTGATCCTGACATGAAGTCCCTTAAAGATTTTTAATTATGCAAGTTCAGGTTCTTATACTTCAATATGAAGATATATGTGTTGATTTCATTAAGATTTAGCTATGCTAGCATATAATTTTTAAAATTGCAACTATTCATTAGAATATATGCAAAATATGTCCTCTTAGAGATTATTTTGGGAGAAGAAGTAGTCACTTTATATGAATAATGAAAGTATCCCATTTGCATTGAAATATATATGTGTAGCAATTTATTTAATGGGGTTCAGAGTGAGACTGGAAGTTCAAAGGAGGAGGAAGGGACATGATCCTTTCCGTTTGCTTCCTGTTTCTAATCAGAAAGGAAACATTTCCATTCCTTTGCATTTATTTCCCTTTTTAACTTTATTTCAGACCTTTATCACCTCCCAGTTGTCCTATTGTATCAACCTATTAACTGGTGTTCTGCCTCGAGTCCATACCTGCACACATGCCCACAAACATACCCTTTCTGCTACTCACTTCTCAGCTTAATCTCAAAAAGCCCTAGTTTTACATTGTACTTTCTTTTGTCTACATAGCCATGTCCTTATATCATAGCATAAATGTTGTTTTTTCTTCTTTCTAAACTGCTTTTAATGGTTTTTTACACATGTGGGTTTTAATATGGCTATTCATTATTATATATAGCCTTACCTTTAAAATTATATATAAACTTACCTTTAAAAAAATTCTGATGCCCAATCAGAATCTCTGGGTGTGGAACCCTAGCAGCTGTATTTTTTAAAGCTTCCAGGTGGTTCTAATGTATGGCCAGAGTTGCTAACTACCAAATTCAAGTCTGATGTGATTGCAAAATTGGACTACTTACCATTGCTCTTTCCCACGTCTCATAGGCACTGCTTTTATTTTAATATCTCAACTTACTGATATTGATTGGCATGGGTTTTGGTTGAGGTAATACCTGAAGAAATTTCATCTCTAAATATTAATTCAGCTTTAAGTTTCATTACAATTTTTAAAAACTAAGACAATTAAAGAGTAGTTTTCTTTTAATTAAAGCAGCATAAGTTCTTCTAAATATTTCCAATATATTATTCTACATTGGATATTATTCAAAGTTGGTCCTACATCCAAAGTAGCATTATATACTCATACTCTGGCAAACACACACACACACACAACAACAACAACAAAACAGAAGTGATCTGAGACTGAAAATTATGCTTACAAATGTGAATTTTCTTATATCTATATCTGGAGCAGTAAAAGAACAAGTCAGTATTAATGAGGATGCAAGATTGCATTCAGTGCCAGAAATATTAAAGAGTACAGTACAGCATTGAGCAAAGTGACTGGCATAAAACTGGTGATCAATTCATATAATATTTTCAGGGAGTATGAATGAATGGACAAATGAAGGACCCACATTGCCTGTATGTTACATCCCAAATACACTCATGATTCTTATAAAATAAATTAGCTGTATGACTTTGAGCAAGGCCTTTAACCTTCCAACTTTCAATTTGCTCATCTATAAAATTGACAGTGGTGTGAAGAAGGAGGATGAGTTCAAAAATCCATTTCAGCTCTAAGAAGTTTTTTAGTTTAGAAACAATCTTGCTTAAATCTTACTCTTTACATTGACAAATATTTCATGGGAAACGACCGCACAGACATTGCTTAACAAATCTGAGAGTAACCTGCACCTTCTAAATTTAGTTAATTTGGAATGCTTCATATCACTGGTTTTCCTTCATCTCATGTCATTTCCCCAATGGGCTTGAGCTCCAAAATGAAATGGTACCACAACAGTTGGCTGCCTCAAGTTCTCCTCTTGGGGGAAGCCAAGCTAAGGCAAATACCACCAGATACTTCATATATCTGCATATTTAGCAATAAAACAGAATCATTCTTTGTTAGTCTGGTATAATGTATTTGGTACATTTGAGATTCTTTTTTTTTTCTTAACTAAACATAATTATCACCCTACCAAAGTCTAATTAAATTCAATAAAGATATATAGAAATGTAAACCATATCCAAGACTTTGTATTAAAAACTGAGGATACAAAACAAATGAGGACAAAATTGAATGACTACAATGCAGTACTAAGAATCACGTTTTAGAGAAATAGTCATTGACATGAGAAAATATTCATGACACGTTTTAAATGAACATAAAAGGGATGGCACTAGAATTTTACTTCTTTTTAAGAGGGATAAGTCATTATAAACATGCCACAAAGCTGAATAATCTTCAAAATTCATTGTTTTAGCCGATCAAAGAGCTGAGGTCACAAAGCAATAGGTGACCTGAATTCCAAAGGCTGACAAGCTCATCCAAGAAGAGATGGGACACAAAATTTGGCAAAGAAATCCTCAATAAAAGTTAGTAAGAAGAAAATCAGTGAAATCTTAAAAGTTAAGTGTATACTTATGACAGCTTAAAGTAGCTGGGAGTTCCAGACAGAAGGAAAGTTCACATTCATTTGCTAGCAACATCCCATAGGGTTTCATAGGATATTTAGGAGAAAGAAGAGAGGCCCCTTAAATATTCCATTATACCCAGATTTGAGGATGGAACAGAAGTACCTGATGAAACCATCCATTCCCTGTGTCCTGCAAGAGTAAAAGGTAGCAATTAGCTGCCACTGGGCACAAAATGCATCTGAGATCTGGACCTTCCTTTTATGCAAGGCCAAAAGCAATTTACCACTGGGGTGTGACACTTCTCTGGCACAAAGACAGAGTCATCTGATTATGGGGAAACAGAAAATCCGAAGGGTCCATTATCTGTTAAGAAAATAAATAAAAAATAAAACATTCCCCATAAGTATAATCTCAGACCTAGAAGAATGCACTAGAAAACTTCCTCTTTTACCATGTCAACTGACTAAAAAAGGAAGATCATATGAATATCTATAGATGTAGAAAAAGAATTTGGCACAATGCAAGATCCATTTATAATAATTAAAAAACAATTTTAATAGACTATAAAAAGAAGAAAACTTTTTTTAATGATTTAAAGCATCCAAAAATTGTATCAGCTAGTATTATACCTAATTGTGAAAAACAGTATTCCCCCAAGATTGAAAACAAAGATATTCTGACTTATATTCAAACTATATAAAAAGTTCTTATTCATTTAATAATTATAGTTAATAAGAACATAGTCAAAAGATTTGAAAACACACTTCATATATATATACACATATATATTTAAAACCACAATGTAGTGCCACTTCACTCAAATAGATAAAATAAAATTAAATACTAAGTATTGACAAAAATGATTTAGAGAAACTCTTACATATTTCTGGTGGGAACTCAGAAAGACACAACTACTTTGGAAAACTTGACAGGTTTTGATAAAAATAAATATATTTTAATAATCATCTCTCAGTAACTAACAGAGCAAGTAAAAAAAAATTGGAAAGGATATGAAAGATTTAAACAATTCACCACTAACTTGGCCTAAATGACATTTTAGAGCACTCTCCCAACAACAATTACAGGATATACATTATTTTCACATTTACATGGAACATTCACCAGGATAGGTCATATGCTGGGTCATAAAGCCAGTCTCATTGATTTTTTTAAAATGATCAAAATCATACAAAATATGCTCTCCAAATATTTGGAAATTAAACAACACATTTCTAAATAATTCATGAATGAAAGAAGAAATCACAGGAAAATTAAAATATTCTGAACTAAATGATAATGAAAATACACATATCAAAATTTTTGAGGTACATCTAAAGTGCTGTTTGAAGATAAATTTGTAGCTTTAAGTGGCTATAGTTAAAAATAAAAATGTGTAGAATTATCTAAGCTTCCACTTTAAAAAACTAGGAAAAGAAGAACAAATTATGATCGTTAACTTACATAAAGAAAATGACAGTAAGTAAATAATAAAAATAAAAAATGGCCAGCTGGTGTGGCTCAATGGTTGAGCATCAACCTATGAACCAGGAAGTCACAGCTCCATTATGGTCAGGTGAGATGCCTGGGTTTTGGGCTCGATCCCCAGTAGGGGGCATGCAGGAGGCAGCCAATCAATTATTCTATCTCATCATTAATGTTTTCTGTCTCTCTCTCCCTCTCCCTTCCTTTCTGAAAACAATAAAAATATTTTTTCAAAAATAAAATAAAAAATAGACAAAATAGATGAAATCAATAATGTCAAAAAAAATGTTTTGTGAAATGATTGGTAAAATTTATAAATGCCTAACAAAACTCATTAAGAAAAGAAAGGAGAAAACACAAAATACCAATAAAAGGAATGAAAGAGGAGACTTTATAACAAATGCTATAGACATAAAAATAATAATAAAGACATATTATGAATAGTTTTATGCCAATAACTTCAATAAATTAAATTAAATGAATAAATTCCTGAAAAACATAACTTACCAAAGTTGGTACAACAAAAATGGAAAATCTGAACAGCCATAGATCAATAAAAGAAATTAATGTTATAATTAAAATCTTTTCATTGAGAAAACTACAACTCCAAATGGTTTTAATAGTAAATTCTACCATATATATAAGTAAAAGTGAATACCATTCCTAAATACTTTCAGAAAATACTGGAGGATGGAATATTTCCATACTCATTTTACATGGCCAGCAAAAGCCTGATTCCCCAGATTACAAAGATATTATAAGAAAATTAAATTAAAGCTTAATAAATTTAATAAGTAAAAACACAAATATATGAGTAAATAAAATCCAGCCTTATATGTAAAAGATAGTACCTTTCCACGAGTTTATCCCAGGAATTCAAGGTTGGCTTAACATCAGAAAATCAAAGTAATTCACAATAGTCACAGAATAAAAGAGAAAACATAGTTTATGATATTACTTAAAATTAAAATTAAAATAGAACAAAATATTAGAAAAACTTATACCAAAATGCTATCGGTAATAATCAATGGATTATTGGATTAGGTATACTTATGAGAAATGATTTTTTACCAGTAGTTTCTGAATTTTTTCAAGCTTATTGCAAACAAATGTATTATATTTCAAAATTACATAAGACCCAGTGTGTGTGTGTGTGTGTGTGTGTGTGTGTGTGTGTTATGATGAATAAGGTATTTGAATATGCCTTCACAGATGCTAGAGCTAATAGAAACAAAACAGGTGGTAACATAAACTGGCGATTTTAGAATTCATGAAGGACCTTGATATTTTGTGACCAGAAAAAGATTCTGAATTAGCTATTGATGGTTTTTAATTCTTCTAGCAAAGTGACATTGATTAGGTGCAAATTGAGTTCCTTTTTAAAATTTACTCTGCTTTTCTAATAGGAAATCACCAAGGAGAGTAGGAGGCCCTTGCAATTTTTGTTAGTGATTTTTCTACTCCTTTCAGTGGAAGAATTGTATACCTATAGCTGGCATCACCTTGGTAGCATTTAATAATAATAATCATTTCCACTTGGATCCTCTTTATTCTTACACTGCAGCACATTGGTTAGGTGATCAAAACTATGAGCAGAATAAAAACTGATAATCTGCTTGCTATAAGCCTTCTGTTGCTGTTGAAAATCAAACACATTAAAAAAAACAAGTGAAGTCAATTAATAGTATAATGTGCAGTTGATTCACCAGTAATTTTGCTCATGCCAGGCCTAGACCTTAAAACAGAAAACAAGTATCAGATTTGGATACTATAGTGTTTCAAGAACAAAAGAGATTTTTAAAACCAACTGCATTACATTGAAAGACATTTTCTGTGGTGCTTTGATATGCAACTTTGATGGAAACTCAGCATGCAAAACACTAATCTCGACTTTCATGTAATATAACCACTGACACTCCAGGAAAATAAAATTATAAGACTCTCATGTTATTCCAAATACATTGAGAAATGTGCTAAGAGGAATTATACCTTAAAATCTTAAGGTTTGGCGTTTTTCTGTGTGTGTTTTTTTCCCATACTAGGGGCAAGAGGAGAGAAATATCGTTTACTTGGTTATAAAATCATAATGAATATTTACTTAGCACATTTTCCTTTTGAAAATTCTATGTGAATTGGACTACAAAATCTTTCCTTTTTCCACCTCATTTTGTTTGGTACTCAGGTTGTGTGTGTGTGTGTGTGTCTTTGCAGGCGTTGTCATAACCTATCTGGCCAAGCATGGACTGTCTCTAAAGATTAAGTGCACCTATTTTGAACTGGAGGCTGCATGCCATAATTTTTAGCTAACCCGTTTCCTTCTTAGTGAAAACAGAAATAAAAATATATTGTGCACACTTCATTGCTGGAGCCTTTGACCTCAGCTGCCTGTCTAGCTGAGACTGTGATGAATGCTTTGTGTCCCTTCATTTTTAATTGCTCATAAATTGTTATCCCACCAAACACAAAACTAGCCTTGTCCTCATTTTAGTTGGGGTTGGAGGTCAGCCTAACAGTAATACAATTAAGGAGTGTCTTTGTGTGGGGGTGTGGGAGTGAGGAGGGCACTAGGGTTGCAGAAGAGGGGTAAAGAAATGTGGTCACCCTTTCTAAGGAAAACACAAAGAAAATTCCAACTTTTGAGGTGGGGAGGGGAATCACACATAGAGCAAATCATGTTTGTTTGACAATTGTGTCCAAAGTGCTTTGAAGGGAATTTCTGGACAGCAACAAAGAAAGTGAATTATATTTCAAGCCTTTGTCCAAGCAAAAATGTGTTTTGTGATTCATGATGTTGAGGATAAATTAATTCTGTGGAGAAAAAAATTGCCTGGTTCCAGAAGTGCCATCAAAGCTCAGGTTGCTTTCAAAGAGACTATGTGCAGGAATCTAATGGCAGGAGCCAGCCTTTAGCTCTGTGCCCCTCTCTATCACCACCTTGATAGCAGCTAGGGGCAATTTCTCCAGCTGCCACCTGACTCCAATGCACTATGGATCTTTTTCTGTGGGTTTTGCAGAGTCAGTCATGGCTTTCAATTATACTCCCTCTATTGCTCAGCAACTAAGGTATTACCCTAAATAGTCATGTTGCAAATATCAATGGAACTAAAGCTTTGAATCTCTTTTCTCATTTGTGAAGACTGTCAAAACACAGATAATTATGTGCTTTCTTCATTGTGCCTAAAATAGTTTTTAAAGCCCAGCTGGTGGCCTATTGACTGGTTTTGCTATTTTGAATAAACCAAACCAGAAGCATCATGGTCAAAATGTAAACAGAGTTGGACTTGTGGTGAGACCACACCTTTCTTTTTCTTTTTTTCCCCCCGGCCCTTATTCAGATTTCCTTTCATTTGATACAAGTGGTTTGACATGCCTGAATTAGACTTTTTCTGCAAAATGAAAATATATATTTTTCAATAGTTACTTTATAAAAATATTATACTGACAAGGGAAGATTATATATATGGTACAACCTCCTTTCTCTGAATAAACATCTAAAATACATTTTGGCTGTTCTTGATTCTCAGTCTCATTTTAATCACTGTTTGTTGTTTTATTATATTTTACAGTACCTTTTGATTATTTTGCCAAGCTTTGTCAAATTTTGAATAACCAAATGGTATTCCAATATTGACTACTCCTTTCATGATTTCTTAAACTTATTTGTAGCAAGTTAAGATCTTTTCCCAAGTAGAATTTCCATTTCTCTCTGGCTTAGCTTTGGCAAAATAGACAGTAGCTTAATTGTAAGATCACTCACTAATGCATGGCCATAATTAATCCCTTCTACATATATTTTTGGAACATTTATTATGTTCCAGGTACTGTTTTAGGTACCGAATATAGAATACACAAAATAAAAAACATTTATGTCCTTAATGAAGGTGATATTCTATTTACTTGACCATTCTGGTTAAATCATGATGCCTAAACATATAAGAAAAATGATAATATAATACAGACAAAAACAACAGAGGGTACATTAATAAATCACTGAATTACAAGTTAGGAACTTGGAACTAGAGATTAGTCCTACCATTCCTCAACATTGGGATCTTGACTAAATTACTGGACCCATATTCTTTAATAGTAAAATGAGTTGGTATTTTTCAATTCTAAAACTATGGATTTTTTATATAAAGCAGACATATTCCTTGTTCCTCAATAAATATGTGGGAGTGAAAGAGGAAGAGAGGAAGGCAGGAGAGAGAGAGAGAGAGAGAGAGAGAGAGAGAGAGAGAGAGAGAGAGAGAGAGAGAGAGAGAGAGAGAGAGAAGGGGAAGAAGAAGAAGAAGAAGAAGAAGAAGAAGAAGAAGAAGAAGAAGAAGAAGAAGAAGAAGAAGAAGAAGAAGAAGAAGGGAGAAGAGAAGAGAAGAGAAGAGAAGAGAAGAGAAGAGAAGAGAAGAGAAGAGAAGAGAAGAGAAGAAAGAAAATCATTTAGCATTCAAGATCAAGAATATCCTACCTTTTGGCTATAAATTTTGCCAGAAAATTTCAGAGCTTTTAAGGACAATTAAAAATTACCATTTATTAAGGGAAATTTTCTTTGCTTCATACTCTAGGAGTAAGCTTGTCACAGTAGCAGATGATTCTTGGTGCTTGGTTTCCTGGATGTTGACAGTATTGGCACTTTGTCATAAGAAGGAGGGCAGAACTAACTGGTTCATAAGGTTCCCAGTGGTCCGAATAGCAGAAAAATCTGTTAGAGTCATGATGTTGGCTGAATTCACAGCACACAGTCTAAAGCTGATCATCTGTGCCCTCCCCAGTAACTGCTACTTGACTGCAGTGAAAAACACTACATCTTTACATGCTGCCAAAAATGATAATAATAAGAACTCCTAGAATAATAAGAACTCCTAAATACCAAAGAATGAAGTTTTATTTTAAAACATTTCATAAAATCTTCCAAACTGAAAGAAAAATCCAAATGAAAGTATTAAAGAGCAGATAAAATAATTAAAGGTATATAAAAGTTTTGTCTAATACATAATGCATAGAATGGAAATTGTAATTTATATTTAAACATTCCAAATATGCTACACATTAATTAGGTAGTATATAGAGAAGATCGGTCTCAAAAATGGCTTAGGTAATATTTAAAATAAACTTGAAATATTTTTCTAGTTGTTATTGAAATTTAGTGTTTTTCCCTTTTTCTATTCAAGAAGTTAGTGGTAGTTTTCTGATTGTATTCTCCTTAAAGATCAAAATAATTGGATTCACACACCAACATATCTAGAATTTTCAAATGAGTGGTAAAATCAAGAGAGGGTGACACACATCACCATCTGATATAATAATGTGTTGTTTTGTTATTGACTATCTCCTCACTACAGTTTACACTCAAGGAGAGCATGGGACTTTGTCTGCTTTTTCCCCCACTCTACTATAGCCCCAGAACTTATAACATTGACTGTCTCACAATAAGTGCTCAATAAACATTTATTAAATGTATTAATATGCTTATGACTTCCTGAAGCATAAATCAGAACACTAAGCTTTTATAAATCAGGCCCAGAGCCAATTTGTTCTAATCCTAACTTCCTCAAGATGTCAGTTGCTACTCCCTTTTAGGGCCATCACATTTCTGCCAAGTTGAAATAACCAAATTAGCTTTGTTGATGCTCTGTCTCAGAACATTTTTTTTTTTTTTTTTTTTTAGTACCTGGTTTGGCATGACATCTTATATAGTTCAGTTTTAAAGTTTTGATTTGCGGGACAATCTATCATTTTTCCTCATTCCAGTATTTAGTTTTTAATCTAATCTATAGAGAACCCAAAATAATGAATTTCTCATTAAATTGAATAGACACATTCTCTTTGAGGTTAGTATTATAATAATGCTTCTTTGTGATTATTTGAACAATAGTTATGATTTTTGTCAATATATATTTTTTGTCATTTGCCAGAATATATTTATGTAACTATTTAAGCCAACCCTGGAAATGGTTTTCAAAAATCAGTTGGCTCACAGATTTTGTTGTCATTGTTATTCTGCAGAATTTACATTTCTGTAAAATACTACACCATTAGAAAACCCCACAGTTGTATAACTACTCACAGCAGAAACCTTAAGGTTGTGCATTAAAATTGGGTATTCACACATGCCAAACTAACAAAAGCTGTTTGAAACATGTGAGCATGGTGTTTTAAAGTTATTATTCAAACATTTTTTTGAAATTGCACGTGAAAATTAAAATATGAGTGCCTAATACTAATGCTAACCAGACTACAAATTACAATAGAAAAATTAAAGAATATTTTTATTTGTCATTTCTGAGCATGTTCCTCAAACTGCACATTTCAGCAAAAAGTATTAAAAGTTTATGACATTTGCATGGTTAGAATCCCATGGTAATTCAATATCTCCCTTTACTTATCCTAAATTCACTGCTAGTTGTGTCTCTTCCTCATACTTCTCCGCCTCACCAGACTTGCTGGGCTGTTTTGGGGCATTGAACTGGCTCCATGATCTCATTTACTTAGAACTCCTGACAGATGGAAGGCTCTCCATGTGTAGCCCTTTGCTCCTCACAGTTACCAAGGGTTAGAGTTGACCATGAAAACCATAATGTGGGTTTTGTTGAGGGAATATCCAGACCAATAGCTAAATTTTACGTGGCAGCAATATTTGAATGTGAAGTTTTAGGATTCAGTGACTCTTTGAGAAAAAAAAAGTTTTTTCAAAACTTTCCTAGTGGCTGAGGAAACAAAAATGTATCCTTTCAGGATCTGGGAACTAGTCAAAGCAGTGCATGATCAGGACAATTCTTTAAAATGCTTCATTTTATCTGAAATGTAGATGTGAATGTTTGCATGCTACACTCCTCAGGTATACCCTTATTTTAGTACTAAATACGTTCTACAAAGACTTCAAGTATATTGGATGCTCCTGGGAGAAAGTGCAGCCTTTTCCCTTAGCTTTTCCTATTTCCAATATCCCAACCACACACCAGCACAGACACACTCCAGTTTTTACTATTTAGTAGTAAACACAATCTAAATAGTGACAACCAAGGTTTATTGGCTTTGCTCAGGGTCTCATGGTGCTGCCTCTCAGAACCCAGCTGACATTTTGCATCCCTGTCAGCTCAGCGATAATTAAAGATCAGCCCTATTCTATAGTATTACCAGAGTTCTTTGGGAGCTAGCCAAAACCCAGCTCAACTGAATAGTTACATGTGTCTCTCTCTCTCTCTCTCTCTCTCTCTCTCTCTCTCTCTCTCTCTCTCTCAGTCTCTCTCTTCTCTATCTCTCTCTCTACCTCTATCTCATCTCTCACATTTCCTTCCTTCCCTCCCTCCCTCCCTCCCTCCCTCCCTCCCTCCTTTCCTTCCTCCTTCCCTCCCTCCCTCCCTCCCTCCTTCCCTCCCTCCCTCTCTTCCTTCCTTCCTTCCTTCCTTCCTTCCTTCCTTCCTTCCTTCCTTCCTTCCTTCCTTCCTTCCTTCCTTCCTTCCTTTCTTTTTTAAAGAAAAAAAATTACAGCTAAAAAGTTACTAGGAAATCATCAGAGGGAAATCCAAGCCCACTCAGGAAAACTCAACGTTGCATGAAACAGAAAAAGTTGTATTTACTATCAATCCTCTCCAACCTCTTGCCCACAGAAAGGACAAATCCAGACCCCATGCTTTTCCTGTGCATTCAATTTCTGTGTGCTAGTGTCTTCCCAGCCACTTCCCACGCACAGAGCAGTAGAGTGTCCACACAAAAAGAGCAAGTGCCCTAGGGTGGTTCGCCCTATGTCACAGAAATGCAGAGCCTCGGTTTTTTGATAGTCTCCATTTTTCAGCCCCTGTACAATGGATGTCACTAATGTCATCTTTCAGTAAGATAGCCATGGCCAGCAGAAGGCCTGGAAATGCCAATTGTAATTAACTTTCTTTTCAAATATGTTTGACAGTTTCATGCTGAGAAGTGCTTCTTACCTTTTGAACTTTCAGATTGCTTGGCTGAGCAAAATGTGTATCATTTTCTTTTAAAATTACCTTACAAAGAGCTATGTACTATGGTATTCTTGCACACGTCAGCCATTTATAAGAGATTTAGATTTTTAAACAGATTATCCTTGTTCCAAATGAGAGACCTTGCTTTTGTCGGAAGCATGGGCTATGTTCAGGTGCAGAGCAGAGCCACAAGACAAGGACACTCATGTATTCATTAATGTCAAAGACGATGACCCTTCCTCATTGGGCCTATCCTTCCAGCTGCTGTAGAAGGTCCTAAGACCTGTGAAAGCCAGAACCATGCTCTTTGGCAGTAACTGAAGATGAGAAAGAAATGCTGCTTGGGTCCAGTTTCCTACTATGTGGTTATTCATCATTTTTTAAATGACATCAAAAATCAATAAAAATGGAAGAACTCTATAAATGCATCTTTTCCTAATTGAGAGGCGTAACCTGACTTTTGCAGTAAAGAATAATATACCTTACTCTGACATACTTAAAAAATGTAAAAAGTCACTTTATGTCTGCTTGTTTCAGTCTTTCATTTGGCCTTCCCACTCTTTTTTTTTTTTTTTTTTTTTTCATAGCGGGAGTATTCGTGTAGAAAAGAAAAAAATATATAGATCCTCACCAGCATTTTGATCAAGGAGAAAGGTTTCATACTCCAATAGTGCACGTAATGGAATTGGTCAGATTTGAAGCATGGAAGCACATTTTATCTTGGATCTTTAATTTTTTACAGTTCAGCTGACAGAAATTTAACTAAAAAATGTTGGTTATGTGACCAGTAAGCAGACACCCCAAAATAACATTTGCCTTAATTTTGCTGTAGATCATCAGAAAGGGTGTGAAGTAAGTGTATTTTTATTAGTCTTTTGGTTAATTAGAAATTATTTTTTTAAAAACCAGTTAAATAAGGGTGCCCCCTCCCCAAGAATACAAATATGTCAATTACTCAGAATTATTACACAGATTGAAAACCCAGAGAATTACTGGATAAATAATACACAAAAGATACTTTTTAAATTATCTTTCCTAGCAACCAAGACAATAGAAGAGACAGATCATTGTGGTTCACCCAAACAAGATGGAAATGTGACACCCTCCAACCCCAAAGAAAAGTATAAAAATTGGAATAAAAAAACCACATTCTCTATTCCCTCAATAAAATAAGAAAGCTCTAACTAACCTATATATAATGTTAACTATTTCAATGTAATTTTAAAATTAGAAAAGCAATTTGGTTCAAACTCCAGGTAAAGCTTCCTGTAAATACGCTATTTGATCTCCTGTTGAACTTACTTTTAATAAGAACTCTGAGGATCAGGAATAGATGGCTTTTAGTCATTTTTCTATTAAACTTGGAGGAAGCTCAATACTATTTATTGCTCCAGTGTAAGAAAACAAACCAAGATAGTCAGTTGAATTGAAGAAGCTACCTAGGATGTCTATCACCAGTTTAAGAAAACGATCTTTGAGAGCTTCTACTGACATAATGACGTTGATGGTCTTCCATAAGTCTGCTTGACTCCCATTATTAGGACTGACTACCCATTTCAAAGAATATGTCTGCAAGTTAACTGGTAAAACCCGTGTCCATATCAGCCCTATTACTTTACTACATGCTTTCTGAGGACAGATGTAAAAAGAATGAGATAGAAGAAACTTCCCACAATGTTTTATTTTAAGAGATACAGTGATAAGAATGAAACAGTGCTTAAAGTTTTCTGGAATCCCAAGAAAAGTTTGATTTGGATTGTGAGACTACACACTAATTATTTTTGCTATAAAAATCACATTATCAAGGCAGTAAAATAAACTGTTCAAAAGCAGTTTCAAGGCTGAATATGACTTAAAAAAGGCAAGTTGGAAAAGGCAAGGTGACCAGGAGATTTGAAGCAGCACACAAATATTGTGGCAGTGTACTACACATGCTTTTCCTTCCCCTACCACAAAGTAAAGAGCAGGACAACACTTTGAGGATGAAGTTGATTTGTAAATATAGTTGACATGTGACTCATTTTTACCTTCAGTTTTCAAGAGATTCTAATGGTGAGCTGCTTACTGATGGGTTTTATGACTAAATCTGTGGACTACCTACAAACTCTGAAAAGTTTCTAATTAATTCTGATGCCTTTAGAATCAGGCAGATATATTTCTACCACATATCAAAACCTGAATTATCTAAAATGTTTACCTACTTTCTGAAATTGTCACAGTGCAAAAGAGCCTACATATATAGCCTATGTCCATTTATTTATTTCTTGGTTCACTTCCTTTTTCAATTCATTCCAATTAATGAGCTCACTCAATGCCTTTTAACTTGGCACATGGAAGCCCAAGAGTTATAGGTGATAGATTCTAGAAAATGTGTGTGTGTGTGTGTGTGTGTGTGTGTGTGTGTGTGTGTGTTTCAATAAAATGACTTTGGAAGTACATGGGAGGGGATATCTTGCGCCTGTTACATGTAGTTTTAGAGACAAGTGAAAGAATAAAAGCATAGAATCACAAGGTGCACATTGTACAAAATCCCTAGAAATTGCATAAAAGACTAGTCAAAAATAAATGGGATAAAAATAATCAAATAGTTAGCCTGCCATGGTGGCTCAATGGTTGAGCATCCACCTATGAACCAGGAGATCATGGTTCAATTTCTAGTCAGGGCATATGCTTAGGTTGCAGGCTCAGATCCCCAGTGAGGTTGTGCAGGTGTCAGCCAATCAATTCTCTTTCATCATTGATGTCTCTATCTCTTTATCCCTCTCCCTTCATCTCTGAAGTCAATAAAAACATTTTTTAAAAATATTTTAAAAATAAAATAAAGATTATTTTACAGGCAGAATAAATAGATTGGATTAAAAGTAAATGTACCCACCTAAAATAGCCATGCCTAAAATTTTTCATGTGTAGATATATAGGAAGAAAGAGAGAGAGTTAGTTACTTAGTTTTGACAACTCTTAGTTGGACTTAAAACCATGTGCACTTTTGCCCTGGCCAGTGGGCTAGGTGGTTAGGGCATTGGCCTGTGCACTGCAAGGTTGCAAGGTTCGATTCCTGGTCAAGGACAAGTATATATCTGGCTTCAGACAATGTGTCTTTTTCACATCCTTCATCTCTCTCTCTTTCTCTCTCCCTTCTCCCTCCCTCCCTTCCACTCTCTCTGAAAAGCAATAGAACAAAATATCCCCAAGTGAGGATTAATAACAAAATTTAAAAAACTATGTACAGTCGAAATAGTTCATTTTATTTTTTAATAATAAGGTGCTTTTTATATCTTGATAAAATAGAAATGCCTTACCCATCTCTCCTTCTCTATTGAACTGCTACCTCTAGCACACAATTGTTACATTAAATATCACATGCAAATCAATAGGGATTGGCATAAAAACAAATAAAATGTATACTTTTCAATATTTTTAATGCAAGTACACAATGCTCAATGGTAGTGAAAGAAATAAGTGAATCTACCTATATCTTGTCTTATAACCATTTTTATTGACAAATACATCAGTCAAGATGGAAATATTTATTTATTTGAGTAGATGTGTCAACTATATTTTTTAGAAGAAGAAGGAAGAGGAGCACTCAGAGCAATTTATAAGCAAATATTGTTACTTACAGCTACAGAGCTGACAACGTGAGGTGCAAGGCCAGGTAGCCAATTTATTTTTCTTTGTGACTTTATACCTTTTCAAAAGTCTCACTGAATCTGACCCTAAGACAAATTATGTTTATCCAAAATAATTTCTCAATGGTCAACTTTTAGGCAGTCTTAAAAATTATTGTCAATGCTTTAGTTATAAAAGTTCTGATAGAGAAATGGTGAAATAAGTCAACTGAAGCCCCTTGATGATAGAGAACTAACCCCAGAAATACCAGCTCCCACTGTCAGTCCAGACTGTTCTCAAACAAAACCCAACACTATTCTTTTGTTTCTTGAGTTATTTTGCTGGAATCCATGAAATCATCTTGGTTCCTACAAACCACCTCTGCATGGATTTAGAGAAGCATGTTGTCCAATAGAAATATTAGATGAGCCACAAATGCAAACACTATAGGCCATTTTAAAGTGTATAGTGGCCACTTTTTAAAAAGTAAAAGGATAGGTGTATTAAATAGCTATGGCTACCATAACAAAATGCCACAGATTGGGTGGCTTAAACAACAGAAATGTATTTTCTCATTCTGGAGACTGGGGGATAAGATTAAAGTGCTAGCAGGGTTGGTTATTCCTGAGGTTTCTCTCCTTGACTTGCAGACAGCTGCTTGTTCGCTGTGTCCTCACATGGCCTTTTCTCTGTGTGCACACATTTGTTTTTTTCATACTAAACCTTTAAAATGTGGTGTGTATTTAAAAGTTATACTACATCCTAATTTAAACTAGTCAATTTTTACTACTCAGTGGTGCACACAGTTTGTGACTACCATATTGGGCAGTGCAGGGATAGCAGGACCAGAGCTATTATTTCAACGACCCTTCTTTAAGTTCCAACCTGTAGCTCATCCACATTTGCTCAGGCTTCAGAGCTTTTTTCCCAGGTAAAATGACTTTAGTTACAATAAAACATCAGGAGTAAGGAGTAAATATTTCCAAACTATCCATTCTTCATGCTCATCCTAACACCAGCCCACAGTGTCTCCTGTTGTTCTCAACTAAGTTCTTCCTCTTTGCTACATGTTGACCTAGATGTACAGAGCATCTTAAGAAATGTACACAAAATCATGACTCTTGGGAGGAATCACAGAGCTATTGACCAAAGTGATAAAACAGAATTTTCTACAAAACCATGTTCATGACTGACATCCAAGGCAAGTAAACCTATTGCAAGGTGCTAACTATAACCAATGTACTACAGCTAGACTACCAATTGTCTTGTTTATACATATGTAAAATAGTTGTCCACTCCACCCCCAATATATGCTCCATAAAGCTGCCATTTAAACTTTCTAAATCAGAGCTGTGAATCCACAGATTCCAATAACTGTTCATGACTCTCTCCTGCCTAAGAACACTTCATATTCTTCGTTTGGCTTTTGAGATCAGGACTAACCCATCCCCCAAACTTCCTGCCATCCTTATCCTAAATAAGTCTCTTATACAAACTACAGACTGCCTGATTTACTGCTCATTATCATCTTTAAAAATTCACCAAATTTTCCCAGTTTCAAACTTTTTCTCACAGAGTTCTCACTGCCTAAAATTAACTACATCATCTTTGTAATCTACTCAAGTTTCCATGATTACTTGCAGAATCAATCAGCAAAAAAAACAATATTTATAAATTAATTTAATTCCAAACAACTATCCTCTTCTGGAAACCAGGGAGTCAAAGATAAATGGACTATGGTTCCTCACTCAAGAACCTCAAAATTTATTAGTAGAAACAAATGCATAATCATCATCAACCATTTGTTACTTCAACAAATATTTATTGAGCAACAATTTATAGATGACTCTGATCTAAGCTCTAAGGATCTATAATAATCTATAATAATAAAAGCATAATATGCAAATTGACTAAATGACCATACAGCAGAAAGACCGTCCGGATAATCTTCCGGATGACCACACTGTGACATGAACTAGCACTAGACCAGCCCAGGCGGATGTGATGTGATTGGTTTGGGGGGCCCCAACATTGCCCCATGATCGCCCTGCAAATGGAGGCCCAGGCAACCGGCCAGCAGGGCAATCAATGTGGGAGGGGCTCTACAACAATCGACCATGGAGCCCCGCAATTGATCACCCCAAAGAGGGAGGCCCAGACCACCTGGCTGGTGGCGCTACAATGGGTGGGTGGGGACAGCCAGCAATCATCCTGCAGAGGGAGGTGACCAGTGGCGGGGGTTGGGGGAGGACACATGGGCAGCACCACATAGATGGCAAGCAGTGGCAGCAGCAGGGGCGGAGCCAGTTGCCAACAGCCAGGGGAAGGAAAGCCCGATAGCCCCTGATCCTTGCCCAGGCCTAGAGAATCTACCCGAGGGATACTGGATTGCAGGAGGGCTCAGGTTGGGCTGAGGGACACCAGCACCCCTCATGCATGCATTAATTTCATGCAATGGGCCTCTAGTATAACAATAAACACTCTCATTTGTAATTATTTATATTTGAAATAAGTAAGCAATGTACATAGATTGAGTATATCTATAAACTCAGTCTACAAGTTTCAATTTTATGAGAGATCAACGTTTATCTTTCTGGTTAGGGGCCATATTTCTCCTGTCACACACCAATATTGTGACCCAGAGTCCTAGAAAAAGTTCAGAGTGAAGAATAAGTACTATTAGCAACACCAAAGCAATGGAAACATCTCAAACTCCCAGATAGGTGCCCCAAAGCAAAAGTTACCTTAAGATAATTGACTTAGTACTTTAAACAAATGCTAGGGGCTTCTAAACATTTTTAGTCTGCATTCTCCTGTGTCATTTTAATCAAATTTTAAAATGGATCTCTATTTTTTTAATAAAGGGACTTTGCCCTTGTTTCAAGAAAATGAGTCTTGGTACTTAGGAGGGAATGAGGCTATTACTGTATCTTGATAACGCTAATCAACAGTGAAGCAGAGGAAAATGCCCAGTTGCAGAATACATAGACGGAGCAGGAAGCGGATGGGCCTTATTGCTTTTAAATGTCAACCCTGTTTATAATGAACATTCAAGAATATAGGACCGAATCCCATCTGCAAGCAACTGTGGCAAAGCTGCACCCCCTTGTTTTTCAAAATAAGGATTTCAATGAAATACGGTTTAGGGAATTAAATGTCTGAAACACATGTCTATAGTGGGCTTTGAAAAGCACCTTGGGAAGGAGTGTCCTTGAAGCCTCACGGATAAGGATCTATTCCATTTCAAATCCCAGGAGCAAAGGGGAGGGACAACCTTTCTTGCGGATACTTAGCCAACCTTGCCCTCTTTATTAGGGCAGCCTTGAGGAAGAGATGGAAAGCGTGCCGGGGCTGGTGGAAACCTTGTCAGATATGCTCATTAGTGCCCTTTTTCATTTCCCTGACATTAGGTTCAGTGTGCAGGCCCAGGATTCCCCACTCCTTTCTCTGGCCAATCTCCAGGAAAGCCTAATGGCTGGAGGGACAAGGTGTTTGGGTTCTGATACCACTTGCCAAGCTTGATTGCTCTGCAGTGTCACTGCAGTTCGATGGGTATGTATTTCCTCATCAAAGAGGAATTCTGATGCTTTACACCATAATTTGTATAATTAATCTTCTGAGCTTTTTTAAATTGCATTTTGTTGTCGTAGCTGTTGTTAATAAATGCCACGGTGCTATCAATCCACATTTAGTACCAAGAGGAATTCACAATGCATATGAAAGTGAAAATGCAGACATAGCTCCACGGAAGGTGTCAGGAATGAATGATGGGCAAAATGCTGCCATCTTTTGGTTATTAACAAGAGTGAATGGGGGTGGAGAAGTAGGAGGGGAGAATGGAGTTTATTATTTTAAATGCAAATTCTCCAGGTTGGTGAAATCTTATAAAGTAGCTCAGGGGAAAGGTCTTTAGAATTTGCAGGATCTTCTTTTTTTTCCTTTATACCAGTTCCCATTGCTTCATAGATTATGCAACAAAGGATTTGTTCCTCTAGCTGCAAGGACTTCTCTATGGAGTCCAGTAAGTAGAATAGGATGCAATAATACAGAGGGCTTGTTAGCTCTGGCAAAGAACAAGTGGAATCAGATTGATGCAAACAGTCACTTCACCATGACTGGGGTTCACTCTTTCCGCCTCAGAAATACTTGAGAGCACCTTGCATTATGTTGCATTGAAATTGCGTTTCCCAGGGTAATGAATTATGTACCATTTGTACTCCAGCCTCTTTTGAACACTCAGCTCTAAATGTTTGCCTCAATGCCAGCAAGTGTAAGGTGATCTCATTAGGGCCAGAGAGGTGGAATTTGTATTAGTAGACACAGTATAATTCCCCAACAGCTTAATGCCAGTCTACGATTAAAATACATCATACACATGCCATTTTGGGGGGAAACTCCAGAGCTATAATTTTCTCACAGAGCCCAAACGGGCAAATGATCCCCAAGGACTGTTGTGTCCCAGGTAACATCTTGCCCAGCAGTCCTCACAAATGCAGCTGCTGTGAGGTAGGAAGTGACAGAAGCCCTCAAAGGTGGAGTGGATTCTGCTGTCACATAGCTGCTGAGCCAATCAGGCCTTTAATTCTCCTTTGGTGGCTAGTTCTGAGGAACCAACAATCCATAACTTGCATTTTCAGAAACTGTCATGGCGGCGTTTCCCAATGGAATGTTCTCTACTTGGTAGTCACATTTAAAGCACTGACTAATTTATGGTCTGTTTCATTTCCCAAATACACTGAGTGGCCAGATTATTATGATCTCTGAAAGCATAATAATCTGACCATTCAGTATATATATATATATATAATTTTTTTAGAGGTCAGGTGCATGAATTCGTGCATTGGTGGGAGGTTTAGCCAGCCTGGCCAGAGGGAGGGGACATGGGCGGTTGGTGAGCCTGCCTGCTGGTCGAACTCCTGGTTGAGGAGGCAATTTGCATATTAGCCTTTTATTATATAGGATATACACTGAGTGGACAGATTATTATGCATTCAGAGATCATAATAATCTGGCCACTCAGTGTAACTCAAAGGAGCTTGAAAATAGTTTTTTACTTTTTCCCATTTCTTGGTGAAACTGGATTGGGCTGCCAGGATGTGCCAAGACCAGGTAACTTCTAGAATTTAACAATGAGTCTGTCTTTCCTACATGATTTTATTATTTAGGGGTATTTGCTTTTACATTCATAGAATTATAACTTTTCATACCTCCAATGTAAAGATAGGGTTGTATACTCTTCTGTTAGAATAGATGTATTTAAAACCATCATTGCTACTATTTTAGGTACACCCTATGCATCTGTGTCAGCCCTATGTAAAGAGAAGTGTAGTGTTTTATTTTTGCTCTATGGACTACTTGTAATATGTGTGCATGTCTGTGTGTGCATATATACATACATAACTTATATAGTGAGGTTTTTAAATGATGGCAATGGAAGTGGTTTAGTGAGTAAGCTGTCAATTTGAAGTGAACATATGTTTTGATAACACCACCAAAGAAATTCTGTCTTCGAATGTGTGTGTTTGTCTTGGATGATGTTAGAGCAAATGCATGAGAATTCTCGTTTCTGTACCTTTCTGCCTCTTAAAATATTGTCTTGAAAGACTATTCTTGGTAACAATGAAAGAACAAGGATTTTACAAGCATTTCACACCTCTTCTTTTTGAGCCTTTCAGTCAAATGGTAAACTAAACCGGGAGGAAATTTTAAAGTGCCATGCAAAATCAAAAGGGGATATTTAAAATAAATATGCCTAAAAAGAGCAAATTCCAATCAAAAAGCCATGTGCCAAGGTGAGCTCATTTCAGGGTAGCCTCTTTTCTCCCCTTCCTCTATATAATCCCACGCATCTGTTCATTCATTTGCCCCCTCTTTACTATGATATGGTTCCTTTAGGTTGCTTGGCAACCATTATAATGCTGCTGCACATGCGTGCTAGATAATAAATCCTATCTTGCTTTATTTTTCTCCTTCTTTAAAACAAGGAATTACAAAACAAGATATTTTCCCCCTTTTCTAATGGACAAAAAACATCTGTGGGGATTTCAAAAGCACATGAAATGCCTGCAAGGAGGCAGATAAGTAATTACAATTCTTGACAAAGTGTAACTGATCATTGCCTAATGTGTCTACATGCAGTTATTATTTGCAATGGCTTCCTCTTTTAAATGTGTGTACATTAATGCACATATGTTGATATATATTTTGTGGAACTATAAAAAGAAAGGGAAAGGGAAGAAAGTGACAGCTGCTGTGTCCCAAACAAAGAAAATTCCTGAAAATAATCTTGATGTGTGTGTGTTTATTAAATAAAATAAAATAAAATAAAATAAAATAAAATAAAATAAAATAAAAACCCACAGTGGATGCAATAGTGAGAAGACAGGACCTGGTCTAAATCCATCCACTTTTTTCTCTAAGAAATCAGACAAAGCTTATGGCCTTCCCGTCCCCCTCCTTGGCAAATCCGAGTGTCCTGCTGCTTTCATTTGTTTTTGATCTGCCTCATTAAAAGACTATTGATGGCTTTAACTATTGTCCTTGTTTAGGTGCTGATTTACAAGCACTAATATCTGACTGTGCGAGATTAATGGGAGTCCAGGCAGTTTACGATTATCTTGAGGTCCCTGACCACACATGGAGGGGTTTGGGTAAGGGTCATGCACTCCTATGAAAAACTCCAAAGCAGGCTTAAACCTGGGAACGTTTTAATAGGATTGAATCTGTAATAGGATTTGGCAGCTTGGCCGAAACTGGATGGTGGGGCTTGTTTGGGGTTCCTTTCTTTTCTCTCTTTTTTATTATGTGTTTTGTTTTTTGTTTTATTGTAGAGTCACTATTATCTTGAAATAAAAGAGTCATATTTTATGTTGGAGTCCAAATATTGTTACAGTAGTTTAAAGGAGTCCTTAAAGGGGGAAAAGGAGCTGTACAATATGGGATATTGAAAGAAAAGAATGCTGGGGCATAAAGTGCTCTTTCTATTGTGCAGTAAATGAGAAGGTAAAAAATAAAAGATGGGGATAGGACAAAATTTCTGATGTGAATAGCTGTGTATTTTTAGCTAAAAATGCTTTATGGAGTCTAAAAGGCACCAGCAACGTAGGGCTATTTATAAAAGGGGATACTTCTCCCAGGCAGGCATAGCCCTGCCCTCTCTGGCACCACGTTCTGCTGAACAGCACAGCGCCTGGAGCTGAATGCTCCCTTAGTCAAATAGCAAGGGCACTCTGAGTGACAGCAATAGTGTGGTGTGTCTGATTTTGAATAATACTGCAAACATGGATAAAATTCAAAGTAAAGGCACTACACTCCTGATACCATCCCCAATGAAATTCTATCAATGTTTTAGTTCCCATTTGAAGCCTGACACAAGGGACTGTGAGCTTTGTCGACACTATCTCCTATGTCAATTTGCTTGATTATCGTGGCCAGATTCGGGAACAGTGGTGGTGAAATTATTTAACCTCTTGGACTGTGGTCATTTGAACATGATGGGGAGACTGTCACGTAAAGATGCCCTCATTAATTTGGGTGGACCAGAGATGGAAAGGCAAGGTATACAACCCTGGCCCAGGGGGTCATAGGAGTGCCCTTTATGGGACCTAACTGTAAATCTCAAAGCACTAAAGAAGCTGTAGCTATAAGACCTCATAAAACAGTAATAGGAAAATAAATTACAGATTTTTGTTTTGGGTGGCTTTAAAAGTCTAGATGTGGCAGAACTTGTAGGAAATCTCAACTTTAACTAAGAATCCAGCATGTATTTCCTACTTCAAAGAAATTCATTTTCACACTCAAATATGTAGCTCAGCCAAATCATTCTACTGTATTATTTGCTGCCATTCTGCTTCAGAGCCTCACATTTTTCAAATAGAACTATAGAGGTGAAATGAACATATCATTTCAAACAGTGTTCTTTTACAGAATCATTTTACTCTTTGTGGGATTTTTTTATTTCCAAAGACTATTTTTCAAAATCGATTTTTAAAGTGTTGTTATAACAATGATCCTTGAACTCAAATATATGAGTAATTATTATCATTGTTATTATTATTCCTTTCTAAGTACATAATACATTCTTCCTAAAATATTCACAATATGGAAGTACTATAAAATTAAGCGTTTGTTATAATTGTGGCTATTTTCTCATTATAAAGGGGGAAAGTAATAAGTTATCCAAGTCTTCTATTCATGAGTGAAGCAACTTAGGATGGTGATAACAGGGTGCATACAAGCATGGATGTCATAAGCACCACGGGATTGTTAATAAATAATGCCAGAAGGTCTCTGGAACACAATGCTTTGACCACTGGTCAGAGCTGAGGTGACCCCACAGCCCCCTAAGAACAAACCCACAAGAGGCCTGACAGCCACTAAATGCTGCGGATGGACATCATTTGGGGCTTTAAAAATATTCCGTTCCTAGTGCTCTCCAAAAAATTTTCCAAACCTAGATCTTGTTTAGTTATCAAGATTACTGGTTTTTAATATCTAAGACCAAATCCTACATTTCTCATTGTTCACATCCCATAAAGGGAAAAAATATATATTACTTAGTCCAGTGACCTGCTATTTCCTTGTATAAATCCCAACTGCACTTAAATACTACTTGACTAGTGGCTTATATGTTCCCATAACACGAGTATGCATAAAGGAATCGTGACCCTCTCTTTTGCAGACCAAGAAACTGATGACAAGATCTAAACTGACTTAACAAGGCCCAATAAAATAACATCTTACCTAAGAATTTCATCTGAGTTCAGCTCAGAACTGATTCCATTTTTAACTTTTAAAGGCCCTGGAAATTAATTATGAAGCTGTGGGCCTGCTCTATAGATGCTAATATACTAATAAGTTATCTCTTTAACACTTGGAAGAGCTTTAAAAAATAATTTGGCAAAAATTATTCTGAAATCTATAAGTGAATTGATTAACATCACTGGTATGAAAACATACCAATGTTTTTACACACAAAGACAAAAAAAATTCATTTTACTAACCTGCCTGATCAATCCTGATTAAAATGAAAAGAAACTTTTGAAATATTTCAGAAGCATTTCTAATGTAGAAGTCAGATCTGATGCAAAGATGATACCTAGCATATATGCGTACAAAGGTAAAGATAAGGAAAGAATAAAAGACTAAAGTTGTCCAATTAAAACATTTATAAAGCTACCAGGATCACATTATGGGTAAATCATTACATTTGGAAAGCCTCAGAAGAGTGAAACTAAATAGCCATGAAACAACTTAATTTTCTGTTTCTTCAACAATATCCTTTCACGACAGTTAGCTGAGTCCTACATGCCAAGTATTGCCATAGAGGAGAAATGGCAATTTTCATTTGATTAGATTTTTTTCAAAGAAGAAATTTAACATATGTATTTGGGAGACAGGGTAGTCTTTTTGTTTTGTTTTGTTTTGTTCCTGGTTTTTGTTTTGTTTTGGTAAAGATATATTATTACACTTTACTTTCTAATTTTTAAATGCAAATTATACTTAGAACGATGATCAGAATTATTTGTTCATGTAATTAAACAATTAGTGCTCATGCTGGCATATAACAAATGTAAGCACCCATCAGCTGCTTGGAAACTACCCGTGGCTACCGGGCTGCTGTAGCTGTGGTTTTCCAGGTCCCAGTAATACGTGAGTCCTGGCAGAAATGGAGGCTCTAGCTATGAACCGAGGTCAAAAGTGGGGTTATAGCCACAATACACTTGCACACTCTTCTCACAGGAAGAACCCCTATAACTTAGAAGGTAACTTTTGATTAAGTTGTTTTATTATATTTAACATGTCTATTCATTGGTTCACCAAGGCATCTATCTCTTCCAGGAAGGAAAGGAAAATGTTCAACCACATTTCTCATGAAAATACTAGATAAAACCACTGTTCCAGAATCTCCCCACGAGTGAGATGTGCTAGTCAGGTGTTGTTGGAAGGAATGGTGAAGTGCTTGACTAAACAAAAATAAGTCAGGTTTCTTTAGTTCAGATCTAGAGCCTTTAGTATTCGAAGGCACATCTTGAATTTTCCGGAGACTGGTAGCCTACACAGCATCTCCCACACCTCTTGGGCCACAGAGCCCCTCTTCTGCAGTACGTGGCATGAAAATGGCTGCTTTGTTTTGTGGTCCCAGGGCTGTGACAAGGTCCCCTTGAAATCAGTATCTGATAGGAATGGTGCAATTTCCAAAAAAGAAACAAATAAAGTGCTAGAAACGGGTCTCTGGATTGTCCTCCAGCCTTCCTCCCTCTTTGCCTCACCTGTGTATTGCCTGAGAACACCCAAATTGCCCGGAAGAAGTTCAAATCAGCATATATTTCCTCATCTCTTTGGCAAAGAGTGTTTAGAGAACATTATAAGGTCTAAAAAGGAGACAAATTAGGCCATAGATGTCACCACCATGCAGACTTCAGAAGGCACATATGTCAAGCATGGGACAAAAGATGGTTCCATCTGCAGCCTTTGGGGAAATGACTGCATTCCTCAGACGGAAGCTAGCTAAGGATGCTGCGGCTACTATGAATAGTGGCCATTTCTGAGCATGTACAATGGGGCTGGGCACCCTGCTAAGGACTTCACATATATGGTCTCATTTAATCCTCACAACAGTGACCCTGAGAAATAAAATTCCCATTGTATAGATGAGGAAACTGAGGCTTGGAAACCACAGAAGTCACCAAGCCAGTGAATAGTAGAGTCAGTGTTTGACAGAAATCTTTAGGACCCCAAAATAAGTGGGATTAACTATTTTTCTCTACAGCCTGGGTCAGCATCTTACATCTGACTCAGTTAAATTCCAGCACAAAGGAGGCACTAAAAAAAAAAAAAAAAAAAAAAAAAAAGCCTTGTCATAACCCAAGCATTTCCTGTAAGGAATTAGCCAGAAGAAATCCCACTGGATGGAAAACTTCAATAATATATTTTGAATTTAATTAACAAGGATAAAGCAATCTTGAAACACCTTTTCTTTTAAATAAATTGTAGCCATTGGTAATAAGTTTATACGGGAAGGGACGAAAGATGGAGAAATATGAAAATGTACAGCAGCTAAAAGATTGCATCTGAATATTAATTAATAATGGTTATTGTAAGAAGTAATTTTAAATGCAATCAGTTTCTAAGTTACTGTGGTTGTTATTTAGAATATGATGTCAAGTGGAATGTATAGCATTACTACAGTACGCATGCCCCACCAGGGATAGCCCAAACTAAACAACAACCTCTGAAGTCTCTTACTTCCATGTTTAGGCAAATTTGCATGAACTACCACAGTAGTCCTACATCCTCTTGCACCGTGCGGTGGCTGAAATACTGCCCAGTGCCTTAGTCAATGACCAGCACCAATCAAGGGAATGATTGTCCATCATTACATAGGTCATTATGGATGAGTAGCATGCCATCAATCAGGTTGCTCCGTAGCTCTCATCCATTCCTGAGGTCATCCTTCCTGAGGGAAAATGCCTTCTTAGAAAGCTTGTTCCAAAGGCTTTTTTGCTGCTAATCTTCATTAGCCAAACATAAAACTATATAACCAGAAATATAGACTTAAGTTGGCATGTTTGTTCCAACTTAAATAATTATGATAAATTTGTGGTTGAGCATAAAGAGATTCAGAAATGCATTTTGGTTATTTGGATGTGTCCTTCTGCCTAATGTGTTCATTCACTTAAAGGAATTCTCCTTGATAATCGTGAGAAAATAAGTCTGAGTTCACTATATTATTTTATCCTCAAAGGTTTTGTTGCTATATGCATTTATGTACATCATATCAGAGGAAAGACAAAAATGTCTGAGTCCCAGCTCTGGGGTCCAAGGAAAAAGTGCCTGTTGGCACAGGAACCTGTTGGTGGCCACTTACAGGTGCCAGGATTGCGTTGGGAAGGCTTTCTGAGACTTTTAGGTTTTCTTCTATAATATCTCTAAGCTGAGAGAACTCAGATCAAATTTTCCTGGACTCATTCAAATATAAATCCCATTGCTGGGTGGCTGGCATGGCTCAATGGTCCTGATCAGTGCACATATGTCATCATTGGTGTCTCTCTCTCTCTCTCTCTCTCTCTCTCTCTCTCTCTCTCCTAAGTCATCTATAATAATAAAAGCATAATATGCTAATTAGACCAGATGTCCTTCCGGACGAAGCCCAGGCTGTGAGAGAAGCCCTGGCCCTGGGTGCCAGAGGGAAGCCAGTGCCACAGCCGGGGGAAGGACGGTCTACTCTTGCACGAATATCATGCATTGGGCCTCTAGTTAAAAATATATTTTTTTCACTGAAGCCCATTGCCAGAAACTTTTCTGCCACTGCCACTCCCAACAGGCTTTGCCAGGTTAGGCCTTAGCATTCTGACAGCAGAGCGCTTTGATAAAACACCAAAAAGACATAAATTTCCATTCTTTCTCATTTCAGTTCCCTATATGTGAACCATCCCCAGGGACTCCACCAGCCTGGTGGTTGAAGTTGGGGTCCAGAGATCATAGCAGGCCTGCGGATGCCTACAGGATGGCCTAGTCATGTGACATATAAATTGTGTACTTTCCAAATCACAGTGGCTGCGGCCCATGAGAAAACTTGTCAAGCCTGCAGGGTGCAAGGAGACAATGGAGATTGGCTCTGATACTGTAATGGTTGCCTTTGTGTCGCACTAATTGCTTGGCCCTGGTGCTTATTTGGCTCAGCGGTTGGAGGAGGAGCCTTGCTTTCCACTCTCTATTGTTTGTGTGTATTCTTAGATAAACTTACAAGACTCCCTTTTTCTTAATAGGATGCACCCACCTCAGAACTAAATATTTCATATGGCAACTTAAATGTGAGAAGCCACCTCATACGTAGCCAAACAGAGTTAAAGGTTCTAAACTGATCAGCACTTGCCTTTAATGAAAATCATTCAAGCAACAAAGTAGCTTAACACCATGTACAAGACTCTGGTCCCTCTTCGCTTTCAGCACTTCAGTACAAAAATAATCATTTTTGAATACAAATAAGCAACATATTTGTCTCCCATAATATGGAGAATGTCCCTCCACCCTCCCCTTAACCCATAGAGAAGTGGGATGAGGGTAACTAACTGGGAGTGAATGGTATTTCCAGCAGCCGCTTTCCAAATCCAGCCTCAGGCGGCCCTGGGTGCGCACAGAGTAAAAAGGGGAGCCTGACAAGCTTCCGGACTCAGCCTGGATAATGGGCCTCGATCCAATAGACTGTGTTCAATGATTTCTTCAGCAAAGTGGCCGCGCTCTCACCAAACACTCTAAGCTCTTCCTTACAGCCCTACAGGGACGGCCCTGACTTCTTCATTAATACCACAAGTTTAGCGGCAGTGATTCAGTCACCTATGAAAACACACTCTATCGACAAGGATTATTTAGAGAGGAGGGAGGATTTAAACAAGGGGACTGTGAAAAATATCTGGGATGTTGTCAAAAGTGAAAATAGGCCACTTCCCCATAAAACCAGGGCGAGCGCAGGGCAACCTCCTCTTCCCCAGACAGCAAGCGCGTGCCGGGATGTACTTCACTGTGAGCGCTTGGGGAGAGTGCCCACGTGGCTGCAAGGGCTCAGACACGCGCAGAGATGCAGGATGCTCTCTGAAATGCCTAACGAAACTGTCCATGCACATTTTAAAGAACTCTTGTGGTTATTCCTTTTCATCTGGAGCTCTCAGGCCAGGTAGAATGACAGAAATAAAGTAACTTGCTTTCATTACCTCTCAGGTCTGGACTAGTCCCTGGTGTAGTGGGATGATTTCCATAGGAGGGGCAGGGACCTTCACGTTTTAGCTTCTGACAGGACAAAACATGTGCCCCCTTCCCAGACCGCACCGGCAGGTGACTTTGTGACAACATTGCATGCTGCACTGACTGCAACCACGGTGTTAGTTGTCTGATGCCACATCACGAGTTGCCACAAATTGAGCAGCTTAAAGCAACGCCCATTTGTTTGCTCACCGTTTCTGTGTGTTGGGGTCTGGGTGTGGTTTCACTGGGTTCTGTGCTGAGAGTCTCACAAGGCTAACATTGAGGTGTCAGCCATCATCATCTGGCACTTACCGTCTTCCAAGCCCAGGCGGTTGTGGCAGAATTTAGTTCCTTGTGCTTACAGGACTGAGGTCCCTGTTTCCTTGCTGGCTGCCAGCCAGGGGCCTGTCTCAGCTCCTGGAGGCAACCCCCACTTCTGGTCATGCGGCCTCCTTCACCTCAAAAGCCAACAACAAAGAATCTCCTCCCCGCATGGAATCCTTCTCACACTTTGGATTTTTATTTATTTATTTATTTATTTATTTATTTATTTATTTATTTATTTATTTTCCAGAAGAAGCCCTGTCCCATTTAGGGACTTACCTGACTAGGTCAGGTCCACCTGGGCTAGTCTTACTTACTTAAGTTTATCTGATTTGGAAGCCTTAGTGACATCTGCTAAATTCCTTCACCCCTAGTACAGTGTTGATTGAATAACTGGTATGTATGTACCATCATAGGGCAGGGTACCGTGCAGGGGCCATTTGAGACTTCTGCCTACCGTGGCTGCATAAAAGAGGGAAAGCCTTGCGCTGAAACCTGAACATGACTGTCCCTGACGGGGGAACCTTCAGGGATCTGCTCTGCACCTGCTAAGGACACGGAATTTCCCTTTGGTGCTGGGGAGGGGCGTGGCTGTGGCTGGGACTGCAGAGTCCCAGTCATTTTCTGTGATGACAACAAAGCCTCTCTGGTGAGCATCAATATGTCATGCAGAGACTGGTTCCTCCTTCCAGAGGAAAAAGAAGCTTAAAAACTGAGCGACAAAAGGAGTTGTTTCATCCCCTTTGTCTCACGCCGGACTCCTCTCTCCCTAGGCACAGACTCGGCCAGTCTGAGTCTTCGCTTGAAGCTTGCCCCAGAGCTGACAGGACATGGAAGGCAGGTAGACCCAGTTACCTGCTTTTACTAGAGACTGCATATACTCCTGAGCTATGTGTGTGGATGAGTGAATAGACACCTTACTCTCAATGCCATGGAATGCTACTTTAGAAAGATGATCCCAGTAGGTTAGTTCTTAGGCAGAGACTGAGAAGGAATAAAGATCCTACATAATAGAAGTCTAATATGCAAATGGACTGAATGGCAACCCCCAGTTGGTGGGGGTTGGGGCCAGTAAGTGGGCAATGCCAGGCCAGCCAAGGTGGGTGCCAGCTGGCAGATAGGATAGTGATTGGAGGAAGGGGTATAGAGGCTACCGGCAGCAGCGAAGGGGTGATGGGGGACAGGACCAGCGACTCCCCCCTCTGATCAGCCTGCCTGTTGCTCCCACAGAGGGACATCCCCAGAGGGCTCCCAGACTGCAAGAGGGTCAGGCCAGGCTGAGAGACACACACCACCCCCCTACCCAGTGCATGAATTTCCATGCACCTGGCCTCTTAGTGTATAAATAAATAGATAAATAAATAAATATTTCTTTCATGACTCAGAATTGACCTCAAGGGGCACAAATAAAGTTGATTGTCTTCCTTTTTAGTATGGTAGACTTTTGTTCTCTTTTTCTCCATTAAAGTAAAAGAAGCTAAATGGGCCCTGGGCAGCTTAGCGTTTTCTAAGTTCTTATAAGTCCTAATAACAGCTTCACTCCTGTGAGCTCTAAACACTCTTTGGGGTAGATATTTTTTCTTGATTATGAATTTTAAAATGAAAATGTTAACAAGTTAGCACTTCTTCCCAGGAAGGCAGATCATTAATATGTAAAAACCCATGTGAAAAATAACACACCCCCCCCCCCCAGGAGCCATCACCTCTCTGTCTCCTGCTCACCCACAGTACTGCCTTATCTCCCACCCACTGCCACCTGCGCCAGTTCCAGAAAACTCCGTGTGTGACCAGAAAACAGTTCCCTATCCGGGAAGGCTGAGAGGCAAAGATAAAAAATGGGAGTAAGAATGCACATGAGTGGCAGGAGGCAGAAAGGGGACAGGGATGAGACCTAGTCGCCCATGGTCCTGGCCATGGATCCATCTATGTCCTCTCCATGACAACAGACCAAAGTGGTTACACACACTTAAAAAAGCACAATTGATACAAGCAGGAAAACTTTAATGGCAATGGATGTATCCAATAAATGAAGCACCACAAGAGAGCACAACCACTTTGGCTATGCTGCTATCTTTGCCATGACAGTTACCCATCCTTACTTTTTTCTGAACTTCAACAATATAAGTAATAATGAAACTTAAAATAATAGCAAATATTTATGCAGTATTTGTCTCTACTAAACACTGTTCTAAAGTGCTTTGTATTAATTCACTTAGTCTGCGCAACCAAATAATATAACTAAAATTTCTTTCCCCATTTTATAGAGAAGGGAACTGAGTCCAAGATAATGTATAGCTAGTACATGGTGCAACCAGTGATTTGTGGACTAGGGTTAGTTATGAATAAGAAGCGAAGTGCTGCTCTGGAACTAAACCAGTATATAGCTAGGTTGTGGGAAAGTAGGAGGAAAGGGATGGTATAAATGACATAAATCCTCCCTTATGACCAACGGGGTCAACAGACAACATCTAAAGTTGATAAATCAAGAAATAATAGCATAAGGATGTAGTATGTACTATGAATGTTATAACAGAAAAAGTAAAAAAATAAAAGGAGACATGATGAGCAAGCCTAGGATGGAACAAGGGGCTGCTGCTTTTTGTCACAGATTCTGCTGTAGCCATTTAATTTTTAACCATGTGCATGCATTACTTTGATTAAAAATGTAAATTGAAAATCAAAACCTAATTGACAAGATTTGGCAACAGTTTCAACAGAAAAAGAAGAGTGAGAGGCTGGCTGATTTTCCACATCTAATTGACTGAGAGTTTGGTGGGTGAAACATTAACATTTCCTGAGGAAGTCAGGAGGAGGGAAGATTTAGAGCAAGGTGAGATATGGAGTTTGGTTCCACACATAAATTTAAAAGTTAAAATGAGTCTTAATGCAGTCATAGTGGATGTTACAGGAATTATAGTCAAACATTTGGGCTGGGTCAAAGAATAGACTGATTGCTACGAATGAATTTGAGCCTTCATCAGAAGTACAGTGGGGAAATATCAGCTTGCTTGTTTGTTTTTCAATTCAGCATAGCTCAACCTGCCAAAGAAAAAGACACTGAATGCTGACTAGAGAGAAGTGCTCTTGCTTCTGCTGAATTCAAATCATCTAGCTTCCTTTAAGTTAATAGAGGACAAAAGAGCAATGACAGGAAGAAGAGATAAAAAGGATTATACATTTTAACTAAAGATATAAAAATTATAGCATTTCCTGCTAAGCCACATCTATTAGTCATTTTGAAATAATATTAAACACAAATGTAAAAACTATCAATGAATATAAAAGCATTACAATAACCTCAGTCAATATTTGGCATCGTGTAAAATTCTATTTAAAACTCTGTCGCTAATGGGATAGTATTCACATAACTTTTTATTAATCAGTTCATAGGACCAAGTAACCTCCCTTTTTAAAACATTCGGTGTGTGGATGAAAAAGTGGTTGTTGTAATCAATCATAAATTCCTAACTGGGCAGCTCACAATGGGTAGTCAAACCCCAGGCCTATAACTTCTTTAGTGAAAGATTTTTAAGTGAGCCCTGTCTATTGTTCTTGTCATCTAGGTTACCACACTTTTGAAATACCCCTGGAAGACATGCCCACCCTTAAGAGAACATATCACCACAACTATCTCATAACCCAATCCTTATCTTTCTTTCTCCCACCTTCATGTAATCTTCCCTTTGTGTCTTCCTTAATTTGAAATGCAAAGAAGGAACTACAAAACTGTTGTTCTCAGAAGCATTTGAGATCTTGCTTGTTGGCAATTGTCATCAGTTTTGACTCAAATACACTCATAAAACTTCGCTACAGGTTTGGACGTTCCTTACATTGATGGGTGGTAGAATAAAGTATCGGACTCCATTTTTTATGTCAGGCCACTGAGAGCTCTTGAGTTCGACCTCTCTTTCCCCCCCTCCTTTACCCCAGATTTGAGTAAACGGTGAACAAAACCTGAGCCCTCTCCCCTCTGGTGCTGGGGGAGAAGTTCAAACCACAGAAGCCTGGCCCATGGGTGGGAACCTCCAGCCTAGGCCTGCTCTCAGTCACAAACAAATGCCACTCGCCTCTCCTTTCGCTGGAGCCACTGGAGTGACTTGGGTGACTGCTCTGCTCTCCCTGGAAGCCTCACTATAATGTAATGAACCTTTTTCTACTCTCTTGGTTGGCTCCTATGTAACATCATCAGTCTCGAAATCCAAAGCCAGTTGGGGTGAGGGATGGATCATGCTTTCCATGGAGCAATCACAAAGTAAGTGGCTTCCCATTGCCTTTAAGATAAATGACAAAATAACAATACCGGCTAACACCTGGTGCTTGCTACACGCCAGACATTACCCTAAGGGCTTTACCAAGAATGACTCATTACATTTGCATAAAAGTTCCATTACTGACCTCATTATAAAGCTGAAGGTACTAGGATTCAGAAAGGTCATGTGAGGCCCCCAATGTCACACAGCCAGGAAGAAGTGGTGAGAATTCCCATGCTCGCCCTGTTCCTGTGCCACTGGGTCCCACCCCTGTAGTTTCCTCTCCTCTTTGCCAGGTAGCTCTTATTCAACCTCAAACTCTCAGGAAAACCTTTTCTGGCCAGCAGCCTCCCTCCTACCTATTTTCCAACTAGTTCATATCTCCTTTATACAAACATCATAGTATACCATGTACCCTCGTTTATGCTTTTATCAGTATTCTGGGTTTGCTGTTATTTGTGTGATTTCTTGGCTGTTTTTCTCTCTCGGTAAACCATGAGCTCAGTGACAGCAGGGGCTGTGTTTATTTTTACTTATTGTTACACTTTGGCAGAGTCTGGCATTGAAATCGGTCCTCTATAAATGTTATATCTGTGGAATAAACAAATAATACACAGCCATTTCCATTTCAGCCCGTCATATCACTGCTCACAGCTAGACTGACCTCTTTAGAAGAAATTTAGAAGCAAATGTTTTTTGTGGGTTGATGCCATTTTTCCTGCTCAGGAAAACAGTCTTGTCGGGTTTTCTAGAGAAAAAGGAGTGTGTTTACTCTCCCTTGAGTCTCTTTATAAATCTTCTATGAAGCAACCCCACACTCCAGCAGTGCCTGATGTGTGTGTGTGTGTGTGGGGGGGGGGGGGGGGAGGGAGGGCGGGGGGCACTGGGAGCTCCTCCAAGGTTCAGTATGAGAAAGAATCCAGGATCAACCTGTGTCATTCGTGGGGTCCCCAGCCCCTCCTCACGCCAGGCAAACACTAAGGCTGTGTCTGTGCTTGGGGGAAGGAGGTGTACGGTTCTATTGTTTGGGGGTCTTCCCCCCTGTCGCCTGAGGCTGCACCTTATTACTGAAAAGTCTGGAAGTGGAGAAGAGTGAAGATAGGTGCTAAACTTCAGTGCTCACTCTTTGAAGTTTTGTGTGTGTGTGTGTGTGTGTGTGTGTGTGTGTGTGTTTAATATATTTTATTGATTTTTTTTTTTTTTTTTTTTTACGGAAAGAAAGAGAGAGGGATAGAAAGCTAGAAACATCCATGAGAGAGAAACATTGACCAGCTGCCTCCTGCACACCCCCTACTGGGGATGTGTCTGTAACCAAGGTACATGCCCTTGACCAGAGTGGAACCTGGGACCTTTCAGTCCGCAGGCCGATGCTCTATCCACTGAGCCAAACCAGTTTCGAATGAAGTTGTTTTTTGTTTTTTTTTTAAATAACTTTTTAAAAATCAATATTCACATCTCCCTAAATAAACCTTGAAGTACCTAATAACATCCCTATTTTACAGATGAGAAACTGAGAAAACTTAAGTTGTGTGCTGAGGAAACTGGGTACATCAGGATTCAAACTCAGGTTTAAATGGCTCTAAATTCCATGCTCTCTCCATCTCAAAACAATGATTTTTGCCCCAGCTCCTAAATCTAAAAAAGAAGAATCTTGTTGTACTTGGGTTTAAAAAGTTAAATGCTGGAAGGAATACCTTAACGGGTTAGCCCCATCAAATTCATTTTAAGATGCCATATAAAATGCTATAAAGATACATTTAACTATTAAAAGAAAACTTTTACTTTTATCTTGAATTTTTTTAAATTAATAATCACTAAATAAAAAGACAGATAGCCTAATTGTTAAAGATCATTTGGGGTGATGAAGGGAAATAAATAAGGAAAGAAAGAAAGAAAGAAAGAAAGAAAGAAAGAAAGAAAGAAAGAAAGGAAGGAAGAAAGGAAGGAAGAAAGGAAGAAAGGAAGAAAGAATAAAAAGAACACTTTCTTAAAAGATGATGATAAGCAGTCCCCATGTAACTCCTTGTTATGAGGAGGAAAAAGACACACAGGTGAAAAACATAAATAAAATCCTATGGGATTCAGCAATAAATTCCATAAAAGAGACTATTTCAGAAAATACTGGAGGAAGATATGTAATAGAATCTGAAAAGAGTTGAGTCCCTAAAGTATGGGAATGAACCCTAAGAATGCAAGGAGCTCTGAGTCACAGGTGGTAGGCAGAAATCAGTGGGTGTGTACTACACAGCCAGAGGGCCACGGCAGGGGGGTGAGGGGTGGGAAGGAGAGTGCCCAGAGATCTTGAATGGAGACTCTGAGAACTGGCCTTTGATGGGCAGGTGAAAACAGTCTTTGAGGGACTGGTGGCATGTGCTGCTATCATCATTGCCTGAGCTCTTCCACTGCTGCAAGTTCAGCCTATCCCAAAGCCACATGGTAGATGCCTAACTATCCCCTGGCTGGATCTCACTCAATCACCTGGCCTTTGCAATAAGGAAACTGAAAGAGAGAAAGAAGACAGATGCACCAGAACCAGCACATCTCGTCATTCGGCCTTGAGATGACAGATGAATAGGGGGGAGCCGTTTGTTAAGACCAGCTCTACGCCCTTCAGCCTGAGTGTAACTCGGGAGATTTCTGAGCAGCTAATTAATCAGTGCGAGGCCGACCATCCTTCACAAGCCCCGGCTGCTGTGCCTTTTCAAGGCTTTCACTCCTACCTTACTAACTTCACATCTGTTCATCATACGCAAAGGCAGTGTTTACCTTTGCATTTGATGTTTCTGGCACATAGTTAATCTCTATGAACATTTATTCACTGCAGGAAAAACTATAAACAAAAGTTGGTGTTCACTTAACAAAAACTTATGTAAGAATCTTAAAGTATGAAAAGCAACGACGGTTTGACTTGGAATGACTATCAGTATCAAGTGTATCCTCTAACGACAAATGCCTGCTGTCTGGAGAGCATACAATAATGTGGGTGACTGAGTAGGGGCTCAAACCAGCAAATCCGCAAAGGAAAGGTTCTTTTTCAAAAAGGCCCTCATTTAGTATTAAATTTGATGCTGAAATTCTAATAAGAACTTGCTTCCATTTGATAAAGTGAGTGGGTATGCTTCCCCCTTGGAGAAGTCTATATAAAGAAAGGGAATGTAACACTCCACAAATATTACAGCTTGGGGTGGGGTTGGGGGGGATTCTGGTGCTTCTGTACAGTTCCAGAGTCTAGGGTTTTCTGCTGGAGTTCACGGCCACGGCTTGAATGCTTCCTGGAGCAGGGACATATGAGAATATATAACCATGCATTAGTAATGTATTGCTACAAAATGGCCTGTGTGTATGGCCTGTGGACAGGCAGTCACGTATAAATGAGGAGGCTGCAGAGCCCAAATACCTAAATGCAGGCTTCTTTCACTCAGTGGTTTGTGAAGAAATTCCCGTGTGGGATCAGTGAGGGAACATATTGGTTTACCTGCAAGTAGCTGACGTTTTAATGAATGCCTAAAGGAAAACACTGGTGATAATGAAACCGCCTTGTCAGAAAGTCTTCAGCTGTCCTTCTCACCTGGTCTTGGCCTTCTCCATACAGTTTAATTGTCTTTCCCACCGAGTTTTGCTATTTTTCTGTTTCCTAGTTGAGTTGGAGGGGGGAGGTAGAAAGAGTAGAAACACAAGGGAAAAGACTAAGTGGAAAATTTACCTTTAAATTACCATAATACTAGATGATAAATGAGTTTATGTAAAAAGATGCCTACTCTAGAAACAGTGACATTTTTGCATTGCACAATTAGTTTGTGGAGTGTGGGTGTATGTGGACCTGGGTACCTCTGAAGTGCAAGGGTGGTATTTTTATAAATGTCAGTTTTACCTCTCTCTCTGTCGTGGACTTATATGGTTTTCAGGATCTGGTACAAATTTGCAGAAAAGTAAACTGGACATACACAAGTGAGGCTACTTAATGTCTGGCAAATCTGCAGAACTAGTCTCTGCAAGCGCTGGAGGATTTTGCTTGTGTGTGGATTTAGAGGATTCAAAATTAGGTCCTAATAGCTTCCCCTGGGCGTGACTTATCTGCAGCGCAGCCATTTCCAATATCTTCTCAGCCTCTGCATAATTCTTATTTTCTCTGTACCAGCCTCATGTCATAGGCTGCTTGTTATGACTGACCCATCCTGCATATCTTCATTGGGAAATACTTTGTATAGTAGAAACATTAAGGGCTATCATCAAGGTTTAACCAAAGGTTCCAAGGTGGACATGGAAGCATTTCCCTAAGAGCACTAGCAGAATGTAGCCCGGGTCACCTGAGAACAACTATAATCGCCTGAATGAGTGGAGTAACCAATTTCAGCAATACACCTAGAAAGAAGAAACAGAGATGGCCCTGCTCACAAAGATACTTTCACAATTAACATGGTGATGGTCTTCCTTGTAGCTCAGGAAGGAGGCCATGTAGCACTGCTAGGGCCTGAGGTAGACCATTGCACTTGGTGCTCGGACAAGTTGAAGTCTGGCCAGAGGAGAGAACCAGTTGCTGCTCTCCTTGTGATTAAAGACAGTTGACAGTCTCTGAGGCCAACAGCACTCTCTCTCATTAAGGTCTTTTCACGAATTATTTTGAAGATACATTTTTTTATTGTTATACATTTGAAGTTATTTGATAAGTCACAGATTTCCATTTAGCTTGTTGCAGAAGGATTCCTAAAGGAAACTATTACAATTCTTTGTTCTTAAACAAATTCAGTGTGTTCTTTATCTCGCAGGAAGCTGATAATATGATAGGTGCAGCTTTAAGGACTAATTATACTAAATAGCAGGGCATAACTCAAAAGAGAGTTTACATCTATTATGTAGAATTCCCTAAAGAAACATTAGAAAATTTACATGCATTGATTGCTAGTTAGCACTAGAAAGATGTTTAGGAGTTGACTTCACCAAAGCCACAATTGTTTGCATTAGCGGGCAGGCAGCATAAGCTAACTGATAAGGATTCGGTGATATAATGCAATTAATACAGTTATGTCTATTAATTAGTGCTTTGCAACTGTCAAAGAAGATGCCTGTTAGGAGTCAAACTTATTTGGCTGATTAAAAATTGGAATCCATCTTGTAAAACTGAGATGGACTTCCCTTTGATCTAATTAAAGGAAGAGTTTGCATACACAAAACTTGTGCCTCTCTGACATAAATTAACATATTCATAGATGAGATGGATGGGTATTTTGCAATTAACATGGGACAAGAATAAAGCCCAATTAGTAAACATGCTTTCTTTATTAACTTGCAGGTCAAGCTCTGTTTTCTTATAAACCAATAGTGATAGAAGAGTGTAAAAATTTTTTTTCAAAGAAAATTTATTGACTCTGAAATTCCATGGCACTCTATCACAGAAATGTGACCCATTTCTTCATTTCCAGACACCTGTTAGCTAGCTCATGATCAGAAGTGTACACAAACTGCTGTTTTCTTATGCCCAACTGGAGAATTTCAGCCGGGAGCAGGTTTATGGGTTTCCTGAAAGAGTCCAATTTTGCACATATAATCCTAAAGGCATTTTTACACTGTAGACACAAAATGGCTCTCTTGATCCTTCAGTGGATCTGCCTCTTTCAATGTTGTGCCTTTGCAATTCTCATCCTATGGATTTCCTGGTTAGTTTTCCAACCTAAATGAAGCAACTTAATCTACTATAAATGTCTACCTTCAAAACTAGTTGTTGATTAGAAGCATATTATGTTCCCTTTATTTATTATAGTTCAAATAGTTCCTACAACATGATGCCAATACTCTCACTTCTCAATTCCCTGGCCCCACACCTCATCCTTCCGGCTTTCTAGGCTTCTAATAAGAGAATCACATGGACTTGCCTCCAATCCCTAGAGCATGCCAGGTCCTGACTGGATGCCAAGTCAGGACACCCAGGAGGCTGAGAAGGTTCCAGGTTGAAATAAATGTTCCAGGGTCCATCTTACATGGTCTCAGGGTAGAGGTTAGTTAGTTTAAGACTGCCAAGATCCCCCAGGCACATACAATCTAGTAAGGGTACTATGCATCTGAGAAAATTCACATCACAGAAGATGCAAAGTAAGTTTACAGTCGTGTGTACATAAAACAGAGTTTATTCTCATATTATTATTAATGATTGTATTATTTTCCATACGTACAATTGTAAACCTACTTTTGCCCAACCCTTTATATACCAAACAGCTGTTTAGCACAGTTACATGAATGCATTCTTGATTTTTATTTACTTCCCACCCAGACACCATTACTGATCGCTACACTCTGCATCAGAAGGCATTTGTTACTCCTACATTTCTTTTCTAAAAGCTACTCTCTCATTTCTTTGATTTCCTATCATATATTAGTATGTGATCTCTGCCACAAAAGGTCTTTATTGTTCCTGATTGATTTTTGCTTGCTGAAATGATCTTATCTGAATCCATAGGGAGACAAAATTTGTCATCTCTAGCTTCAACCACCTACAAATGCTTAGAAAAATATCTGGACTTCTGTGTGCCTCAGTTTCTTCATCTATATATACAATGAGGATGACAGTGGTACCAACTTGAAGTGATGTGTTTAAGAAATGGAATGGAGCCGAAACCGGTTTGGCTCAGTGGTAGAGCGTCAGTCTGCGTACTCAAAGGTCCCAGGTTGGATTCCGGTCAGGGGCATGTATGTTGGTTGCCCACATCCCCTGTGGGGGGTGTGCAGGAGGCGGCTGGTCGGTGTTTCTCTCTCATCAACGTTTCTAGCTCTCTATCTCTCTCCCTTCCTCTCTGTAAAAAATCAATAAAAATATATTTTAAAAAAAGAAGAAGAGAAATGGAATGGAATGCCTGGCACATTATTTGCTACTTTAGTAATGTTAGCTATTGACATTATTATTTGAAATGTCCAAGGGGCCTACCGTGGCATTTGACATCTCTTCATTTTTCAATAAATCCATTTTTAATAACTAATTCCTGGACTGACAGAACCTAGATATTTTGGGGTAGAAAGAACAACATATTAGTCAGATGAGTGTTCACTGGGTATGAATTAGTACTCTGTGCTGAAGTTTGGAGTAGAAGTGCCTCTTCTCAGTCATTTGTCTGTATCAGGGGCAACAGAGCGGCTCTGGTGGCAGTTAGAGCCACACCTGACATAGGTGTGAGGTTCCTCTAGTGAGTTAGTTGATTAGCCCTGTGCTTCCAGAACATACCCATATGGCTTATGTTCATTGAGGAGAACAGCTTTAAGAACAGACATTTTTATACCACAGTTTAATTTTTCTACTGAGTAAGAAAAACTTATTTCTACTGAAGTCTGCTGCCGATCAGAATATTCTTTTGAAAATATTTCAGGACAGGGGTCAGGATAATGTCATACGAAGTTTCCAACCTCTTAACAGACATGAAATATTCATAGATTTCTATTCAGATGTGCTCCTTCCATGGCCTCAGCCCTCCTCTTTACATTCCAAATTCAACATGAAAGTTTATCTTTAGGTAGCCAACCTTTTTTCAGTGATAAAGGTCAATTATGACCTTGCTTTACTGACAGTTATCGCTGCTACCCAGGATTCACGTAATATATCCAGTACTAGTGCACTGTGAATAAATGTGACTAAGAAAAAAAAATCACACGGGTAAATTTTATATGCAAAGTGAGAAAAAAGCATCAACTTTCCCCTGCTGTTACCTTTATTTATTTGAACAAATGTCATGAGAAAAAAAAAGAGCCTTCGACTTAATCTTCCTCAATCAATGTCAGCCACATTACTACTTAATGGGAGTTTATACTGCATAATATTATTTTCTTTGTATGAACCACTTCCTGACACCTTACATTTAGTTAAATGATTTATCCATGTACATTTTACATGGGGATAAATATGAGTAATGGTTTTTGCTTATATTGAGTGGGATAAGGAAGCAACTCTAAAATACAAAGTCAATTGGCTCAGCCACTCGGGCCCTGATGTCAACAGGAGTTCCTTGTGTGCACAGAGAAAGTCTGACTGAACAGTAGTGGTAACATGCAGGATAACATATATCTATGTATTTCTTCATAAGAGCTAACAAAGCCCTCTCTCCACAGTGCATTCTTATTTACCACTAAGCAGGGGCTTTGGATGGTATGTATACCATCACATGGACACGTCTCTCTTCCTCTTGCTGTGTTAACTTCAGCTAAAGGTTACTGCCCAGCTGTGAAATTTACACACGTGGGCTATAGGGTTTGGTTGATAAGTGACAGAATAATGCTTGTGTCAAAAACAATTTTTTTGGTCCGTGTATAGCTTATACTTTTATAAATGTGGAGCAAGTTATTTTATGATTTCTTTTTTAGGTCACTAGCTGGAAACCTACCTAGTTTGAGTTTAAATTTGTAAAAATGACAATTCCCCAGGAAAGATGCCCAACCTGGAAATTGTTTAGAGCCTGTGATCTGACGTTTGTCACTTATAGAGACATTTTTTTTTTTTTACTTTTTTTACCCAAGGTTGGATAAAAACCCATCCGTTTTGTTGTGTTATCATTTATAATTCATTTCATTGTGTTTGTTTTCTTGCTTTTTTTAATTAGAAAATGAATTAGAAGTATTTGTTGGAAGGAAAGTAGCAGCTCTTTCCAAAGGAAGTTTCTGTGTGCTGTAACGAGACACACACACAATCCAAACCGCATCAGAGAGAGGTTCAGCCAGTTCCAGTCTCCGCTCCTTGGCCACGTTTACTCCTCACGACTCCTCCTGGAGCTTCAGACCGTTTCCTTCTTGGCTCACAATCAACTGGAACAAGCCGAGATGAAGTAAGGCCTAACATTGACACAAACTTGACCAAGCAAAACTATACTTGGAAAGGAATATATGTCTCTTTTTGAACAAAAATTTTCTCTATTTATAAATTTCTTTTCTTTGAAGTGGATGCCTTCAGTGTACCCTGGAAAGCACAATGTGAGTGCCGACCACACGGGAGAGCCTTGTGGTCCCCATCCAGGCAAAATTGATGCTCCTGCATCGGGATCCTCACCACAGGGTTCTCATACCTCTAGTTAACACTCTTCATCCCTCCTTCATTGAAAATTGATCGTCCACATGTCTGGCTCCTATCCTTGACCCATGAGCTCTTTGGTGGCCAGTTCCATGTGTCTGTGTATTAGTGTTTACCCTCCACTCAGCCCCTGAAGCAATGCTATCCTCTTCTACAGATGTCTTATGTGGTCATTCTTTCTCTGCCTTCTCCAACTGGATTTAGATCTTTGAAGGAAGGCAGGGAATGTATCTTATCTTATTCACCTTTCGATTCCCTGGCCTCATAATAACCCAAGGACAGAGTAAATAGTTGCTGAATAAATGAGTGAACAACTAAACAATTTCTGCCAGCTTTCTCCAAATTCTTTGGAGGAGCCCCAGGTCCCCTAAAACACCCTCATGTAAGAACCACACAAAGAAAATATCACAGAACGTTATGAGTCACTCCTTCCTTAGATCAGTCCTCTCTGGTCTGTGTTTACTAACTTTACGTCCTGAAATTCCATGCTCTGCCTCAGTGCCACCAAAGTTCTTCGTTTTGAACACAATGCACTTGAGAACTTGAGATGGAGCTGCCACTTCTCCAGCTGGGGGTTCAGCAGATTCACATGAACAGGTCTTTGATCCTTATTTAGCTCCTCCAAGGTGGCCAAGCTCAAGGCCGCTTACCTTCTCTGTACTAGTAAACAGAGGCTCCTCCCCCTCATTCCTTACATCCTGCTCTGCTCTGCTCTGTGGCAACGAGGCACGCTTGAGAATAAAATCATCTTTGTTGTTCAGCTGTAGGAAATGCAAGAGTCATTTTCTAAAGGACGCAAAAAGGACAGCGGACTGGAACTGTGTGAGTCTGCAGAGCCATCCGCTCATTTCATGGGGCAGCAGCGTTTCCGGGGAAGCCGCGCTGGCGAGCCGGGAAACCACCCAGCTGAGGAAACCAGGTAGCAGAGAGTTAACACACTTGCTCATTGGTTTTCCCAGATCCTATTTTAATTTGCTCCCTCTTTTTGGACAGCTCTGTGAAGGCAGTCTGGTTCGCTGCCTCGCCATACTAATGAGACTCATCCATCTGCCTCTGTCATTGCCAGCCTCTCCTTTCTGCTGGAAGTCAGAGATGAACGCTCAGGACAGGTCCTTTCTAGGCTGCAGTACTTAATCATTTCTAAACACGCTAGATGGCCTCAGGCAGTGAAGGCAACAAGCATTTAACCCAGGCTTGGCAGCTCCAGCTTCCCCACTCTGCCTGTGAGCTCTGATAATGAAAAGTTGCTGCGCTTTTACTCTCCACTTAACCAGATGCTCTTTGCTTCTTGGGGCAAAAGGTTAAATAGATATAAGAACCCGTGCTAGTTTTGAAGGCTTTTATTAGCAGTCCTTACAGTACTGGGAGAAGAGGATGCTGTTGTTCCTGATCCACGTGTCCCTTGGGACTCCTGTTTAGGCTGTGTGCTTGCTTTTTGCTGAAGGAACCATGCCTTTCCTCTTCATGCTTTTGTTGTTGTTTTGTGGCGCAAGAGTTAACACAGGCAGGTTGGAGCTCTGCCACTTAATTGTTTAATGTGCAGTTTTATGAAAAGAATAGACCAAGAGAACAGTACCAACATTGCTTGACTGTGGCAACACCTTTATTAACAATGTAGATGAAACTTTTTTTTTTTTTTTTTTACCAGAGTGGCCAAGGCCTCTGATTTATTTTTCCACTCCATCTCCTGCTCCATATGTCTGTGGAATCTTCCTTTTTCCCAGAGCTCATGTTAGTGTAAAGCAATTGTCTGGGATGTGTAAGAATTAAGTATCCCATCATTCAGGCTAGACATGCAATTAGAAGAGTTGCACTAATTTCCACTGCTGAGACCCTGTCACTTTAATTTATCCTTACTTTCCTGCATTTAGGCCTTCTCTGGTTGGAGGCCAAGGATTTTATATCGTTTCAGCCAGCGGTACTTTGATAGGAACTAGAGTATATATAAAGTTTTTTGGGGGGAAGTCGGGAGGGAGGGGGGAGATACCTAAAACAGAGAGAAATAAAAACTTTGTGTGAAGAAACATACCTTCTCTAATTCTGCCATGCTGTCAACAACAGTTAATCCAAAAAAGGTTACTGAGTTATAATACCAACATCATTTCTTCAAGATTGTTTCCTTCTGATGTTATTGATAAAACATTATTTTCTGTTTTTAACAAACAACATGTAAAAAGGTTACTATTTTTCTGTTAGCTTAAATCAGTGATTGGCAAACTCATTAGTCAAAAGAGCGGCAAACCACGACTCGTGAGCCACATGTGCCTTGCGAGCTGCAGTTTGCCGACCACTGGCTTAAACTATCATTTTGAAAGTAATGCTTAAGTTTAATTACTGACTTTTTTCTTCAGTCTATACAGCTATGGTCAGAATGTCCAACTAGTTTTCTAGCCACCATCAAAATCAACTTTATGTAAGTTTCAGACAAGCATAACTCAAAAATGCATGAAATGTTCCCATGAATAGTTAAAAAATGTCTCTTTCTAAACATTTCTTCATAGAGACATGATAAAGCCTCTACGGGCCAGTTACCAGGCTTTCCTGTGCCTTTCATGCTTTCAACCAGTCCCTATATCATGAAAACCACACAGAGCCAAAATTAAATTCACCCTTGGTTTATGGCAGAATTCAAACTTCAAGCAACTCTAAATTCACGTATCCAACTAGGGCTAAACTTGGCATGATTTTGAAATAAAGACATGAAAAAGGTGAAATTATAAAGTGAGTTTGCATTGAGAAAAATATTGGAAACTTTATGCAGAAGGTTGCTTTACAAACTCAATTTTAAACAATTAAAATACATTCATGACCTGATTCTTTGGAATGGAGACTGACAGGTTGAAAACCTTGACCCTAGATCTCTCTCTTGCTCACATGAGAGTTTCTGAGAACATCTACAAAGAAAATTTAATAATTTTTATATGTTTTTGTTAGTCTCACACTAAGTATGATTCTTCAATATTTTAAGACAATTTTATATATGATATCAATTCTAAAATATATTATGTGTGTTCATGTGTTATCATGTCATGAACATAACAAATATGTTATCTATAAGCACATATTCCTACTTAAAATATATATGTATATATCCAGAAATATATTTGTTGAAGTTTTATTGATTCGTAATAATTCTTGAAATATCTGTAATTTGGTGATTATACACAAAGAGTGGGCAGTAATATATTAAGATCTGTTAAATTGATAAACAAAAAGTCTCCATTTATATCCCACTAATAATACTTATGGTTAAATATTTCCTCAACAGCAAAGAAAAGTCTAATTAAAAGTAGAGAATTTACTTATTATATCTGGAAGAGAAACACAGAACTTTGGCTGTGAGTTACTTATCAAAGATGAAATAATCAATAGGAAATCCACATGTTGTTATCTTTAGTAGTTAGCTTATGTAAATTATTTTAGAAGTAAAACACACTAGAAACGTAGAACATAAATGACACAAAAGCGATTGCTTCTAAGAAGGATGTTATTGAAAGTTCTCCAAGACATTTGAAGCTCTTAAAAATCAATGGACTAATTAAAAATGGGAAAATATGGGAGCAGAAGGAAATAAAAAGACTGGATGTGGAAAATATTAGATTTCCCTGAATAAGCTTAGAACCAATAAAGAACCTCAAAAGTGAGAAGAAGAAAAAAATAAAAGAGAAAGAAGAAGAAGAAAAAATACCTTAACTTCTTATCTTGGACCTCAACAACAACAAAAATCTTATTTTATTTTAAAACACACATAAGAATGAATTCCTATCTCTTCTTGTATTGAATGCTGTTTGCCTTTGCCTCAGACGTGGCTCTCAGGCCCATTGGATAAACAGAAATTGTGTACTTGAACATGCTAATATCATTCTCAATTCCTCAGGCACAAGGCTGTGTTACAGGGATCATTGTTTTATAACAAAATCCTTTAGGTACTTGCAGAAATTAAACAGGCGGGACCCTAGGCCTCACCTAATTCAATATTAGCAATTTGAAGGAGAAGATATGCAGGTAACATTTGCCCTTTTAAATCTCCAATTAGCAACACAGATGTATATAGTCCTTCTCTACTCTCTATTTGGGCATTCTCTGACATTAAAATCCACCATGTATCAGATGGGCTGGAAGCAATGGTGAGAAGTGATCCAGACAGTTAGTCAGACAGCCAGTTAACAAATATTTATCAAGTGCCACAGGGTCCACAGCTTGGTACCAAGCAGGAATCTATCCCCCTGCCTTGAGGGGCATCTGCACATCCACTATGGCAGGCACATAAGGTTTGATTGGCACTGTCTTGTGATTTTCCTTATTCAATAGCTTGTTAGTGTCTAATGGACTAAACAAACATCTCAGCACCATGTAACACAACTCTATGCAGTATGTACATATGTGTGTCTATATGTGTGTATGTATAGATAGATACATAAAACTTGGCATCTTTTCCAGGAGATATGCCAAGATATATTCACAGCTTTATATACACATGTAATTCATGTATTTCTGTGCATATGACAGTCAGGGGAATATATCTAATCAGTAGGACTTATTTTATTCCAGATGTTTTTTAATCGTATTTTTTTTCACTATTCACTAATAAAAAAAATCACCATAGTTATTATACTTGGACAGTTTGATTGGTCTTTAATCCCAAATCTCATCAAAAGAAGGGACATGGAGTATTTTATGTTCTCTGGAATGTGACAAAAATGTTGGCATATCACCTACTTGTGAGACACCATACACAGAAAGTCCATTTTGTTCAAAGCAAGCTGTAAGCCAATTTAAGAGGCTTTATTTTTGATGATTTGAACTTCTATCTTCTAAATTTACTTTTCAATATTCACCTCTGACCAGCTTTTCAATGCTCTCTCTCTCCTCTTGTTTTCCACATGTAAAGGCTGGAAGTCTTTGTCCTGTCCAGCTTAGGAGCACACAGACCAAATGCTGGTTTTTCTCAATTCTTTTCACTGTGTCCTTCCACTCAGTCTTCAAATCATCACCATCACACATACACAGTGATTGCACACACATATCCCTCTTTCACCAAGAGCCATGTGGTCTCAAAATTCTGCTATTTCTTTTACAAGTATCTTCAAAAGTCACACTGTCTACTAAGATCTTACTCCCAAATGAGTGTTTCCTGATAGTTGGATTTCTATCTATCCCTCTATACCTATTCTTACTGTCTTCATCACTTTCAATCATTTAACCAAGAACAGTTATGAATAATGACTATAAAAAGAATTTATTATCTGTGACGAGCTCTTGGGTTAACTTTTTTTTTACTCTTTTATTCTATTCCAAAGCCATCTAACTTGTTCAGTTTCCAAAGCTCTCCCACTGGTTAGACTGCTCCCCCGCTCTCCAGGCCACAGCCTTATAAAACATATTTGTTCTCTAACTATGGTTCACTGTCGACCAAAGACAGCTGCTCCTCCTCTTCTCCTCAGTGCATCAACCTCACCAGTCTGGATAGCAAGAATGAAGGTTGTCATTTTCCTGATAAGTCTTCACTGAACAATTACTCTTCTCCAATTATCTTCACTTTGTATTTAAATTCTGAAAAAAATATTTTTTTAAGTAATTTCAGAGAGGAAAGGAGAGGGAGTGAGAGAGAATCATTGATTGGCTGCCACCTGCATGCCCCTACTGGAGATGAGCCTTCAACCCAGGCATGTATCCTAAACAGAATTGAACTATGATCTCCTGATTTGTAGGTCGGTGCTCAACCACTGAGCCACACAGGTTGGGCTTTAAATGATTCTTTGAAAGCAGGAAGCAGAAATAAAAATTGGGAGCTAATCTCAGGAAGCTAACTGTGGGCGTCGAAGAGGATGTGCATCGTGCATGCTCCTGTGAGCAACTTGAAGACAGAAACTGTGCTGTAGGGTCTTGTTTTATTACCTAGGTTTGAACATGACAGCTCAACAAATATTAAACGACCATGCTGATAATTACCTGAGTGCCACAGTGAGAGCTCTGTTTGAAGACTACTGTAAAATAATGATCCCTATCAAGAAAGCAGTTTTTTTTCTGATTCATTGCAAATAAACTTTGCTATTCTGATATAACTCATATTGACTAAGCAAAGACGAAGCTGAAAACTGTTGCTAAAGTGAACTAACTGGGAAACGTTTAATTAATCTAAGAGACAACAGGAACTAACCCAGGCCAGTCAGGGGAAACTAGAGTTCGAATTCTGCCCCCAGTATTCTGTAATCTTGGTTGGACAAGTTACTTCATCTTTGTCTCCCCAACCTCAGTTCCTTATATCAAGAAGGAAATAATATCTGAACACTAAATGTTAATGTGTTTAAAACATCCAGCAGATTGCCTGATCCAGAGAAGGCACTGAATAATTGGAAATTATTGGTGGTTCTTAAAGGAAAACAATTTCGCAAATTTAAAATAAATCTTTTTTTATTTCTCTGAGAGTTTATGAGTGAGACAGGTTGGAGTGGATGTATATAAAAAAGGAAGAGGAGGAGGGTGGCTCTATGGCTGAAACCAAGACTAGTCAGTGCCCAAGCTGAGGAAAAAAGTGATTAGGCCCTTAACCCCTAGCTCACCTCAAATATAGGCCATCAAAGTCTGAGGAACATTTGCACTCCAACTTCAGATGAGATTGGTGAGTTTAAAAGAAAGAGGAGAGTAAAAATTAATGAATAATGATAAGAATAATTATTAGGGAGAAAGATTTCAAACTTCTCTAAGAGTTTACTTGAAACGTTGACAATGAAGTTTTAGTATGAAATACAGTGCCGGGTTAATACTATTAAAAACCTCACCATTTTTAAAAATGTAAACTCTATTTGTGTGATTAAGAATGGCTAGTCATGTTTTAATTCAATGTTCTTTGTTAGAAAGCTACATAAGATACTGTATAAACAATGTTTAGAAAAAGTTGTTAGTGTGTCTAATTTAGTATTCTTTTTTTATAAGGAAGATGAACTTGAAAATTAAATTGATAAAAGAAAACCAAAGGTAACATTCTGATTCATACTTGAAACAACGACAAAAAGAATATCTGCTAAACTGCTTCTATTGAAAGTTCATCCATTAGACATAAATATCCATTCAATATCTTGCAGTTTCCAATTTTGGTCCTATATTACTGGTAGATTCAGTCTTGTTTGCTATTGAAGCAGGTCTGTCAAGATTAACCATTTTATATTAGGTCCCCATTAAGATTCTGTTACTTCATTTTAATTTCTATAAACTTAAATGGGCTTTGGCATACGTTTGGCATAGATTTTGTACACTGGACTTATATCATAGCAAATTGAACCTTTGTGGTCAAATGGTTTATTTTTTTGTTTGTTTGTTTTACTTTGATTATAAACATTTCAAACAGATACAAAAACAGGAAGAATAGTAAAATGAATGTTCATGTAACCATTACTCAGTTGCAGCTATTATTGGTTTATGGCTAATCTTGTTTCATCTATACTCTCACCTATTCCCAACTTCCCACACCCTCAGATTGCTTTGAACAAATTGCAGGCATCATATATTTTCATCTGTAAATATTTCCATGCCAATGAGTCCAAAAGAAAGAAAATATTCTAAACATACTACAATACCTCTAACAAGTCTATAAAACAAAAGTTTCACAGTTTCTTCTTATCCTTTTCCTAACCCCTGAAGTGACTAGTACTGATCATTGCACATCGGAGATGCCCAATCTATGTCTGTAGCTTACTTTGATTTTATTATTTCTCACCACAGTAAATCTAGCACCCTTTCCTCTACAGTGTCTCTAGCCTATCAACATGTAGATGGAGTGCTCTGGGAACATAACCATCTCATCTGTGCCTCTGAACTTACTGACAAGAATTGAGGACTGGTCAACAGTCCCCTCTTCCAACTGACCTGGCCAGACTGCATGACAGCCAGCTGAATGTCCTTAAATGTGTTCCCAGCTTGGGGGTTGGTCTACATGATAGGCACAGACTTTGGGGGAAAAAAATCAATATTTTCTCCAAAGCATCAAATGCAGTACTTTGTAAAAGGAAAAAATGCTTAGTAAATATCATAAACTGACTGATCATTTAGAGAAGTGGTTTAATATTATAATATTATAATACTTGGTTTTAAATTGGCTTTAAATTATGGCCTTACCATTAATTGGTTTTAAATTCTGGCCTTACCATTAATTCCCTGCTTAATCTTTGGAAGTGATGTTCTTATAAATGTAATAACAGGATATGAGGGTGTGAGGGATCTGATTTGTAGCATTTGCCCATTTTTCTGGTGTAAATACTCCCTTCAAGTTCAATTTCAAGTTACTACCATGAAGTCACTGAACCTGTGAGCTGGGAAAAGATAAGCTCAATTAGCCATCTCAGGTCATTACAGGATCTTCGGTAAATCATACAAATTCTCTAATCCCCAAATTCATAAATTTTAAAATGGGGAAAATAATAGTACTTCCTTCATTGTGTTATTGAGAGGATTAAACAAAATACTGCATGCAAAGTTGAATTACAGTGCCTGGAACTTATAATGCTTATTATGCACTGAAACAAGGTTAGCCTTTTCTATTATTAAGCAGAAATTAAAGCCAAATATCACCAAAGATTTAAAATAATAATAATAATAATGCTTTTAAAAGAACTTTTGACTATCCCTATACATTTTTACCAAGTAGGATTCCTGAATGGTTATCTGCAATATTTCTAAACATTAAGACAAGAAAGTAATATAACACCATCAAGTTACCCAGAGAGAGCATGTGACTTTATTCAGCATATTGGCATTAAAAATGAATTCAACCACAACAGTTCATGGTTAAAGGGGATTTAAATCTCTGGGCAAAGCCACATTTCACTCTGATTTCCACATCCTCAGCAGTACCGTCCTGGACGCACTACAATTGCTTCTTCCCTCTCTTTGCCCTCAGCCCTGGCCTGGCTGCAGCACTCCTGCGATACAGCTGAGGAGGCTTAACAATATGTTCCATTTGGAACCTAAAATTCTGTGTATGATCATTTTTGACCCAAAAGTACGATTCCAGTGGTTAAGAAATGGACATGAAGTGTGTGTTTTTAAAAAAATACAAAATCCATAATCCGTGAGGAAGTGACATTTGCATTTGCTCATTTTCCTCTTTTAAAGCACTTTTCTCCAAATGTGACAGTCTTAAATCCTTGCGAGTTACTGGAAGCCCCTGGCGGTTTATTCTCTCCCGGCTCCCAATCTTGGTCTTCCCTCTGCTCCAGCCTGGGGTCTTGCTTGCTTCATGTAGCACATATCTCCCCCCTTCTCAGAAACTCAGAGGATGATTTCATCAATAACCCAAGAATGGGGGGGCGGGGGGTGAGCTCCATGCTGAACCCAAATCTCCACAGGGCAGGTAGGGGAGGGCGTAGCACATCAATCCTGCCAGGCTGCCTGCTTTAATTAGCTGTCCTGCAGAGTAGAGTCTAACACCTAGACTAGTTTACTTACTGATGGTACAACATCAGTACCTTAATCAATAGGTGTGAGCTAGAAAGAATGATGCCAACATCATACCCATGAGAATAAAGGGTTAGAGGAAAGCGCACTTCGTGAATTAAGAGGAAAATGTATCAAATGGAGTTTAATCCTGACACAGCGCCCTCTATCTAGGGGTAGGAAAAAAGTCTTAGAAATGCAACTCTTAGTGTTTCCCATGGAGACTCTTCAGGCAATAAAATAATACTTGTGAAAAGGGATTCCCTCTGGTCCTCTCAAGGGAAAAAAATAATCCTTTCTGAAAATAGTTTTGTCTAACCATGGATGGTGTGATTTATGAAGACTTAACCTATCTAACATCATTTTCAAGTTTTTCCATAAAGAAAAAGCTCACCAGATAAAGAAAAATGCTCAAGGACAGCCATGCAAGAAGCCAGGAACCCCAAGGGATACCGACAAGGTGCCCTTTTTCTGAAAAGCATTATCTCAGTTCCACTTTTGCAGTCACCTCCTCCTTTAATATGTCCCCAGGACTGCCCCCCAACTCCCAATGGGACGGCTAGGACTTCTCTGCGATGTCTCTAATTACGGTTTGAAGAAACCATTTGTGCCATTTGCTATTGTTATTCCAGCTCCCTTTCTGTTGTCAAGAAAGAAAATGCATCCATCACTTTTATTACCACACAAAGCCAGCCAGGGTTCTCTGAAGCCATACAGCCTCCATTTAGCATTTTTTAAAGTCAGATCTGAAAATCTGGCACCCAAATATCAATATCTGAACATTCCGTTTCCAGACGAGACATAAATCTAACGTAGTCGCCCCGCACAGCAGTGAGCTAAGTCTTGGACTGTCGCTTTGGCAGGGAGAGGGCATAATCAGGACACCTCCACCCTACCCTCATTTTGCTTTATGCGCAGACAGATCCTCATTTGAAAGCACCTGGTGGCCCAGCGTCCATGTGCCTTGATCACTGCTGAAATGTGCACTTCGGTACGTACCGAGAGACAAAGGAGCTGCTTTTTACTCCCAAGCCCTTTGCTACTTAAATAAAGTTATTGGCTGCCTAATGAATGTTAGCTGCAGTACTCCCTGTGGTCAGCGGGGCTGTTGTTTAATGAATTGCTTAATGTGCTTGATTACTGTTACAATGTTGAATGAGGAAAAGGCAAGAGAGATTTGAAAGATTCACTGGAGGATATGATGAAAATGAATTGGATCAATAGGAACTTTTTTGCTCATCTCTGAACGGCACATTATGGGCTGTATTGTTAGAGTTGGGGGATAATGCAATTTTGTGGCTTGTTGTCTTTTTATAACTCACGAATATAAATCTCCTTCGACAGTGAGTTTTAGGGCTGGCCTTCCCAGAGTTATAAATGATCCCCAGACTCTAGCCCTGGTTACTTACATGGACAGATAAATTAATTAGAAAAACTTTTATGCCAATTACTTTATGCCCTTGGCTTTCATATGTTTCTGAAGAGCAGCAGCTAATTAAAGATATGATTCATAATTACTGGTCGATCGGGTAGTTGAGTAATGGAATCAGGAACTGTTCCAAAGAAAATTATCCATCACATCATTGCTAATTGTTACATAATACATAAGGATGTAGAATTCAAATAAAAAATTACTCACTTTGAAAGGTTCATTCAGTTTTTTCAGATTTAACAATTATAAACATGAAGCGAGTTCTTGCAATGCTGTATCGTATAGTGAGTTGGTGTTTTTTACATTTTTTTAAGTAAATGCTTCCCCTGAATGACTTCAGAAAACAAGGCCCAAGTGACTCCTTCGATGATTAGTAATCAATGAATTCGTTCTCTTTCTTATGAAAAGTTCAAACTAAAGAAGGAAAGAGTGGAAATCCATTGGCCTTCCTTCTAGCCTCACCCTTAGAACCAGCTGAAACCCAGTGAGCTCAAGTGGGAGGAGCTCCTCAGGACCTCCCATTGGCAGGCATAGGGTTAGCAAATTCCCAGGCCTAAGAATGTCAATAGTTAGAGAATACTGCAATCTTCCCAAAGGAGACCGTTGTCAAAGTTTACATTTGTCCCAGATCGGTCCTAGTTTAGGGTAAGTAAGGCTCTTTGTTTGAAGGGAAGGCAGGACCAGACCAGGGCAGATAATCTCACATACAACAGAGTTTTATGAGGAAGGAGGGGAGGCCCCCAGGAACGGGCTATGGCTTGCATTGGGTAGAACTAGGGCCTTGAATCTGTGAGTATTCTATTAGCAAGTAGCTCCTGATTGGCAAACATGGCCTTCCATACATCCTGAACACCTGCCTCAGAAAATGCTTTCCTTCTTACCCCCTCTCCAGATTTCCTTGCCTTCCTCCCTTTTCCTTTCTGATTCCCAACTTCAGTTCCAGTGACAATCTATGGTGGTGGTGAGTGTAGAGACAGAACAAAAGTGGACAAGAGCCCTAACCAGTTTGGCTCAGTGGATAGAGCATCAGCCTCCAGGATCCCAGGTTTGATTCTGGTCAAGGGTATGTGCCTTGGTTGTGGGCACATCCCCAGTAGGAGGTGTGCAGGAGGCAGCTGATCAATGTTTCTCTCCCATATATATTTCTAACTCTCTATCCATCTTCCTTCCTCTCTGTATATTTAAGTGGACAAGAGAAGACTAAGGAAATAGAAAATCAAGGTTGCAGGCCACTTCTCTCGTTTGCCATTGCTCAGTTAGTTGCGGTTTTGTTAAAGAACCCCTCATCTCAGTCTCACTCCTCCCACCCCAAACCCACTGCCTAGATCCTGTGATAGAATACGTAAGGCACAACGATGGGTGGTCTATGTTTTCATCTAGTCAGGAAACCTTTATTGCCAGTGTCCTGGGGAGAAGGAGAAGAGGTGAGGTCACCAGCTTAAGTCCCTCTTGGTCTCCCAGAGCAGCAAAGCGAGAAGTACCCTGATGAGGCCTCTGGGATTTCAGGTAGAGAATGGGAGACAGACCGCGTGCTGTGCCGCCAGGGACTTCAGATATAAAGATCGCTCTGGTGAGACAGAATTAATTAGTCAGCAGAGCCTTTGCTTTTCTTAAGACTCCTTGAAAAAAGGATGGTCTTAATTTTCATTTGAATGTTGGAAGAAACATGGACCAAAGCATGGAGGCAGGTGGTGATGTGCACTAGGAGCTAAAGATGGCTTAGCCTGGCACAGCCTGGGGAAGAGGAGGCACATAACTACAGCCGGAGAGGGTGCACAAAAGCCAAAACCAAAGCCCACAGTATAGAAGACCACAAGCATTTATCATCAAAACTAGGAGTGTAGGAGCTCCATGCTATTCAAAAGCTGGTTATGAGACAGAGCTGTCAGCTGACCCAGGTGGAAGGAGATGCAGGTGACCTTGGGCTGGCCTCCACTGAGGGGGAGATGTGAGTAAACACTCACTGTGGGAAACTAGTGTGTGTTCTTTTTCTACAGTGAAGCGAGTGGACGTCACATGCATTCAATCTTTAATTAGAAGAATACTTCATGTTTTTCTTCAGGGCAGATCACATTTATACTACAAGTAGGTAAGAGTTCTCTAGTAGCTGGGAGGCAAAGACCTCAGGGACCTTTAACTAAAATACCCTTCAAGGACAGGGGGTGGGACTACTTAGAGAGCAATTACTGCATAGCCAGGGCTAACGTCTCACTCTCTGGAAGAGAAGCAGCCCTCTGTTTTGAAACCGGAAATTTGCCCAAGCAGCTTCGGTTGTCTTTGTGTCAGTTTCAAAGCGTCATTACTTGGCAAGAGCAGGAAGAATCAAGTGCAAAAGAAAAAAGAAAAAAAAGATTTCAGACACGCCACCTGCTGAGCTTTCCCAATTTAACAAACTTATGTGAGGTCTGGAGAGAGCAAATGAGTGCTTTTTGGATATCACATCCAGCCTTTTCACTTAGAGGCTGTTTCCAAAGGCTGTTCTATTCCTAGCGTTACCCCAGGCAACCCGAGGGGCACCTGCATGGCACTTCATCAAATGCGCCCCAGCCCAACACCGTGTTCGAGAAACAGGACTATAAAGCCGGTGTCTCTGCACAATTCCTCAGCAGGCTGTTAATTCTGAAAACACAGTTCCGTGAATGTTAGAAACATTTTCTTTACTTTAACATGGGACCCACTTCCATATGAAGCCATTGTAAATAATGATAAAGTGAGCCACCTAGAATCACTGCCTTTATCCTATCAAAATCAGAGTTATATGAGCTGGAAGGAAGTCTCCTTATTCAGCACCCTCTTCTCCCTCACCTCCCTTCCTCGTGAAAGCATAGACTGTTAAGGTAGATGGATATGTAGCAGATACACAGATTTCATTAGTGTTCCCTCTACTCCATGTAAATGAGGAAAGTGTTGCCCATATTGTGCTCTCTGAAGGAACAGACCCCCAGCTCACCAGTGATATGCACTCAAGTAGTGCACATGCACATGGCTAAAAACGGAGTAGGGCGGGGCAATCTGTTGCCAGGATTCATGCCGAGTACTCTCTTGGTTCCTGTATCTCCAGACCTTATTTCTCATGCCAAGCTCAGATCAAACCCTCATAAGGAGGAGATGCTCAACAGAACAGGAAAGAGAAGTAGGCTACCATCTACATTATAATGGGAGGGAAGCCAGGGGCAGCCTTGAAAGCTGGACTAGGTTTCTCTCTTCACCTTTCACAGGAAGTGGCACTAGGCTTCACCTTTCAAACGGTTGATCTTTGGCCTTCAACCCAGGCCAGGAGCTGAAGCACAAGTCTTATATTCACCTCTCTGTTGGTCATTTTCAAATCTCCATGAAAGAGGGCAGTCCCTCTGACAGTAACCATTAAGGACAATTTCTCAAAAAAAAAAAAAAAATATATATATATATATTTTTTATATATATAAAAAATATATATATATTTTGAACATATATATATATATAAACTGAACATATATATATATGTTCAGTTTAGGCTTGGCAAAACCTTGGTTTATGCATTTTTTAAAAGTTGGCATTCTCTGTACTAAGCACTGAAAACTCAAGCACTATTTCTAAAGGTCCTGATGGTAGCCACTCTCTCAGTAATAAGACATGTCTCTGTGCCAAGAAGGTAAATCACAGGGAAGTCAGCGTGACCATGTTAGAACCAGTGTCATACAGTTGTTGGGGTTTGAGGTGTGTCACTCAGAGCCTGGCTACAAAGGCTGAAAGGTAGAAATTTGGCAGTTTTATCCTTCTCTGCACCCATCTTGCTGTGTGATCTAAAGATAATTATTTCACCCTCTCTATTGTGATATGCTCAAATGCAAAAGAGTTACCAGGGTTTGTTGGAATTGCTGTTTAGCACTCTCCTCTTTAAATAGTTTTCTGACTCAGAAAGTCTTGTGTAGATTGTTATTTTGAGCCAGAGTCTCCCAATGTGGAAACTCCTTAAGATTGCGTTAGGCTCTTGGAGGAATGAACTAACTCTTTCAGGCCTGTGGTGTTGTCTCTAAGCTTCTTTTGGACAATATATACATGCATTATCAACATTGACTCGGCTTGACTAGCAAGCAGAAAAGTCTTTCTATCCTCTGACCACTGGGCCTATGAGATCTCTCATCTTGGCTGCAAGTCAATAGGGCATGGTCACAAGCAACAAAGACAAACAAGTAGGAAAGAGTTAAAAACTTTGAAGAGAGCTTCTGGTGGTGGAAGCTGGTGCCTGCTAGACTCTAATTCTCTAAATTAATTCTCTGAAACCTTTCCATGTTAGTTGCAGAGGTGAGAGGCATATGATATGAATGGCAGGTGAGGAGTGTTGTGGTTTTTTTAATGCCAGTTTTCCATCAGGAAAATATTCATCACTCAATGGTCATTTTTAAAATGTTAAACTTTATAGGTTCTTAAACTTGGCTTAAAAGAAGAGCTAACCTTCCTCTTGACTTTGGAAATTCTCCTTTTACAGGCACTTAGAGTATTCCATCAAAGAATAAGCTCGGTCTTTAAATACCATCTCTATGTTGACAACTTCCAAACTCCAATCTCCAGCCTAGATTTATCTCCTGAACTCTACCTCATACACCCAGCAGTGTTTTTAACATCTTTTCTTAGATTTCCATGAACATTTCAAATTTAAGATGTTGAAAACTAAATTTCTATTCTTATCCCTTCCCAATCTGTTTTGCCCACCACCTTTCCCATCTCGGTAAATGAAAAAAAAAACAACCTTTCAATGAAGCTCAAACCCTGGAGCCATCCTTGACTCACCCCTTTCTCTCACACTTCACATCCTATCTATCAGTAAACCTGTTGGTTCAACATTCAATATTTATCAAGAATCCAAACACTTCTCCATCTCCACTGGTGTCATCTGATCTAGCCACCTTGTTTATCACCTTAATAATGACATGAACCTTCTAACTAGTCTCCCTCTTTGCACGCGTGTCCACTAAAAGTCCATTCTCAAGATGGCAGCCAGAAAAGTCCTATGAAACCTCAAGTCATGTTACTCCTCTAGCACATCTTCTGATGGCTTTCTATTTCTTTCAAAGGAAAATTCCAATTTCTCATCATGTCTACAAGGCACGACTCGCTATCCAAATTCTTTCTGGTCATGTTCCCTACCACTCTTACCTTCCCCTCACCTCTCCTTCCTATCTTCATCCTTCCCTCTTCTCCATATGCACAGTCCCTCCCAGAGACTTCTCAATGGCTGTTCTCTCTACCAGGAATATTCTTCTTCATGATATCCATGTGGCTTCTTTCTCATCTCTTTTAAGTGTTTTCTCTAATAGCATCTCCTTAATGAGGCCTACCCGGACTGAGCTATCCAAACTGAAGCTCCCATTCCCTCACTGTCCCTCCCCAATTACCTTACTCTGCTGTTCTGATTTTCCTTAATTCTTATCACCTTCCAAGTACTATAAGTGCTTATTTATTACTAGGGGCCCAGTGCACGAATGGAGTTCCTCAGCCTGGCTGGTGATCAGGGCCAATTGGGGCCATCTCTAAGCCAACTAAGAGCTAGACCCTGAATAGGGGTAGATAGAGATCTAAATGTCAGCTTTATTGTCAGTAAAAAATGTAGAGAAAAAATGGTTCAACTTGTGCCTAAAAGCAGGTGTCCTTCCATTGGCATACCCACCCCACCAGCCTATACCTTGGCACCATTCACTAAAGGGAGAACTGGGTCTCTGAAGTATATGTTTTTACCAAGCCAACTATAATAGAGAATACTGTTGAGCTGCAATAGTGAAAAAAGAGAAGGCTGGACCTGAAGGCAGGTGTGGACCGAAACAAGGTGTGCTTTTCACATGGGGGCAGGATAGAGCAGAACACACACAGCAAGGCAAATCCAAGTCACACATGCCCAGATCCCTTTCCCAACCTCCCAGATCAAATAAAGGACTCCTACATCCTTGGATAGAGTATGTGAAAAGAGAGAGAGAAAGAGAGAGAGAGAGAGAGAGAGAGAGAGAGAGAGAGAGAGAGAGAGAGAGAGAGAGAGAGAGAGAGAAAGGAGGAAAGCCCTCGTCTCAGTAACCTGAAATCATTGGGAAATTGTCCTGCTACAGTGAGAGGTAATAGAGAAAAAAAATAAAGACAGCCAAATTGTGTATACTAGATTTTCTTATCTCTTTTAAACCAGAGGACACCAAATTGGCTACAGAATCTTATTTATTATAGGATCTCCAAGTACAAATAAAGTTTCCTACCACCCACACTGATACATGAATAATACACAGTACTCCTTCAGATTTGAAGTAGCAGATGTTTTTATTACCGTCTCTACCAGCAAACCAATCCCCGGGAAACATTCTTTTTTTCTGCTTTTCATGCCTGCTTCAAGGAACCTTACATTCCGGGAATTTCAGATGAAATATCACAACATTTGTTGTCATTGTAAAAAAGATCATTTAATATTCCGTGGGCACATGCCATATGTTTTGAAGAAAGATGATAAGTACTGTTTTGTCACTTTTTCTTGGCAAAATGCAAAATGGAGTGAAAACAAAGACACTTTTCTTACATGAAGCTTTAAGAAAATATTGGGGGAAATATCGCAAACCAAGTTACAATATGCCACTCCTGAATTTTATTGGTTTTGAAAAGAAGTTTGTGGTTATTGTGCTACCACTTTACAATAGCCCGCTCTTGACACAGAGTCTTGGCCAACATGGCACTATGCTTTATGGAAATATGCATGGTCTGTTCCATGAGTGGAAGAGGACCTGTTTTTCCAACTTAGGATGGATTCAGCACATACTTATTTTCCTAAGTAAAAGCAACTACCCCCCTCCCCAGACTTACCTAGGGAGCGAATTGTGACAGCATGACACATAGGCAAGTGCTCTGCGATGGGATTAAAGTTCACACCATAGAATTAAATGCTTTAAAACAGCACAATTAATATCCAGGGGAATAATAGAGGGAAATACCAAGCAATATATAATCACCTTTCATACTAGAGAGGAAATCAATGGGAGAACTAGGTAACCATTCTGCAGTAGTCTGCTTATAGTACAGCAATGGTGAATGAAACTGCAAAATGTATAGAAATGTCAAGATTTAAATGTTCGCCCGGTGGGTGTGGCTCAGTGGTTGAGCATCAACCCATGAACCAGAAAGTCATGGTTTGATTCTGGGTCAGGGCATATGTCCAGGATGCAGGCACTGATCAATGATTCTCTCTCATCATTGATGTTTCTATCTCTCTCTCCCTCTCCCTTCCTCTCTGAAATCACTAAAAATAATATTTAAAAAAAATTAAATGTTCTAGTCACTCATTACAAAAAAGCCATTATCATATGGCTGGGATTAATTAATGACATAGTAATTTAAAAATCTTCCAAATATGGTATGCTTCACGTATTGATATTGAATGTTAAGGCAATGCATCAAGTGAGAATCAATCAAATGAGAAGCATTCCTGAAGGGTTAAGACCAACTTTGACACAGTTAAGTTATTATTAATTTCTAAAATACTCATTTGTTTACAAACTGTACTCTTAAGTAAACAATATTAAGCCTTAGGTTCTAAGTGAGGCTGCCCTTTACTTGATCAAAACCTGGAGCCATCTGTTCAGAGAGCATCAACTTTAAGAAGCAACAACAGTCAAAAGGAGTACTTTAGGCATTTGTTTTATGCATTTGTGGTTGATGCTAATTAGTAGTTTTCCCCCCACAAAATGGATCCATGTATGACTTCACAGAAAGGGAATGCTGAGCCTTGGCTTTTCCAGCTATAAAATGGGCTTAGATCTAAGGAAACCTAAATCTCAGTATGAGCTTGTCCTGAACTCCTGAGGTCATTTCTAAATGGGACAATAGTCAGAGAGAGAAGAATAGAAGAAAGTATTCTGCAGCCAGTACTGGAGCCTAGAACATCATACATGTGTTCCCTTCTGTCCTGAGCCCAGGAGCTGGCCTAAAGGTCCCTACTTTCTTCTCTGGGTAAAGCCAGGGAGATGGACTTTGGTGGGAGTCATGTTTATTATGCCAAGTGTGTCTACCAGAGCATTGACTCTGTAGCTCTTTGACATGTATATCATCTCTCTGGGAAGAATAATTTGCCAAACATATGATGTCAATGAGAAAATACAATAAAAAAGAAAAATAGGTTCCAACAATATAAAAATAATCATTTGTTTTTACACTTTCCCCAAATATCAAACTAAAATTGGCAACTCTCAAAAAGTACCTAAGCATTGCTTTTCGGTTTTATCTCCAACACGTTGAGAACCTTAATAATGAGCCTGGAAGAGGCATCTTAACTAAATGGATTTTTTTTCTACCGTGTGTATTCGATTTTTTTTCTACCGTGTGTATCCTGGCCAGAGCTGACTTCTTACCACTTCCTTTGCCAGACATTACAGAGACAGGCACGATGACTGTGATTAGCATCGTGTAAGGAATAAACAGTCTGTGGCTAACCCAGGAGACTCTAGATAACTTTTGAACCTAGGTTTGACCAAGACATGTAATACATCCAAAAATTTGTTCAATTGCCCATCTAGACATCTTCTCTCATACTCATCGTGTCATTTGCCATTTCAGAACGTGTATGTCTAGATAATGTTGACTGTAATTTTTGTTTAGTAACGGTTGGAGCATATTGTGTCTGGTGTAATGCATCTCTCTGAATTTTATAATAAGTTGGAAAGCCATGCCTATTGCTTTTTTCTCCATTATATTTTGGAAATCAGGGGAAAAAAATCACATATTTTAGATATCCATAAGATATAGCTTTAATGTATTCAGCTGTAGATATTCTGAAATCACAAGAAAAACATATTTTAATGTTGTATTTTATAATATATGGATATTCATATACATGGGCATATGTAGAATATATAAGTGTCAATTCAAGTGACTCTTTTGAGAAATGGATCAAATCTAAAGAGCATTTTTATGTACTCAAATTTGCATATGTTTCTCAGGTGTTTTTGAGCAATATTTTATAACCTATATAAAGAGCTCCTTATCAACTATTAGCTGATCTGAAAAATGTTTATACTAGAAACACCTAAAAGGCACTCCAAGAAATCCATCTGCCTTCAAGTTCAATGGGGCATCTTCATTTGGTTAGAATCGAAGGCATGCCAGCCAATTACACCCACATCCTTTCCAAGAGTGAGTGCTCATCAAAGCAGCTGCAATGCTGATAGTAAATCTGGTTTGGAGTTTTGATTTGAAGAAAAGTTCCTGACTTACTTTTTAAGTGAATAAAACTGCCATTAGGATAAAAACTGGACTTTGGGTAAATAACCTGGAGAAGAAACACATTAGGTAATCTAAACTAAATAAGTTAGCAATTCTTTTGTAAATTATAGAGATAATTTACATATTAAATTGATATTTAAGTACAAAATTAAAACAAGTTGAAATTAAATAGATAAACCTTAAATTATTGGTCATTCTTTTCTGAAGTATGCTTTATCCCAAATATCTGGGGGGGAAGAATACACCAAAAAAATTATCTTTAACTCAGAAAGAGATGGTTTTTGGAACTGACAAGCATGGAAAATCCATCAGGAGTATGCAATATCCCTATATGTCATGCTTCCAGTGATTTCCAAATATATATGGTCTAAATTCAAAAACATAATTTCATGAAAACTTGCCAGAAAATTTTAGTATATCCCAAAGTCTTTGAATGATCACTATCATGATCTTCCCCTTTATCTAGCAAAGCTCAAACCTGTAGTTAACATGAAATGATAAACCCTTTAGTCTTGGGTATTGGTAATTCAATTGGCATCTTACTAGTAAAGATATAACATGATTCCTTTTTTTCCATTTTTTTTATTGATTATGGTATCACATAATTGTCCTCATCCCCCAATCCCATCCCAAACCTCTCCCTACATATGCCCTCACCTCTCCCCACCCCCCATTGTCCATGGCCACTGGCCAGGCCCATATGCATGCACACAAGTCCTTTGGTTGATCTCTTCCCCTTTACCCCCACCCTCCCCTACTTTCCCTCTGAGGTTTGAAAGTCTGTTCAATGCTTCTCTTTCTCTGAGTCTGTTTTTGTTCATCAGTCTATGTTGTTCATCATTTCCTCTAGATGTGTGAGATCATGTGATCTAAAAAATACCCTTGTAAGAACCTAAACTGAGAAAAGCCATAATGGTTATGCTGAGAGGCAAATGAGTCAGTCTGTAGTGAGTTCCTTTCTGGACCAACAATTCTTTTGAGTCCCAATTTTAATGTCAAATAGTTCCTTATGTATACATGTCAGCCATGCTATTTCAGATCTGGTTGGTGGACAAACGGTGGTGTTGCAGGTCCGACCATCTCTGGTTTGGTCCTGGGCATCCTTCAGCAACATGCAGCTGCTGTCTGCTGGTATGGCGAGGTGTCGTCAGCATCTTCCATCTCTGAATTGTTTCTCTTCTGTCTTCGTGGCTGGAGCACTTCAATCTATTCCTCTCTGTTACAGGATTCCAGATGGTCTCAGAGTTGTTTTCTGAAAATATACAAACATATTCTCAACCAAACATGATTCTTTTAATAAGTATAGTATTGCTTCTTATAAACAGATTAAATACATTTATTTCTCACCTTTTGAGGATTTTATTAATCCCAGTAATATATACTAAGATTACATATAATATATAATTGCTGTTTTTACCAGTGGTCCAGTTTATCATCAGAAAAAAATCACAGAAGCAAAGGGATCAGATAATGGGGAAAAAAAGGACTAAAGCATACTGGTACAATGCTAGAATAAAAAGCCAGCCACCCCAAATTTCCTTCCTTTGTCTTTTTTTTTTTTTTCCTTTCCTTTATTATTATTTTTTATTGAGTTTGGGAACAACGTGCATGAAAGCATACATGCATATATAATTACTTAAACATAGATTACAACTTCTTATAAACAGATTAAATGCATTTATTTCTTACCTTTTGAGGACTATATTAGTCCCAGTAACATGTAATATCATACATAATATATAATTGTTGTTGCTACCAAGGGTCCAGTTTATCACCCAGAAGCAATTCCTACACCGGCAGCATTGGTTCAACCCAGGTGAAGATGCTTTAAGCTCTTTGGGGAGGAGATATCACAGAAGTTTAAGATATTAGTGTTATCTCTTTAAATGTAATCATTCTAATTAGTTTAGTAAATATACTGGAGAAGAAAAGAACTAACTGAGAAAGCAGGGTCCCTGCTGGAGTTTGAGACTGGGAGTCAGAAGAGTTGGTTCAAGCTACAGATCTTTCTCCAATGAGCTAGATTATCCTGAATCAAGCCACATAACTTCCTTTAGCCCCAACTAACTTTCCTTTTTTCTCTTTCTTTCTTTCTTCCTTTCTTTCTTCCTTCCTTTCTTTCTTTCTTTCTTTCTTTCTTTCTTTCTTTCTTTCTTTCTTTCTTTCTTTCTTTCTTCTTTATTTCTTCCTTTCTTCTTTTTTAATGAGAGATTTTGGTTAAATAAGGTATCAACAAACTTAAAAAAAAAATACAATAAATATTTTAGGCTTTGTAGGTCACATGATTTCTATCACATATTCTTTTTTGAATTATCCCCCCCCCAATATATATATATATATATATATATATATATATATATATATATATATATAAAAGAAAAGAGGTGGCAGGCTGGTTTTGGCCTGCAGGCCATTGTTTGCTGATCCCTGGATCATTAACTAATGTTTCTCATAGAGCCCAAATATAATGATGCTACGATTAATCATGACTTCAAAGCACTCTTCCATAAAATATGTCCAACATTAAAACCAAGGAATCCTGATAACCAAAAAAAAAAAAATTTAATATCAAAAAGCATCTCAAAAAAAATGTTACAAACTCTCAGATTACTGCAAAACTTTCAATCAAGCAAACATTTGTCAATCCTTACGTTTCAGATCATTGTACACCTACATAGAGAAGGCGTTATTTATTCCACATGGATGATTTCTTATCCTGAGGGATAAATATTGTTTGTACAGAAACGCTATAACAAGATGAAAGCAATCCATGTGTCAAACATAGCTTGCAAGATCAGCTCACCAGTATATCAACAGCACCTTACATCAGTATTGGCAACATCCCAAACTGAAAGGCAAATAAATGCCCAGTGTAGCTTCCAATCTTTGGCAGTAGTGCTGGCAGATACATCTTGCTCACTAATACCGAGCCTTGGGATCAAAGGTAAATAAAAATTCTATATATTCATTCTAAATTTTTTAAGAAGTAGAAGGAAAACTATCATTTATGAACACCTTGTATGTGTCAACCCCTTCAAATATATCAATAATGATAATAAATACTCGGAAAGCCTCCCTATGAGCCAGATATTGCTACAAATATTTTATATGTACTAACTCATTGAAATCCAAGAACTGCCCTATGTGTTAAGTACTACTATCAGCCCTATAAGGCAAATATTATTATCATTGGTATTTTTACAATTGAGGGGGAAATGACTTAGAGAATGTAAAACATGCAGGGCCAGAATCAAAACCAGCCATTTCAAATCTCCTTTCTGTGTCTTTTTTTTTTTCTTTCGTGTATTATTATTTTTGATTGAGGTGGGAACAATATGCATGCATGTATACTTGCATACATAATTAAATATAGATGAGAGCTAAAATTTGAGTCCATCTAAGTCCAAGACCAAGGTGCCTGCTATTCCCATAATGCCAAGGGTAGGATGGTGCTCCAAATGGCAGAATACAGATTCCTCTGTCACACAAGTTCCACGTGATTCCCAATATTGTGCCATGTTCTCATGAACCTAAATATAATCTATTATGAATCATAAGCCTCTAGATCTATCATTAACCTAAGTATGGAATTTTAACCAATAGGAAGGAAACTAATACTTTCAGAACTTCAAGTTACCCATGAGAACTTGTTTCAATGTGAACACCTTACTTTAAAATGCATTGGTGGATTGGAAAAGCCAATATGATAGCTGTGTGTCTAATTTCAAAATAGAAAATAGTTCAGGTCCTTGGAACATATTATTTCTTGTGCTCAAGCACTGAGGACTGAGAGCAACCCTTTACCCCTAATATTAGCTTAAAAACATTATAGAGACTGGGCTTTATTTTCAGGATCTGATTTAGGCTTAATTTCCCTTGAATGTGTAAAATAAAACTGATGACAGAGACCACAGATGGTGGAAAAAGGAAGGCTTTGGATCACCTCAGACTCTGTATTGAATCTCACCTCAGTTGCCTGCTTGCTATCTATGGGCTTAGACATATTGCTTAATCGTGTGGACCCTTAGCTTTCTCATCTATAAAGAAGGAACAGATTACATGTGCTTCATAGGGTTGGTCTAGGACTGGAGATAATGTTGGTAGAGTGCCCAAACATAATACATCCTATCTAATGAAATGGTAATAGGCAAATTAACCATCACTCCGTCACAAAGATGGTGCCGCAAGATGGTGGCACCTAGTCTTCTCAGCCCTGCTGGGGTCCCCAGTCCCAGGGGGCAGCTGCTGAGAGCAGGCAGTATGAGTGGCTTGACAGAATGCTTGCTTTGTTGCTGCAGTGATGAGGCAAGTGTTCTGCAGCAGGCCGCAGATGGGCCTCTAGCCAGGCCAGGGCAGGGAACGCTTGCATAAGAAGTAATCAGCGAGCTGAGCAGTCTGAGTGGCCCCTGACTCCCGGGAAAGGTCAAGTTTGGGTGGCCAGAAGGTGGAGGGGGTGGAGGTTAGTGTGACAGGAGGGGCTGGTGGCAGAGACACAGGGGTGAAAGCCAGCTGAGAAAAAGGAAGGAAGCCCTTATTGGAGTTCCTGAGAATAGGGAGGGAAGTTGTTTGCATTTCCCAGCAACAGATGGGTCTCTGGGCCGTGGAGAGCCTCTAGGCAGCTAGCATAAAGTGGCCAGGCCCACTGAGAGCTACTGGTGCACAGATTCGTGCACAGGGCTACTAGTAATTAATAAAACTATCTCTTATTGGTAATTAGATATGTGTGAGTTAATATGTGATGAAAAAGGCTTAATATTTGTGTAATGTGACCAATCCTCCCTATATAATTATTTTAACTTTATAATTTTCCACAAATAATAATTCAGTTACCCAAATATATAGTATGATACAGTGTATCTTTTGATCAGAAATATTTATTATCTTTAAGTAGAAATATCAAGAATTGTTCTGTCTTATCTAAATGTCTGCCCTCCACATACCCAGGTACACAATACCGCTCTCCATAACAAAAGAAACAAAACCCTGGGGAGGGGTGGGGGGTGAGGGGAGAGGTAAGAGATCAACCGAAGGACTTGTATGCATGTATATAAGCATAACCAATGGACTCAAGACACTAAGGGGGGCGAGGGTGAGGCTGGGGGAAGGTCATGCATGGAGAAAAAAAAGGAGACATATGTACTACTATTTGTAATACTGTAAACAATAAAATTAAATTAAAAAAATAGAAACAAAACCACTTTGCATGACATAGAGGCAATGGCTTCAACCTGCTGTAAAAAAAAAAAAATATTTGTCTGACAATTAAATTACTTCTGAATATTACTAAAACTATCAGGAAAGTTACCTGAAAAAGAAGTATAATAACAGAAACTAATTGCTTGTGCAAATTGAGTCATTGTGCAGAAAAAACAAACAAACAAACAAAAAAACTGTAGCTAACTAGATGTTACCAATATAAAACTCTATACCTAACTAGATGTTACCAATATAAAACTCTATACCATCAATTTCTCATGGACTTTGGTTGTTCTTAACAGACTGTTTTGCTTCCTGCCATTGTTTGCCTTGTTACATTGGCTACTGGAACACAAAGCTAAACCATATATATTCAGACTGAGTACAGTTTTAGCTAAGCCGCTGTGGTATAACTCTCCCCTTGCTCTTTCATTTAAACTGTTTGGGGTTTTTTGGAATATTTTTAAACCATGCAAAGCTTGCAAGTATAATACCAAGAAAAATTTTCTCTCTGAGCCAATTGAGAGTGAGTTTGTGAGCATGATTCCCCATCACTTCTGAATATTTTAGTATGCAATCCCTACAAAAGATGACATTCTCCTATGGAACCGCAATAAAACCATCAAAATCAGGAAATTACATTGATGCATTATCATCATCAAATCCACAGATTCCACTAAAGTTTCACCACTTGTTCCCATAATGTCTTCAGTAACAAAAGGATGTCCAAAATTATGCATTACATTAGTTGTTATGTCCCTTTAGTCTCCTTCAATCTCAAACAGTTCCTCATTTCTTCCTTGACTTTCATAACCTTGGCACTTGTGAATAACACAGGCCAGTTTTTAGAATGTCCCCGAGTTGAGTTTGTTGGATATTATTCATGATTAGATTGAGGCTTTTTAAATTTGGGGCATAAATGTTACAGAATGTATGTTATATTCTTCTTTTCGCATCATACCAGGTGGTACATGATTTGGAAGTGTGCCATTATTGATGAAGTAGTTTAGGGGAAGATATTCTGAGATGAGGTAAATATTGTATTCTCTTTGAAAAATATGTTTGTTCTTACTGATTTTTTTTTTTTTTTTTTTTTTTTTTTAGAAAGAGAAAGGAAGACACAGTTTCCTCTTGTATACCAGGAACATTTCAGTGCATGGCACTACACTAACCAACTGGGCCACACCAGCCAGGGCAAATATTGCATTCTTTACCACTTTTATAAACGAATGTTAATATTTTTTTAAAAAAATATATATTTTATTGATTTTGTACAGAGAGGAAGGGAGAAAGATAGAGAGTTAGAAACATCGACGAGAGAGAGTCATCGATCAGCTGCCTCTTGCACACCCCCTACTGGGGATATGCCCGCAACCAAGGTACATGCCCTTGACCGGAATCAAACCCGGGACCTTTCAGTCCCCAAGCGGACACTCTATCCATTGAGCCAAACCGGTTTCGGCCGAATGTTAATATTCCTTGCTGTTTGACAAATAGTGATTATCTAAGCCAGTTAGTCCTACATTTATTAGTGGTGAAACCTCTCTCTTTTCACCACTTATTTATATACTTATATGTACACTGGTTATTTTGAGGCTCAGATTATCTCACATTTGACCAATGAGAGCCTTTTCAAACTGGCATCTGTGGCTTTTTGTCCTATTCTCATCATTCTGTGAGTCTTCTCTTGATTTCTGGCACAACAATTTGGTCCAGGATTGTCTTTTACTTGCTCAGCCCCAATCATAAAACCTGTTTTCTTGATCCCTGGTTCCTTCAGAGAACAAAACAAGTTCTGGGAACTAAATGTGTTCCCTTTTGTTGGATATCATTGCTCCCAGAACCATATAGATAGGGGTCCAATCCAATATCATGGAATTTATTCTAGTTTCCTCCCTTCCCATATATTTAACTCCATTATCCAATAATGAGAAACCCAGTTTCTATTTATATCAGCTAATATAACTAGTACCTTATCCTTATTATATTTATTACTCTGATTTCTCTTGGACCTAAACATCTTCTTACCCAAACTCCACCATCTCACTCGGGCCACTGCCATCATCCACCCAAGGACATCCCTGTCAGCCCAAGCAGACTCTGATGGCTCAGGCCAGGCTGCCTCTGCTGCCGCCTTTCAACCCTGCAGCCCCTCATGGACACCTATTTTGGTCAGCCCCATCTGATAGATTTTGGACTGAATTATTCAGGAGACAAAGAAGGCAGGAAAACAGGTGGGTAGAAATAAAAAAAAAATCTCCATGCCCCTTTACTTGGATTTTATTGTGGGTTTTGTTCTTCTTTTAATAGTTTCAAGGTATCTCTCATAAACTGCCTTACGTCCTACTGGAAGGGTACAAATGATATAAAATGATGCAAAGAAAAGTTTCAATCAGAAGAATTCCAGAGAAGTTCAGTTCTGAACAGTATGAGAGTAGAGTCTTAATCAAATCTGCATTTTAAGACCTTTCAGAACATGAAAGTCTATTTCCAGTAACATGCTTTACTCCACAAAAGCCAAAGCAGATAAAAGGAATGGCCCCGGGAATGTTAGTGGCACTTTTGATTCCACATATCGTCTTACATGGATAGTGTGTACTACTCATGTGATCTTAAACATTTTGCTTAATGTTCTATGAATTGATTTTACCACCCATGAAAGGGAAAGGATCGCTCCCTTACCAACCTCATGGGAATGTCATTGTGATTTTTATAAAGCACAGACCAGAACTTCTCAGCAGTAGTCAGTATATTCTTGGTCAGAGACCTGGAGAGAACATACCATCACCAATCCATGGAGTGGAGACCCCTGTAGACTTAAGACTGAAGGAGGGAACCATTTCTCAGTTTTCATCACATGATGGTGGAGTCATACAACCAGCTCTGTGATCTTAAAGGGAAGGTGTTCAGGCCTTGAGTGGGCATGGAGCCAGCAGCCAATGGCTTTTGATAGGACACAGAACACCATGGTCCATAAAAGCAGCTGATATTACATACACAGGGTCCTGGACATGCCTCCCTGGGTCCTGTCTCCCAGATGTATTGTACACTGGGTAAAGGTACAAGTCAGCAGTCCTGCCTCTGCCTCCCTGGTCTACAGATGAAGTTGGAATCGAAAGTAAGTGACTCAAACTGTCGGAGCCTAACTTCTTTTTCAAGGCATATTTATGGAGTCAAAGGAGAAAACATACATGTAAATATCTAATTTACATTATGCTTTTAATAAATATTAGTAGATTTGAAAAGTTTTTATAAAATTCTTTTTAGCCCAAACCGGTTTGGCTCAGTGGATAGAGCATTGACCTGCGAACTGAAAGGTCCCGGGTTCGATTCTGGTCAAGGGCATGTACCTTGGTTGCCGGCACAACCCCAGTAGGGAGTGTGCAAGAGGCAGCTGATTGATGTTTCTCTCGCATCGATGTTTCTAACTCTCTATCCCTCTCCCTTCCTCTCTGTAAAAAATCAATAAAATATATATTTTTTTAAAAATAAAATTCTTTTAAAAAGCTGTCTGAGGATGTTGATTGCAGCATCATTCATGGTGGCAAAAACAAAGCACAAAACCAGGAACAAAGTACCTGTCCTACAAATAATGGCTAAATAAACTCTGCCGTATCTACACCATTGAATAGCTGTCAAATAAATATATATGACAACAAATTGAATGAAGAAGCAGGCATATACATTTAGTTATCTTCAGTTTTCTAGATGTTAAAGAGATTTGTAAAAAAAAAATATATATATATATATATATATATATATATATAAAATGTAAAAATGTAAAACTATACCACTCTTTAGGTTGACTTTTGTTGTGAAAAATAGAGATATCTTTCATTAAATTTATTGATTATGTTAATGTGTATGGGCTTTTCTTTGTTATTTTAAATGAATCAATACATAATTACTTTATAACAATTCTCATCTAATGAGGAAACAATAATTTTTATTGAGATACAATTGACATATAACATTATATTAGTTTCAGGCATAAGAAACTTACAAATTAAATAGAAAAGCTAGACAACCAAATAGAGGGAGAAAAAATGGCTAATGATCTAAACAGAGACTTTACAAAAAGAAAATCCAAATGCTCACTCTTTATATGAAAATATTTGTAAACCTAATCTTTGAAGTAACATAAAGCCAACTGTTTTTCCACCAGCTATGAGGATTTCTAGTTACTAGAAAATTATTTTCCAATGAAACTAAACCTAATTTGAAGATATAAGAGAGATAATTTTCCCAGTTATTTAAACTAGAGGTAATGTTAGTTACATTGCCACTGAGGGGTAGAGCTGGAATTTAAACACACCATTAAAATAAAATAGTCATTATCAGAGGAGCAGGTGTCCTGATGAGCATGAGAATACATTATTTACACTCATCCATGGAAAACTGCTTAGAATACTTGGCCAGCCCACACTCACAATTGCTGTAAGAATCAGAGAAAGTCAGATATGTAAAAATGATTCAATAACTACATAAATATGAGAAATCATCATTTGCTTCAGAATTACTTTTAGCTAAAGAATCTGAAGTATTGGATGAGTATTTTGCACTGCAATGTATTACAGATACACCAGGTCGGGGACAGAGAGAGACCCAGGTTCCTACCTAGCCAAGTAATATGTGAGGCCCTGTAGGTAAGAAAGAAATGATTGCTTAATCAAAGACTATACAATGATATTATAGTTATTCAACAGTATATACAGCACATTTTCCTAGAAACATAATGGCACAATATTAAATTCAGAGCACAAAGTTATAGGGAAGAAGAAATCTCAGGCAGAAAATAAATGATAACCACTTTGAGGCATCTTTGACCATAACTTTGGAAGACAGAGAGTTAAAATGCCTCCAAATATCACTTGTGCCATATACTGTGGCTGCCTAATTCATTGCTTTGAGAACCACAACTTGTAAACCTCCAGGTACCTGAGGACAGTCTCCGCCATTAATTTGGGAGCAGCATTCCCTTTGCCATAAATAGGAAATCTAAGGGGGAAATTAATGACAGGGTATGGCCTTTACTCAGTAGAACAGAGACCATCTTGGCTGGTAAGCAGAAGACAATTAATTGCAGCATTGGTGTCTGTGCCGAGTTCCCAGGTCTAACCACAGAAATACTCACTAGAGGCATCAAAAATGGCAAATGAAAGGCACCTAAGACTCATTCCTAACTCAAGTGTGCCCAGTAATCTGTGAACTATAATGCTTCTGTACCTGAATATCTGTACATCCTGACACCTCAACAGTGCAGGGTAGTGCTTTTTCCTCCTCTGTCAAAACTCAAGGATATAACACCACTCTGAAGTTTTTAGTTGTTTCCTTCTAGAAACTCTTACACAGTAGAGTGCCTGTGGGTTTAGTAATGGAAAGGTATTGTGCTGCCTTGCAAACAAAAATTTCTCTATTCCAAAAGATGTATGTCAGGAATCCACTTAAAGATTTTTCCATTTGTTTATGCAATAAGAACTTCTATTGTGTGCGCCTGCTTTTATAAAGGAAATATCAGCTAATCCAATCTCCTATAATTACTTCTTATCGTGTACTGTATCATCGACTTTCCCTGGAAGCTACACCTAAGGTATGACTAAGTAAGAGATACTGGCTGCAGATCCCAATCAGGAAATCCTAGGACAAATTGAGATGGACTCTGTCTTTGTGTCCCCGACTCACTTCTATTCAAACAGGAAATAGGATGCCTCTAATTTCACTGATTACCGGTTTCAGTATCAACTTATCAAGACAATGATAGGCCCTTTACAAATGTTCCTTTAATGTTATTTTCCCAACAGAACTAGAAGCTGACCTATAGTTCTTGGAGCTATTGTCAAAGAGCCCATTGTATTTGCCTACTAACTCTTTGAGTCTTGCTAGCCGATTGCTTAATTTAATGTAATTGAGCCTTTACCCAAGAACTCTGATAGAATGTTTAAAACCAGACTTCCCTGTGCTCTCTCAGAATTTGGATTCATTTACATTGACTGCTTTAATGCCTCATGTCAGTAAAGCGGATCCTAGGGTGAACATAAAAATGTCCTCAAGAAACTCAAGAAAGGCACAATGGAAAGCAGAATGATGTCTGGTTAACTCTGCAAGTGATTCTGTGCAATGGGTTCTTCAGCGGAAAGATTGCACCTGTAGCCAATGTGGAGTCTGTGTCACAGCTGATAATCAAAAGGCCAGGGGTTTTCAAAATGTCACTATTCTTATTGCTAGACATTGTCTCTACCTCAGATTTCTCAAACAATCTACCTTCTCCCATTTAAAATTCCTCAACAGGCTATGCAAGTGCTAAAGAGAGATGTGACACAGATGAGGAAAACATGGTTGTCAAAGTAGTGGGGTAAGACATTTGGTGAGTGTATTTGCAATCGGGTACTTTGGGGTTAAATCCCAGCTCCATTATTTTATTCATTAACTCATGTCTCTAGTTTAGTTTTTTCCTTAAAATGTGAGCAATTCAATTTAGTTTCCGGTATTATTAATTTTATTGAGAAAAAAATACGTGAAAGTGTTTTGTGACTAGTTAAGCACAGCACAAATATCATGTTGCTTTCTTTATGCTCAGAAATCAAGGCCATTAAGTCATAAGATGTCAAGACTACAATATTCTTTATTGATCATCTTGTTTTAATATATTTTTCTTTCATTTTACAAATGAGACAAAGTCCTATCCCAGTTAACAATCATTTATTGAGCTTTACAATGAGCCAGGCTCTACGCTGAAGATGGGAAACAAAGGTGATTAACCGATCCCTCGAGAGTGTTCAGTGAAGGTCCAGGAAGAGGATGCACTTGCCAAGGTTTTATAGAGAGGGGCTTAAGAACTGGGTGTAAAATCAATAGCCTCCTCATCTCCTGAGCTCCTGCTCAGGGTACTTTGTTTTCACCACTTCTGCATTAAGGCTTTTCCACTTGCCTAAAACCACAGGTACATATTTGATTCAAGTTCTTTTAACACTTTTAAAATACCAGCCACTGCTTCTCCAGACAAATGCCACGTTGTTCTCCAATTAGCCTGGTCTAACTCAGACCACTGTGAACAAGGCAAATGCCCACATGTCTTCTGTCACTGCCCAGAAGCCATGTGGGCATTTCCTTTGATCTTCCAGATCCCAAAGACATACAAAGCCTTGTATGAGTGCCATTCATACATATGCCCTTGCATGAAATTTTTCAGCCATAGTGAATTTTTGGAAAGCATTGTATTCCTGCTCACCTTGTACAGATTTCCCAATTCCAGGAGTACCTTTCCCCATCTTCTCTATGGGACAAATTATTCATCTCTAAAGAATTATATTAAATGTCAACTCTTCCATGATACCTTCCCGGTATTACCAATACAAGGTCCATTCCTCAGCATCCCAGAGCACTTTGTGAATACTATTGTTATTATAGTTTTCAGCATGGTGTATCACAATTATGTTCTGCAAGGTCTGTCTTGCATCTTGCACATTTATTGATTGATTCAACAAACATTTATTAAGTTCCCATTTTGTGCCAATCACTGAATTGATACCAAGAGCCCAAAAATCAAAAAGCAGAGTCCTTGTGTTTGAGGGGTTTTTAATTTGATTACTGATGTGGGGAAAAGATATATGTTTGAATATCTAGTACAGTGGTGCATACTCTTGTAAACTGCAAACTGAAACCAAGCTGCAGGCTTGAGTTACATAAATGTTAAAGTTAACATGGATATTCATACACCTATATTGGGCCCTTGATAATAATTGACAATTGGTCATTATTAATTGATAATTGACAATTATTATTATATCTACTAGAGGCCCAGTGCACGAATTTGTGCACCAGTGGGGTCCCTCAGCCTGGCCTGTGGGATTGGGCTGAAACCAGCTCTCTGACATTCCCCAAGGGGTCCCAGATTACGAGAGGGAGCAGACCAGGTGGAGGGACCCCACTGGTGCACAATCAGGGCTAGGGAGGAATGCAGGATATTGGCCAGCCATGGAGGGACCATGGAAGGCTCCAGGGTGTGTTCACCCCATCTCGCTCAGCCAGCAAGTTAACCAATCAGTCAGAGCGTCTGCCCCCTGGTAGTCAGAGTAGGTCATAGTGACTGGTTGACTGGTTGACTGCCTGCCTCTTGCTGGTCAGTGCATGTTATAGTGAGCGATTGAGCAGCCTTAGCATATCATTATCATATTATGCTTTGATTGGTTGAATGGCCAACCAGTCCACCAGACACTTAGCATATTAGACTTTTACTACATAGGATAATTCTAAAATAGAGAGAAATTCTAAAAATACTCCTTTCTGGCCCAGATTTTTTACTTGAGTTCCAGAGCTGTATATCTGGTTATCTCCCAAGTATCTTCATTTGAAAGTTCCTTGTTTCCTGAGAGAAAATAAAAAAGTAAATATTATGCCTAAAAATATTCACTTTTACTCTATTATTTGTTAGGCTGGTACCACCACTCCCAAGCAGTTGACTAATTCTTTCCCTGTGCTTCTTACTGAGTATATCACAGTATACAGGGTGTTTTCTCCAAGGAGCTGTCCTTTAGTGAAGCTGCATTTTGGTGTGTTCATCTTTGGAATGTTCTCATCTTTAACATCTCACTTGTGCTCATCATGAGCCATAAGAATGCTCCTTTTTTCATATTAATTGGGACCACTTGCCATTTATCACCAGATAATCTCTCTTAGGGTCTTATCTTTCAGGATCTCATGCCCTAGGGGCCTCTCTTCTCTTTCTCAAGAGGTACTAAATTTGTTTTTCAAATCTTGAAAACACATGTCTGATTATTTCTCCCTTGGCTTTGTGGGCAAGTTCCTTTTATCTTACAGTTCTTTCCACTAAGCACACCTTCCTTGTTGATAATAATAATTACAACCAGTCACAATTTCCCTTATTACTTCCTTAAATTTGAGAGCAGGGAAATAATTAACAAGGCAAGAAATATTGTTAAAAGTCTTGAAGAAGTCAGGATCCTGTATATGTGTAGAATTCTTCATTTATTGGTAAACCTAAAATCAAATCTGTTATCAAAAACTTACCAGAAGTGAATTTCTTATAAAGTAAATTAGATAAAAGTTTATTTTATTCATTAGGCATTTCAAAACAACTTAAAATGAGCCAAATGATGAGTCCTGCCTCAGAATCAGTGTTCAAACTTTTCTGTGAATCCACTTGATAAACTAAATGCAACTCTACTTTCCTTTCCCACCCCCAATGTCCACTCCTACCAAAAACTACTCACAATTCCTTAATTTCACAAAACACTACTAACCTTTCCCACTTTGGGATTAAGGATAAATTCCATTTCTCTTTTGCCTAGTCTATAGCTCATCACAAGTAAATCGATGCATTTATCTTATTCAGACACGAAGGTAATTTCAGAAAAGTCTAAGGCTGAAATGTACATATAATATTAGATGGTTAGCCCTGGCTGGTTTGGCTTAATGGATCAGCCTGTAGATTGAAGGGTCCTGGGTTTGATTCTGGTTAAGAGCACATGCTTAGGTTGCAGGCTCTATCCCCATTAGGGGGCATGCAGGAGGCAGCCTATCAATGATTCTGAGGCAGGACTCTCTCTCTCTCTCTCTCTCTCTCTCTCTCTCTCTCTCTCTCTCTCTCTCTCCATCCACCCCCCTCTCTCTCCCTCCTTGACTGCTCGACCACTCTACAGGTCAACCAGTAGCTATGACACTCACTGATCACCATGGGGCAGACGCTCAATGCAGGATCTACTCCTTGGTGGGCCCTGCACTCAGCTGACCAACCGGTGCCAGATGCCACAGCGAGCGCAGCTGCAGCAGCACAAGCCTCTCCCACGGACACTCCCTCTGCATGCCCCTCCCCAATCCGGACCGGACCAGATCAGGACCGGCATCGGGACTGGCTGGGCGCAAGCCCACAGACACTTCTTGGTCATGGGCGTGCCAGTATTGCTCTAGGACAGGCACACGGAGACCACAGAGGAGCAGCAGCAAGCGCAGTGGGACCAAAATGAGCAGGAGCAGCATGGCTCCCAACCCTGGCTCGGGCTCCTCCTTGGCCGCCTGCCACTTTGAGCACCACTACATCTTAAGCTCTAAGTATCTGAATATATATATATATATATATATATATATATATATATATATATATATATATATAATCAGAGAACAAATTATGAGCTGGCACCTGTGTACAAAAATAAAGTACTGGTAACCATGTACAGATAGTACGGTTTATCTTTTTTCAGAAACTAAAAGGCATGGCTACTTAACTCTCATGCAAAAAAAATTCATATTAAAATAGTAAGGAAAGAGCTCTATATAGGCTTTATTACCATGGTTGTTCAAAAGCAATTTTCCATTTTTCATAACTTCATTTTTAATACATATATTTTCCCAAATTACCCAGGAGAGCTTTTCATACTGTGTGCCAGGCACATACAAAGTTTAAATGCAAAGTTCACACATTTTGAATAAAGGATTGGCTGGTGGAGGAAAGCTGGGGAAGACAAGAGGCGGGCTTTTGAAATTGCTTTTATGAAAGAAAAAAAAGAAAAGAAAAGAAGGGGGAAAAAAGCACGTGCATTTTTAAAACCACTTGACCACGTTTCTTCATCACCTGCCTGCCCACAGCCTCACACTGAAATTGAGTTCAGACCAATGATAGCAATCTCAACCTGATTCTAAGCAAAGGAAAGGCTGTTTCTTAAAAGAAGCTGAAAGAAATTGAGGTCCATTCCAAACTGTGAAGTTGGAGAATTTAGGTAATATTTTGGCATTCTTGGTTATCTCTAAGGGTTAATTCTTTACCAAATGGAGGGAATGTTACTGCTTGTTTTGAGGTCATGTTTTTTCTATGTTTGTTTGTTTGTTTTGTTGTTTTTTGGGGGGGCGGGGTTACTTGCTTTTTTTAAAAAAAAAAAAGTATTCTGCTACCTCTCCTTTATCTTGCCTCCTATTTACTGGTTCCACTTTGCAACTCAAAAAGAGTTTTTCCTCCAGAAACCCACAGTATTATACACAGTAAGAAAGAATGGCTCAGCAGGACAAAATCCGAATACAGGAATGCACACATGCACACACATGTCATAGATGCTGAAATAACAAAATGCCACATACTGGGTGGCTTAAACAGCAGGCGTTTCTCTCCCACAGTTCTACAGGCTGGGAAGTGCAAGATCAGAATGTTAGCGTGATGAGGTTCTGGTGAGGCCCATTTCCTGACCTGCAGACAGTGCCTTCTTGCTGTATCTTCACATGGAAGAAAGAGGGAGGAAATGAGAGAGAGAGAGAGAGAGAGAGAGAGAGAGAGAGAGAGAGAGAGAGAGAGAGAGAGAGAGAGAGAGAAGTCTCTTCCTCTTCTTAAAGGGAAAGTAACCCTTTCACAGGGCTTCACCTTCAATACTTCTTCTAAGCCTAATTACCTCTCAGAGAACCCACGTTAGGGGCTTAGGGCTTCAACACAGAATTTTGTGGGGATGCAAACATTCAGCCCTTAACACTCACCATGATTAATACAGAAAAGTGGTCCCAGTATTTTCAGATACTTAGAGCTTAAATGAATGACTCGAGTGACCCAATCTTTGCTAACTGGGATTCTATTCATTTTTGCTAAGGAATCATCCAATACACAAGTGAATAGTCCAGCCTAGAGCTGTGCCAGCCAGTGGACTTAATAAGTTTGCCAAACAACTGCCCAGCACAGCAGCTGCTGTAGGTGGCAGCCCCGAGGTGCTACCCCACACAGATATACCATAGCCCCAGAAGTCATTATAGTAACAAACAGGTTTTGCCTAATACATTGTGATTTCAGTTATATTTTTTAAAATTCACGAAGCAGCCCTGGCTGGATGGCTCGGTTGGCCTGACAGTGCCCCGATCCACCAAGATTGTTTATTTGATCCCCTGTCAGGGCATATATAAGAATCAACCAATGAATGCATGAGTATGTAGCACAGTAAGTTGATCGACCTCTCTCTCTCTCTCTCTCTCTCTCTCTCTCTCTCTCTCTCTCTCTCTCTCATAAATAAATATTTTTTAAAAGCCTTTTAAAAATTCACAGCACATATATATTTTAAGAGAATGCAACAGGCAGAATTTTTTTTAATTATGTATGAATAGTTATATGAGGTATATGAGTGGATATTCCTTGTATCTTTTTATTTCATTGAGCTCTAAAGGAGAAACTGGCATATGACATGTTTGCTATCTTTGTGCTTTCTAGAAGCTAGAATGGTGAGAACTGGTGTGAGGGAAGAGAGGTAAATTCCAGATTATATCAGTAACATTTGTTTTAGACTCTAGGTCTTTTATATGGTATTTCTCTGCTTACCTTTTGAGATTCAGATGACTGTTAGGAGCATTACATATTAAAATGAGCTTTTTAAATGCATGTAAGAGAGGGACAGAAACTCTCTATGTTTTATGTAGGATATGTACAACACATTCATATTATCTATTATAATATCTACACAATTTGGTTATAAAAATATGCAATATGGCTAGATTAGGGAACAGTCTCTCATGTGAACTCTTATTCTCATTTCCTTTGGGGTGAAAGGGAAATAGAGAGGGGAGAACAGGCTTCCTCAGCACTCATTGTTCTTGAAGGAGGATTGTCTCTCCTCTGCCTTTGGCCCAAGCTCTGAGGGAACCCCGCTCTGCCGGAGCTGCTTTCTGTTTTCCCTGGTATGTAACCACTTCTGGTGGTGGAGCTGGGGGAGGACCAAATCAAGGCATTTTTAGGCGCAGGTGATCCTTCATCATGGATGGTGGCAGAAAGAAAGGTGAGGAGAGGAAAAAGTAACCTCCTCTGCATCTTTTCAGCAGCAAACAAAGACAAAAAAAGTGTGTTGAGCCAAGACAGGGGAATGGAACAGAGGGTGTATAGCATGTGAAATCGACCCTTAGGAATAATTAAATTATTTCACTGAAGCTGGCCAGTGGCTCAGCAGTTGAGCATGGACACAGGAACTAAGAGGTCACAGGTTTGATTCCTGGTGAGGGCATATGCCCAGGTTGCAGGCTCAATCCCCAGTGGGGGACATGTAGGAGGCAGCAGATCCATGTTTTTCTCCCATTGATATTTCTCTCTTTCGCTCTTTCTTCCTCTCTCTCTAAAAATCAATAAAACTATTTTTTTAAATTATTCCACTGAATATCTTTAAAACACATATTAGCAATTACATTTTCAAGAACTCTGCAAAAATAGGTGCTATTTTCCCCATTTTACAGATACGAAACTTGAGGCCACAGCAGGTCTAATTCAGACTAGGTCAGATTTAGAATTGGGGCCTGTCTGATGCCAAAGTCCTCATGCATTCTCCTCTACCCTGTTGCAAATTCCCTTAAGAAGAAAGAACAGGTAGGAGGGTAGAGTTAAGATTTCCAGGTTAAGCTGGTCAGTGGTTTTTTGGTCTGAGATTTGGGCGGGAACTACTGAACATGTAAAAGAGACCAGCAATGCAACCAAATCATGGCCCTTTGAAAAGAACCCTAGCAGCGATGCTTGGTTAGATGAAGGAAACACTACAGAGCTGGGTCCCAGGGAGAATGAGTCATTCAGGTCAGGCCTCAGGGACCCAGGCCGGCCTGTGCTCAAAATGTCTGAAAGCAAAGAGAGCCTGACTGGTGCTGGGCTGGGCAAGGGATCAAATCAAAGTGGCATTTCAAATATATGTCAAGGATTAAGGAAGACTAATGCTAGAGAGGCATTTTCTCTTGTTTAAGAAATGTGGTTACACATACTGTGGTTACCAAAGGAAATCTGAGCAATTCTGCCTAGTCTGTGTTTCTTTTAAGTGGAAATGTATCTGTATATTTACATCCTAAAAAAAATATAATGTATAATGTTACCCAAGATAAACAAAGTTAATAATATATCAGCCACAGTCCCAAATCAGGAGTCAAAATGCCTTCATGTGTGAGGGAGGCAACTGAAAACCTAACTGGTGGGGTGGTCTGGGTGTGTCTACTAGGGAGTAGTGGGAACTGTGACAAACTGGGAGTGGAAAAGAGGTAGAGCAGCTTAGGCCAACAGCTGTCCAGCAAAGAAGACAACCTAAGATTGCTATACTTTTTTAATTGTGGAAATTGAATAAAAAGCTGGAAATTTAGAATTCTCTGTGAAGTTTTCTGTTCTTAAACACTGTGTAAACCAAATGAAATATGACTGCTCTAACAAAGAAAGAAGGTAATGACCTTGTCTTTAAAACAGACTGTGTCTGAGAAACAGGGTATGTAAGGGTATTGTGGAGCAAAGGGTGACATGCCGAGGTTAGGGCAATGAAAAGACAACCTAGGAAATGACGAGAGGTTTGTCACCAGTGTCAGAACGGCCTTGTTGAGCTTGAATTTTAAAGACAGCAGAATCAAGATTGCTGAAGATTTTGGTGACAAAACTGCTTTGATAGGACTGTTGTTTATTGACTGGTCGGTGGGGAAAAACAAGCTCTGAAAACTTCACATCTTGAGATGAGATCAAAGGAGAGAAATGACCCCACGCCAAGAAATGAAAAGATCCATTTTAGTCTAAGGGTCTTTGGAGAAATATCTATGCAAACACTATGTCTATCTGTCATAAAAGGCTGTGTAATTAACATATGTAAAACACCGCCACCGTCCTGCTGGAAGCTAACTTCCCTCCCTGGAAACCCAGCCTCTATTTATTTACAACAAAATAAAGTGGACCCTTCTGGAAAGAAACACTGCTCCGTGGCCTCCCGAACACTGTCGCGGAGATGCTTTAAATCTTTTATATCTCCGGTACCTCCGGGGGCTGGTGCTGGATGGTATCGAGCCAGGGCCCATAAATAATTTATGCTAAGTAGCAATTTAGTTGTTTGGCTTGAGGTAAAGAAATCCAAGAAATTCATAAATAAAGTTCCCATTTTTGCTTGTGTTCCAAAGTTAATTTATGTTACTCTGCAATTAACTAACATAAAGGTGAAAAAATATGACAGGCCTAAGGTACAAACCCGTGCTCATAAATCTGGTCTATCTTAACTAGTAGTGCTTTAGTGATCGTCACCTAGTTCGCTCTGTCTTGTGCTGTTGAACACAAACGTTTTCTTGATCTGATTCCCGGCTACCTCATCGTTCTATAAAAGTATTACAATTGTTTTTGAATGGACCCCTGGGTGGGTAGAGGAAGAAAGAGAGATGGGATTTGGGGTAGCTACAAAAGGAGCTGCTGACATATCTGAAATGTTTTATTACTTTAGAAAAGTATCTGAAGCCTGTATCACAAGTGCAAATAGTTGTTCTTTCAAAGGGGAGACTTAGAGAACGTGAGAGCTGGCAGAACAGCCAGCCACTGCTGCCATGGCAGGGGTGGGTGTGCTAGGTGGCAGAAGGAGCTCAGAGCCTGGAGACTCGGAGAATCTGGAAGATGTACAGTTGGGTGGTGACTTGTGTGGCGTGGTGTGGCACAGAGTATAGGAAGGCCCTGGATTCCCACAGTAAAACATGAGCTGGCATCTTGAGCACATGGCTCTGTTTCCAGCCAACAATGCTGAATACCTTCCTTTCAGGTTCTCACTGGCAACCTCACACTGTAATTCTTTGCTCTTTAGTTGCTCTCCAAGTTCTGTCTGAGGTGGCTGATACTTGAGATGGTTTCTCTGGGACATATGACCTCTTCTACCCTGAAGATCTTCTAAGCTTTGTTCATATAGTAAGATTGGAGAAAGCTACACCCTGAGACATCATTTATTGTTCATCTATTCAAATATATTTATTAAATACCTACTATGTTGAAGGAATAATTGTGTAGACAATGTGCATTCTAAGATGAATAAACACAATCTCTGTACTTCGTAAGTTTATGGGCCAGAAACAGAGAGGAGTAAACCAAGTTTCTGTAGAGTGTGGTAAGGGTTCTGATAAGGTGTGCACAAGATGTCAGGGAGGCAGTGAGGACCAACACACAGACCAATGTTGGAGAAGTAGGAGTAGGGGAAGAGGAGAAGCTTGAGTGAGACATTTTCTTTTTTTTATTATTACAGTTGACACAGAATATTGCATTACTTTCAGGTGTACACATATTTTTAAATATATTTTTAATATATTTTATTGATTTTTTTACAGAAAGGAAATGAGGATGTAGTTTTCTCTCTCTGCGGTGGTTAGTATAAGCCGGGAGCCAAGTTGTTTAGTCAATTGTCACAGCTTTCTTCATCTAGATTAGCTTCAAGTTTTACTTTTCTTCTTCCTTTTGACATATTTGATTTTATCTTTTGACACATTAATTTTTTGCATCTTATTGTAACTGTGCTGTATTCTTAAGGCTCCTTAAATTGCATAGAAGTTCAGCAAATCATTTTTAAAGTAACACTTTTGGTACCTTCAGGTAATATATAATAGTTTGAACTCCCTTCAGAAACATTACAAAAATCACGGAACAGGAATGAACACTAAACACATGGGTTGCAAAGATAATGGGAAAGGAGGCTACAGGGGACTAGATGTCAAAAATTTTGGAAGGTGGAATGCAGAAAGAAGAATGAAAATTGACAGCTGAGTGGCAAAAGCCAAATCTTGAGCTAAAGAGGAAAATGTTAAGAAAAGCAAGATTTTTCCCCATTTATCCCAAAATATCTGAAGATTTAAAGGTACCAGATATTGAGGAAAAGGTGATAAATAAAGACCTGTATGAAGAACATGTAGACTTTAGCATTCCTGAGCAGCCAGACTCCACTCCTATTTTATAGGAGCCTTGAAATATATTATCTGGAGAAACTGCCCCTCAGATGATCCAGACTCAGAAAAGTAAGTATAGCAGAAGGCTGGATGAGACTCACATGATAAACTAAAAGTATGCATTCCAAAAGATAGAGTCCCAGCCCCTTTCTTTGCCACTATTCTGTCAATAGCCAGGTATATATAGTTGTCTACCCAGAATTAAACAATTTTCTCTGGAGAAGCTAAGACCCTGAGAAAGATACTTATATTTAGGGCCTACTTCTCTTTGGGGCTTCTACATGAAAGAAAATACTCACCAGATGATCACTCTGCATGTAAGAAAAAATGCTCACTTACACCTCTAGAGTCTATTATCAGCTTTTTGAGCTTCAATTTTAAATATTTAAGAAAACCAAGGATCACTAAACATTTAAGAAAGTCTCCAAAATGAAATTAAAGGGACAAAACACAGAAATAAAAAGGAGGAATTTAGAAGAATTAGACAATTCAGGAAGAGGACAGAACACTTTAAAACATATTATTAATATGCATAAATTAAAAATATGCATTTATAAACTAAAAGGGGATATTATTTTATAAGAAAAATAGAAATCTAATCTTGAACATTAAATATGTGGAAGAGATTTGAAATTCAATTGAACAAATGGCAAACATTGAAAAAATCCTGAGGGAGTAGAATAAATAAACTAAGAAAAAAAAAAAACTGAGCAATTGAACAGGGAAGATAAAGAAAAAAATCAGACAACCAACTCTGGAAGTCCAACACTGGAAACTAGGAGTTCCAGAAGGAGAGAAAAAATAAAATGGAGGAAAAATACAAGGAAGTTTCCCCAAGAAAGACAGTTATCACAAGTGTCCAAATATCAAATCATAAAGAACCCACAGCATGGACCATCATTATATTTCAAAAGAATGAGAATAAAGCAAAGATCCTAAAATCATAGAAATGATCATTTATAAAAGATCAGTCATCTGACTCACATCTGACTTTCACTATCACCATTGGAGGTTAAAAGACATTGTAACATTGTCTTCAGAATTCTGAATCAAATTATTTTTATTCTAGAACTTTATACGAAATCAAACTACTGAGCAAGTATGAGAGAAGACTAAGGGCAATTAATTGCAAGCTGGCAAGCTCTCAAAAAATTTACTCTTTCTCAGGAAGCAACTAGAGTAAGCACTCTATAAAATTTAAGAGTACTCCAAGAAAGGGTGATATAGGAGCCAGGAGAAAGGAATATAACACAGAGAACAATGAAAACATTTTTCAGAGAACAAACAGTCCAGCTTAGAGAAAGAAGTCGGAGGACTGAGGAATAAAGACCTCCAGTTAAACAAACAAATAAGTAAATAAGACAGGGGGAAAGAAAGAGATATAACTGATAGTGTATTAGAGCATTTTTGGAGAATTATTGCTAAGTATTTGATTACCTAATTAGAACATTTGAGAAAACAGAAATAGATACATAGAAAATTAAAAAAAAAAAAAAAAAAAAAAAAAAAAAAAAAACTTTTTTGAAAATTACCTAGTAACACAAGTGTTATTGGGGTGCGGGGAGGAAAACTAGAGCAAGGTATGGAAGATGAGGGCACAGGGATGAGATGTAGAAAGGTCAAATTTTAGTTTTAAACAAGGCAGTCATTTAAACAAGGCCTCACTTAGAAAAAAATATTTGAGTAATGACTTGAAGAAATGAGGCTAACAGATAGGGGAAGAGTGTTACAGCCAAAGAGAACAGTCAATGCAAAGACCCCCAGGTACATTTGAGAAACAGACATTAAGGAAGCCAGTGTGCCTGAGAAGAGGCCGGAAGCCAAAAGTGGTGAGTGCTAAGATCAGAAAACTGATGATGGGCCAGATACTCATGATTTTCAGGCCATATAGAGGCTTTTATTCTGAGTTTCATGGTTTGAGCCAAGGAGTAGCATGGTCTAACACTCTAAAAGGATTGTTTTGACTATTTTATTGATCATAGAGTATAGTTGACCAAGGGAAAGGGCAGGAGAACAATAATGCAGGTAAGATATTTGTATAATGCAGTTTTGCTTTTCTTAGATTCTAGCGGAAATGTCTGTGGGGGGAAAAAAAAGTTTAAATCTGTCATCTAAACCAATAAGTAATTTGATTTTTAAAAACTAAATACAAATGCTCCTTTGCTTAAAATATTTTTTTTTAATAATAATTTTTTAAGAGGCAGGTGAAAAAGAATCTCAGTGTGAAGCTTGTTTTATGTTGGGAGCCATTCAGCAAAGTAAATTGAAAACTCAAGTCAACGCTACTCCAAAATCTCAAATAAAGGATGAGATTAACTTAATGTCTCAAAGTACATAGTCATTAACTAAGGGAAGATAACATTTAAATTTTCTTCCTTTTCCTTTTAATATTAATCAGAATTCTCCCTATATGAAATGTCAGCTATTATTTCTCCAAACTGAAGTCCTTTTCAATTCTTTCAGTGTTCTTAGATAAATTCTTCTGTGGTTAAAGGCATTTTCTTGCATCCAGTTTGACCATAATGCACAGAACTTCCTATAAACTTATTATTATTTAATTAAATGCTTCCAATCTGGTTGGCTTGAAAGACAATTTGACATGGGAATTTCCCTACTATCTTCCTCTCTAGAGCACAATTACCTTCTTTTATCTTGTGCTCATCAAGGGATCTATCTCATCACCTAAAGTTGACTTCCTATCTAAATTCCTAAAAGAAACCCATGGTCCACAGAAAGATAAGGAGGAACCAGCCAAATTCACACCCTCCAACAGCTCAGTGGAACCAACTAAGGATTCATTCTCCCCAGGGGTGCAGGGGGGATAGAAATCTTGGCAGGGATCTGGATCTCTCCCCTCTCAACCAATGCACACTTGTTTTGCCTGAAAAGTTTAAATCTAACTTATCTTCAAGGCCAAATTTGTAGTATTATTTTCACTGCTTCCTACAACCTCCACCCCAAAGACACAACTTATTACTACTTATTGATGCCAAAAGGAGTGGAGAAAGAATTATTCTGCTACCAAAAATAAAAATAAATTTAAGCACTTCATTGAAATAAAATGTTTAGGGTCAGAGATTTTACTCTTGTTAAATGACTATAATGAAAAGGTAAAACTTAACTGGGACAATTCACATATTGAGGAGTTGTAACAATCACCAGAAAAAGAAAAAGAAAAAAAAAAAGACTGAAAAAAAGAGACCCAAGAAATAAGCTTCACCATCTTCCTTAAAAAGACAATGAACTTCCACTTATTGGGGCCAAGTTAAGAGCTGTCGGCAGAAAGAACTATTTTGGTAAGGTGGATCTATAGATGTAGACATCCAAAGTTTCCTCCAAACCTGGGCTTGAAATGCAATTACTTTAATAATAATACTATAAAGTAGGAGGAGTAAGAAAAGGAGAGAAGCAACAGCAGCTTATATTGATAATCAATTTCCATAAATTTTAAAAGAAAAAGCCAGTTGGGCTCAGGTACGGATCAGGTATCTGATATCCTTATCTTACTCTTCAGTAGTTAAGTATTGCAACAACTCTGACTTCCACCAGTCATTCATTGTTTACTATAAAGACATTTTCTAAAGCATTTTACCGGAGACATATCCCACTGTTTATGGAGTGCTATGTAATTTTCTTCAAGCTGACTCACTGCCCATGCTAAAAAATGCATATTAGATATTAGCATTATCTAAATAGAATGTAAAGATAATAGAGAGAGACTGTTAAAGCAACCAAGTATCGTAAACAACTAGCGGTTAAGTGTTTATGGAAGGTGAACTCTAATCTCACCACTAAGCTTACCTCACTGGTGACTTTAGCATGAGATGTTTCCAACTTCAGTCAGTTTCTTAGAAGCAGTGAAATGGAGATAAAAATGAAAAGCCACCACCACTATGCACTCATACATCATGAACAATTGAGTACAAAAATTTGTTTAAATGGAACTTACACATATAAACCTCTGATATGTTGGCAATTAGTATAAAGTGTCATTCGTGTCCAATTTATTTTACATGGATTAAAAATAACATCAAACTGGAAACTCTTGCCCTAGTCGGTTTGGCTCAGTGGATAGAGCATTGGCCTGTGGACTTAAGGGTCCCAGTTTCAATCCTAGTCAAGGGCATGTACCTTGGTTGTGGGCACATCCCCAGTAGGGAGTGTGCAGGAGGCAGCTGATCGATGTTTCTCTCTTATCAATGTTTTTAACTCTCTATCCCTCTCCTTTAAAAAAAAAAAAAACACACACACACACAAAAAAAACGGAAACTCTTCTCTGTACATTAAGTAAGCAACTTGATGAGACTTCCAGATCATTTAATAAAATGCAGTCCTGTTCTTAGACGTCATCTAGTACCTCAGTAGCCTGGATGAGTCAGTGCATCACCTTAAAGGCAAATTCCAACAGACGATAACCTCATTTGACCCCCACTTTCCCAAGATTCCTCTTCCCAGTGACATGGCTCATCACTGTCCTCGTCAGCTAAAAGCATCTGCTAAGCAGAGTGCTGGAGATGCTGCCCTCTTGGGTTCTGTGCAAAGCGAGGTAATATCCAATTCCCTGACCTCTGGAGGCCTCAGGCCAGGCAGAGAAAGCTAAAGCCTACTGATTCAGGTAGCTGATGAGCTTTAAAGCTTTGCATGAATTAAGCAAATGGATAAATGTAAAGAGCAAGCGAGAGGCATGTAAGAGCCCCTGTTGGTGTTCTGTGACCAAGCAGAGATATCAGATGAGCAGGATGAGCAAACAAATAAAAAATAAACCAGATTTCACTCTTGACCAGTGTGTTGGCTTCTGGCTTCCATGTTCCATGGCACATAGTAATTATCAAGTGGAGGGGAGATGCAGAAATATATTTTATCCATTAAGAAGAAAGTTGAAAAAGGCTTTTGGGTTTTACCTCATCGAATCAATAAACTCTTGTAAGCTTACAAAACTGCGCAGAACGTTCGACTTAACCCAGCCTACAGCAGAGAAGGCCCTTAAAGCGAGGCAGAGAAGTATGAGCTACCACTGAATTACACTAAGAAGCCAGTTTGAAAGGGACTTATTTAATGAAGCTTGTTTTAAGTAGTCCATCGCTTGTAAGGATGTGTGCACTTCTCAGAGTCCTTCTGTGACCGGGTTTTGTTTTTTGTGAACTAAGTGAATAGGATTTAAACTTCTTAGCTTCTTTTTTTTTTCTTTCAAAAACTACAAACGCAATCAGTTTAAGTAGAATCCATTCAATTGGCCTCTGCTTTCTGAATGCAAGAAAGAAGCTCCTTTTCCTCCCCTTCGTTTCATTCCAGCTGAGCGCAGTGCAGCAAACATCTCATGCTGAAATCAGTGCCTTTTTAAAACTTCAAGGGGCTTGAAAGCTCCGAACCTGTTCAGAGGTGAAGTGGCTCCCAGAGATCAGCTCAGACGCACCCTGTTTGCACTTCCCTCCACTGCAAAGGATCTCAGCCCTTTATCCATGGGCCTCATTATGAAAGTTCTCTCACCACGAAGGCCGGACCAGGGCAGGTCTCCTCTTTGGTGTGGGAGCGTCACTCTCTGTAAAGAATCCCGGCCACTCGCTGACGTCTACTGTGAGATCAAGGGAAACCAGGTTTCTCTACCATGGAGGATGGGAGTTAATTGCTCTGCCCTCCCCCAGAGCCCCTGGCATCCTGCCTGCCTTCATATAGGCACTGACTTCTTTCACTTCTCTCCAAGGGTTGTCACTATTGTGGAGGAAGGAAGGGTCCTACCTCTGTAGATCCTCCCAGCTGAGTTCAGAGAGTGTGAGAGTAAAAACCTCCCAGCCAATTTTTTAACCTCTTGAAAAGCAGAAACTGCAGAATCCTAACACCCTTCTGCAGGTAGCCAAAATCTTTCGTTTGGGCTTCTTCCTTTCTCAACAGGTGGAGTTAGATCGAAAACCAGTAGCTTTCCAAAAGAAAAGAAAAATACCCATGTGTGGTGTTGAAATATACGTCACAATGCAAGCAAAGTGTGGGCGAACAGGTTAACTTCCTTGTGTCTCAGCATCTCCTGTCTCAGGGCTTCCTGTTCTGCAAATATGTCCTTGTCCTGGATGATTTTATATATATAATTATATATATTTCATTTATTTTTGCTCATGCAGTTTCCAGGGCAGTAATGCATTTTCCCAGTGCTGTGGATGAAGCTGCAATCTGCGAATTCCTAAAGAAAAGTATTTGTTTTTGAAATGTTCGCTTAGTGGACTTTCATCTTTGGATGCTCGAATCACATTAAATTGTTCCGTTCATGACAATTTAATTCTTGAGGAGCCCCATTAATTCTTGCAGGTGGCTAAAGTAACATCTACCACTAATGACTCTCTGTTTAAGCAACTACTTTCCCCCAGTATTTAAATCGCATAATAGTCTCTGGCCCAAGGTAGGATTTGCATTCGTAGGAAACTCAAGGAGGATTTTTGGCTTCATTGAGCACTGACAATAATGCTCTATAGGTACAAATTAGCATTATTTCAAATAATGTTAGGAATTTGCATTCCCAAGTCTAGTTTGTTTTCCAGTATTATATCCAAACCTGTTCAGAGGTGAAGTGGCTCCCAGAGATCAGCTCAGATGCACTCGATTTGCACTTCCCTGTAGCATCAAACTTAATCCAACCCTATGGAAGCCAAAGTGAATTTCACTGAAACTCTAAAGAAGAGGCCCCTTAAAGGAAACACTAGTGGGATGCCTCTTACAGGCAGCCATATTTAAGGGATGTCAAAGGTTTCAAATATAAGGATCTTCTCCAAACTCTTGGCTCAATATAAAATTTTTGCTCGTTTTAAGATTAGCGCTAAGTGTTTTGTTTTAACTATCCAAGACAAGGAGTAGACTTTGTCTTTGGGGAAAAAAAGGAAGACATTTGTGGATGTCCAAGGATTAGACCTAAAGTATTCTCAGATTATTTCCAACATCAGGCTTCTAGAAGTGCTTTTATTTGAATGGATGTTATCTCTCCACAATTTAGTGGGTTGCCTCTCACGTCTGTAACATATATTAAAAGTTCCCATTGAAAGTGGATTTCTGCATTTAAGGGGAAGAAAATGCAGTTGCTCTGTTATGCAGGTCATAGTTCATGTATGTTGTAAAAGAGCTCAAAAGACCAGGTTCTGTTCATAGTGATGTGGGCATTTCCGAAGAACAGGGATGGTCATGCTTTGTATTTCTGTCAAGCTAAACATAATTGACAACATTGGGCACAAGAGGGAAATGTTCTGAATTTGTCTTCGAGTTTTAAAGTGAAAAACCAGTCACTGTACTATAGCCCGGAGAGACTTGATATTGATAGGCCAGAGCCAAACAACAGGGCATCACCGCCCCCTTTGGTGGCTAATGATTTGTACAAGATCTCCTAGTAATTCAAGGGCTTACAGTATCCAAACGCCTGCCAAACTGCATCGCACACTGCATTCTTGTAACTGGCGTGCCTCTCAGGTGACACTCTACCGCAAATGGCCTTGGGTTGGGTAAAAATTTAAGAAGATGCTTTCTTCATTTATTATCCCCAACACTCAAACCTCTTCATCTCCAGCTAAGAGGCCTTGAGTTCGTGTGTAAAGAAAAATATGCAACACTTCTCTGTGCCTCTCTCCGGCTTGGCATGCAGCCAGCCCTGACTTGCCACCTGGCATCACACAGGCTTGGGTCCAGGGCACCCAGGAGCGGGGAGGGAAGAAGGCCATCTTCTCATACATCTGGTACTTGAGCTAAAGGACCCCCTTTTGTGTGAATTGGGTAATTGGGACAAGTGTTAGCAATGGTGCTCCTGTCGTTTCCTTCAAATGGACGTCTCTAAAGCATTTCTAGCAGGGAGAAATTGGTATGAGGATAGAAGACTTAGAAAAAAAATCATATGTGTTACCCTCTCTTTGCTTCAAACAGTATTTAGTGAACTCTGACTTAGTTCCAGGCACTATGCTAGGCACAGGTTAGGTAATTTTAAATACATTGGATAAGGTCTCTGCCCTTCTAAAGTAAACAAATAAATATACTCCACAATTTCAAAATGTGGCAAGTGCTATGAAAGAAAATAGCAAGGTGTTCTGAAGGGTTGGAGAAGGTCATGGTGGAGAGAATGTCTAATTTAGTGACCTACAGCATTGCCTGGGATTGTAAAATTAGTGTCTTCCCTAAACGACAGGAGCCACTTTATAATTTTGCTTCAAGACTGTAGTGTTTAAATAACCCAACCTTGCCTACCTCCTCAGCTTTATATCTTTCTCCCCTTGCCTCAGTGTCCAGCATCAGAAACTCTGAATTTCCTGCTCTCATAATGCTTTGTCAAGCCTCCATTACTTAGTGTCTGCTGGCTCCACTTCTTTAGCACAATGACTCCTCTTTATCTTCCATGGCTTCTCTGGAATATGATTACCTCTAGGGAATCTGACTCTTCCCTCCTTCCCACTAAAAGATCCTGGGTGGCTCAGTTCCAGGGGGCACATTCCCATTTGTATTGTTGTATGTCGGGTGGTTGCATGTCGGCAATTTTATGTGGTCTGATCAATGTGAACGGCAGCAAATCAGTGACTTCCACTCATACAGACTACAGTGTGCATGCAATTTCTGAAGCTGTGCAATATGGAGGCTCTGCTGGCTACATGGCCCTTCTCTGTGTCCTGTGGCATACTGTACCCTCCCTTGTATCTTACCATTTTATGTAAAGTGATTGGCTGGCCTCCCTATGTTTATTTAAACAGCTGGTTAAAGCTAGGCTGCTGAAACCTGAAATTTGGGAATTTTGGTGGGGAAAATGTCAAGTGCACCATTATTTATAGAAATTGGAAATGGTGAATAAGATTGAAGAACCCTAAACAAAGCACAACTGAGAATGTCCCTAGCTCACAGGTTCTGATTTAACAGTTTGAATCCTACATCTGCTTCTACTAATTTTCCCAGAGAGAGCAATGTGGTTCTTGTCTTGTTTGTTTTGCTCCCATTTTCAATCACCAGTCTGTAAACACTGCTTGGCATCAAGAGAAACACAGAGAACCTTACGAGTGGTTGTTCCTTAAGCATAAAACAATCAGGGAACAGATAGGAACCTCAGGAGCAGATAATCTGGAATCAGAAGACACCTTAGAAATTCTCTGCCCCACATTCCCAAGCATTGCACGGGGGCCTTCTAGAGATTTCCGTCTCATCCCAGACTTGAGTTAAAGACTTCCATGTGAGAGGGCAGGGCGGGGCAAGGATGAGCTCCCGACTCCACCCCACAGGGCGGAGTTATCCCTAGCCCTCAAAACCCCTGGACTGGGAGAAATTCGCTCTCTTCCACCATGCTGCCGGCATGAGTTGGGGGGCCCATGCTAGCATGGTGAAGGCTCTTTTGTTTATTGCATCGGACTTGGCTCCCTGGTGGTCCTTGGGGATCATGAAGTCTGGGCATAACACATGGAGAGAGAGTTTGTTTACATACCAAAACCCCTGTTATGAAAAGTCCTTAAAATGGAGGCAAAATACGCCTCCCATGACCTCAACAAATGGGATCACACTTTCTGTCCTCAGAACAGTATAATCCTTGTTCCATGCAACAGTTTACCTACTTACATGCCTCTACTGTTTTTTTTTCCTTTGGAACTTAAGTATATTCAGCATAGGTTTTTCCAAAATGGCTAGAACTGTCAGATAGAAGTTCATTCAGAATATGGATCTGAGGGTGGGTGAAGGATAAGCAGAAAGGAGTGTGTCTCAAACACTGCTCCACAAGGAACAAGGGTTCAAATATTCACTAGTTGGTATGGATGGTATCCTGTGGCACAGTTAATACTCGGATGTATACAACAATAGCAGAGTTAACGCAGTTACCTGGCAGCAAACATTTCCAAAAACGCCAGCCTTTTTTCTCATTGACTATTGATGACTGCAGCCCAGGGGAAAGGAGTACATTTATAAGCATCAATCAGGGCAGAAAGGCGCCTTCCAGTCTCTTTGAAACAAGATAATGTATGTGAAAGCTCTTTGTCAACTGAAAAGCAGTATACAAATGTAAAGAATTTTTATCATTGTTTTACAAGGAAGTTGGAATAGAATCACTGTTGTTTATTTTAAAGTTTTCTATGTGGCCTACTCAGTAGATGCCTAGCAGAATGCTGCCTTCCTTTTCATCTTCTCTGAGTAGATATACAACACAATTGTTTTTAAGTAGTGAGGTTCCGGCTTGTTGTTCTGCTGTGCAAGCTACACTTCTGTTCCAAGTCTTTGAAATCAATTTCCTTTGGTATTTTCTCAATGCACATTTTATTCTAAAATGACAATTTACAAAGACACTTGCCTAGGACCAGGAGATGTAATTCACCTGAAGGAACATGATCCCCTACTCCTGCAAAAACAGAGATGTATCATTTGTAGAGTAGTTGTTAAGTGCTACCCATTGTTAGGAGTTGTATGTATATTACCTCAATTAATCCTCACCCCCACCCCCATCCTGATTTACAGATTTACAGTAAAAACTTTCTGGAGGTTAAGAAGCTAATAATTATCAGAAGTCAGAATTCAAGCCCAGTTGTTTCATCCCAAATTTTTTGCTTCTGAATCTCCAAAGAAACTGTATTAGGAATCTATGGGTAAAAACCAGACTATTATTTCCACATGATTTTCTTACACTCCCACAAAATAATTAATTTTGAGATTATAAGTAAATTCTTTATGAGTGTCTCTTTAGCTGAAAAACATTATACACCATTATCTCTCCTTTTACTTACTTAATTATACCACATTTTTTACAATATTAACTTAGAACTTTTAAGTAAATTCTTCTATTTTGTCATTGGCAATTGTGGTAGTTGCTTTTTACTCCTTTGTTGATTAGATTTTTAAACTCTGAAGTTGTCATACTTATTGAAATAATTAAAGATTGCTGACTTAGAAAAATTGAGCAAAATATTTCTTAAACCTTTAAAAATGTATCTGTACTCAGGCCAGTGTTCTAAGTGGTTAGGGCATAGGCCCCATGCACCGAAGGGTTGCAGGTTTGATTTGCTCCCCACCCCCAGTTAGTGTACATGTAGGAGGCAACCAGTCAATGTGTTTCTCTCTCTCTCTGTGTGTGTGTGTGTGTGTGTGTGTGTGTGTCTTCACCTCTCTCCCTCCCTTCCACTCTAAAAAAACAATGGACAAAATATCCTCTGATGAGAATCTTTTTTTTTTGTACATATACCAATGCCCCCCCCTCCCATACATACCTTCCCTCCCCAGAGTTTTGTGTCCATTGGTTGTACTTATATGCATGTATACAAGTCCTTCAGTTGATCTCTTATCTTACATGTTGCTAGTGGGAGAGTAAAACGGTACAGACATCCTGTAAAATAAATGGGTGTGGCTAGTATAGCTACATGAAGAATCCTACAGTGATGGAAATATCCTATGTCTTAATTGTATCTAAATGAGTTAAGAAACACACATACACACACTATAGGGGATCTCTCTGTTATTTCTTATAACTTTGTGTAAGTATATAATTATCTCAAAATAAAAAGTTTAATTAAAAATGACATAAGATCATGTCATATTTTGGACTTTACATTGATATAATAATGGAAATATAGCTGAAATATTTAAACTCTCAGGTCAGTTTCAAAAGATATACTTCCTTGTTAAGATGGGATATAATGAAAAGATAACTATGACTCAGAAGATGAAACTTTTATTATCAGGAATAGGCAAAATATTATTTAAAATATGTAGTTTCATTCAACCAACATTTATTGAATAGCAGCCATATGATAAAGATGAGCATAGTACAGTGCCAGGTGACCAGGAATTAAGTGCCTAGTGATGAACAAAGAACACATCATACCTTAGAGACTGCATGTGTATCTTGGAGAGTACAGGGTTCATTAGCAAAGTGGTAGTGAGTATTTACTGAGCAAGTGTTTTGTAGGCATTACATTCATTCTCTAATTAAATCCTCAAAAAAAAAAAAAAAAAGCCTGAAAGTTAATTTTATATCCCTCATTTTATAGATGGGAAAACAGAAGCTGTAGAGATCATGCAACCAACCCATCCAGGACATGAGTGAAGCAGTAAGTCAAATTTAGCTCTGACTTCAGAGTAGCCTGTGACTTAATGTAAGAGAAGTTTATATAATGTGCCACATAGTGCAGACCAGCAGAGTCTGCACTATGGCTAGAGGTTGGAAAGATAGGGAAAAGGCTAGGAAAGATTTAATGAGGAGCCACAATTTGATTTGGGTCTTGCAGAGTGAGTAGGAGTTTAGAATGATCAATCTATTTTCAGAGGGAAATAGTAATGTAGTCAATGTCAGGGCCTGTTAGGAGTTGAATTGTGACCAACAAAAATTCATGTATCAAAGTCCTCACCCCTCGTCCTCAGAATGGAACCTTATTTGGAAATTAGGACATTACAGATGTAACTAGCTAAGATAAGGTCATTAGTTGGGCCCTTACCCAATATTACTGTGTCCTTATATGAAGGGGAAATTTGCACATAATTATGTGCTACTGCATGTCTCTGACATGCACACAGGGAGATATCATGTGAACTTGAAGGCAGAAATCAGGGTGATACATGTGCAAATTACAGAATACCAAAGATTGCCAGCCAACCACCAGCCACTCTGAGAACAGCACAGAACAGAGCCCTCACAAGGAACCAATGCTGCTGACACCTTGATCTCAGACATCTGGTCTCCAGGACTGTGAAACAATAAATTCTGGTAGTTTAAGCCACCCAGTTTATGGTATTTGTTATGGGAGTCCTAGCAAACTAATATGGGGCCCAAGCATCTGGTTCCCCCTACATTTTAGCAAGGGGGGTGGTCCAGAAACATCGTGTGCTGGACTAATTAACACCAGCTGGAGAGAACCAGTTGTTAAATTTTCAGGTATTTTGCAAGCTAACCAATAAACAAAACCATTACACAAAATAAAATTTTATGAACTTATAATTAAAGAAGCCATATAAAACAAAGACAATCAATACTCAAAACTCATCACCACCTAATAATTTTACATTTAACTAGGACCTATGCTTTTGAGGCTATTTATATCTATTGTATATATGATGGAAATACAACATAATTATGTGCTACTGCACGTCTCTGCCCAATGCCACCATCAGGGCCATCATATTGGAACTTGAAATCAGCCCTGGTGGGAAATCAGCAAATGCTACAAATCTCAGCTTTGAAACCCTGGGAGAGCTTCTGGCAAAACATTTATCAACCTACCACTGCTCCAAACAGATTGGTAGCTCACCCAGGACAACATTTGACTCCTTTTATTGATACCAGAAATGTTTTCCTAGTCCCTCTAAATACCACTTTTCTGAAATCTCTGCCTCTGTCTGACCACTGGATGACTGGCTTCTGTTCTCAGTTTCCCCAGAACAGCCAGCTTTGCCTTGAGTGAGCCCCATTGCATACCTCTTGGCACTCATAATATGAATGAATGCATTGATGGATTGATGGATGGATGGATGGATGGATGGATGGATGGATACTAGTAAATGCTTTAAAGATCATTTTCAAACTATGCTCATCTACTATTGAGCTTCCACAATACAAAGCCACATGAAAAGGACACTATATATGACTCATAAGTACCAACTTTGCACCCAGGGTTCTGAGCATAACTGCTCTGCCTTCTGGTTAAAAGAGGCTCTTAATCCCTTCTCCTTACCAACCCCTGAGGATAGTGTGAAACTTAATCTTCATAAATGCACTTTGAAAATAATTGCATGCAAACATATGGTAGTATTACTACTATTAGAGTAAGCTTCAAATCCTTGAAGGCACAACTAGTGCATGTTCCCAAGAAACTAGATATATGGTTGTGATAACTTGCAGTGGAAATTAGTATAAAAATAGAAAACACCATATTAAATATTTTTGTGTGTATAGTTGATTCATTTCTTAAAACAGTAACTTAAAAATGATCTTATTACAGCCTTATGGATGTAATTATTAAATAATAATACAGACATGAGCTAACTAAAAAATAATTGTATAGTTGTAACAGCACTGAAATGTGAACTCTTAGATGCAGAGAACAAGCTTCATGGTAATTATACTTGCCATTAAATGATAACATCCAATTGGTATCTAATCTTCAGGCTACAAATAAGCATGTAATACTGCAAATACACTCTAATTACATGGCTGTTTGTCCCTTGTAAAAGAAATAAGATGAACTACAAGCAGTGTTGCAAATTCCAATGAAGAATTTTATTCAGGCGCTAATGAAAGATGCCAGGTGAAGCTTATGGCTTAATACCCTCCTTGTTTCTATCTTCAGTACCAATGATTTTTCTACTTAGTTCCAGATGTCAAAATTTGTATCCCAATATTATTATTATTATTTGACATTGTGTTGCTTAATGAGAACTGGCCTAATAACTTACTGAAACCTGCACAAACCTTATTTTGGAAATGGAAGCAAAATGTATGTTTGATAGAGGTCTAATAAAGAAGGTAACTAATTTCTTCATCTTAAACCTTTGGAAGGTAATATTAACTCACCCCTCTACTTAAACATTTATCTAAAACCATAATTCTTTTTTGTTATTTTAATTTCAACATAAAAGTGCATTTTCTAATGGAACTTCTGTGTTTGAATGTCCAAATAATTCTTGGTATGGCACTTCAAAAATATTTTGAATAAATGAATGAATGACTAAACAGTTGAATACTAGTTTTTTAATCTAAATTTATTTTCTGGCAGTAAATGAAGTCAAATATGTTTGTCTGTATTTTTCATTGAATTAAGAAATCATTTTGGTGACTCTGGTACACAGATTAGGGCCCAGGACACTGACGTGGGTAAAACACTATGATTTTCTGTATCTTACTAGAGAATCCCTGCTCTTATGACCTTAAGCCCATTCATTCTTAAGTAAGCCACATCAAATGAACTGAGATGTGAGAAAGAAACAGGAACTTTAAATATTAAGACAAGAGTTGTACAGAGAGGAGGCCTCTAAGTTTGTTGCTCCAAGGCCTTAGAAACAGCGTTTCCACGTGCTTCCTTTATGTTTTCGAAATGAAAAATTTTGCAAGCAGTTACAATCATTCTGTACCCCATTTTTCATCGACCTTAAAAATGATTTATTTTTCAAAAAGCAATCGTAACTAATACTTACTAAGGGTGTATTTCTCACTGTTACCCTTTCATGTCTGTATGTGTGAAATGGCAACCCCAGATTTGCACAGCTGGAGAGGCAGGGACTTGAACCCAGAGCCAACACTGGGCTTGTGCTCACTCTCGGTGCCTTTCAAAGGATGATGGTGCCAGACTTCACCTAGTTTCAACCTCTCTGCCTTTGCACGTATCTCTTCCACTAGAATCACTTTCTCTTTCTCCCCCATGACCACTGAGGACCCCTCCTCGAGTTCTCCCATTCCCACATATTTTTATCGTCCCTGACTCCAATCTCACATAGTATGAAAAGTCTACGCACACATGTAATTCCCACTTAAATAATTTTGTTCAGTTCTCCAGAAGCAAGAACTTTTTTCTGATAACTCTCTCTTGCCACCCCTACTTCTCACACAACACCCCTCTCCCCCCCCAACACACACACACACACACACACACACACACACACAGCCCAGCACCTAAGGCATACAGAATTAGGGAATAACTATTTGGTGATAGAATGGTATCTCTGAAGTTCTTAAAAGAGCTCAGAAAGAGTTAGTATACCTTAAGTTTTAAATCATGTTGTTTTGTAGTTGTTAACAGAAGCAAATTAAATCTAGGTATTTTTCACAGGACATAACACTTTAAAAGCTAAAAGGTCACTTATCACAGAAAGCTCCAGGTACTAAAAGGTATGAATGAAGATGTGGCTCATGTGATCCACAGATTTTTAGTTCCTCAATATCCTACATTTCCAGAAGTCAATGTGACTGGAATGTGGTGTCAGTTAACCTGATAGACCTTCCTTACCCTATGTTCCTGACACAGGGCAGGGTGTGACTGTTCCGTTTCCAGGGACACTGTGTGTTCGGAATGGAATTTAAATCAGAGCAAGTCCACAGAATAGCCATTCTTTAAGAAATATTTTGTTCTCTCTAATTTTTTTTATTTGATTCATTCTCTATTACACCAGAGAGAGATTTAAGGGACCTGTGGAAGGCTGTGTAAAGTACCCCCCTTTCCATTTGGTGACAAAAGAAAACCCTAATTAAAACAAAATGTCTTTCCCATACCTTGTCACCTCCATCGAGGTTTAAAAGCAAAGATTAGGCCAAGATTTGCTCTTTACAGAAATATTCATAGCACTGTGGCTTTTCTCTGTCTTTGTCTCTCTGTCTCTTTCTCTCACCACACACACACACACACACACACACACACACACACACACACACACTGCCACCATTATTTGATATTTTATTTGGTTTGTTGGCTGTTCTGTATCTAAATCTGAATTGTACTCACAACAGAAACGTTCAATCCTTCCTTTGCCCTCCCCACCTCCTAGGAATTACGTTTGCTGTTAGGTCGTGCATTTACTGGTCCCAGAATTTACTGATCCAAATTTTGGTCTGTGTTGTACTTGCCTCTTCCTTCTCTCTCACATTTATCATCATTTTCTGCTTGTGTGTTTGTCCATTTGTCTTTCTTTCCTTTAATTTCTGTTCCATAGTCCCTAGATAGAAAATGAAATATTAGGTTTGTCAAGTGTATATCATTGTTTAGATGCCTGGAGATGATGGGTTAAACAGACCAATCAATAAAACAAACCTCCAGTGCATTGCAGGGGCTGCAAGGGATGTTCCCTTTGGCTCTGTAAGGCTTAACAAGTCAATAACCTATTAATATAATATTCTGCCAGTCACCTCAACACAATTCACATGTGACTTTTTAGGACAAAACTTTACAGCCTGTGGTGAACTAAACAGAAGGAATGTTTGTGACAAAATCCAAACTAAAAATAAGACTGTAAATAAATTTAAAAAGTGAATTGGAAATAATAAGCACATGATCATAAGTCACAATATTTATAACTATACATGATTATTATAAACGCATAAAATGATCCAAACTGTTAAGCAGTAATATCATTATTTTTCAGCGTATGCTACATGCAATGCCCAAAGAGTTAATTGCCCAACACATTAGAAGTAGGATCTTCTTGGGGTGTTTACAATGAAAAAGAGATGATCAGATGGACAAAAACCTTTTTTAAGTTTATTTTTTCCATTTTATATAATGAACAATCAAAATTGAATAGTCTAACTATAAAAAAAATTATGTACCAAAAGCATTGTTCATTATGTATAGAGCCAAGTTGTTTAATGGATGTATCTGATAATCCTTTGTATTTATAAAATCATGTATACTATATATATACTTATATAAGATAAGAGGGACGATAGCATCTGAGTTGAAAAATTATGTACATTGGGATGTTTCACATTTGAACTTCTTTTACCTGTTTGTTCCTGTTTCAGAAGTTTATAAAAAGCTGGAAATATAACTCAAAAAATCTCTAAATATGAACTCATTAATTCCAAAACGAAGTTTATATCATTACACAAAATGAAATCAATGAATCAGTCCATTTTCTAGGAGTGAAATCCTTTCCCGTAGTGTATCTAAAGACTGAATGTGTTTTGTCGCCCTAGAAGAATCCCCTAGTAATCAGGGGTCTTCAAACTACGGCCCGCGGGCCACATGCGGCCCGCAGAGGAGTCTGATCCGGCCCGCCAGGTTTTTTGGGCAGTGAGCGCAGCCGAGGTGTTACAGTAGGAATTAGTAGTTCATATAGTCCGGCCCTCCAGCTCTCTGAGGGACCGTGATCTGGCCCCCACTTTAAAAAGTTTGAGGACCCCTGCCCTAGTTTTTCGTATCCCCTCCCTAAACAGAACTGCTCCAAACATCATGGTCAATGAGCCAGTTTTGGAGTCAGATTTCATTTTAAATCCTAAATCCATCACTCAGAAGTTATGTGACCTCTGCTTTTTTAATATGTAAATTATATATATGTAATATAACCTCTATTTAGTGAAGATTAAATGAAGTGTTGTATAATGTACATACATTATATATATGTAATATAACCTCTATTTAGTGAAGATTAAATGAAGTGTTGAATGCAGAGCATATTAGCCAGTACTGAGCACAGAGTAAACATATAATAAAAAGAAGAGAATGGTGTTTCTACAACGAACCTCAGACATTCAAGAACCCTGGACATAATTTGCTTAAATCTTCTTTCCCAAATATGCCTTGTATATCCTGAGTTCATCTACCTATCTGACTGTAGGGCTGTCTTTTGAACTGAACATTACACAGCTATTAAAGCAACTCATGATCTGCTTTTCTTTTGTGTTGGCACTATTAGCCATATCAAGCTTGTAGTGATGAAAATGAAGGCTCATTTCTCATTCCAGATGATAGCAATGAGGCAAGCAATAGGAATGATTCATCTTTGGGGAAAGTACTGTGCCTTGAAGAGAAGAACATTATGGATACAATCACGCAGATTATAAGATAGATACGTAACTTTTCTAGCCCATATATGATACTTCCAGCTCCTCTCCTGAGTACCCCAAGTCATTTTTATTAATTCAGCAAACATTTATTAAGCACCTACTCTGTTCAATGCCATAAAGTAGGCTTGAAGTTTAACTAAAAATTACTAGTATTCCAAACCCCACACTCCCATTCTTAGCATACCACACACCCATCACTTTCTAACCAAGTTACTTTTTGTCCAAGTGTTTCATCAATAGCTTAAGTTAGATTTAGATTTGTTTTTAAGTTTATGATTTGGTATCTACTTTTATTATTTTTTTTAAAGAGCTTCCATTTCACCACATACTTTGACCCAGCCACCATGAGCTACTTGTGGTTCCACTCTTTTTCATTTTGTCTAAAACAAAGTCCTCAAATTTAGTTGCACTTTAGAATCAGCAGAATAGATATCTTAAATATTGATGCTCAGGTTGCATCACTGATACATTATATCAGAATCCCAAGGAATGGGGCCAAAGCATTAGTTATGTTTATCTCTCCAGGAAATTCCAATGTGCAGTCGAGGCTGAGATTCTCTACTCCAAAGTCTTTCTCTGCATGTACTACACATACTTAACAGCTCACTTCTTTGTTGCCTAACTCCTACTCAGCCAGCAAGACACCGCACAGACATTCTTCCTGTGAAGTCTTTCCTGGACCCAACCCACTTTTTAGACTAGGCTAGGGACATGTATGGATTTCTATATCTGCATAACAAACTATCACCAGTTTAACAGTTTAAAACAGTGCTCATTTATTAGCTCACAGCTCTGTAAGTAAGAAGTCTAAGAGCAGCATGGCAGGGTTTGCTATTCAGTCTGAAATTAAGGTGTCAACCAGCTGTGTTCTCATCTGGAGTCTCAATTAGGATGAGATCCATTCCCAAGCTCCCTCAGCTTGTTGGCAGAAGTCATTTCCTTGCAATTGTAAGACTGTGGTCCCTGTTGTCTTGAAAGCTGGCATTCAGAGACTGTTGTCAGCTCCCAGAGGCTGCTCTTCCATTCTTGACATATGGCTTCCTCCACGGGCCCTCTCACACTTTCAAAATCTCTTACTTCAGGAAGTAACCAGTCCCTGGTAAGGGTTCTCTTGATTAGGTCAGACCCATTGGGATAACCCCCTTTGATTAATTCAGAGTCAACTGATTAGTAGCATAACCATGAGAGAGCTATCCTATCATATTCACACTTTCAAAAGGAGGGGCTTATACATGGTATGTGCACCAGAAGGTAGAAATCATGGAAGCCATCTTTAAATTCTGCCTACTACGTTCCCCTCTTATGGTTGGTTCCCAAAGTACCTCTGCTTACCACAGCACTTCCCACAATGCATTGTTCTTACTTTGCTAGACACTGACTCATAGGAGGAAAGAGACACAGTCATATTTGTCTTCTCAGCACATAACTCAAAACTCAAATAAGGTCAATGTTCACCAAGGGTTTACCAAATATTTATGTAGTGCATATGCATAAATTAGACATTTTTCATATTAGAAAATAGAGCAAGCACAAAAAATTGGATTAAAAGCCTGATCTAGGAGGATGCAACTAATTCAATAATTTCAAAAGTTAAGAAAGGGTAACTTTAAAAACAGGCTAATAAACATAACAGTATTTTTTTCTTTGAAGATTTTTAATTAATTTCATTGTTTATAAAATCATTGTTGTTTCAAAATATGTATGACTTCTTTTTATACTTATTGCCTTTGAACCCAGAGTCCTTTCCCATTTTGCATCCTTATTTTTATGGTTTGAGGAATCAGTTTTCCCTCTATTACCCAACATGTCAAATGCACCATTCATATGATACCCAAAATAACTGCGAATAAATAATTATTAATTGATCTTTATATTATGAGCACAAGATTAAATGTGTAATGCTGTTCTTCCACCTTGAAGGTGGATAGCACAGTAAAAATGGAGACTTTGCAGTTACATTGCAATTCCTTGCCTCCCTAGCCCTTAGCCTTGTGTAGGGCACTTATACCATCTTCAGTATTTCATCCCTAAAATAGAGCTGGCAAGACCTTTTTGAATGTGTACGGAAGAATTTGAGATATCTTATGAGAAGCTGGCATGGAATAGTGATAATGTTGATAAAAATGCCAACAACTTTCCATCCTACCCAATTCTGAAAGATTTGCTAGTGTTAACTTGAAAATGAAAAGACCATTCAAAGTGAGAGGCAATATGCATTTATTTGAGATCAATTAGAATAGTTATTTGCAATGCACTGATTTAGGCAGAAGCTTAAATAGTCTTCTGATTAGGAGGAGACAAAGGCAATGGGCACTTCTGAGAGGCAGAAGGAAAATAATTACGTCATTAGAAGGAAGGTATTGCTATTGGTGCAGATAATGTAACAGTGATGTTAACTCTAAATAATATTTTTAATTTTTAGTCCAGTAGTCACAATAACTGCTTTCTTATTATCTTTACAAACAGTTTTTTTTGGACAGAGTGTTGCCTAGGCCCAAATCAAATTATTTTGTCCTGTTTTAACATCCCAAAGATTTGAAGTATTAGTCAGTAAGGCAGTTCCTCTAGCATGGCAGCTCTGCCTCCATTTTAAAATTGCTCCATTTGTATGTTTTTTTCTACACTGGGGAGAAGAGAAAATAAATCATGTATTTACCTCTCTGCTTATAGAAGGTAGAAGTTCTATCTACCTAAAAATTTAATCTGATCCAAAGTAAAGATAAAATTATAAATTTAAAGCTTAGTCTAAAGTACATTGTTGCCCAGAGTCTGAAAGCAGGAGAATGAGAAAAAGAGTAACTAAAACTTCTATACTAATAAAAGAGAAAGATGTGAATTGACTGTACCCTTGTGATGCCCACCAGCCAATCATGAGTGAGTATGCAAATTAACCCAACAAAGATGGCATATTAATTTGCATGTGCAGGTGCCAAGTGGTCGAGCCATGCCTGAAGGCTCTGGGAACCATCACCAGCTTCAGGAGGCAAAGGTGGCTGTGCAACTTGACAGCAAACAGCAGGGCCTGCTTGGCCATAGCCACAGTAACCCACAAGCAGGCAAGCAGGCCCACAGACAGCACCCAGCAGGGCCTACTTGTCCATCACCATGGTGTGGAGCAGGCAGGCCTTGCAGAGAGCAGAGAACCATGGGAAGTAAACATAAGCTATCAGTAGGACATTCCCTGAGGGCTCCAGGATTGGAGAGGGTGCAGGTTGGGCTGAGGTACCCACCCAGTGCACGAATTTCATGCACTACACCTCTAGTCTTTATATAAAGTTAAATAGGAAAAAAATATTCTTAATTATGTTGCTATTAAAAAAATCTTTCTCTTCTATATTACAGCTTTAAACCAGCATTGTCCAATTAAAATATGACACAAGACACCTATGTAATCTCAAGTTTTCTAGAAGCTACAATAATGTTTTTTAAAGGTGAAATTAATTTTAATAATATATTCTTAACACAATATGTCCAAAATATCATTTCAACTGATAATAAAAATTAAAAGTTAGTGATGAGATATTTAAAAACAATCTTAATGCCAACAGTTTAAAATTTTATATGGCTTTTTCATACTTATACCATATTTTTATTAGAACTAGCCATACTTCATGTACTCAATAACTAAATGAGATGTCTGGTCCTAACCAGTTTGGTTCAGTGGATAGAGCATCGGCCTGTGGACTGAAGAGTCCCAGGTTCAATTCTGGTCAAGGGCATGTACCTTGGTTACGGACACATCCCATGTCACGGGTGTGCAGTAGGCAACTGATCAATGTTTCTCTCCCATGGATGTTTCTAACTCTCTATCCCTCTCCCTTCCTCTCTGTAAAAAATCAATAAGATATATTTAAATGAGATGTCTGTAAGCGTGTTTCTCTGTGTGTATTTATGTCTGTGTATGCCTGTGCATATGTTTTAACTTAAAAATACCTAAACTACAAGGAAAACAAAGGATGCATTTCCCCTTCACACAAGTGGAAAGGAATCTGATTGGGCACCAAGGTTTACCTAGAACCATTCAGCAGGGCCAGGGAGCTCTATGTGATTGGTCTTTCTTTCTTTCCTCTCTCTCACCTCTCTCTCAAAAAGGACCTTCAGAGAAGGAAAGAGACTAAGAATTAGAGTTCCCATTAGGAGACATCCTTGTGAAAGGTTTGACACTTTTACCTCTAAAGGAGTCATATTAATCAGTTTTTTCATTCTCTTTTCCTTCTCCCCATGTAATAACCTCTAGTTTCCTCCCAAACTCTTACTAATGACACTCACTTCACTCTGGTGTGTGGTGGGGAAATTTAAAGGAAGGAAGGAAAATAAAATATGGACTTCCCCATATCAACCCTCTCCTGAAACCAGAGTATCATTTTAAGGGAGGGGATGGCCCTAAAATTCTGAAGTGACCAGCTGTGTGAGCAACAGGAGCCCAAGACAGGCAGACGATTATGGGAAAGAAAGCACTGAGGGTCTCCTACCTTTCCTCCAGTGCCTTATAAAGAGGAGGCAGTCACTCAGGCTATTTCTGTATTACTATTGATATTACAACATAATTTATTGGCTTTTCTCACCAAAAGAAAGGGGATTTGGTTAACTGGATGGGATAAGAATTTTTGATTCTGCTAGAGATAAGTTAAAATTCTTAGCTCTTATCACACTGAGTGCCAACGTGGCTTTCTGCACAGCCTGATTTGATAGAGCCGCAAAGTCTCCATGAGAACAGGGAGTCTTCAGGTGCCTTAGAACCAGAGAAGTAGAGAATGCAAATATGTGTTCACGTATCCTGGCTAGCAATTTTTTAAACCTTTCCTGATGCAATCCCACCCCCCACATACACAGACAAATGTCAACATGTAACACACATGCACAATTAAAAGACAAATGTTGTTATGAATTGGGTAATTTAGCAGTATCTTGACTTTTTAAAGCTATAGGTTTCCATTTTCTCAATGAGAGCAATGTTAATAATGCCCTAGTGATCCAATTAAGAGGAGAATAAACACACTGCAAAAACCAAACCAAAAAAATAATAATTTTTTAAAACCCACAAAACACAAGCTTCTTTAGCCATTGTGATCTGACCCTGTGAGAAATAGACTTCTCCAAATAAATATGCATTTTAAATCAATACCCTAATCTTAAAATAATTTTAAGTGATATTTGAAAAATCATGTCCATGTGTGAACACACACACACACACACACACACACACACACACTCACATCCCACAGGCAGACACTAACACATAAACGGCCTCTTTATATGTTAAAGTGAAACTGCCCACACTGATTGCTCCTGGTAGGTGCCAAAGTCAGGCAAAAGGTCCACTGAGAAGCCAAGTATCCTATCCACAGGTAAACATCACTTTCATCCGCAGCTGCTGCTTAAAAGCCTAAAGGAGACAGGACTACCCATAGACAAAGGTACTGCCAAATCTTAGCTCTAGGACTTAGAATCCTGCTTGAGGGGCTGGGAGAGGGGGGGTAGGGCAGAGGATAAGCTTCACCCTGTCAAGAAGATATTTGGGTAGATGCTAAATGAGGAGATTTTGCATAGCTTTCTGAGTAAACCAGAATTTTAAAGTGTTAGTCATAATTAATACAAAAAGATTGTACCTTTGTAGACAGATAAAATAAGGCTAACATCATTTCACTCGTAATCAAAACCTGAAATCTGTCTAATGAATTATGTGGCTGCATTAGCTGGGGAAAGGAGGGTGAAATACTATGATCCACTCTGAAAAATTTAGGGAGAAATTTGAGGTTCCAATTCACTAAACACATCTGTAAGTTTATTATAACTCCAAAGTTGCCCGTTTAAATTGGCTTCTTCCTGAAGATGGGAGTGTGTAAATTGCATAGAGATGGAGAAAGAGGCATTGCTGCTCACCAAAAAAGGAGCTCAATTTCAAAGAAACTAGTTCATAGCTTGCATTACTCTGGCTAATAGAAGTTAACAACCCCAAAAAGAGAGTGTGAAGTGTGACAATTGCAGGTCATATGTACCCTCTGTCCAAATATTTCCCAGATTCTTTCAGTTAAATATTTATTCTTGGTCTCATCTGTGTCCCTGTTCTATCTAGAAACTGCCTCCTATACTCTAAAATATAAAAGCTAAAAGTATCAAGAATGTTTTCATGTCAGTGCATTTAACTGATTTTTAAAGTTTTACTTTACTTTTTTCAATACAAGCAATAACTAATTTAATGAATATTGAGTCTGTCCATTTTGATAGTAAGTAAATGTCTTTTATGTATATATATATTTTTTTAGTATACATATGGTAGGCCTTTATGAAGAACACTTTTGAAAATTAGAAATTTGAGAGATAGTTTCAGGGCCACTACTGAGAAATCAAAGCACCTAATTTTAAGAATGTTCATGGTTTTGTGAAAGAATACCAAGGAAATTTTTAAAAACTAGAGTGTTCTAATATAGTCTACCAGCTATTAAAATACATCATAAGTCTACCATGATGAGAACAGCTTGGTATTCCAATGGTCTGTTTCTGCCTTAGAATGCTTTTAACTTTTAGTTGGGATCCCCATTCTCTATTCTCCACATCCTTGCCTATATATATATATATATATATATATATATATATATATATATATATATATTATTTTTTTTATTGATTTTTTTACAGAAAGGAAGAGAGAGGGATAGAGAGTTAGAAACATCCATGAGAGAGAATCATCAATCAGCTGCCTCTTGCACATCCCCTACTGGGGATGTGCCGGAAACCAAGGTACATGCCCCTGACAGGAATTGAACCTGGGACCTTTCAGTCTGCAGGCCGATGCTCTATCCACTGAGCCAAACTGGTTTGGGCACATCTTTGCCTCTTTCTTGTGGCAATTTATTTATTTGCTGCAGCTCTCCCTCCTTGGAAGAAACTATTGGGGAGTCCACAAAACATAATGTAGGCTTCTTCTGAGTTTGTCCAGCCTCAGTAAATTCCCTTTCCCTGGGACCACTACAGAATTAACACTTTGTAATTCATAGGGTGCAAGCAATGTACCTGACGTTTCCAACACTGTAGCAAGTCGGGGTGGAATATCAAAAGCGTTAGACTAGCAATTCATCAACTCGATGAGTGCCAAGCAGAAAACACAGTTCCTGCATAACTCAGCAGCAGGCCAATTAGAGGGCATCGCTGGAGCAGCTGGTCATAAAGTACAGTTCCCAACCCGCCCTCACTCCATGTGATTAAACTTGTTGTGTATATCTTATTTACCACTAACTCTTCATATCATGTAATACAACGCATTGGTTTGGGAAGTACTAGCAAGCAGTGGATTGTCATAATCAAAGACGTTTATTCTGCACCAAGCTCTCTCATCTCCATGCCTTTGCACATGTGGTTCACTCTCTGGAACATACACATTGCACCCCAGCCCTCACTATCACCATTTCCTTAATATTGGCTACTCATTGCTTGGGTTCTTTCAAATAATATGTAATTTATTCCATTGTGTGAGTATATGTAATTTCACAATTCTCCTTCAGTCCTCAATGCAAACATAACTTACTTCAGAGTCTTTCCTATTCCCCAAACATTGTATGAGTTGGTTGTGTAAACTGTCACCCCTCTCTTCTTAGACAGCACCCTGTGCTTGTGTTTATCAAAGCTCTTCTCACTATCTTCCCCATAGGATTATCAGGCCAACACAGCACAAGTAGCAGGCATGTCTTACCCAATGAAGTATTCTCAGTACCTAGGACCAGTACAAACAAGCAAATCATACTTTAGCTTCTTTATAAATGTGATGACATTAAAAACTGCCTTCGACAATGAGAGTACTTAAAAAACAAACAAACAAACAAAAAAAACAACCACAGAATATGCCATGTACATTTTCTTAAAATCCACCTACTTTTTTTCTGTTTTGAAAACCATTACCAAATCACCATTGCCTCACATGTGGAGTTTGAAGAACCTCACTATCGATAGTACCCCACTTTCTGTCCTGTCCACCCTCAACTTTAAAATGCAAACTGTATCATCTTGTCACTCACATACCACATGTACCGGTTGATAATTCGGATTTTGTAATCAAAGAAAACACGATAATTTCAAGAGAAATATCAAAAGTGCTTTATTCAAAATAATGTCCATCACTAGCTACACAATTCCTTCATCTTTCAGGTAATCTGTGGATACTGTCCCAATAGAACTTTTCTTGTTTTGAGGCAAACCATTCAGAGACCAAATTTTTCACTTCTTTGTGATTTTGAAGTGCTGCTCAGATAGTGTGTGTGCCATCGATCAGAATAAGTGATAATTTGAAGGAGCAAGGTCTGGTGAATACAGCGGGTGGGTTAATACTTCCCAGGCAAGATCTTTTAACGTGTCTCTAATTGGTTTTTGAAGTGTGTGATAGTGCGTTATCATGAAGCAAAATTATTTTTACTGTGTCATCTGGCCCATTCTGGTCATTTTATAATCAAAGCATAGTTCAAATTGATTATTTGTTGTCAGTAGTGATCAGTATTAAGACTTCCATCTGGTTTTAGAAGCTCATAATACACCACACCTTCCTGATCGCACCAAACGCTGAGCATTGTCTTCTTTCCAAAGGGATTTGGGCAAATCGCTTTGCAGTCGATGTTGATGGTTGACCTGGATCAACCCACAATTTTGTGCATTTGGGATTCTCAAAATAAATCCACTTTTTGTCGCCAGTCACAATTCAATGCAAAAAAGACTTTTGTGCCATTGAAGCAACATTTTAGTGATGACTTGAGTTTTCCATTTGTCTTTTGTTCAGTTGATGTGACACCCATTTCCCTTCCTTTACAATCTTTCCCATTGCTTATAAATGATCAGAAATTTTTGCTAAGCAATGTTTAAACTTTCTGCAAGTTGTTTTTTAGTTTGACAGATATCTTCATCCAATAATGCTTATAATTGTTGGTCTTCAAACTTTTTTGGTTGATCTGGACGTTCTTTGTCTTTCACATCGAAATAATCACTTTTAAAGCATTTAAGCCAGCATTCACATCTTGAGATGGAGCGTGTTCACCATAAGCTTCCTGAAGTATATGATAACTTTTATCAGCACCTTTCTTCAAAATAAATTTATGAATTAAAACTCCCCACAAACACTCCTTTTTTGGCATAAAATTCGACATTTTTATGCGTAAAAATATCTATGATGTTAACACCTTCAGAAAATTTGACATATGAAGTTTTGAAACTTGCTGTTAATACAACAAAATACCATACATATCAAATCACATATATATCAACATATGTGTAACTCCATCTATTGAAAAAAAATCTGCATTATTAACCGGTACACCCTGGTACTTAACCCTTGAGATAAAATACCAAGTCCTAATCATGGCTCATGTCTGCCATATTTGGCTCCTGCCTATCTCTGCTGTGCCATTTTTCTCTACTGAACCTACTGTTGACCAAGTAAGTATGTTCCCAGCTTCAGTGTTGTTCCTTTTAGGCTATTCTCTGCCCTTCACCCCATCATTGACACAACCATGTCTCACCTGAATGACCCACTCCCCACCCTTCATATCTCAGATGCCACCTTGTTTCTAATATGAATACAGTCTTACCTATTATATTTTTTCAAGGAATATGCATTCTTTTTATTCAAAGCAGTTTCCCCAATTTCTCATTGTATTCCTCTTAAATTCCTTTAAGTTCTAGAAGGACAAGAATTACACCTATTCTCTTCACCACTATATCCACAGTGCTCATCTTTCCGATACATAGTTTAAATAAATGAGTGAGGAATAAAGGTGGCAAATGCAGGAGGAGTGCAGAATAGAGAGTGGTGATTGAAAGCCAGTCCTCCAACCCCCCTGCTGAAGGAGCTAAACCCTGAGTTGTTTCTGTAAAAATGGTAGATTTAGAAGAGTAATTTCTACACATTAAGATTTCATGGAACAATTTTTTAATGGAGACTTACAGAGCTCTTAATTTTTCCAAGTAGTGTCATTGAAACTAAAAATAATTCTGACTGGAATGACCATCAATGTATTGAGGAAGATATATTTTTAGCACTAAAAACATTTTTTAAATCTCAAAATAAAGGAAAGTCCTTTAAACTGGATGAAGTTAGCCATATAAGAAACAAATCGTGTGTGTGTGTGTGTGTGTGTGTGTGTGTGTGTGTGTGTTTATTCTCTTCAGGAAATTTCAGCAAGGACTGGCACAAACCTATGGACCAATCCTTGGAAATTACTGACCTGGATGAGAAGAGGGGATGCATAAGGCAGACCCAAGGCCTCGGGAATGTTCCAGGCACATTCAGTAAACAATAAAGAGACAGCCAAGGTACAGGTTTCATGGAGGAGGAGAAATGTACACTAGATCAACAGTAGAGGAAAATGCCCGCACAATTTAACAAAAATGCTTCCTTTCGTCATGCTTACCTCACATGTAGAAACACCGCTGTTTCCAAATAGGAGGAGAGGCCGACAGGAAAAGGAAGGGGAAATAATACCCCTTATCTGGAATACACTGAACATCTCTCTGTGCTTAAACTGGATGGAGCAGGAAGAAAGCAGGACAAATATTGCTGTGTTTCCTTCACAGAAGGGCGTGGGATAGGATGAAGGGCATTGGATTCAACACCATCAGCGAGGCTGGAAGTAGACACAGCATTTTCAAGTTCATCATTACAGAGAATAAAGTGAAGGCTGCAAAGCAGTAACTGGGAATGATGCCAGTTCTTTTTTCCTCTTGCCCCTGAGTTTCTGCCCCCATCTTCCAGCCTTAAGTGCCCAAGGATTTGGACTAGCTGGTTGGGGAACAATAAAGAGCTCCAGAGTAAATCCTTGACGCTTATTCTTTTCCTTTCCATCCCAACTGCTGCAGAGTTACAGATTGTAGAATCATCCAAGGCATCTTCATCTTTTTTGGACAGTTCACCCAGGCTCAGTCCCACCTCCAAGTATGAGTCAGATTATCACATTTCTTCATCATTATACAGAAAGGATCATTGTAGTAGTTGACACCCACTCCCATTTATGAAGAAGAAGAAGAAGAAGAACAAGAAGAAGAAGAACAAGAAGAAGAAGAAGAAGAAGAAGAAGAAGAAGAAGAAGAAGAAGAAGAAGAAGAAGAAGAAGAAGAGAAAGAAAGAAAGAAAGAAAGAAAGAAAGAAAGAAAGAAAGAAAGAAAGAAAGAAAAGGAAAGGAAAAGAAGAAAAGAAAAGAAAAGAAACAAATAAGGGGAAAATCAGTACAAACTAAGATTATCATTTCAACCTAAAGTTTAAATGGAAATTCTAGTTGACCACCATAGGCTATTGAACTGAATACCATCCACCATTAATTTTATTACTCTATGTAACTTGCCACATTTGGAGCTTCCCATTTTTAGAAAAATCTTCTTTTATTCTAGTAGGTCCATAATGCAGAATAAAAACATACCTTCCTTTGCCCTAAAACAATTATATTCAAGTATACTTCCAGAACTTTCTATTATGAGAATTATCGGATATTCCAATGGAGGAAGGAGGCCATGTTATTGTTTGTTCATTTGAATGCACATGGTTGGTTACGAATATGGAGATGCAGAGGGGGTGAGTCTGAGTACCTCCATGAAGCCCTCCTCCTGGGCCACTCACTGGGCATAGATTGCCTCTAGAAACTTACGTCCTTTTGTGGAGTCATTTGTGGGTATGGAATACCACCTCTCCGTTCCTTCTTTGCCTCTGTTAGGAATTTACAATATTGAGAGTTCTCTCTTGTTCTACTTCGAGTTTTGGAAGACTTACTTTCCAATACTTTTCTCCTCCACTCTCTTTAATGTACAAGTGGCCTCATTTTTAACTCCCAGCATCTAGCAAAGAACTTTGTTTTTCTTTAATGAAGGCACCATAAAAATACAGGGTCATGCTCACCTATTAGTTTTTGTTCATTGGTTTTCTGAGACTCTGAAAATCCTATTTCAATAAAGCAAACCTATATATTTTAGGTGTGCACCACTCTTACACATCTGGTTGGCAATTTGAAAACCAACTTCCCACTTCCAATGCACCTAGAGGCTTTTCTGATTTCAGCTAAGGATAAAACCATTTGAAGCTTAAATGCCCACAATTGAGGAAAGATTGGATAGAGTCCATGCTATTGAATATTGTTATACAGCTGTTATAAAAGGAGTGATTTGGCTATGTACCTAACCAAGGGGGATATTCATGATATGTTACTATTAGGTTAAAATAAAGCTATGTTTCAGAGAATTTGTACATGAAGGCATCATTTTTGCAGAAAACAAATGTGTGTGTGTGTGTGTGTGTGTGTGTGTGTGTGTGTGTTTGTTCTAGTATGTGCTGGTATGAGCATGAGGACAGGCCTGAAAAGATGCACATCAAGCATTTATAAATTTGTTCTCATTCAAATGGCAATGGGGCAGAAGGTGATAACTTTTCCATCTTATACTTTGGTCCTGGTTCACATGTTACAATCATTATGTTCTACTTTTAATTATAAAATAACATAATACATACAAGTTAAAAGGAAAATAGTTGCTTTAGATTGTGGGTCTGTAATAAAATCCCAAAGCAGGAGAATAGATTGATTTTAGAATGTGTATATTTTGATTGCTTTATAGGTAACATCCCCAATATCATATTTAAATGGAAACAACTTTAAATTTTATACAAATTTGGTCCTGAGTATTCTTGGGGATGATTGAATACTACAGCTTTCAATACAGAGAATAGAAAGAAATTTTATACCAGTTAAGTATTTCTCATGTCCTGCTCTGAGGTACTTTTCCCCATGACAGGAAAAGAATCAGAAGCTTATAAATTGTAACCAGCACATTCTGAGAAAATTTCTGTTCTTGGTTTTCTATGCCAATTATCTGTCCACTGACAAAGAATTAAAAATAGTATAAGTGATGTGACATTTTAAAGAGCAAGAAAAATAACAGACAAGCCAGTCGTCGGCTGCCAGGTGCAGAGCAGCTAAGCACCTTTACAGTCTTGTCATAGAGTGAAATGATGTCACCAACTTTCCGTACAAGAGTCTTCTTTCTCTGTGGACTCCTGATTTCTAAAAATTGCTCTGTGATGCTTTCCCTCTTTGCACCATGATCTATCATCCAGTTTCCCCACCCTTTACACTCACACATAAACACGAAAGTCTAGTTATTTTTACTAACTTCCTAGATGAACTATATGAACACTTATGACTTTTCAGAAATGAAGAAAGTGATTTCTAAATTTTCAGGCTTTGAGGCAGGGCATTCTGCAATTACAAAATTATACCCTTCTGGAGTTCTGAGAGTTAGTAAGAAAGGCACTCCACAAGTGGGAATCCAACTACCAGGTTCTTCAGGAGGATTAAAGCTACTTTCTGCAGGCCTTGCATCACATGGATTCGAGTTTACTGGATAGTTCATCATAATCAAGTTGAATGGAACCTTCATTTATCCAATGTTTACTTTACTCATAATTTCATGTCACCTTGCCCTTTTCTGGCCAGGATGATCATTTGTGACTCATTGTATGCAAAATATTTGACAACTTTATCAGATTGCCACATGGCCCATCCTTAATTTCAATAATTTTATCTCCTACTATCACTCAGCCAGTGCTCTCTTTCTCCTACCTTCCTTTCCTTTATCCCTTTGATTTTCCCTCTGTATCTCTTATTCCACTCCCTCACAGAGGTGTCTTTTTCTGCTCATCCCTTCTTCATGAGGCAGCACCATCTTTGTCTCAGATTCAATGATGTCCCCCAATGGGCCACCCCAGTTTTGGGGTTTGGGGTTGACAATAAAGCCTGATGCTGAGAAAGAGGAGGTCCTCACTCATGGACAGGTCTGGGTCATGGAATGAGCGCTATGGCCAAGTCAATAAATTATCACTTTGTTTCCTGTAGAGGAGAACGGAGGTTTGGTTATAATAAGGAGTCATGTTTCCTTTACCAAGGTCCCTACTTAAACTCTTGTAGATGTTATCACAAATGTGCTTACATTCCCCACAGATTAGTTTTAAAAAACTTTCAAATACTTTATTTTCATTCATGTGAGAGGCAATAAAAGAGCAAATAATAAAATAATTGTAGTTATTCAAAAAGCCTTTGAGGTGTTGAAAACAGGAGAGGAGGAACTGCTGAGGTGATAAAAGCTTGCTTGGTGGACTCCTGTAGAATGGGGGTGAGGCTAGAAGTCAGAGTGTCCTCTATCCTCTCCTCTGCTGAGCCCCACTCCCTTATGCACTGCACCCTAGGCAGGGAGGGGGGTGTCCCTAAAAGTGCAGTAGGCATTGCAATGCAGGCTCCCAAGAGAGGGATCTGGGGAAGCTACAGTCCTTGCCCTTGGGGTGCTTCTAATATCACTGCCAAAGGGTCAAAGGATCCCCTCCATGACCCTTTGGTCAATTATTAAACATAAAAATAGAATTTCCACTCATCTTGGTTTTCTAACAATAAAAATAGAAGTGCAATTTTTTTTCTTGAGTAGCAATGCTATGAGGACTCTAAGAATCAGTAATCTGTATTATGAATACAAAGATTCTTCATTATCAATTATTTTTAATGCAGGAATTAGTATTTTTGATTATATTTTTGGGGCATATGTACAAAACCAGAAATATATTTTTAAAAACTTAATGGAGTATTTATTCACATGAGTCGTGGTGATATTTGGTGAAAATATACTTTAATATGAGCAGGATAATCTTCTGGTATAACAGATGCAGGAAAGATGTAATGTCTTGAAAATATATATAATATATTTGGTGAACAGCTCCCGGGTATGTGGGCCAATCTCAGCCAATTAGGAGCTATTCATTAAGGCCCCCAAAGTGTTGCCTGGGTAGCAGATTAATGATGGCACAGACTTCTTTCAGGTTTTATGACAGGGCCTATTCTTTGCCACATGTTTCACATTTGAGAGTCTGTAGCCTGTTAAGTGTACTCATTAGGAAAAAAATAATTATAATTTCCCAAGTTTTAGGGATTGTTGTGGTTTTTTGTTTTGGTTTTGTTTTGCTTTGTATTTGCAATTCTCCTAATTTCTGCTAAACTCCAATTTCCCAGTAACTTTACAAGATAACAGTCTAAATTCACTAACTAGTAACTTTTTAGAAAATTTTTATATTTATTGTTTTAGCAAATGATTTGGTAAATTTGAAATGCTGCTCACAATTACAGCCATAATTCATATACTTTTCTACTTTCTGAATTTCCCTCTTCTCGTGCCTTCTGTCTTCCCCTTGGCTAAAACGAGGGAGCAGTTTGAGGTAAGTTGAGATGGGAAGATGGTTCTCTGCTCTAAATTTTCCTTTCTGTTTATTTTTCTCCCTTCTTTCTTTTCTTCCCTCCACATCCCTTCCCCATCATCAGTGTCAAATATTCCCTGTTGCTGTCCCATATAACCTGACCCTTAAAACCTGTCTAGGCACCAGGAGCAACAAAAGCAATAGCATGTCTTATCTGTCCTTCAAGCGTTAACAACTTAATCTAGGAGACCAAATATATACACATATTCTTCCTGCCCTCATTCCTCTCCCTACATTTATTGAGATCTACTATTTGTCAGGTTCAGGGCCAGGTGATAAAAAGGACAGACTCCACTCTAACAATATAACCAAAATAAAGTAGTCAACACACCAAAATGTAATAATTACCAAATGTCTCAGAGACCAGAATGTTACGGAAGATCAAAAGAAAAGAGATTTTAAATTTAAGGGGAAAAGATACCATGGAAAACTGTAGACCTAACTTTATGATTATTGAACTCTGGTCTAAATAAATTTCAGTAGCTCTACGCCCTTTTTCTACCATAATCAGGAAGAAGAATTGGAGCCGAAACCGGTTTGGCTCAGTGGTAGGGCGTCGGTCTGCGGACTGAAAGGTCCCAGGTTCGATTCCGGTCAAGGGCATGTACATTGGTTGCAGGCACATCCCCGGTAGGGGGTGTGCAAGAGGCAACTGGTCTATGTTTCTCTCTCATCGGCGTTTCTAGCTCTCTATCTCTCTCCCTTCCTCTCTGTAAAAAAATCAATAAAATATATTTTTAAAAAAAAGAAGAAGAAGAAGAATTGGAATTCAAAGACCTGAATTTAAGTCCTAACTCTGTTTACTTAGCATAGCATTAAATATGATCAGAAATTCAAAACTATCCTTGATGTAAGTATTATTTGTCCCTACAATGCTAGGTGATTTTACTAAATTTCATTTATTTGTTGTTTTAAAAATTGAAATTTATTGGATTTTGAAAAGAGGAATTACTAAGAAAGGAGATGGTAATATCATTTTTAGGAATCTCTATAGTACAACAAAAATAAAGGGTCTCTATTTACAATAATTAACAGAATCAGAAAAGGAATTCCAACTGTGAATGTACTTATGACATTTTCTTTCTCATAGCTAAGTGGAAGACTGAGTCAAATGACATATTCTGAAATATCACCAGACCTATACACACTGGACATGTATACTGTATAGATATCACCAGAAATTATGCTCTTGATGTAAAAATAAGTTGTGTTGTGTTTTTTCATTCTAATTCTGACAGCTTCCTTCCAGTGTTTTTTAAAAGAGTTCTTGTATAGTATCCAAGCTAATTGTTTACCAAGTAGAAATCAGAGAGACCATTCAGTCAGGAAGAAGTTCATTTTAATGTAATTGTTCTGATATTTAGCATATCCTAGTATTTATCATCTGTTGCTCTTGCTTTGCATATGATGGGTTTTGGATATGATGCCCTTTTAAAAGAAAAGAAAAAAAAAACACACCACTGTATTGTGTAATACAGAGGCACTTCATTGTAATGCAGAATGCATAGCTCCAAGTGTTTGCAACACTCTCTAGCCAGTTCCTTTCACAGTGAAAATAGACATAGGGCCAATGTGAATGCACACTTTTTTTTTCAGCTCCACTGATCTTGCAGCTGACATCTTAGCAAACAATTAAGCATTCATGAAAGTTTACAAAATTGAAAGCCAAATTTCCAGCCACTCCCTATCTATATTCTCAAAGTTATATATTTTGCCAAAAATTGCATCAAGAAAATATGGTCATTTTAACAACAGAACCACCTAAACCACCTAAACCAACCCAGGCTATTTAATGTATTAAAATTCTTTTTTGTGGCTATTGTTGTTAGAAACAGAGACATTTGGGGGAACCTCAATAGGGCTTTGCCAGAAATTTTTGTTGTTTGCAAGACGTTGTGTGTTTATTTTAAGGAGATCTGTAAAAGCCACAGTGAACCTTCACACACTTTGTTTGTTTTTTTGTTTTTGTTTTTTTTTAGATTATAGGGGAAAATGTTAAATATAAGTGATTAGTCTTCTAGTTCTAGAGTATTCCATCCCCAAGAGGGTTGTAAAGAGATTATCAGCAGATCCCAGTTTTGGAGAAGTCATAATGTGTCCTAAGAGTTTTGTATGGAAATTGTTTTCTGGATCACAAACCTGGCCAGTCCCCAGCCACCCCAGGATGTAAGCCACATACTAGGCCATGTGACCCTGAAGGTCATTGATGTGGTCTTAAAGGTCACTGATGGGGAACTACTCTTCCGGGCATTTCTCTTACCTATTGGATCATTGACAATTCCTACCTCCCCACCTCCAAGACTGAACAACACTGCATGCCCTAACTCTGTCCTCAAGTCACTTGATCATTTTCTATAATCATGTCAAAGTCAACCAAAGCCAGATCATCATTGCTGACACCCTTCCATTGCCCTTGGCATAAAACCAAAATCATTATTCAGGAATTCTGGCTCCAACCCTCTGTATCAGACAGACAGTTTTCCTCAGCATTGAAACTGCAATAGGAACATGAAGCATTTTCTAGATGGCCCCATGTGCTTGGTATGTCTGTATTTACAATGTGTACTGCATTTTCATTACCTTTGCCATTTTCAAACATACCCTTGCTTCTTTCCTCAAGCAGGCCCTCCTTCTCTTCCTTCAGATCCCAGAACATTCTCTAGAATATTCTTTATCATCTACTTGAGTCCTGGATGCCTTCTCAGAATTTCAGCAGAATATTGCTTTAGATGCTAATTACCATGTTAGGCATAAATCTTTTCCCAGTCTTATGTAATCCTATATAATAAAAGCCTAATATGCAAATTGACCAGAAGGTGGAATGACTGGTCGCTATGATGTGCACTGATCACTAGGGGGCAGACACTCAATGCAAGAGCTGCCCCCACTCTGCAGGAGCCAGACCAGCCAAGGCAGGTGCCAACAGGAACCCCTGATTATCCCTCCAGTTGCCTCACAGATTGGACCTGATCACTGGCAGGCCTAGGGACCCTACCCATGCACGAATTTTGTGCACTAGGTCTCTAGTTAAACTATAAGGTGGGACAAGGATCTATAGACAGTTGGGATTATAATACTTAGGAAAGTGCATTCTTGCTATTTCAGAAAACTTTATTAATATATTTTCTAAAAGCTATACCCTGAGTGGAAGAACAAATATGTTGATTCAAAATTTATGGTATTGTAGTGACCTTAATATTTTCAAGTTAAAATCATGTAAGGAATGAGAAAAGAGCCTTACTGAGTCTCCATTTTCTGGAGTTTGTGATCTGGAATCAGCACCAATGTCCGGCAATCATTATTCTTCAATCCTAACTCTGTCAGTTCTCTTGGGACAGTTGGTATATCCTCACTTTTTCTTTTTTCTTTTTTCTGTTTGACCTTTATGGGAAAGGGAAATCTAAATGTATCTTCCCCAAAAATGTGGGAACACATAGTTTTGGTCAAGTCATTAAATCATGAAAATCAGGCTAACACAATGCTCATTGTTATTTTGAAAAGATATTACAACAGAAACAAGATGGACGTATTCTGGTTTAATTGATTTCACTCTTTAACTACTTGTCTACTGAAATTTGAAGTTCTCAATCTCTCCACATGAGTCCAAATTGCTGTCAGTTGCTTCCTCCTCCTTCACATTATCAAGGAGAGAGAGAGCCTGTTACGGGCGATCTGGCAACTGCCCAGGCATTAAAAGATTTTATCTTTTTAAACCATTCTCTACATTCTGCATGTAACAATTTATTTGTGTGGTTTTGTTTTTGTGCGCTTTTTTTCACAGAATACTTACAGAGCTCTAATGGCATTAGATACCCGACATTCAATAGGTAGGATGGCACTTGGTGGCACTGGCCTCTGCATTCAATTCGAATACTGTTTGGTTCTTTTTCATTTTAATTGCTGGAATGGCTGTGGATATAAGTTGCTCTGCACAAAAGGGTGACAAATAATGATGAAAGACACCAGAGTGCTCTCATGTGTGGCTTCGTCAAGAAGGAGAAAAGAGATTATTGCAGCTGAGCTGATCACATAGAATTCGCTGGGCCCTCCTCTACCCCCACCCTCACCCCCATCACCACCATTCCCCTCTACTAAAATGTGGTTCTTACAGGCTAGGAAGGGTCCCGTTGAATAACACACAAAAATTGATCCTATTAACAATGATCTTTAGAATGTTCAAGGACATAACGCCGCTTTTGTGAGGTTTCAACATAAGCATTCTCCGATCCTTAAAGGAGCAAATTGTTTCTGGTTCTGTCGTTTTCTTCTTAGGGAACTGTTGCCTCAAAACAGGGCTTCTTTCAGAGGGGAGGGGAGGGAAGGGTAAAACAATGCTCAGACAGGTCTTCCCAGCAACTGAGCCGGCACTTATATTTTTAATTAGCATTTTAATCCTTTAAAATCATTTACTACTAGGCAAATATGTTAATGCTGCAAAATCAATGCTGAGGAAAGTGTCAGAAGAGATAATTGGTAAAATTAATTATTTTATGATCTACCAAGCTTTTGATTGTTCTTTCCCTCAAAAAAAAAAATCCTTTATTACTCTTACAGGGAGTATTAGTGATCTTTAAGGACATGTTGCATCTCAAATTACTGAACATTTATGTGCCTGATAGAGTCTGGATCTATCGCCCCTTTTTCTGGGGGCAAAGTGGCTCTTCTGTTCAGCAGCACTGAGGAAACCTGGGCTTCTTCCTCCTGCTGGGGTGACCCCTCCCCCCACCTTCCCCCTCCTCCTGTTTGAGGGAATGGCCTCTGCAGCTTCAGAGGTGGTTTTCCAAGTTCTGCCTCTGAGCCGGCAGCTCAGTGTCCCCTACTCTTGTCCCCTGACGGCTGGCCCCTGCTTCCAAGTTTCTTTGGTAGTTTTCTTATTTAAGCCATTAGAAGCATCCTATGGATGGCTATAACTCATAACAGGATAAATAACTGTGTGCATATTGTGCAAACATTCCAGCGATGAAATGCTGGCTGTTTCATACCCTGCTTTTAGATCTTTCCAAGTAGAAACACACTCCTTTTCTTTCCCTCAATCTCTCTTCTTCATTCCTAACCACGCCATTACTTGCAGGCATTTTCATTATTACAGGGGGGAGACGTATACACAAAAACCAGGGCTTTATAGGCATAATATGCCACCAGTGGTTACAGAATCCAGAGAACATTCACTGAGGACTTCAGATAAAGGTTGTGGTTTTGAACTTGTCTCAGTGGGCACTTTATGAATAACACCAGTAGTGACTGCGCTACATTAAAGGAGAACGCCTATAATTAGGCCTTGGACACACATGTTAATAAATGAGTTGCAGCTATGTTTTCCCACAATAGAGCCCCATCATTGCCATCAGGGAATCGGAGTCAGAGAAATGTTTTCTTTCATTAAATTCTACGCATTCTGTGTTGGCTTTTTAAGTTCCTCAAAATCTGGGCAGCAGAAGATTGATTTGGGAGAGGGGCAGCATCCCAACACCCCTTCCCAAGCCTGATTCTGAGAATAGGAAAAATGACGGGCCCCGATCATTTTCTCTAAACCTGAGGTCCCTTTGTGTGGCAATATGGCTTTCTATGGAAGGGCCTAAGAGGGGGGTTGGGGGGGTCAGGTCTGTGTGCAGATGAAGCCCCAGTGGCAGTCTAGCATCTTCGGGCTGCAATAATTTATTTCAAGATAGAAGGTAGATAATGAAGAAGAATCCCACTGGAATTGAGAGGGGTGTGCTCAGATTTAAGGAAGCATCTTCCCACTGCACCCAAATCCTCTTTGTGGTGCTGTGAGCTGGTAGAAAAGCCCTCCGATGGAAATCTTAGTGTTTCCTGAGTGGCCATGGTTCATTTCTGGGATAGGCAGTTTCCAGGTTTCCTATCATCCTTGCAAAAAAAAAAAATAATAATTATTTTTGTTTAAATATTTAGTTAAGTGGCCTCTTTCTTTAATGTCTGTTTTTATAATATATTCAGGCAAAGAGAAAAATTAAGAATTAAGGGCTTGTTCACAAACTTTCCCAATTTCCATATTGTACAGTAGGAAACATGAAAAGACTTCGTAAACTGTAACACAAGTGAAAGGTGTCAGCAGCATCCACTCTCATCTTGCTTTGGTCAGACACGTTTCTTTGGGGGGGGGGGGGAGAAACACCTCGTTTGTTGTTGAGGTTGAGGCTATAATTTTTAACCCTCTTAACACCTAATAGAGTCAATAGAATCAGAACCCATTTGGTAAGTGTTCACGTAAGATTTTTTACATGCTTAAATTTCAAATTTTTTTTTCCTACCTAAAGAAAAAGCAATCCTGTTGATCTGCATAGTTTAAAAATCATTTTTATTGAAAGTGGAAGGGACAGCTTTTCATGTCAGGAAGAGGTCTTTGTTGCAGCCTCTGCAGAGTCCAGCGTTTTATCATTACGTCCCATGTACAGTGGGAGGGAAACCGAGAAGTTTGAATGGGAACGGAAAGAGCTGTTCTTTGTGCCGCTCACTCTCTCCTGATGTGGTATGTGTTCCGGGAGAGGGGACAGGCACTGAGACTAAACACAAAAATCAAAATGGATTTTACTCCGCCTTCAGTAAACAGCATGGCACAAAAGTCCATTGTGCTATGAGATAACTGCTAAGATGAATGGAGTTGGCTGTCACGGAGGTGATTGTGGGGCCGGTCTCTATTGGATCACAGTCCTGGGCTGAATTCCTTTCTGGTTCATCAGGGTCTGTTGGTACCACAGGAAGTGTCATGATCCCTTTTTTCACGAGGGCCAGATGGTGTCCTTTTTGAGGCCTTACTAATGCCCAGTTTTCCACATGTAAAACTCCTGGGAAAATGACCTAACTCACAGCTGCTTAGTGAGGCTTGAGCAGATCTTTAGAAAGACTTCTGTCAAGAGCGAGAAGATTGTACCACTAGCGGGATAAAGGGGGAGGCAGGGGCCAGAAATGTATCAATTACAAACTATTTTTAAACTGCGATCATAATTTGAATTGTGATTTGCACAATGTACGTCTTCATAGGCAGGGGCTGAAAGGGTAGCTCACAAAAGCTGCTAATTGCTAGGGATGCTGATTGTTTTCCTAGCAGAAGTTTTACCTTCCTTGAGAGCAGATGGCCTGAATGAGAAGAGAAAATGTGGTCCAGAAGGGTCGGGAAAGGACAAAAAGTGAAAGATTCCCTAGATAGCGGCAAGGAGCCTGGGGAGAGGGGAGGGATGTTGGTGTTAAAAAGAGCTGGGAAAAGTGGAAACTTCTGATGTATGTGGGTTGTGTTTACCAATGAATGGAATGGTTCCCAAGAGCCCAGGACAGCAGGTGTGAAATTTAGAAAGCAAGATGCCTTTTCTATAAACTGAGTTATAGTGAGACAACATCCAAGTTGTTATAGGGGTCAGTGAGATTCCTACTGAAAGTTACTGTAAGGTATTTCCTCCACACAGACAGCACTGAGATGATGCGTCTTTGAACCCTTGCTTTTTAGTGTGTTAAGAGGTGGTTCATACTTGCTGGTGTGTGTATGTGTGTATTTTTCCCTTTGTAGAAGTTTGAAAGTTGCAATTGTTGTTTTCACTTTGTTTAAAACAGCTATTCTAAACAATTAAAGTTTTCATTACCATTTTAATTAATGTGTTACAAATGACAGATTTTTCATGTTGAAACTTTTTAAAAATCTAAAGTCATGTAAACGTAGGTTTGAATTATTTTGTTCCAAACGATAACCAAAAAATTAGTACCATCTCTTTGAAAACAAGTGAAGCATCAAAGAATTACCATGGGGGTCTATGTCTATAAAGTTCCTTTTTTTTCAAGTCTATCATATTTATGTAAATTTGCTTAACTTTTAGGTCATAAAAAGCTAATAATGTATTACTGAAGAGAAGAAGCAAAATTAATGTAAAACATTTCACTTGTGTTTTGAATTAAGTGCCTAAGATTACTAAAAGAAATGTCTCCTTCACATGTTTTAAACCCAACAATAGCTGTGTAGCAGCAGGTCAGTAACTTGAAAAGGAAGCAATATCTTTACAATTTTTATTCTAGCTGAGATTTTCTTTTTATGAAAGTGTACAAGATTAGCTATCTTGTGATGAGCTACTTTACTGTTCAGAACCCGAAAAGCATCAATATTCATAATTGCAGAGTATTGATTTAATTGTTTGTGAATATTTCCCAGAACCTTGTCCCCTTTATGTAACTGAGTATGGCTTATGCCAGGATGTGAATTGTCATAAAGTAAGGTAACATGCATTAAAACATTTTAGCAAGAGGCTGCCAACATCAAAGGATGATTGATATTTTGCTCAAACAGTGCTAATTTTTGTTCACACTTAAAATGCCCATCTCCGTGGAGAACTTGGAATTGTACGTTTAGGACACCCATCTGAGAGGGTAGCAGAGAAGGAAGCACATTGTCCTCTGGTTAACAATCAATAGCATTAGAGAAAAGACCCCAAAAGTTAAAGGCGTAAGTAGTTTGCTTGTTTTTACTTTCTCTTTAAGCAATAAAGGTTTCAAATATAATACTGCTGATTAGTATCAGCTTCCTCTTTGTTTTAAAGAGGACAGGCCCGGGGGTCTTGCATACGCGCAGGATCCATGTTGAACAGCCATGAAGCCCTGGAGATGAAACCAGGATTTCTGCCGCTGGGTCAGTTACATACAGCCCGGCTTTTAGCAAAAACTCTCTTTCTGTCTCCTTCCTTTCACGGGCGGGGTTACATTTTGTGTGGCACAAAGAAACCTTTCCCTCCCTTGTGCACAAAGCCCGCAGCCCTGGCTCTCCTTTATCACTGCTCTTTTCTTTCTCTGAAGGCTCCATTTTTTTTATTTGCATAAGAATTCTCATAGATGTTTTATTTACATATGTGTTCACTCACTTTGGATGACTGAAAGGAAGTGAGGACACCCTAAACCAAAAAGCACATTTTAACAAAGAATTGGAAAAAACTCTCGCTAGCTGTCAGTGTCCCAGAAAATAACTCTAATCTCGCTTTTATTTGTCTTAACTCTTGAGTGTTAGTCTTCATGTCTTGAATGAAAATTCAGAGAGTTTTCAGTGTCTTTACAAAGTCAAGTTTATCCCTACACAGTTTTGTTATGTGGCTACAAGGAGGGAGAGATGGTGTCATTTGAAGAAATGATTTGGGAGATAAATATTCAATTATTACAGTGATCTCAAAGAAAGAAAAAACTGTGTTGAGCCCCATGTGAGTGACCAATAGCTTTATCCATAAATCTTAACGATGTGTCCGGTGAAAAGCAAAAGATATATTTTTTAAAACAATCAAAAATTAGTCTTTAACATTATTCATGATTTAAATAAATTCTAACTTTTTTTTTCAAGGATATCCATTCAATCTATAGTTTGGAAATTCAAATTGGTCAGGACAATATTAACTTATAACAGAAACTAGAGCCTCCATTTTTTTAAAAAAATATATTATAAAATATGGAGGCTCTGGAGGCTAGGGATATACCCTTTTGTTGAACATTTAAAAGTTATATCTCAAAGACTTTTAGTCTTGAAAAAAAATCCCTTTCATTTTTATGTAGTAGGAATGTACTCTTATTTTTAAAAGATATACTAAATAAAGAGATCATCCTTCTTCCCCCCTCAGGCTTCCCATGTGATTGAAAATGATGACTTCTCAGAATTTAACCTACAAACTATTGGAATCTTCCAGACAAAATTTCATTCACTTTTTTGTTATTTTTGTATCAACAAAAATTACTTGGGGTTCCTACTGTATCCAGGCAATTAACTAGACACGACCAGTACAAAAAATAAAAGATAGGACCTACACCCTCTTCTATAAGACATTGTGGGATCCTTTGATAAGTTCATGAGGGACAGACAGTGCCAGTGTATTGATTGGAGATGCTGGTAGGACCTCCTTGATAGTAGCATCCCAATCCCTTCATATCCTCCTCCTCTCCTTTAAGTTCTTGAAGATATAATATAAGGCTGCCTATGCAATAGGAATTCAACAAATGTTAACTATCATTAATGTCTAGTTAGTGTTGCTCAATGTTTCACTAAAAAACAAACTCACTTGACTCATTTTTTTTTTTACAATATTCCTGGACAAAGTTGCTATCACTGATACTATTGTTTTTATTCTGTTTTCTGGATTATTTGTAGTTTTCCAAAATCTTTACATAAATTCAAAGTGTAAGACTTCTTTTAGTTCATTAATATTGCACGCTTGTTATTCCACTGTGGGCGCTAAAACCTAGACCACCTGCTCAGTCTTTAGATCCTGCATCTCTCATTTCAACCCATTCACCTGCAAGTTGGTTAAGAAAGACCAGCTGACCATGCAGGCACCCCAGCTCAGGAACATCATTAAGAAGGAAGGTGTTATAAATCCATAGATTTTGCAGCTGGGTGGAAATTTCAAGTTCATTCAACTATCTCATTCTGCTAAGAAAAAGGTCAAAGGAGACAAGGAATTTGCCTTACTCATCTACAGTATCTGAAGCACAGTAAAATTGTAAGTAGCAGAAATGATACCAAATATAGTGTTAAGTATTTTGTATGTATTATCTCATTCTTACCACAAAATCTGAGAGGATGCTAATTTCTGTGGTTTTGCAGATGAGAAAACAGAGGCTGTTGGAGATTAACTATCACATTTGGGTTCCATAGCCAGTAAAGAGTAGACCCACGAGTCAAATCTAACTCCAAAGTCTAGGTTCCCTTCTCTGCTCATTATTACTGTGGCATATGGTTTTCCACTAGAAGCAAGTAAAAGTGTTGAATTTATAATATTAAAATTTCCTAACTGATGGACTGAATGAATGTGGAAAAAGAAAGAGGAGGAGGAAAAGAGGATAGTACTTTAACTTTCATTATTTCTAATTTGCTCCCTTTGCTTTTAGTCCACTATTATAATATTATTCTTAAAACCAGGTTTTACCAGATTATTATTCAATGACTCTTAATTAGTAAGTTCAGCAGATTAAGTAAACTGTATCAGGTCAATAGGATAGAAATTATTATGTAATATAAAAAGCTTCCTGATATTGATCTAAAGGTATTAACACAGATACCTAACACAGACACTGGAAAAATCACATTAAAACCTCTGCAGTTAAATAAACATTACAAACTTTAAAATTCAATAATCTAAATATCTTTGCAAATCAAATACATTTCTTCAGAATGGATACATGTTACATTTTGCACAAACTTATTAGCTACAGGTATTTAAAGAAAAGCCCATTGGTTTAAATATTTAAGAACTTGTATCTATGCATGAATGCATTTTTTAATTTTTGTTGTATAACTAGTTTATTTTGAAAATAATATTTTGTTTTATTTATGTTTATTCCAGTATGTAAGTTTGAAATATGTATAACATGTTAATTTTAAAAAATGCACAAATTCTCCCAGTAATTTTCATTTAATATGCAATGTAATTAGTATATTATATATTAAGATTTTTGTATAACACAGAGCATTGATGAGCACTTTGTTATAAATAATTGTTTTTTTCTCCCCCTTGGGTATTCTCTATAAAGCATTTTGAAATTGTCTAATAGGCTTCGCTTTCACTATTATTGATATTTATGTCTAAATAAACTGCTATTGTTAAATATAATGTTATTATTATTATTTAATAATTCTATACCCTCCATTAAGTCCCTACTATGTGCAAGACCCTTATCCAGGAACTACACTGCACCATGGTCAAAGATAGGAATCAACAGGAGGCTTCTTCTTATCCTTTTGAGGGTTTATTTTATTTTACCATATTTTCCGGTGTATAAGACGACCCCCCTAATTTTACAGTTAAAACATAGGTTTAGGCCTATATTCGCTGTATAAGACTACCCCCCACTTCCGAGGCAACACCAGTTCTTTTTTTAATAGACCGCCTCTCTGACTCTGGCCAATCTGAGCAGGCTTTTTTTTCGTTTCAAACGTCGTCTTATACGCCGAAAAATCCGGTAATTTTTTTTAGTTTAAATATTATTTAAGGAAAAAATGATAAAATCAGCAACCAATCCTCTGTTGTTTGTTTTAGTTCAGGCTTTATCTCGAGCCATACTTTTTACAACGTTTTCTTATTAAGTACACTTAATTTATTTGGCCCTATAGACCTAGTTTAGAATGCTTCCCTATAAAAGAGTAAAAATGCTGTTTGAACTAAGATAACTTTGGAATATCTGATCCATGGTGCTGTAAATTAAAAGAGCATTTATAAAATAAGACCCATAGTCCTGCCTAATTTCTAGCTCCATCCATCTTTTGGTCAGAAGTTCTCCACACATATTTTTGCATTCCTGTAAAAGCAAAAGTTTTTTTTAAATAACTACCTAGATAACACTCTTTAACAGGATTAAAGAAATTTTAGCTATAATTGTGGCAGTTAAAAGATGGGCACCTCAGTTACACTCAATGGAGAGAATTACATAACATAAAGAAAAAACCATGCTAAAAGCCAACCGAATTGGGATTTCTTCACCTGAAACAAGGAGAAAACTGAAGAAGAGGGCTAATACTCTTCAGGAATGTGCAGAATGTTAAAGAAGAGGCCAGATGCATTCCTATTTTCAAGTAAAGAAAAGATAAGAGCCAGTTGACTGAAATTTCAAGAAGAGAAAACTTAGAAATAAGACATAATGTCTGGACTATAAGATGATGAAATACTATGATAGACTAAATAAAAAGGTATTTTTAAATCTCTGTTAGTTAAGGCCTTGATCTATCTAGGGACAGAGAAATAAACCAAAACAAGTAATTCAACAAAACAATTATGTAAAATACAGATTATCTGCCAATAAGTTTCCCTCACAGTAGGATCTCAGGGGACATATACTTATTTTATATTAATGATATCTATAGGTCTTTTCTCTCTCTCATAGTACATATATTGATATTACTGAAAGACTGACCAAGCTATTATTCATGTATGTCTAATGATACCAAATTTGATCACAAACATTTATTTTCCTTATCATATAAGAGGAGGCTACTTTGATGTGAATCTGATTTCCGTTTAGCCTATCAGTAATTGTAGACACAATCCTAAAATCCTCATGCTGAAAGGTCTCTGTGGTTAAAGAGCCATGTCCTACAAGTCTTCCATTATTCTTATATCACAGCATCCAAGGTAGCTTAAGGCAGCAGAGATGTTGTAGAGCAAAGATTCTCAAACTTTTCCACCAATAAACTCAGACAATGTCCAGACAAGAAAACAGAAACCAGTCCAGATAGTTCAAATGGCAGAATTTCAACACAGGAAGTGAATCACAAACTAATTGGAAGAACTGAAGACTGAGAAAAATATGAGAAGGAGCTAGGGAAGTTCAAGATATTAGAAGGTTTTTACCTAAAGATTAGGAAGTTGCTACCATTTCTAAGATGATTCTAGGATGATGGCCATGAGCCCACACTCATAGCTGAGTTATCTGGAGGCTTGACCTCTGCTGCTGCTGCTGCTGCTGCTGTTGGAATCCCATTGCTGCCAGGGACAAGAAACTGAGAATCTAAACTCCCAGGGAGGCTGCTGAAATTGGTGTGGTTGCTGCTGAAGCCCACAGCATTTGCAGTCACTCCACAGTCACTTGCAACTGAAAACTGATGAAACGAAAAATAGCTTTTCCCTTCCCCTCACCTTCAATGAGGAAGTACAATCCATAGGCTGTCATGGCTCAGTGGTTGAGCGTCAACCTATGAACCAGGAGATCACAGTTCGATTCCTGGTCAGGGCACATGCCAAGGTTGCAGGTTTGATTCCCAGTGTGGGGCATGTAGGAGGCAGCCAATTGATGATTCTCTCTCATCATTTCCATTTCCCTTCCCTTCCTCTCCTTTCCTCTCTTTTAATATATATTAAAAGAACTAGAAAAATAGTTTGTAAATTTCCACCCATGCAGTTCCAAGGACAGTATATAAATAGTGAGTGTGGATCTAAGGGTGTGCTAATGCAATTAAAATGAAGAAAAAATAATAATGTCCACTTAATAAGAGAACCAAGAGGACAGTTTTAGAAGAAAACTGAGTTATAAATAATCCAGGCTTTAGATTGTTTATTGATGCCAAAGTAGGCTTGCCATATAACATACAGAATACCCAGTTAAATTTGAATGTTATATGGGTTAGTAGGATCACATAGGTTTCAAGTATACATTTCTATGATAGAATATTATATATTGCATTGTGTGCCCACCACCCAAAGTATCTGTATTTTTACTTGCCACATTTGGCAACATTGTGCCACAGGATACCAGAACCTTTTAAAAATTTTTATTACTTGTTAACATCACATTATGATTTGGTGCACAGAACATATAACAGAACTCATTTATTAGAACATTTCTATATTGAGATATTGAAATTTTCTTATCTTATATAATAAGAGCCTAATATGCTAAGTGTCCTGTGGTCTGGTCATCCATTCAACCAATCAAATCATAATATGCTAATGATATGCTAAGGCCACTCAACCACTCACTGTGGCATGCACTGACCACCAGGGGGCAGACGCTCCGACCAGTAGGTTAGCTTGCTGCTGGGATCTGACAGATCAGGACTGAGTGAGATGAACCACACACACCTTGGAGCCCTCCAGCAGTCCCTCTCCAGCTGGCCAACCTCCTACATCCCTCCTCAGCCCTGGTCATGCACTGGTAGGGTCCCTCAGCCTGGCCTGTACCCTCTCACAATCCAAGCTGAGGGACCACCCCCTCCCCTGCTCCCTAAGTGCACAAATTTCATGCACCAGGCCTCTAGTTTGACTATAAGACCTGAATGTTTGGATCTCTCCAAATAGAGAAAAAAATAACATTTAATAGCATTTTATATTTTATAAATAATTTCACATATATTCTTATTTAAAATGTATTACAATCTTAGGAGATAACCCTAGCTATTCTTCAGTTTCACATTTTTAAAAATGAGATTTCAAAAGCTTAAGCAATTTTTTAAAAGGGAGAGGATTAGTATACAGACTGCCCCTGGAATGTTCTTTCCTTTGTCTCCATGGTCTTTCTTTGGCCCATTGTCGTAAAAAAACACTTAAGGTAAAACTTGGTTAATATAACATGATGAGTAAGACTTATAGGAAAAGAATTCCTATGAGGCTGAACTGAACATTAAAGGAAAGGAAATTAATTCTACCTATTTTGCCTCAGTGATAGTCTTTATCAGTTCATCACTTGCATACCTTCAAGCCCAGGTCTTTCTCAGAGCCAACAGGCATTGCTGTAATACATGCTGAGGATACGCAGGTAAATAAGACCTTGCCTGTGAAATTATGACTTTCAGTCTAAGGGGAAGATAATGTTTTGTGAAAGAAGGTTGAATTATTCAACCCTTCCATCACATGTTGCCAAAGAAACATAAACTGGGCATTGGTGACCAAAATTGCATGTAAGCTCCTGTCTGCAAGGTTTCATTCATTATCTCTGTATTCTTATAGGCATAGGATTATAGACCTTGTTTTTTTATTATACATACATGCACATATATTCCTTTATTACTCAAGTATTTCAGAAACAAGATTAATACCCACTCTACAGACCAACTAGGTAATGATGGGGTTTTGTGTTTGTAATTATTACGACTTGGACAGTGAAATTTCACCCATAGTGTGTCAGAACAGCTTTATGATGAACTTCTACTGTATTTCAGGTACTGCTATTCAGAATCCGAGCTCTCACAGGAACCTCCAGAGGTCATTGCCTCTATTCTACTAGCCTCAGGCAAAGCTACTTCCAATAAGCCAAAACAGAGTTCTCTTCCCTGTTCTTAAAAATTACCACATAGCTATTCGGCCTACCTCCTCCATCGTAATTCTCATCTCCATACAGAGCTTTCTAGATATCTAGACTTGTTTTAGAAATATGAAAACTTTCACCACCTCCAATAATTTAAAAGAAACTAAATTTGTGGGATTGCACTACTACTTCAGACTCATGATTAACCAAAATCTATTCTAAAACAAATAATTATGACCAAGTATATTTGACAAAGGTTTTCTGTTGCAGCTCAATTGGATTCCTCATTCGAGGTTAGCTATTCTTTGGCTGGCCCATCTGTGATTAAATGAACATGCCTTCCCTTTGATAAACTTCTCTTTGTATAATCATGTTGTGTTCACCCAAGTTTATCTGGATAAATGGTTGATTTAATATTTTATAAAAGATTTACTTGTTAGTCACATCTCCCTGTTGAGCTCAATCAGCTTTTATTTTTGTGGGGTTTTTTTGCTCATTTCCTAGGTAGACTGCTTCTGATCTGTGGGTAAACACGGACGACTTTCCCCCTCTTCCCAGGCTTTATAATGAGAATATTCTGTCTGATCAGGTGCATGCACCCTGCTGTCATTTGCAGCCTGACCTGTAGGTCAGGGGTGATGTGAGCTGGCTCAGGGATGCATACAAATCACATCCTCTTGTCTGCCTGTTTTGTTGACTGGTTCTCCTCTGGGTCGTGGCTATCTTAAGCAGCAGCCTGAAGGATAAAGTGTGCCCTGTCTGAGCTGTAAAACTTTGACTTCGGACCAATTGTATCTGACGTACAGCAGCATGAGGTTTGGTTTAGCCTTTGGATTCAGAACAAATCACTGGCTATCAGTGGCTGGTAGTAACATGAAGTTTACAGAATCTCTCCTTCTTTCTGACAGCTCTACATGGGGAAGACATAAATTGTTTGTAAGTTAAAGAGTTTGTGCTTCAAACTATAAAATATACTCTGCATAAAAAAAAAATGTTTACCTGAAAACAAAACTACTAAATTGCAAAATGTTTAAAAGGAAGTGTTTTATTTCAAGACTGGTTTCAACATGCAACCTATTGGCTACAAGAAGGCATGTTTATGATAGAATTCAATAGGGATTTGGAGCATAGGAGGTTGGTAAGTGTTTCCAACGAAATCTTGCAGTATTGGCTTATGTATATAAAAGTTATAATTTTGTTGCTTTCACTTCAATGACTCAATAATCGCTGAATGTATCTAATAAGAGACAAGTGTAATGCCTCTCCAGCGTTACTCCATCTAGCACCAAAAGTTGTTAATACTGGGTCATATTACAGTTTATCTCTAGTCTTCCCTAGTAGTTATGAAATGTTTGCAATTTTTAGAAATTTGAGTGCCTCTCCCTTTCAAATGTAAAAACATCCTAACGGTTGCTTAAAAAAAAATAAATAGATAAGTGATGTGATTGAGGCCCTCAAAAAGCTTATAATCTAGCAAGAGAGATAAGACAGGCTGTCACATTACTATAAAAATAAAAATTTATGAGCACTTAGAAGAGAGAATAAATATAAACTTAGAGGAAATGGCAAGATTTTCAAGGATGAACATGCAGGAAGAGCAAGAAAAGGCATTCCAGGAGGGAACAAGGTAACACTTAGGAATGTGGCAGAGAGTAGGTGAGGGGGACAGGATGTGATGTCACCCTGCTCCAGGGAAAATAAAGCACCACTCACTGGGAAGTATGGATTGTGAGCAGAAGAAATTGGAGGTTAAAAGACTAAGGAACATCTGCAATAGGCCAGATAGAAAGTACTAAGTCCTCAGCCAAGACCCACTGCAACCCTAACATATACACACATGTGAAGGGGAACAGGTTTTTCAAGGACTATGAATTCAGTTCTAGAGCTTTCCTCTCACATTACAGCCCCAGAAACAGAATCATCATGAAATTTCAAAGCAACTTTTTGAGTCAGGATTAAGATTATTTATGAAATCATTCTGTACTAATGATATTTTAGTAACCCATTACTCAGATATCTAGTGCAGTCTCATGTCCATTGGCATTATAACTTCTCTATTAATATTTACAGTAAAATTGCATTATAATATCAATATGTAAAGAATAAGATTAATGCATCTAAGCTTCTAAGCTTAAGCTTCAAAAGCAAAAGTGAAGAAAAAAATTTGAGCCTCAATCAAAGGTTCTAGATTGAGTTCCTATGAATGTGGACCACATCATTTAAGCTTTTGATGCTTGTATTTTCAGCAAGCTGCTTCCAAACTTGTTTTGTATATACATGTATGCATGTATTGCATGCCAGAATATATGTTTATAAGAATATGAAGAAAGTTTATAAGAAGAAATACTTGATACTTTGTATTCAGGACAGGTTTATTAAATATCTTAGCCTAATTTGTATTTTTACAGTTTTATCAGCTTTGGTATCAGAGTTCTATTAAACAAGCTTGCAAATTCATATGAATAATGCTACGGCATGCTATATTTTTCATAGTCTCAAAAGTGCTGTAGCTGAATTCACTCTAGAGCCATATGTCTATTCTTGTTAAAAAAAAAAAAAAAAAAAAAAAAAAAAAAAAAAAGGCCCTAACCGGTTTGACTCAGTGGATGGAGCTTCGGCCTGCAGACTGAAAGGTCCCAGGTTCGAATCCTGTCAGGGGCATGTACCTTGGTTGTGGGCACATCCTCAGTGTATCCCTCTCTCTTCCTCTCTGTAAAAAAATAAATAAGATATATTAAAATAAAAAAGGAGGTGAGAGAGACATAGGGAGATTGTGCCCAAAGTTGACTTGTAAGAATGAATCCATAGGTCACCTTGTTTTCTGACTTCTCATTGGGAAAACCAGGCAAGAGATAGCAGGAGGGAGGATTGAGATGACCTCCCGAGGGAGCCACTACAAACTGCCTGTCAGCACCTGGCTCCTTTGTCTTCAGGTCCTAGTAATTATTCCCCTCTTTTGCCCCTTCAGGCTTGGGGGTGGTGACAATGCCTTGTGTTTGTAGCCATAGCGGATGGCCCTATCCCTGGTATACATTCTTTCTTTATAAACGTCCTCTTCTTTAATTTGAATTATCCCAATTTGACTACTCCATCTTATTCCCACCAGGACAGTAATCGAAAGAGTAATCATAAAAGATTGAATGTACTGTTTCAAGCCCTTCAATAATTTTATTCATATTTAAATTTCACTCATATTGTAAGTATTTTTGGCATTAACCCATAAATGAAATTGTTAACAAAATGGCCCTTTTCCGTTCATCTGTGGGAGTAGAGGAAATTATTAAAAGGATCCCAAAAGAATTTGTGCCAACTGGAGTCCTATACTTAACTGTTAATCAGCTAATTGTTTGGAAAGGAAAAGCATGAATACTAAAAACATGGCAAAAATGATCATGAACAGTTAAATTATGAGATATAATTTTCTTAAATATAGTTCAATGTTACACAGACTAGGATTTACTTCCAGGTATTTATGGACATTTCTTTTTTTTCTTTTTTTCTTTTTTTTTTTTTTTTGGAAAGCTCCAGATTCTATTCCATTCCCTTTGAGACCTCAACCAATGCCATGATTTTAAATATTATCTGAATTTCTGAATGGCACAGAGTGGGTATCAAAAGACCAGCATTCCATCAAGAACAAGTATGAAAGTAAAAAAAAAAAAAAATCTGAAACCACCTATTAAAATTATCCCAATTTGACTCTTCCATCTTATTCCCACCAGGAATGAGCTGCCTAAGTAACTATAACTCAGGAAAGATAAGCACTTCCTGAAAGTGAGCTGACTTCCTCAGCTGTTTACTCTCGCCCATTTATCAATTTTGAGCAAATAAGGGGCTTGCAATTTAGCCTTTACATTTACAGGGGGCCATTTCTAGGGGAAAGAAAAAAAAAATGTCTTCAAGATATTTTCAAATTCCAGGGTTGAATGGGGTAAGAGACCCAAAACTTAAGCAGGAAGCCTCTGAGAAGCGGAGCAGAGCTTTCAGTAGCCTCACAAAACAAAAATTAGAGGGAGGGAGAGGGAGGGATGCATTAGAGATAGACTGGGCACCACAGCCAAGCCTGCCAGTCAGCCTGATGAGTCACCAGGCTATTGGCTCAGGCAAGGGTGAGTCCTCTCTGGGGGAATAGAACATCGTCTGCAGCCTCCACATTGTGATTTTTTAAAAATTCATAATATTTAGTATTTAATCCAAAATTACTAAAAATTTAAAAATAAAATACCACAGCATTATAAAAGAGAGAGAAATAAAAGCAAGCCAATAGGAACAAGTCCTCAGAGGATTAGTTACTAGAGTTAAGTGAAAAAAAATTAATACCTAAATATTATCTATATCGATTATTAATAATAACCTATACTAATTATTCTTAAATTTGTATTACCCTGGACACCAGACTTACGTTCAGAACTATTTACTCCACATTTTCAGTTAGATGGCTAGTAGGCACTTCCAGTCTAACATACACAAAGTAACACTCCTCATCCTAAGATGCCAACTCATTTATTCCAAAGTCATTCTCATTTCAGTAAGTGGAAATTTCATCCTTCCAGTTGTTAAGCTGGAAACTTTGAAGTCATTTTAAAACCTGCTCTTTCCTCATATCCCACATCAAATACATCAGAAAATGCTATTTGCTTTCTTTCAGAATATACTGTACCTACAATCCTACCATGTTCCGCTACCTTCATTGCTATTTTCTCAGTCTGAGCTACAATCTCTTTGCCTGTATACGTAAGTACAATAGCCCATTCTCATCCTCTGCATTCTCCCTTGCCTCCTATGCACTATTCTCAATGCTAGAATAGCCTACTTGATATGGAAGTCAGATTATGTAACTCCTCTGCTCAAAAACCTCCAATGGTTTCCCGTATAAATCAGGAGGTGCTCCATTATGCTGTAATAACAAACAGCTCCTGAATCTCTGTGCCTTAAAACAACAAAGGCTTATTTCTTATTCACATTAGCTAACTATTATACATGGAAGAAAAAACTCTACTTCATATCATTTCATCTTGGACACCCCAGAACACAGGTTTTTATAAAAGGTGCCACCAACTAAGGTTGTCAGTTGCAATTCAGAGTAAAAGAAAAGGAGGGTGAGGTACATGCGTTCTCCAGGGTAACAAAGTCACGGCCACTCGTATTTCATTGGCCATAGCCAGTCACATGGAAATCCATAGCCTTTATGGTTTACACCCTCTATGTTATCTTCTTCCCATGCTGCTTTAGCTGTTATCTTATTGCTTTTGCTCTAGCCCTTGCTCAGACTGCTCCTGTCACAGTAGTTTCTTTGATGTTCTTCACTCATACCACACAACCTCCTGACTTAGAACTCGTTGCACCTTCTGCTTGGAATGCCTTTTCCCAGCAATCTCTGCCTTGACTCCTTTTGGTCTGTGTTCAGAGTTGCCTTCTCACAAGACCTGCCCTTGGCATTCTATTTTAAATTTTAGCTCTTAATATCTACCCCATCACTCTCTATCCATTTTTCTCTTCTTTACTTTGTAGAGCACTTGTCATCTTGAAATACATTTTATTTAATTGTCTCCCCTCACTAGAATATTAGCTTAATGAAGGCAAGATGCTTTTTTTTTAAGTTAACTTTTCTCCTCCAGTACCTACAAAAATGTCTGAAACATCATGGGTGCTAAGTAAATATTGTTTACATAAACATGCCTCATCTTATTTCATAGGATTTTAAAATGTGTAAATCATCCTGATAAACATCTCCTCACTTATTATTTACGGCCATCTATAGTAGCACTAGCATGTGAATAAAATAATAAAGCTTGCCTGAATAAGATGCCAAATGTGTAAGTTGGGCAAGTGTAGTCTGAAGTACCCACTGATAATCACCAAGTTTAATGTAATGAAAAATGGGTGAGAAGCATGACTGAAATCATCTCCTAAAATGCAAACATTTTACTGCCTGCACATCTCTAATCAGAATTGATGTGGTGTGTCATCTGTAATTTAATCACCAGCATTACATCTTGATAGTAAACGAGGATCACTAGACTACTCCCTATAAAGTTCGATTACCTCACATACAAAATATGCCCTGAATTTGGGTAGGATTTCAGGTGTGACACAAGATGATAAATGGAAAGAATTCAAACTTAAAGTAGCACTCTTATAGCTGATCCTATCATAACTAAATTTTAGTGCTTACTGCACTGTATCATTTGTTTGGTCCAGCCTTGCTCTTAACATCTGGACACAGGAAAAAATTTAGTCTTATGTTTTGTTTCTGGTTTTAAAATTATTTTATTTACTTTGTGTATTATTTTCATTGCACGGAGGAATTTTATCAGGATTCGTGATATAATTGGTCTAAACAACAGTGTTATAAGAGAGCCAACATCTATATATATATAAAAGCCTAAGCAACCATTACGACGGGTCGACCAAATGACCAGTCACTATGATGACACACCGACCAGCAGGGGATAGACGCTCAAGACAGGAGCTGCCCTCTGATGGTCAGTGTGCTCCCACAGCCCAGCCTCCCAGGATCTCTCCCCCAGACTGGGCAAGATGGCCCCTAATTTGTGGCCAGCCCAAGAGACCCCACCAGTGCATGAATTCATGCACTGGGCCTCTAGTTTCTTTATAATTATAGATTTAGATACTACAATTTTTATAATATCTCAAAAGAAATTTGGGTGCTTTTTTGTTAAAAAGGTTAACAAATTTATATGTATATTGTGTGTTAAAGCTTTTTGTTTAGTTCTTTGACTCCCTGTTTACAACAGAGCAACAGAATCCATCTAAATGCAGAAGCTGAACACACACACACACAAAAAAAATGAGCATCACACACAACAGATATTTATCAGGTTACCATGATCTTTTGAGGAGTTAGTGATCAGTTTCATTGTTTTACTGTTGCACAAAGGTTATGTTTTTTTAGCTATATAAAACTAGACTGTAATATTACATGTCATTAAACAGTTGGCTATAAGAGGGGTCAGTGGTTTACAGTCTATATGGATTACAACTTTGTAAACAAATGAATAAATAAGAAATTAAACAAAATATTATTTATTGAGTCAAGTATAAAATTAAATTATTATAAAAAAGACTCTGCACAATGAAAGCTTCCTCTTTTGATTCTTTTATATCTGAGCTATTGCTCCTATAATGTTATGTGAGCATCAGAACCATGGACAGCATCTTGAGTTTCTATATGAATATATGTTTCTATAATAGGAATTAATAGTGGGTTATTCAGTAGACACAGACAACAGGGGGATGAGGGCATGGGGGGGTTGGGTAGGTAATGGGGAGATGAGGACAAATATGTAATACCTTAATCAATAAAGAAATTAAAATGAAAAAATAGTGGGTTATTAAAAATGCATTATAGGTAATGTCATTTGATGATGTTCCATAACAAATAAATTAAAAATCAGTTATTATTAAAAGCCTTCACAAATTCACAAAGGACCTTAAAGTACTGACCTACCCATTTTCTTCTTGAAGAGATGTCAAACAACATTGTACATGTTCCTATGTGTAACAATGATCAAATAACCACCTCTAGAGGAAGATTATTTTATTTTTAAGAAAAGGTAAATCTGAATCATCAGCTTTCTACTAATTTGTGTTTTGGGGAGGAGTCGTGAGGAAAAGGGGTCACACATCATTCCCTCTGTTTTCTTCACCACTATTTTAACACAAGCATGTTTTCACACATGACATGATCTCAGATCACTTCTCAAATTGTGCATCTATTACACTTTTTCTTACATTGACCAAATGATGCAGTTTTCTGATCATGGTTCCAATAATTTTCTAAAAGTGAACTTTTCCCAAACTTACAGAATCAGGCATTCTAATCACAAGTCCCAGGAAGGAAGCTGATGTTTGATAATCCTTACCACAGAGCTGGTGGTGTTTGCTTGAGAGCATATTAGCATTAATGTATTTGTCCTCACATTTAATTCAAAGCATCTTACACAGACACCATTAATAGTATTTTGCCAGCACTTTCAGATGACTTCTAATGTAATTCAAATCAATTCAATTTAACAGCCATTTATTGTGCAAAGATTGGCACTTTGTGTGTTTTAGGTGATACAAAACCATGGTCCCTATCTTAAAGGACATTTTGGTCTGTTGAGGAAAATGGATGTGGAAATCACTCATATTACATAAGGGAGATTATAAAGTGTTATAATTGAGGCTCAGTGCAGTTCTAGAGCAGCACAACGAGGTAGATGGATTTTGAAGGAGATTTAAAAATACATGGAAACTTTTGAGGAACTGATAAAAAAAATTTGAAGGAAAAATAGAGTTGCAAAAGCCTCTGATATTGAAGGTAGAGGAATGAATTACAAGAAACAGATTCCATGTTTCAGATATGAAATGAAGGTGCAGAAACAGTGGTATACAGAATGTGGAGGAAATGGCAAATTAAGTCAGTCAAGGGAATGTTTTGAACACTCAACTAGAGTTTTAAATTTTTTTTGTCTTGATTTTAGGGATAGGAAGGAAGAGAAAGAGAGAAATACATTTATGTGAAAGGGAGACATGGATAGGTTGCCTGCTGTACATACCCCAACTAGGGATTGAACCTATAACCTGAGTAAGTGCCCTGGCTAGGAATGGAACCCACCACTCCTTGGTGTACTGGACAACACTCCAACCAACTGAGCCACACCAGCCAGGGCTAAATTCTATTATTTAAGCAACATAGGTATTTGGTGATTTTTAAAGAAGGTCATTTTGATATAAATAAGCTCATCAACGCGTGATGGAAGAACTGAGGTGGCAGAAGAGAACTTTGATATGCAAGCTGAAGGAGAAGCTTTGAAAGATGCTTGTGATTTTGATTCAAGGAGATTGAGAGGGCAGCACTGCAGTTTTCAGATGAAAGGAATCCTGGAAGAGGACCAGGTACAGACAGGAGGATGATGACATCAGGTTGAGACTTAGTTTCAAGTTGCAGCTGAACATCTCTGCAAAAATAACTAGTGAGCTTTATAAAATAATCATCTCCAGGGAAACATAATGAATTACAAATGTTTTTAGTTAATGGCTGTTTCTTAAGAGGAAAAAACAAATATGCATCATTTCTGGAACTTAACAATTAAAAATAGTTATTTGTAATAGATACTTTGGTAGAGGCTTTTAATAAAACTACTTTTCTTCTCTTCAGAAAAACTATGCAAGTTACAGAAAATCTGTTAAAAATAGACAAAATTTGCACTTCATCTCATAGCTCAGGGAAAATGACTATTGACCTTTTGAGTTTAAGTATATGTCCATGGATAAATTTGTGTCTGTGTGCACATGTGTGTGTGCATTCATTTTAAGCAAAAATAGTATCATAAAATGTTGTGATGTGCATTTTTATCTTGACATTGAGTAATCTCCTATAGCTTCTCCTAAAAAATAATAGGTTTTTTAGTGACATTTTAAATTTACAGAAGAGTTGGGCAGATTCCCGTATATACCAATCCTCCCCCCCCACACACACACACACATACACAGTTTTCCCAATTATTATCTTGCATTAATATGGTACACTTGTTATAATTGATTGACCAAAATCAATACATAATTATTAATTAAAGTCTATAGTTTACCCTAGAGTTCACTCTGTGTTGTATATTCTATGAATTTTGACAATTGCAATGTCATGTATCACCATTACAGTATCATACAGTGTCATTTCACTTCCCTAACTCTGTGCCCTAGCTAGTCATCCTTATTCCTTCTTCCGTTGATTCTTTATAGTTATTGTGTTTTGTTTCGTTTTCAGAATACCATGTAGTTGGTAGTATGTAGCTTTCAGACTGGCTTCTTTCACTTAGCAATACATATTGAAGTTTCCTCCATGCCTTCTCATGGCTTAATAGCTCATTTCTTTCTATAACTAAATAATAATCCATTGAATGAATGTATCACCACTTATCCATTCAAGTATTGAGGGATATCTTGTTTAATTCCAATTTTGGGCAATTATGAAAAATATTCTATAAACATTGGTGTAGAGGTGTTTGTGTGGACATAAGTTTCAACTCATTGGGGTAAATACCTAGAAAGACTATGTCTAGCTTGTAAGAAATCACCAAGCTATCTTCCAAAGTGACTGTACCATTTTGCAGTCCCACCCAGCACCAATGAATGAGACTTACTATTGCTCCACATCCTTCTCAGCACTTGATGTTGTCAGTACTTTTAGATTTTAGACATTCTGATAAATACATAATCACATATCATTGTTATTTGAGTTTGCATTTCCCTAATATGCTTATTTGCCATCTGTATACATGCTTTGGGGAGGTGTTCAGATCTTTTGCCCACTTTTTAATTGGTTATTTGTTTCTTGTTGAATTTTTATAGTTGTTTGCATATTTTGGATACAAGCTCTCTATCTGATATGTGTTTTGCAAATATCATGTTCCACTCTGTATCATGCTTTTTCATTCTCTCAACATTGCCTTTTCACACAGCAGAAGAACTAATTGCCAAACTCAAGGTCACCTAGATTTCCTTTTATAGCTGCACTTTTTTAATTGTTCCATAATATTTCAGAACTAATGTCAATCCTCTGTTTTGGGTCATTTCAATTATTTTTAATTTTCCACTGTTATAAACAACACTGTGATGCTTTTAGCTATATATTTGGGCAATCCATAATTATTTCTCTAAAATTAATTGCTAGAAGTAGAACTGCTGAGTGTGACAGAAACTGAGGGTTGGCTCATCAATATCTAATCCAGCCTCCTCCCCGAATGCCTTCTTATATGGTACACAAGCCCAAATGCTATAACTTAACATCAGCAGAACTCAGGTCAGCTGGAATTCTGGATATCATTCAGATACTGCTATGAGATGCACTCTGTGGAACCTGAATTCAGAACTTCAGGATGGAAAACAGGCTCAAGGCACTCACTATTAGTGAAACCATTAGTGATTGGCAAAAGTGACAAGAATCTATAACACCAAGAGCAACAGCTTCTCACTTTGACAAACTGTCCTTGGTGACCAGCTCTACAGTGTGTCATTGAGAGTTAGCCTGAAAGCTCAACCTTGAATTTTTAGCTGTCTTAATGGTTCTATAATCTGTGTAGCTCCCTGTAATAAATCTTCTTCTCTAAAGATAGGAAAAGTATCCTGCACTCTGTGCATGGGATAACAAGGTGTGCATATTTTGGAGATATTTTGGCATATATTGCCAAATTTCCCTCCAGGGAAGCATCCTGTTATATCAGTTTTCTCTGACTATCAGTTAAAGCATGAGGTAGTTTCCATTTCCTCAGGTTATTTCCTCAAGCCCATGTCAATACTGAGCATTATAATTTTAAACAAAAAAATTTAAATTTATGAGTTGAAAATCATATGTTTAAATATTTTTATCCTTGCTCTCTCTTTTTGTTCACCAATGACATTAAACTGCCAATGTGTATTTCTCAAAGTTCTTTTTCTGTTCAATTCCTTTTGTCACTTTCCTTTTGGAAAAGCAGGTATATTTTTGAAGTAAAAAAATATTAACAGAGGCACAACCTGAGTAATAACTCAATTATGCACAAGTTGTTATCCATCTCTATTTTTATCTAACATTTTTTTGGAGAGAGAACTAAAGTAAAACTAGAAAGATCCTTTTGAATATATATATATATATATATATATATATATATATATATATATATATATATATATATATTTTTAAATCAAGATGCAGTAAAAAAAAACACAAGTAGTTGCAATAAGAAAGTATATAAATGTGGACACAGAATTTAACACATATATTCAAGATAAGAAAATTCTATCACAAGTAAAATATTTTAACACTTTTGACTAGGCATATCTCACTAATGACATAAGAGATCATGTTTAATTGTCCTCTTGCATACTCCTCAGAGTGCTAACATGACAAGACTTTGAAGGTGACTTCACTTCATTTGACTCCCAGTTCAGTCCCATACCAACTGTACAACTGCATGAGACATTTAATCCCCCCAGGCTTCAACTTCCTCATCTATAACGTAGTAGCTATATGATCATTTTTGTATTTTTGTTTGTTTGTTTTATCTTTATTATTGAAAGTGTTACATATGTGCTGGAAAACAAATCTGTTTCACTAAAAAAAAGATGTTGACAGGAAGCCAGGAAGGCTGGTCAACAACCTTAATTGCTCTAACCTTTAGTTGAGATATTGTTAGCTGAAGCAGAATCTACCTTGTTTGTCCCGTGAAAGTTTCTGTTATTTCCTGCCTAAGGGCTACATGTAAATTTCTCTTTATGTTGCCTAAGATGTTTTCCCCAAAGCCTCGATAAAAGGGGATGGCAGGGCCAGAGCAAGGGTAGTTCTCCCACTAGAGTTGGACTACCGCCTGGCCCCCCATATAACCAAATTGAATTTCTTCAAGTCTCTTTTCATTTGTGTGTGGCCCTTCTCCAGAAGCTGAACCCTGAATTGGAACTCTTTCTACGCAGGCCGTGAAAGAGAGTCCTATACATATGTCCTCTTTTACTCTCCCATTGTCCCCCTCTATCCCACACCCCCCTCCCCCGCCTCAGGCCTTCACTACACCATTGTCTGTGTCCATGGCTTATGCATATATGCATACACATGATCATTGTTGGATAGATAGATATAGCATAAACAAAGGTCCTGGAACATAATAGGTACTCGATAATATTGTGTCTTCTTGGTTCCTTCCATCTGGATTGTAGCTTATTTCTATTTTAAAACATCACCCAATAACATGTCTTTTTAAAAAACGTAAATTCTCTATCTTTTTTCAATATCCTTTATTTAAAAAGAAGTATTTGCCTATCATCTATTTAGGCAATAATTAGCAAACTAGTCTGTGGATCATTGTAAGTGGCATTTTATGACATCTTTACATCATTCATATATGTCATTGTTGAGGTATTGACTTAAGATCCTAAATCCGCCACAGAACAGAAGGAGAGAAGGGCCCTTTAACTATAAACACAGGTGGCCAGTATGCCTTAAGAGTTCTTGGAGCCCAGACAATTTGCATGCCAGTATTGAGACAATCACTGCTTTTTCACACTGATTTCAGGTAACACACCTTTTCACTACTAACTGAGTCCTGGGGCAGTGAGGACTACTTTGGAAAAGCAAAAATTATTCAGAGTAAAGGGAACAACACAGCCTTAAATATTTTCTTAGCCCTTTCATTCACACCTTAAACCACAATTGGAAAATAAAGAATAAATGTAGTTTTAGCAGCAAATTGTGTTTTTCCAGCTGTGGCTTTGGCCCTGTCTCCTACAGTAAAACTGCCAACTGCTTTTGCTCACTCTCACAAATACTTCGAGGAACCCAAATATAGCATCTTACATGTGTTCAGGAGTATATCAAAGGATAGTTCACCGTAATCAACATGAATTTATCTCAGGGAACTTTTATAAGCTGTGTCTTCTTGGTGAATAATCTTTGGAAATACTTTATTGTACTAATCTCTAAGAAAGCAAACTTAATTTGTGCAAGCCTTTGGGATTAATACTTACCTCATGAGTTATAGCCTTTTTTTTTTTTTTGTAACATACTGACCACCAGGGGCAGCTCCTGTGTTGAGCGTCTGCCCACGGTGGTCAGTGTGCATCATAGCAACCAGTTGTTCCTCCATTTGGTCAATTTACATATTAGCCTTTTATTACATAAGATTACAATAGCCAACACTTAGATAGTGCTTACTATGTGTCCAGCACTATTCTAAAGCTTTCCATGTATTAATTCATTTAATATCTCAACGTCTCTATTAGCTAGGGACTATAATCACCCCATTTTACTTATGAAGAAATTGAGGCATGAAAAGGTTAAGTAACTTGATCAACACCACTGAACTAATAAATGGAAAACCAGGTTTTGAACTAAGCAGTCTAGATCCAGAGTCCCTGAATTGTAACTATTGCATATTGTTTTCTCTTTTACAAAATTGGCTAATTTATTGGAGTTTGATTTCAAAACTCAAATGGCCAGTCTTCATGGTCATCTAGGCTCATTTAGCAACCTCTAAGGAGTCATTTTGTTTCTAAACAGCATTGTATATAACAAAGGACTGAAAAGTGTGCAAGCAATCCGTAACTTCAGATTTATATAATGTGTTGACTATCAAGGAGTCAAATTAGACACTGAAATTCAATGTTCTTGAAATATTAAAGTGCTACCTTAAAACAAATGTGAATTTTTATTTACAAGTCATGTATTTTTAAAAGTAGTTCTGTATTACTTATGCATATTGTCTTTTTATAGATATCAGGGTGTTTTTTTTTCTTTCTTTTTTTCAGCAATCAGTTTATTTCAGACACCAGCCACAATTGGGGCAGAGGAATATATGGATTTAATATGCACATTAAATGCACACATTTATATATATATATATATATATATATATATATATATATATATATATATATATATATATATATATATATTTTACTCTTCTGTCCCAATTAAAAAATATATGTACTATTTTCTTGCATCCTGGGACAGGCACACATTCAAATACACAAAGAGGCTGCCATTCGAATGTCGCCTTCTGTGTCCTGGATCAGCCTCCCAGCTCTCTAGCCCGAGCTGTAAATTCAGATGTCTTTGTTCAGCGTGCTCTCTGGTTCAGCACACACGGTCTGGCCCAGCCGAGCCACGGAAGGCGCTTTCCCCGCCCCTTGGAGAGCGGCAGGACTGATTCCGTATGCTCCGAGCCAGGGGTAATGTAACGTCCAGAGCTTTATTCACTGAGTCAGTCAACCATCCTCTCCGCCTTTGACTTTTCTGGCCACTGCTAATCTGCAGGCCGCACAGAAGTCTCTAGACGAGGGAGCTGCTGAACATGCGCTGCGGCATCAGCAGGGTGGCCAGGCGAGGGCCCGACCTCTCCTCTCCACAGGCCGGGCTCGGGGGGGGGGGGGGGGGGGGGGGGGGGGGGGGGGGGGGGGGCGCCTGACAAACCCCTGGCAAACCCCGAGGCAGAACCGCCTCCACAAGTCACAAATCACCACGGTGCCGTTAGAAAAGGCAGGCAAAAACATGTTGGTAACTTTTCCCTAATGTTGCCAACAAGCAATTGTCCCACAGTACAAACATGTTCCAATCCCTAATAAATGTAACCCCTTTTTTTTCTTCTCTTTTTGCTCAAGGGGACAGGAAGCTTAAGCACATACAACCACTTCAAAGAATTGCCTGTTCTTTTTTATCTTACCAGCTTCAGAGTGTGAAGTTGCTCAATGGCGGTTATAAATATAGTGTATGCCATGGTCTTACTGCACTGTTTCCTCCAACGGGTACACAAAATGATGCGTGCATTCATTAACCCTTAGAAATATAGGAATTCAAAAAGCGATGTTTGACCCTTTTTATTCTCCCAGGTACCAATGAGGCTTTCAAACAATATGCCTAGAACATTATCTTCAATAAGATATTTTTGAGCCACTATATTGGGTGGATACCCTGAGCTGTTATCATTTGGGGGGAAAGACACCATTGCTAGAGTATCCTGGTCTAAAATCTAGAATCTTTAGTCAGAAAAACAGTTCAATATAACAAATGTCTATCTGGCACCAAAGCTGAAAAGTAACAAAATGTATGGCACAGTCCCCGCCTTCATTAACTCAGTCTCCTTGCTGAGATAAGACACAGATAATGATGAAAGGAAAGGACAATAAACACCAGGCTTAAAATAGGAAGACAATTGTTGACAAGTTTCTCTAAGCAAATGTGTTAACCGAGGAGTGAATGGAGAAAGGTAAGTCTGAAAGCTGAGGACACTGGGGACATCTGCTCTCTGGATGCACATGCTATGTGAGAGGAGCAGTGTGGAAACTGAACCACCACCGACTTTTTTTATATATATTTTTTTTATTGATTTTTTTTTTTTTTTACAGAGAGGAAGGGAGAGAGATAGAGAGCTAGAAACATCGATGAGAGAGAAACATCGACCAGCTCCTCCTGCACACCCCCCACCAGGGATGTGCCTGCAACCAACATACATGCCCCTGACCGGAATCGAACCTGGGACCTTTCAGTCCGCAGACCGACACTCTACCACTGAGCCAAACCAGTTGCGGCTGAACCACCACTGACTTTTGACAAACCTTCAGACCTCACAGACCATCACTGGTCTTTGGATCACCGGTTGGCGACCGCTACTCTCGAACATGTCTACCCATAGAACTTTCTAGAAGGATGAGAATGTTCTATACCTGCCCTACACGGATCCATAAGGGTACTCACGAGCCATCTGTCGCTACTGAGCACTTGAGATGTGGCTATTGAAATAGTAACTGGATTTTAAATTGCACTTAATTTTACTTCGTTTGGTATTTAAATAGCCATAGATGGCTAGTTACTACAGTATTGAACAGTGCAGCTCTGTGGAAGGTGTGCAGTGTGATTTGAGCCAGAGATCGCCCAGTGGTTCCAGCCCAGGGCAGAGAGCGGCACTGGAAGATGCCCTGACAGTGCGAAGAGTGCAGGGGCAGTCTAGAACTTCTCATTAGAAAAGGGTCTCAAACATGCCCCATATCAAGTAACTATGTAGGGTATTCTCTTGATTAATGTTCCTGTTCCTATATAGTGCAGTGGTAAATGTTCATTTTCTACATTTCAAGGCGGGAAAACAGTAAAGCAAACCAGCTAATAATTAAAAGTTTTTCAAAAGGTACTAATGGCTTTCTAGGTTGTGTGTGTGTGTGTGTGTGTGTGTGTGTGTAGAAGAAAACAAAACTTTTTTATATAAGACCCGTTAAGAACATAAGACTGTGACGTGTTATCATCATTTATATTTGGGAAAATGTTTTCTTCAAAACCACAACTATACTGAACATTCCTTCCGTAACAATATAGAAATTTTTAAAATACTGCAAAAAGGATTTCACATAACACTTAGCTAGGGCCTGGGGCAATTATGGCAAATCCATGGCAACGATATTGCTTCCTACTTGGGGACTCTGAATTAATCAGAGTGTTTGCCACATGTCTTCATGATCCAAGTATCGTTCTAGGACTTGTAGGTAAGGTAGAAGAGCATGACTCTTGAAGGCTAGAAGAAGGACAAAAGGAGGCAAATCTGTGGCCTCAGTTTGAAATGCTTCCCTAGCTTGTTCTGATGAACCAAGCATAGATGGCTGCAGCCTCCCGGCTCCTGCATGCACGGCAGACATTGCTAATGAATTGTGCCTTTTTCCCTCGTGATCATCTCAACACACGGGCCCCATTCGCCATCTATTGGAATCGGCACCTGAGCTGAAACCCATTTTCTAACTCCTGTGCTTCTGTGCGCACCTTGGTCTTTCTGAAGTGGGTCATAAAAGCAGTCAACAAGTAGCGAAGTCTCATTATGTGTTAAGTTGTGGGTGAAAAGCTCGCTGGAGAATCTGGGTGCACTTTATCAAAAATCTTCAAAAAAGAAGTTTTATTGTTGTTTTCCACAAATTGTTTCTAAGCAGGTACCCATCTAAGCTCCAGAAACAGCAGCAATTATGAGTTGGATCAAGGAATTTGTAACCAATGGGGAAGTGGGGGGGGGGGGGGATTTATAAAATGAGGCTTTTGGAATCAGTAAGACAGGAATGTTCTTTCTCTTAAATCTCTGGCACCTGAAAGCTCAGAGAACTGCAAGGTAATACTGCTCTAGCAATTTTTTTTTACAGTAGCAATTATAATTGAAATTTGCTACATAACAAGGATAACTAAAACTCAATCATTTCACACTCTCCCACATATGCCTGAGGATACTTGGGGGTAAATAGATTTCTTGAAAGCAGCCACCGACTATGGCTAAATTACATCTCACCAAGTAAACTCATTGGCTTTTTAATTACTCTGCTGATGTCCACATGCTGTTGCCACTATCTCATACTGAAATGATATTGATTCGATGTTTAACTCTGATGTGCCAAGGAGAAAAGAAAAAAAGAAAGAAAGAAAAGAAAAAAAACAGACAGAACCTCCTTTAAATTTTTTTTTTTTATTTATACTTCTAAGAGTCCATTTTTTAAAGTATAGGTTTATATTTTTTTTTAAATCTGTTTCTGCTGTAACTTGTCAACATCAGATATTTGCTTTAGATGGTTCTGTTTGTGCATCAGCGTTCAAGTAGGATACATGTGATCACTGTCCTCCACAGAACCTTGACAAAAGCGACAGGCACATCTCCAGAGGCAACAGCAGAAACCAAATGTTTAAGTAAAGAACACAGTCCCAGGTAGAGGTTTTCGTGCACAAAACTATCAGAAAATGTAACTGAGGGGAAGGGAGCTGTCCTCACTTGATATGGAGGAATTTAAAAATTTGCAGCAATTTAAGTACAATTAAAATAGTTTACTTTCTTTTCTTTTCTTTTTTTTAAGTAATTTTAATCTTAGTTTGACGGCATTAAAAATAAAGTGCTATTTTTTTTTTTGGAATTCACCCCATGACCACTGTCCCCATGCTTGTCAGGTGCCCTTTGAAACCGTTTCTGACCATCTTTGCTGAGAACTTTATTTCCTTTTTGGTGGCCTATTTAGCCACGATGTTGCATCATGCTGGCAAAGCGAAATAGGGAATTGGAGGCAACTAACCACATAATTAAAGTAAAAAAACCTCAGGTAATTCAGGTCAACAAGGGCTCTGGATGTCAATTATCCAGTCAGTCATCTCAATTCTTCATTTCAATAGAGTGACCCTATTCTTTCATTATCCTTAATTAGTGATAGTGCCAGATCTATTAATTACAAGTTTTTAATTTGCTTCTATATGGTATATATCATCCTAACTATTCAGATTTCAGTTTTTAAAAAGCCAAATTCTTGAATGTGTACCATCATGATTTTACATAATTGAACAATAAATAATTTTATGTCAACTAATTGCCTGGTCTTATGCATAATGGAACAGAGCCTCCTAGAGGAACTATAACCAGCTCAATACTCTGGGTCAAATTCTTGTTGTACAGCCATTAACAAGTTAGGTTCAAAACTAAGTTTTTCTTTCCCGTTAGAACAAAAAAGTCTCTTCACAGTCTGGCTCCAATCTACCTTACACTCCCCACATCATGACAATCCCCTGCTCACAGAAGCACCTCGCTATTTTCTAAACAGCCCCTGCTAGTGTTTTTAACTCTGTGCTGTAGCATTCCCTCAGCTTGGATGATCCTCCCAGCAGTAAACTTGTATTGACACCTTGACATCAATCCTTCTAAAAAAATCCCTTTTACTTCTCACTTAGCCATTTATCCATATCTCTAGGATCTGCCTTATCGCACTTCCTGTTTAAACGGTTAAGTCTGTCTCCTCCACTTCACCGTGGGCTCTTTCAAGGCCATCGAGCTGTAGCAAATTTGGGGGACACATTTAATGAAGAAACCTGGATAAAAAGATTATTTAATGACTGTGGAACCCTGTTCTTGGAGGACGAGTGAGGAGCTGAGGCATGTGGCATGATGGGTTCTTGGGTTTGCCTAATGCAGAATGTAGGCTTTCCACTGAGTCCCTGGGCTTTGTGGGGTGCACATTTTTGCCCAACTTTCTAGTTGGAGCATAATGAGAAGCCTTTCTGGTAACCTGAATCTTTCATGCACTGAAAAATGACAGTAAGGAATTCCTACCTGTGTAGAATAAGCATGATTTAAGCCAAAGGGGGAAGAAGCATAATTTTACATCTATAAAATGAAACCTTGCTTCAAACTCATTCCTCTAATGTAGACCTAATGCTTTGCATCAGTGCCAACAAGCTAGATCCTGAAAGAGTTTCTCTTTTTCCCCAGTTTTTGGGAAGTCATCAAAAACTTAGAGTACTTATTACTAGGACCCTTCTCCACCTAAGTTCTGCTGTGAGGCTTTACATGAGCTATTGTTTTTATACATTTTTAATAGAATTTATTTTAGAAGATGATAACAGACATAATCCACTAATCACACTTTTGTGATTTTTTTTACATTATGAATGACACATATGCAAGTCTCAAATGGTTCTATTTTCTATGGCACCAAACACCATGTAGAAGGTACTCTGAATGTAAGTTTCACTGTAACATAAATTTTAATATATGCAGCATTAACTAATTTAAAAAGTTACATATAATTTTATTTGTCTTCTACATAAAAATAAGGAATGTATGTTATTATGCAGGACACTTCCAGAACTGAATTATGACTCATTTAACCAGTATTTCATTGATATTAATTAAAAGTGAATTGCAGAAGTATAAGGAATGCATGGGAAAAAAGTTTGGGTACTGTTGTAATTAATATATTACTTCCCCATTATATTTGTGGTCCAATATGCACTCATTATTTCCTCTTTTCTTCACACTGCCTCTCAATAACACAAGTTCTAAAGTGCTAAGTGGTGTATAAGCTACTACATAATTGTCCTTTTGTGGCCTGCGGAGACACTACCCCCCAGTGCATTCCACTGTGGAGGAATTTGGGTTCCCTAGGATATGTAAAGCAGCTCAATTAAAGCCAAGGACCCAAATAAAGAAACACAGTCCTGGGATGGTCCCTGCAGCAGATTACATTTCAGGGACCCTTTCTGAAAGGTTTCCAGTCAGGTAGATGATTTGGGCAAAGATCAGCATGAATTGATTGGAAAAATAATGTTTAAGTGTTCTTTTGGCTAAGTTACAGAGTTAGGGTGTGACTGTTTTTCACATTTCATTGGTGTTTCAGGTAACCAATACCTAGTGATACCAAAGCAAGGTATCACTTCTCATCATTCTGTAGGTTGATGGGGTGGTGCTTCTGCTGATCTTGGCTGGGTTCACTTGTGCAACTAGACTGTTGAAGTATTCCAGTGCTTGTGTGTTCAAATAATTTTTATTTTATTATTATAATTGCCCTGTTTTATTATTAGTTATTGTTGTTAATCACTTATGAGCCTAATTTATAAAGTAACTTTTATTACAGGTGTGTATGTATAGGAAAAAAGCATAATATATGTAGGGTTCAGAACTATCCATAGTCTTAGAATGTATCCCCTGTGGAAAAGGGGACTACTGAATTAAGAATTATTTACCCAAAGAATATTAAAGTGTACACACACAAACACACACACACACACACACACACACACACACACAAAAAAAAAAAAAAAAAAAAAAAAAAAAAAAAAAAGCAGAAGAGATATTGTCACTAGGCCAGGGTGCTATCTTTCTTTCATATATACTAAATAGTTGGCAGAATCTCAGAGATTCCAACTTTCAGGATGTGCGACTAAGAAAGTGAAACTACAGCTACTTTGATGAGAGTCCAGGTCAAAAAAAAAAGGCCAGAGCAAAACCCAGGAACTATGGGAGAAGCACCGAAAATGATAAAGGAGAGGTACAAAAAATAACCATCCACATTTCACTGCTTTGTCTAGAGCCAACCCTAAGTGCCCTAAGATGTATCTTTTCCTCTACAAACCTGACATTATCTCCAGCACTTAAAATCTTGAGTCTGGATTTCACTTCTATGACTTCAGTGGCTCCAAATCTGCTTTCCACGTAGGCCCCATAGTCCCTCCACATCAGCAGCAAAAGGAGTTGGAGCTTGGCATTCAATCCACTTCTCCTGGCTTGTTCCACATGTCAGGGCACTAACTCGGTTTTTTCTATGCTCATGTGCTTTGATTCTTCAGTTCCCACCCAGTTGGTCTCCCCATGCCCTTGAACACACCGTGCTTATTCCTCTTCCCAGGCCTCTGCTCACAGTTCTGCCTCCCTTGATCCAAGTCCAGCCTTTCCTTTAAAGTACAGATCAAGGACCATCTGCCCCATAGAGCCTGCCCCATATAACTTTGATTCTCAACTTATGACCTTCTGACTAGTGTGTTTCTGACTAGTGTATTCCAGACTACAGTGCTTTCCCTCCCTACTTGGAGCTCAGTCAGAGTTCTCCATCAGTCATACTGGTAACTCTTACATTGCATCATGACTGTTAGGTTTATCTTCTATTGTAATTTTTGAGGCTGGGGTCATGTCTTAGACTCTTTCAACACCTTCACCACACCATACACAGGTGTATAGACAAAAAAAGCTATTTATTAAACACTTACTGTTCAAGAGACTCTTATCCTGCATTCCAGTTTCTATCTCAATTCCAATATCCCCTCAAAAAAACCGACATAATCATATAATGAAATTTAGAGCCAGACTTCTCATTTCCAGACTTCTCATGTACACATAAACAACTATTTATAAATTTAAATAATAACAATGCAAAAGCTTTCACATTACCAAATAAATAAATATTTACAATGCACATGCATACCTATGTGCTCCAAAGGGTTAATGGTCAATGGGTTTTTATAGCTCATTGTTACATTCATCCTTTTATCTAAATTGTTAATGGCCTGCTTAGTCAATTGAAACATATTGCTTTGATATTAAAGCTGCAATTCAAACCTTTCTGTCTGGTGTAGGTTATATTAAAAAATATAAGGCCTTCTGCATAGGGCAGTTAGAATTGCCTTAGAGAGCTTCACAACTCACTATACCACATGCTGAAGAACAGAAACAACAAATCTGATCCCATGACTAACAGAGATAAGAAACTTTTCAATAAAATACTCTAGTCAGAAGATCACACAGTTGAGAGCGAAAGTTATATGATTTCATTAGTAATAGATCTGACTTTGATTTTTAATTAAGCATCAAAGCCCACGGAAAAGGGGAGAAATTAATCAGAATACCCCAATTATTGTTTATTGAGGGTAAGTCATATTTTAGTGAACTAAGTTTTTAGTCTGAAAAAGAAACCATAGCATTTATATTAAGGCTTCATCACGAGCTAATGAACAATACAATGAGAATAATGGTTCAGAGAGTAAGACTTTCTCTTCCAATTATATACTGGAAATAAAAACAGGATTTATTTAACTTAGCTTACAGTATGTGCATTGTCTCATTCAAATACTCTCATCTTCTATTGCTAACAACAGGTCGAATCTGTAAAGACAATTCAGGCCATATGAAGATGACTCAGATAATTTGACCAGTTTTTAGTTAACTTATCATTATATTATCTGGTAAGACTCCAACCATATCATTAATTAGGTAGCATGATTAGTAAGCAGTTAAGAAAATAAGCATGTATCATACTATCTGTAAAAAAAACAACAACTCAGTTTTCCTTCAACCTCAAATTCTTTAATAACCATCTACAAGATAACAAAGATTAAGAGAAATGTATTTTCCTTTTTGGGATTCTGTGCATGCAGAGGGCCAAATTAAGTCATAAGCACATTTTCCAGTGCATAGTGGATCAAAGCTCCTAAGCCTAGCCTTCTTCAAGGGTCAGCTGTATTTCATTGCTCATTAGGCAGACTCCCTGTGTTTTTAAAAAAATCTACTCTAGCCAAAACCAGTTTGGCTCAGTGGATAGAGCATCGGCCTGCGGACTGAAAGGTCCCGGGTTCGATTCCCATCAAGGGCACGTACCTTGGTTGCAGGCACATCCTAAGTAGGGGGTGTGCAAGAGGCAGCTGGTCAATGTTTCTCTCTCATCGACATTTCTAACTCTCTATCCCCCTCAATTCCTGTCTGTGTAAAATCAATAATATATATATTTTTTAAATCTACTCTATTTTCTTTTAAATCCTGGGAAACTGTGCAGCAGGCCTAGCAAGAAGGTGGAGAAACCCACAAACACTAAGACTGAGTTCCAAAGGAACAAAAGAGGAGACTCCAATAGAATTTAGAAATAAACAAAAAGCCGGAGACGAAATGAGAGGACATGAGTTCTTCCAACATTGATAGAGTAGCTGTATGGAGCATGTGGGTGCCCCCTGAGGAGAAAGGAGCATTGGCCCAGGAAGATCAGGGGCAGCAAACTGCAGCAGCCAGAAATAACAAAGGACAAGTAGGATTTCAGTAGTGGAAGAATGAAGGTGAGGAAAAATTCCAACGTCATTTTTAAGGCAGATGCCTCATTCTTCCTTTAGACATTTTTATTAGGAATCATGGGACTGGAAATGGTGCCAAGATTTCTGACCTTGGACGCTGTGTTCTCAGGAACCATCCTCAGGGAGCACCTTCCCTCACCAAAGACAAGGCTGGCAGGGAACACACGCACCCTGCACTCACACTTGACCCCCCGGGGGTTCGGATAAGCTTGTTTTTCTCACTGACATCTTGGCTGATTTGAGGTGCCTCCTAAAGTCTATCAGTGCTTTTGAAACAAGGCTATCACATTTCTTGGCCCATATTTTACATTTTTTTCCCAGAGCCATTGATAATAAAAGTCATACAGGGAAAAATATGGTTTATAAAGAAATATTTTAAAATAGTGTAGCTGGCTCAGTATATGTGGTTAGTGGATATGGGTTTTTAAAAAAAAACAAAAAAAAACACAACACTATGCCATTTCCTAAGGACAAATCAGGAACCTGGTCTGGATATAACCTGGGCCATTCTGAAATAAGTCAATAAATAAAAAGGCAATGGCATTTTTAACCACATATGCTAACTAGGTCATCTAATAATGATGACATGATTCCAGTCATGCAAGGGTATCATCTACTCATTATGATTCAAGTTATGGTCGATGACATTGATATAAGTTAGAGGAGTATAAGATAGAGGGAATATTTCATAGTAAATAGACCAAGAATGATTCCCCTTGGAATACTAAAGGTACAAATTGCTTTAGTTTTCATTTCCATGGCGCTAAATTTGTATTTCATGAGAGGGCCTATAATTGATGACTGCTTACTTCTCTGGGTGAAAAGGGATAAAAAAAAATAGATTATGTTTGTCAAGGTTGTTTGTGTTAGCTAAAATGGTAAGCAGCACCCTGAAATCTTCCTAAACAGCACACAGAGTTTTTTGATTTTTTTTTTAAGAAAAACAAAGTTAGGCAAAAAGTTGCAAACCAAAATTCCCTGTATCATCTGGCTGACGTGGTTCACAGTTTTTCTTGAATCAATGATTGTATCAGCTAACAGCAGAACTAACTCCAGTGCAACCATCCAGGATCAGTCCTGGGTTCTTTCAAGAGCTCACAGCATTGATGATTTTTTATTTTATTTTACATTTTTAAAATATGAAATACCTGTGTTTGTTCCATGTTTTGGTATTCTCATCTCTTTTAAAAAAATTCTAAGCTAGTTAACAACAACAACAAAAAAGGCTAGCATCTCAATGTTGCTATACTTAGTAAATAATTTAAAATTCATAATAATTACTTCCATATGTCAAATTCTCCTCTTCCCCAAATTCCCAAATGCCTCTCATTATCTTAGATAGTCCTATTTCTAAATTCCTCTTGATGTGTTGTAGATACTATTGTGTCCTACTTCTGAGAATAATTCATTATCATTCTGTGTGTTGAAGTATTAATTTATATATATAAGCAAAGGGCAATCACATTTAGTTAAGAAAAATAAGAAGCTATTGCTCTAGTGAGTATTCATTTTGGTCCCTAACCACATAACCACGTAAGGGTGTGTGTGTGTGTGTGTGTGTGTGTGTGTGTGTGTGTGTATGTGTGTGAACTAAATAACTAGCAAATCCTCATATTTCCAAACACTCAGTAGGTTTGTTTCTCACACTATAAGAATGCTATCGTTTTTAAAAGTTTAATTTTGAAAATAATCATAAACTCTATAGTGACTTCTTATATTACCTGATATTTATTCATTATAGCAGTGCTTTTCAATGTATCTATGGGATAGAGAGAAGAAAACTTTTTTCAAGTTTCCAATTCATAATGGACAAGTACTTTAGTAAAATACAATAAAAATGAATGTTGCAGTCACATCTAATCATTATAAATGTTTCCAAATGCTTGCTCTCAATGTCTATATCATCTTATTGCATACTAGCAACCAACTGTACTGCTTAGTGTTTGGTGCCTGCTATCTAAGAGGTAACTTTAATTGTTTCTCAAATAGAAAGCATAAAATTCTGTTTTCAGAAAATAAACTTAAATATTATAGACATATCTAAATTTATTTTTGTGAAAGCAAAAAATAAATCCATCTTTATTTTCTTCTGGCATGCAAATCTAGAGGTTAATAGTTAAGAGGTAATTCTGTCTAGGTAACTTGAATAAAAATTAAGGTGGGTGAGATTTGGAAGAGGCTAGAGGTAAGGGGGAATTCGGTGGACATTGGCAATTATTTAACGTAGCAGGGCACGGAGAGCTGAGGAAAGTGTGCTTTGGTTGATACTGGTATACCATAGTTTACTGACAGAAATAAGAAATATTTACAGGGAAGTTTTATTTGAGTAGTCAATAATAATCCTTACAGAACTTTTTAAAAAAAACCTCACTTAATGTCAACTAAGCTTAACCCCTATGTTATTTGGGTTGCAATAAACTATTACTGACAGAAAATCTGATGAAATAGTAGATTTAACAAAACAGAAGCTTATTTATACCCAGGTAGAAGTTGTCTTGATAAAATAGTTGCTAGTATTGGTTCCGCAGTGCAAAGGTATTTGTGTTGAGACTCTTTAGGGGGGAGGGAAGGATGTAGTTTTTTTGTTTTGTTTTGTTTTTTTATTGAATTTATTGGTTAACAAAATTATACAGCTCTCAGGTGCACAATTCTACAGCACATCATCTGTACCCTGTATTATGTGTTCAGCACCCCAAGCCAAGTCTCTGTCCATCACCATTTATTCCCCTTATACTCTCTTCAACCCCCCATTACCACACTATTGTCAGTGTTGATGAGTTCTTTCTCTTTTTTTCTTTTTTGTTCAAACCCACACCCCACCTAACTTCCCCTCCCCAACAGCTGTCAGCCTGCTTTCTATAAGTCTGTTTCTATTTTGCTTGTTAGTTCATTTTGTTCATTAGATTCCACATTTGAATGAAATTCTGTGGTGCTTGTCTTGTTCGTTTTGTCATGGTCCCAAAATGATTGGCACAGCTCTGGCCATCGTATCTGCATTCCAGGTCGAAAGAAGAAGCAAGAGCAAAAGGCGACACCTTTATCAGCAAAAAGATGGAGTCCACTTACGTCACATTGGATGGAACAAGTTAAATGGCACTCCTAACCACAAGGGAGGTTGAAAATCACAGGTTTCTTGAACTGAATTTGGCCTGAACCTAAAAAGAAGGAAAAAGGGGAAATTAGATGGCCAACTAACAGTATCTGCCTTATACTGCAACTCTGACCTGAGCCAGGAAGAGGGTAAGTACAATAATCTATCACCAACTTTTCTTTAGGAACTGTAGTAGGTGCTATGGTTGCATGATCTCATTTCATACTCTCAATCACCCTACACAGCAGGCATGATGATGCCCATTTAACAGATGGGAACAACGAATTTTTTAAAGTTTAAGTGGGCATGAATAAAAACATGGAATTTTATCATGATCTCACAAAATTTTGGCCCCTAAAATCCTGCCAGTTTATAGGCAGGAGTTCAGTTTATTAGTATGATGATATTGTGAATTTTCATGATTCCCACAATCGGATATGACAGGGGTCTAGTGCATCTTTGTGTATAATATGCATTGCTCAACTGTGAGCTGAGCAGCACTTGCTCCAGGCTCAAGCTTGCCAAGCAAGGCTACCCCTTGACCAGCCATCTTTACTTTCAAATTTCCAAGGAAGAGATTCACAACTTTTTCCTTGGTATTTGTGATGCTATCTGGCAATTCCTGTAGATGAAGCAAGCTCTAGGCAAAATGTAAGAACATTTCCCTTGCCTCCTATCCCTGTAATTTCCCACAGGTACAAGTTCCTATGTACTTTTACTTTCAAAACAGAACATACAAAATCTATAACTTGAAAAGTGTTTAAGATCTTACATAGTGGATATATTCCCATTTGAATAAGACAAGCTTGAATATCTAAAGGCTTCCACAGGATACAGAAATAAATCTCTAATAGTGGAACATGTGGCACTGGAAACATTATCTTATAGAAGGACACGGCATTTTCTCCATGCCCCTCAAGTCACATGTCAATGGCTGTGTACTACACCTATGCCATCTGTAAGAGATTTTTCTAGGACAGTCATAATCCAAAATATTCCCTCCATCTGTTAGATCATGTGTTAGACCATGTGTCTCAGTTTCTAATTCAGAAAATATGGCCCCTGTGCTTACACCAGTTCTGTTTACAGTTGCTTCTAACCCAAATGATGCTGGGTTGTTGTTGGTTTTTTGTGAGTGTTGGTTTTGTTTTGTTTGTTTGATTTTGCCTTATCCTTAGCTGACATGAAGAAAGCTACAGACCTTCACCTCATAGGCATCTCATCTATCTCAACTTATACTTGAAAGCTAGTGTTAATTTCTTCTCCAGCTAAATGACTTTAGCTCACCTGGGTTCAACATGGTGTCAGCACAGTCTATGGCATTGAGAGAAACTTCATAAACATCTTAAAACAAATGTCAATATTTTCTCTTTTCTCTTCTCCTCATACCTTCACCCCCCAGGACTAGAAGTTCTAATAGAGACCCAAAACTTAGAGGGATTTGCAAGGACGAATAATCAGAAAGATTACAATGAAGAAGAAGAAAGATAAGGAGCCCTCATTTCTACAGATCTGAACACACCAGCAGAGATGAAGTTTCTGAATGAGTGAGGACATTGTATGTTGGACAATAATTCCTGTGATCGCTACTATATGACATTTAGAGTCACGAAAGCAGATCCCAACTTGAGTAATGATTACATTAGCATAAACAGCATGCTTGTAACTTCAATTAATTACCTGCAAATATTCATTATATGTCAATACAAGGAACTGCACTTCCCTGGAAAAAAAATGTTTTGAGAAGTGTGCAGGGGATATGGAAAAAATGTTTGGAGAAGTGTGCAGGGTGGCTTCCAAGTCTCCGGTATCCTTTGTCTTCTCTATGTGTATTCAGAGAATCATTGATCAGCTGCCTTCTGCATGCCCCCTACTGGGGATCAAGCCCACAATCTGAGCATGTGCTCTGACCCGGAATCAAATTGTGACCTTGTGTTTCATAGGTCAACACTCAACCACTCAGCCACCCTGCTCAACATTCCTACCTACACATCTCAAGGGTACCTCAAAGTAAGATGTTCAATGTCCAACTCCTGGATCCCTATGTCTCCCCCAAGTGTTGCTGGTTTCTCTGTGAGGGATCTACCCTCGATCTTGAGCACCAACTATTTCCAGATAGTTAAGTGATACTACAAAGTATTATGTTAAGTGTCAAATGAGTGCTATTATACATTCGTCATCCTCTTTGCTCTCTGGATTCCCACCTTAAAAATGCTAAAATGTTGAGGCACACTCCCAATTCAGAACTATTATTCCTCTTAATTGAAAAAGACTCAGAAGCCAAGAACTGGGCACAGTGCCTTCCCAGGGAATTTATTGCAGCTCCTCAGGCAAAGCTGCAAGGAGAACCAGAAGAGAGATGGCCAATCCACCTCGAGACAACGGCTCCCAAACCGCACGGCTCCCAAGGGGGAGGAAACTGAAACACAAGCTCTTCCAAAGCCAGAGCCAAGGCCAGGGGTGGGAAACGGGCCAGGGAGAGACCAAGCAAAAGCCCATTTCTCAAAACTTTTCATGTTGGTATTATTGCCAATTTGTCACTATGTACTTTTCAGGCCCACAGTTGGTCCTCTTGCTCATAACAAAAGGTCAGCGCCTACTCCGATTGCTTCACTAATGCAGGCTTCCACAAATGGACACTGGCGAGCCGTCAAAACCCAGCGAACCCCAGTGGCTTCTTATTTACATGGGCATCTTTGTTATCCCAGGCACGTCCTCCCAGTCCTCAGAGGAACTGCAGTGTCACCGCAGCTGACAACAGCCAGAGCCCCTGATTGTGGAGGCTGGACCTGGCCAGGCTGCAGCCTTGGACAGCAGGAGGCTCTGACTCTCCTAATAATGTGTGTGTGTTTTCTGTCTTCCTCCCTCCTCCCTCCCCCCACTCATCATCCTCCCGCGTCTCCTCTCAGTACTGCTCTCCGCAATAGAGGGAAATCATTTTCTCCTAATATTCGCTGAAACTGAAAATGACATAAGGTGCACTAATGCCCTCCAAGGGGCATTTCTGGAATGAGTTATCTGGAACTTGGATTTCCCCACCCAGAGGAAAGGGTGGTCGGCTCTTGATCTTTGCTTTTCATCTCGCATCTGCCTACTTGCCCAGGTACAGAAGCAGTGGCTGCACCTTAGGTGCTCAATAGATATCTGTAGAATGGAAATGAAACTCATTTCTGGAATTTCTTTCTTGCTTTGATGTGAAGCGCACCTTGTACATCAGACAAAAATCAAAAGAAAAATGGAGCGGATGATCCAGAAGAGACATTCACACTTTGATGGAAGGGCCACGAACCAGTGCCAATGTCCGTCTTGCTCCCTGACCTCGGTGAGCAAAGCTGCCATGGCAAGTGCCTAATACTGTCTTCCTCAAGCTCCCTCCCTGCTCTGTCCCCAAGAGCAGCCAACTTCCTCCTGGCCACTGACGACAGAAAGACGTAGACCTCTTGGTCCTCTCTGTGAGCCAGTTATCCTCAACTCTGTCTTTGATTTTCAATTTCACCAGAACCCATGGAGCCGTGATGAACTGTTGTGTGAGTGCAGCCATCGGGCTTGGCAAAGGTGGTTTTTGCCTGTGAGACCAGCCTGAAATGCTCTGATGGCTTTTCTTATTTTTCATATCAGATTCTCAGGGGAAGCTGTTTAAGATTCATCTCCTTATTTATGCCATGAACAGCTTCACTCCTGACACCTTTCCGGAGGCTGGTTCTATGCACTGCCCTTTCGACAGAAGGCCCTGCAGCCTAAGCAGTTTTGGTCATAACACCAACTGCACTGATTTAATTAAAAGGACACCTGTGAGGTTCTTTTTTCCCTTCTTTGTTTCTTATAAAATGCTCCAATAAATAGGTTAAATTATCTGTGTCTGAAGAAGAAGGTAATTCTCTCGCTGGCTTCTTCCTCTATTACACTGCGTTAATAGAAACCAGCTTCCATTCTGCAGCGTCCTTCATCCAATTAACAACCTCGCCGCACCTAAATTCTTCTTGTAATTAACCAATAACTGTTGCTTCCCCCAAAAGCAGCCCCAATTCACTTACCAACCCTCTGTAGTTCTATGCTCCTCTTAGACCTCATCTAAATTTAATACCAGCGAGTATAAAAGGTTGTTTTCCAAAGCACTGGGTTATTTATTAGTAGTACATTCTGGAAACTTCCTGTAGCCTGTCGGAGTGCAAGCCTGAACTCAGCCAATTACCACAGGTGAAACAGACCAATGCTCCTAAGGAAAATTTGATAAGCTTGGTTTCTCCTTTCTATTACCTTTCGGTTAGAATTTCACAGGGCTTAAATCAAGCAGCATCTCCTAGGGACTTAAGAGCTGTTGCTTTCTCTGTGAGCACAGAGGAAAGGGCAGAAAAATGGCACTCCAATCAAATCCAGACTTCATGCGATTGACAGCTGGTGGGTTTTCATATTGGGGTCTGGACTGTTTGCTCAGCTCCCGTGCTCTGTCCGGGGATAACAGTGGCCAATAAAGCGTAAAAGCGTATGTCCTGTAACATCGCTGCTTCTTGTTATCTGGAGGACCCTGGAGAATCACAGAAACTAATGTAATTAGTCGGGATGTGCCATTGTACAGGAAGGATAAGAGGTAAGAAGACAAGTTTATTTCTGCATATAAGTAACTTAAGTACAGCTTAATCCAGCCGCCCAGTGGACCATCAAACCTCTTTCACTCCAAAAGCAGGAGCAGTGGAGTCAAGAATTAGAGCTTAATTGAGAGGCAGGAAAATGGAAAAGTTTTGTGTGGCTTAACCAATATATCTGAGTAAACACTGCATCTCTGCCAAAACATTTTCATTTTTCATTAACAGCCATGTACCGTGCAAAGAAATACACTTTGATTTTATAGTCAGAGAGGACATCCTTGGGGGAAGGGAGGGACTTAATATAGAAGAAAGTTGAAATGTGTTAATACTACTAATGACTGACTGTTGCCCCATGGCTGGCAGGCCCTATTCTCTGCATGTGAGCTGCAGAGGAAACACCTTTTCTGATCGCTTATTGGCTAAGCTCCCCATATGCCACTCGAAGTGTTCTTGGTAACTTGGGTAATAAGAATACAAGAACCTGATCTAGGGTTTTTCCACTTCATTTCCTGGAGGGGAAAAAACGAAGATCCGCTGCTGGAGGGGCTAAGAAATGTCATGTTCTACCCTAGCCAGCTTGGCTCAGTAGATAGAGCCTCAGCCTGAGCAGGGTCCAGGTTCTGTTCTAGTCAAGGGCATGTACCTAGGTTGCAGGCTCATGCAGGAGGCAACCATGTCAGGGCTCATACAGGAGTCAACCAATCAAAGTGTTCCTCTCATATATATAGATGTTTCTCTCTGTCTTCCCCTCTCTCTTCTATGTCCTCTAAAAATGAATGGGAAAATATCCTCATGTGAGGATTTAAAAAAAAAAAAGAAAGAAAGAAATGTCATGTCTTATGAAAGAGACATCTTGAAATTGCCTAAAGAAAGTTGTCATTTTTTTTTGTGGTGAAGGGACTGGTGTACATGTTGATTAAAACACCTTGGCGGCTGCTATGGTCAGCAGTGGCAGCAGCAGCAGGGTGATGGGGGCGGTGCCTTCCCCAGTCATCCTAGTCCCCTCCTGCAGAAGGAGGCCAGACTTCGGCTTAGGACCACTTCACCCCACCCCACCCCCACCCCTGCCCCCGTAGGACATCCCCTGAGGGCTCCCGGATTGGAGAGGGTTCAGGTCAAGCTGAGGGATCCCCAAATTTCATGCACCAGGCCTCTAGTAGATTAATAATAACACCAGCTACTGTCTTGCATTAACATGCTCAGTCTTTGCACACGTTTCATTTAATCCTCTCAGCAGCCATCTGAGGCATGTTCTGCAGCTATCCCCCATCTTGGGGGTGAGAAAACTGGTGCTGGGAAGAGAATAAATAATTTGCCGGGGTCACAGTACTGATAAGAGGCAGAGCACGGAATTGACTCCAATGTTACACAATGAATCACACTATCCCTTACGTTCTCAGTTACATGTTCATTCAAAGGAAATTTTCAGATATGAGTCTCTTTTAGTGAAAAATTCTTCTTCAGGTAGGAGCATTTATTGCAATCCTATTAGCGAAATATATTGGCCTGAAAAGGTGTGAAGATGAGCCCAATCCATGAGGTTTTTGCTTTTAAGTTGCCATAGGAAAGGCCGTTGCCCTTGACCCTCTTTGACCTTCCCCTTTATCACTGTGACTATGCATGTTTATCATACAAGCCCCTCTTCTGACACCTTCATCTTCACTCTACTTCTATCTCTCCGAAAAATTACGATTGTAAACTTTATGTATCATTTTATGCTCAACCCTTAAATGTAGAGAAGCATGTTTGGTAGTAATTGTATTTTCCTCCCCAGGAGCAGCCTCTTCCTAGGTTTCTCTAAATTTTTCTGTGATGCTCTTTTCCCCTGTGCTCCCCTTATTATCTTCTCTGCCAGACTCTGTTCCTACTTTGTCCCTTGCTTTTCTCTCTCCTGAAATCATACACAATGGAGTCATCAAGTTGCTCTTTATTCTACCCACTCTCCTGTGAGCATTCAGGTTGTTTGTTTCTTTGATTTTAAATTACATTCCTGGCATGAAATTCATCAGGGCGAAGGTGTCCAGAAACTGTACATATGCAGAGTTGTCCTTTCTTTAAGACTGTTTCCTATCCTCTTGAATTCTTCCCTTTTACTCTATTGCTATTGTTATTTGTGTTATATTTATGTTTCTTCTTATAATTATTACCATTATTCAGATTTAAAAAAGGAGGGGAAATAAAATTTAAAAGAAGGGGAAATACCCTGAGAGAAGGTACATATCAAACTATCAAATAATAAGTCAAAGATTTTGAGAAAAACAAATACAGAGAGTTCATGGTACACAAGGTTTTCTCTGAAGAAAAGAGATAGAGTGAATACCGGAGGATTGGAAAGACAGTTTCTTGGGCAACATGCTATAGTCCTGCCCCACATACTGTATAGCCCATCTGTCTGGCACCCCCCACACACACAGACAGAGCACTAACGGTGATCCAAGGTGTCCACAAGCTGGTCTCATAAATAAACTCCACACTGAGATATAAATAAACGTCACAAACAGACCATGGGGCAGTGAAATAGTCCCCAGTCCTCTGTATTCTCTGTGTTTTCTTTATTATATAAGGTCAAGGAATAGTGTCTCGAGGACAAGAACTTGTCCAAGTGTAGGGGCTCACAGGCAGTTTCCAGCATGGGAATTTCCCTAAGCATCTATTGGAGTGATCTGGCATCTTCCAGATCACTCCCATAGATAATTGCCTGGGCCAGTTCCAGAATAACAAATTCTGACAAAGGAACCAAGTTTTCCTCCACACTGAGCTAGTCTTCTATGCCTCTTCTACAGGTACTTCCAGGACAGTGAGTGATTTATGCCTGTAGAATGGGTTCACCACACCTGTTTCCAGTTTGGAGATTGGCCGATGGCCAAGAACCTAGTTTAGTCTGAAGTTCCCCAAATATCCTTGTTCTGCTGTGGGTGTTAGTCTCTAAATTTGGCTTCCCAATAAACCACACCTCCTGGAATTCATACCTCTGTGCAAATCCCCTCCGCTTGAAGCTGGGCTGGCCCCTTGACTCACGTTGGCCAGCAGAATGCAGCAGAATTTAGGCTGCATGACTTCTGAGAGGAGGTCAGAAAAAGATACACAGCTCTAGGAATTCTCACTCCGAGGAAAGCCAGCCTCTAGGTAAGAAATCTGACTGCCCTGCCATGGCCTGCTTTGAATGAAGTCCAAGGTAGCCAGATAGGGAGGCTCCTTGAAGAGAGAATCAGGCCTTGGCCAGCCAGTCCAGCTGTTTCAGGACTCAGAGTGGAGGTACCAGACATGTAGCTGAAGATGCCATCTTGGATCCCCTTCACCTTCCGTTCCAGCCTCCATCTGGCTGCAACTGCATGAGACACTGAGCATGGTCATCCAAGGAACCATGAGAGATAATAATAATAATAAATAAGTGTTTTAAGCTACTACGTTTTGGGATGGCTTGTTACACAGAAATAGTTAACAAAAATAATCTGCCTTTTATCACTCCCCATACCCAACTTGAACTCAGAAATGACTGTTTTTCTCAAGATCTCCTTTCAGTCCCATAAGGATTCATAGAATTTCAAGGTCGACACTTGAAAGAGCCCTATGGAACTCCTCTATGAAAAGAGGCATAAAGGATCTAAAGAGGCAATTACTACATACAGTAAGCCAGCCTCATTGATCTGCCCCTTTTTAAATTTTTTTTTAATTGATTTCAGAGAGGGAGAGAGAGAAACATCAATGATGAGAGAGAATCATTGACCGGCTGCCTACTGCACACCCCCTACTAAGGGTCAAGCCCATAACCCGGGCACGTGTCCTGACCAGAAATTGAACCCTGTCCTCCAGGTTTATAGGTCAATGCTCAACCACTGAGTCACCCCAGCTGAGCTGCCTCTCTTTTCTTTAACCTATGTCTAAGCCAGTAGCCTGAGAGAGGGTATCTATCAAAGTATCAAAAAATAAGTCAAAGATTTTGAGAAAAACAAATACAGAGAGTTCATGGTACACAGGTTTTTCTCAATTCAGAGTTATAACTCATTCGTGGGTGCCGTTCAGAATATGTGATTGCTTGTTAAGGCATCAGCACCAGGAATGAAATGAGGGCTATTCATCTGAGACACCTGATAACTGAAAGCCATTCACCACGCTGTGCCTTCTGCCCTTGCAGAGGGTCAATACGTGATCCCCTCCAGGTGTTTTTTAGAAAGATGGTTGAACATGTCTTCCAATCCCACTTTTTACTAGGAATAAAACAATATAGATATCTAAATAATTTTGGATGGTCTGATTAAAGAAACTATTTCTAAACAGCATCTTTGTGTGTGCGCTATACACAGGGTTCAGTAGAGTCCTGCTGAAATTTAATTACAGAAAAGAAAACATTTTTGTATATTAATTATCTTTTTAAAAATATATTTATTGTGAGCTGTCAGAAAGTGAGATTTTAATAAACCAATGCTGTTGTTCTCCTTTGCTTCCAATGTACTGCCTAAGACCCCTGATGTCCTCTTTGCCTTCAGAGTTGATTCTATCCTGAAGCATCATGTTTAATCTGTAAACTAGCTCAAGTATTTTTGAAGTAGGACAGTGTCTAAGTTTATAAACTCAGTAGGCTCTAGCTATCGATCAATCAGAAAAATGGAACTACCTTAAAATGTTGATATTATGTGCACTCATACCACTGTTAGGTTGGTATTTCTTTCTTTTCTTTTCTTTTTCCTTTTTTTTTTTTTTTTTTTTTTTTTTTTTTTTTTTCCTAACTGCTAAGTTAGAAGAAGAAAAAAGAAAGAAAGAAATACCTGCCTTTTTGGTAGAACTCCCTTTAATTAATAACATATCAGTAAGACACCAGTTCACATCATACTCATTTTGTCCAAGGAGAAAAACTAGATTTCTCAGTCATAGATTCCACTTAACTCAAGTTGTATTCTAAACAGGAGGGTATGTTTTGTTTTGTTTAATTTAAAATGTGAGTGTTATAATGTGGATGACTAGGCAGACTGGAGGCCCAGCGTCCTGTAACTGTTTCCATCTACATTTACCACCTCCACTTCCTCAAAATTCTCCTCAGTCCCTTGGGGTTATGTGGCCTATTCTCTCACCAGCTCTGTTTAAGGTTCACCTGGGACCTCCGACTCTCCAAAAGGTGCTATGCTTTCAACTCCTGTCCTCCGTGACAGCCCTGCTCAGCAAGCTTTCTTTACTGAGATTCCCCCTGAGCTTCTGTGACATTGCACATCCTCACTTTCTTCTTTAAAAAATTTTTTAGTTTTATTATTATTATCATTTTGACTTTTGGGGGGGTGACATTACTCAACATGAACATATAGGTTTCATGTGTGGATTACTAACTTTAAAAATCTGTATATAGACGGGAAGTGAATTAAGTCAAACATCCTCACTTTCTGTTCTTTCCTCTTAATTCCTATCCTCTTTCTGCTCCCTGAAATGGTGCTATTCATCTAGTTTCATGGCTCCATCTTTTTAAAAATATGTTTTTTATTTATTTCAGAGAGAATGAGAGAGGGAGATAGAGATTTAAAAAAAACTTCAATGATGAGATAGAATCATTGGTAGAATCATTGATTGGCTACCTCCTGCATGCCCCATGAGAATGGAGCCTACAACCCAGGAATGTGCCATAACGGGGAATTGAATCATGACCTCCTGGTTCCTAGGTCAATGTTCAACCACTGAGCCATGCCACTGGGTTCATTCCTCAATCTTCAGATCTTTCTTTATACCTTCTCAGAATACCCAACAAGTCACAGGAATCCCAGGATTTGGGGCATCTAAGGTTTCAACCTAGACTCCATTTTTATCATCACACTCCTTGAGACAGCTTTTCCCTTTAAATATCTCAAACTTCACTTGTATACTGAGAAACCCCATATTTAAATCTGATCTGTCATGAAATCCTGCCTATTCCAACTCTTCAATATTTTTTACTGTCCCTTTTGCTCCATTCCCATGAACACTGCCTAAAAACAGACCCTCTTCATTTCTGCTTCAAAACTAAAGTAGTATTATAACTAGTCTCTCTAAACCAATTAGCCCTTCTAATCAAGTTATCATACCATTGCCAGAGAAGACTTTCAATTATTTTATTTTTAATAAGAATTCGCCAAAACTGGTTTGGCTCAGTGGATAGAGCATCAGCCTGCGGACTGAAAGGTCCCGGGTTTGATTCCTGTCAAGGGCATGTACCTTGGTTGCGGGCACATCCCCAGTAGGGGGTGTTCAAGAAGCAGCTGGTTGATGTTTCTCTCTCATTGATGTTTCTGACTCTCTATCTCTCTCTCTTCCTCTCTGTAAAAAATCAATAAAATATATATTTTTTTAAAAAGAATTGCATATATTTATAGTTATGAGTACACAAAACAGAGTTTCTTATATTATTATTTATTTTTGTATTTATTATTATTATTATCTTATTTCATACTAGATGCTCAGTGCACAAAATTCATGCATGAGGGGGGGTGTCCCTTAGCCCAGCCTGTACCACCTCCAATCTGGGACCCCTCGGGGGATGTCTGACTGCTGGTTTAGTCCCAATCCCACAGGGATCAGACCTAAACTGGCAATCAGACACTTCTCACAATCTGAGACTGCTGGCTCCCAACCACTCACATGCCTGCCAGGCTGATCACCTCCTAACCATTGCCCCGCCAGCCTGATCGATGCCTAACTGATCCCCTAACAGCCCAGTCACCCCCAACTGCCCTCCCCTGCTGGCTTGGTTGCCCCTAACTGTCCTTCCCTAGCAGCCTGGTCACCCCTAACTGCCTCCCCTTCAGGGCTGGTCACCTGTAACTGCCCTCCCCAGCAGGCTTGGTCACCCCCAACTGCCCTTCTCTGTTGGCGTGGTTGCCCCTAACTGCCCTCTCCTGCAGGCTGGTCACCCCCAACTGCCCTCCTCTCCCATCCGAGTCACCCCTAACTGCCCTCCCTTGCCAGCCCAGTCACCCCTAACTGCCCTCCCTTGCAGGCCTGATTGCCCCCAATTGCCCCCCCTTGCAACCCCATTCTCCCCCCAACTGCCCTTCCTACAGGCCCAGTAGCCCCCAATTGCCCTCCCCTGCCAACCTGTTTGCCTCTAACTGCCCTCCCCTGCTGGCCATCTTGTGGCAGCCATATTTGACCACATGGGGGCAGCCATCTTGTGTGAGGGTGTGAGGGCCAATTTACATATTATCTCTTTATTATATAGGATTCTTATGATTTATCTTTTAACCTACTCTTAATTTAACCTACTATTTCCTACCCCTATGTATATATATACATATATGATAAAACAGTTATCAGTCAAGCTAATTAACATATCTTCTCCTCACATAGGGTTACCTTTTGTGTGTGTGTGATGAAAATACTTCAAATCTACTATCTGAGCAATTTTCCACTATTCATTACAGTATAATTAACTATAGGCATCATTCTGTGCATTAAGTCTTTAAAGTTATTCATCCCATATAATGACAAAATTTTACCCAATATTTCCCTCTTTCCCCCACTTTTCTACCCCTGGCAACCACTAGTCAACTCTCTGAGTCTATGTATTTTACTTTTTTAGTTTCTACATATAAGTGAAATCATGCAGTTGTTTCTTTCTGTGCCTGGCTTATTTCACTTAGCAGAATGTCATCTGGGTTCATAAATTGCTAACCTGATCACATGATTTCTAAGCTTTAAGTAGTCAGTGAAACCCATTATCCACAGAATAGAGTCCTTTGGGCAGCAATGTTCTACAAAGCAACTCAAAATCACCATCTGCCCTATAGGACAGACCATAGCTTAATTTCTTTCTCACCCTTCAGCTTTATATTTCATGTCTCCCTCACATAAATCCATTTCTCCAACCAGATCCCAAATATAGTAGTCCATGTTCTCTCTTGCCGCTATACTTTTTGACATGCTAGTTCCTTATAGTCTTTAATATCCTTTACCTGCTTTTCTTCCTGATTTATCTCTACTTGTTCTAAGATACAGCTCAGGTGACACCTCCTCCAGGAAGCTTTCTGAGCAGCCCTCACTCTCACTGGGTGTTATGCACTGTGCTGGGTGTTATGCACTGTGTTGCCATTCTACATTGGGCATGACCATCTGAGCCCTTTTATTACATCGTCTGTTTATTTGCTCCTCAAGGATAGGTATCACACTTCTGTGTCTTTATATCCCAATGCCAAGCTCAGCATATAACAAACTGTTTATACCAATAATTTCATAAATGAATAGCTAAGTTAATTAATTGAACTGTAATTTCATCAGGTGAATCCCAAATCTACATCCTGAGCCCTGAACTCTCCTTAAGCCCTATATTTTATAACAACAGCTGCACATATCTACTTTAGTATCCCACTGTCTCCTCAAAATTCAAACACCTAAAAATAAATGTGTCATCTTCACTCTGAAACAAGCTCCTCTTCTGTCATCTCTATTTCTATTCCCGGTACCAGCGTTCTATCAATCAAGCCTCCTCAGAGCCTTCAAGTCATCCCTCCTGCTTCACCTTGCACATGAAGTCTATTTCCCAATCTAGTCAACTCTTCTTTTTTTTGAAACTTGCTCCTTCCTTGCACACCTCACTGCCACCATCCAAGCCTTTCACATCCAATCCTGAAAGTTCTTGCTGAATTTCATAGACACTTCCCTGTCTTGTATACATAACTCACAACTGCCAGATTCTTGCTAAAGCATGACACTCCGTTCATCAGGCCTCTTTGCAAAAGCAGTCAGTTCTTTCTAAGGAATAAAGCAAAAAACTCCTGAATCTGGGCCTTGCTCTACCTTAGTGCCTGCAATAAAGATGAGCTGTTAGGGACAGAAACACAAGTTTCTGTGTCTACCCACTGTCTAACACTCTTCAGCATAGAGAGACCCTTGAGATACATAGATATAGCGAAATAGATAAACCTGGCCCCAGCCTTCATTGCTTTAAACCAAATGTTCTTATAAGAGGCATTAGTCTACTTTCCTGATGGGATTGCAGCCTTTTTCACTTCAAGAAACTTCAATCCATGCCTCACACCATATACAAAAATTTACTCAAAATAAATCATAGACCTGAATGTAAAAACTGAAACTATAAAACTTTGAGGGTGAAAAAAAAAACCTTTGTGACTTTATGTTAGGCAAAGTGTTCTTAGATAACACTATAACATGATCCATAAAAGAACAAACTGAGCCCAAACCGGCTTGGCTCAGTGGATAGAGCATCAGCCTGCGGACTGAAGGGTCCCAGGTTCGATTCCGGTCGTAGGCACGTACCTTGGTTGCAGGCACACCCCCAGTGGGGTGCATGCAGGAGGCAGCTGACCAATGTTTCTCTCTCATCAATGTTTTCTAACTCTCTATCTCTCTCCTTTCCTCTCTGTAAAAAAATCAATAAAATAAAAATAAAAAAGAACAAACTGATAAATGAACTTCATTAAAGTTAAAAACTTATGCTCTAAGGAAGACACTAAGAACCACAGACTGAGATGAAATATTTTCAAATAATATATCTAATAAAGGACTTATATTCAGATTATATAAAGTCCTTTCAAAACTTAATAAACAGAGATAAGCCAAAGAACTTATATTATTATATGCATAGCCCATGGACCCAGACAATAAAGTGGTGAAGACCTGGATGGGGATAGGGGCTGGGCAGAAGAGGGTAAAATGTGTGTATGGGGTGTGGGGGGGTGTGGGGAATACATCTGTAATACTGTTGACAATAAAAAATATTTTAAAAACTCAATGAACAGTTCAATTTTTAAAATGAGCAGATTATTTGAAAAGGCATTTTACCAAGAAGATATACAGATGGAAAATAAGCACATGAAAATACTCAGAGAATCATTACTCACTGGGAAAATGAAAATTACCGGTAAATCACAATGAGAGATTACTATTATTTTTTATTTCTGGGGAATGAAAACTAATTTATAGTGACAAAAAAGTGGATTAGTGATTGCCTTGAAAGGAGGTGCAGGGAAGGCATGGAAGGAAAGATTATAAAGGGGCAAGAGGAAACTTTTAGGAGAATTGGACATCTTTATAATGTTGATTGTGATAATGGTTTCACAGATGTATACACAGGTCAAAACTCAACAAAGAATTGCATTAAGTATGAGAAGTTTATGGTTTGTCAATTATACCTTAATAAAGCTGTTTGTAAAAAATATTTTTTAAAATATTTTTAATATATTTTATTGATTTTTGTACAGAGAGGAAGGGAGAGAGATAGAGAGTTAGAAACATCAATGAGAGAGAGTCATCGATCAGCTGCCTCTTACACACCCCCTACTGGGGATATGCCCGCAACCAAGGTACATGCCCTTGACCGGAATCGAACCCAGGGCCCTTCAGTCCCCAAGCCGACGCTCTATCCATTGAGCCAAACTGGTCCCGGCTTAAAAAATATTTTTTAAATAGAATATTTATTAGTCAATATGGCTCCAAGTAACCTCTTTTAGAATTGTGGAACAGTTTGGATTTAGAGGCTCAGCACCCCATTTTACACAGTGAGCTATATAGAACAGACAGTAGAAAACTTACCTTGGACTCTTAAAACTCATCTCAGTTCAAATCCAGACCCTGGATTTGGCCTCTTCACCTCTCTTAATCCCAGTTTCCGCAACTGTAAACTGAGGCTAAGAGAAGTTGTCTCTTAGGGACTTTGTGAGAATTAAATGTGATAATTTATATAAAGCCCTTGGGCAGCATATAGCATGTGCTCCACAACTGGTAGCTATTATTAAGAAACTGAAGCCCAGCCTGGTCAGTGTGGCTCAGTGGTTGAGTGGCGACCGATGAACCAGGAGGTTATGGTTCAATTCCTGGGTTGCAGGCTCAATTCCCTGAATAGGGTGTCCTGGAGCCAGGGATCGATTATTCTTTCTCATCATTGATTTTTCTATTTCTCTCTCCTTCTCCCTTCCTCTCTGAAATCAATAAAAAATATTTTTTTAAAAAGAAAAGAAATGAAATGAAGCCCAGAAAGATAAAGTGACTAATTCAAGGCCACACAGTTATATCGTAGCAAGGAGAACCCTAGAACCATATCATCTGCCTCCTAGTATCATGGTTTTTCCTCCTCGAGCTGTGATCCTTCAACTATATTTGGCAATGTCAAACACAATGCTTAACAACAAAAGTGAAATCAAGAGGACATAGCACCAAGTAGAATACAGCACCAAGTAAATCCAGCTGCAACAACAAAGAGTATTAGAGTTGGTATCCAAAACTCTGCACAACCACTAACTGTGCAACTGACACAGATGCCATGCTAGAGCCATTTACACATGTGATAATAAGCACATCACAGCCTTCAGCTGGTATTCATGTGGGTAGAGGTGAAAAAGTAGGGCAACAAAATTCAGGAACTTCTATATCACTATCATGAATTCTTGATCTAAGATCCAAAAACTTGAAAAGGTTCATGCATAATCTCTCAGGGTCCTAAGAATCTCTTGAAATGGTATAAAGTATACACACACACACACACATTCACACATACACACACACACATTTCACCTTTATATCTTTTCTAAAATTCTTAAAGGGGTAAATGATCCTCCTAAAATATTAGGAACACCTGTTATAGATAGTAAGCTAGTTTTAGAGAGAGAACTTACAAAAAATTATAACCTTTAAGAAGTTGTATTGAAATAGTAAGTTTGACCTGTTTCTTTGGATTAAAAGTGAAATGAAATCAATAAGCAACACTAATGCCATAGCATTACAGGGTTACAAGCAGAGGGAAGACTCCATCAAATGCAGGGGCCACAAACAATTGGTGTGACAGTTTGGGTTTGCTTGAACAGTAGGTAGTTGGTTAATTGAGTCAAAGCAAAACTGGTTAATTGTTTACTATCCTTACCCCAATTAAATCTTAATAAAATTCTTGTTTATAATATAACCCAGATTCTTCTAAAGAGGTTTCAATGATGCTGGAAAACAATGGGCATTATTAATCTGAAGCATTTGTAGGCTGCTTTTAAAAACATCTGAGATTTTTCTAAGTACTTATCCAGCAATGTGTCAGGTAGATTTTTCATAGGATAAGAGGAAAATACCCACTAGAAAGGGATCATGATTAAAGCTTGTTTCCCTCAGAATGGATAGTGAAATCAAAGTTTAAGGTGCTTCTACAGAGAGGACTGTTGGAAAATTAATAATTACTGTATGGCAGCAATACAGAAATTTTGAAAAGTAAATCTGATGAAAAAAGTAGCATATTATTATTATAAGCAGGAGCAACAAGGGAGATTGGATGGAGATGGGTCTTTTGCTCAGAGACAGAATAGAAAGAAACGCTGGTTGGCTTGCAGGGTTCCCCTCTCCTTTTTCTCTTAAATACATACTTTCACTTGGACGTGGACAACCACTGAAAAGTTATGTGAGTGACTAGAGGGAAGACTCTTCAACCCAAACAAATCAGATTCACTTGTAGCCTCCCCAAGAGTCTTTGTTTAAAAAAAAAAAAAAGAAAAGAAAAGAAAAAGAAAAAGAAGGAAGTTTGAGACATCACTCTAATATGTGCTTTGCCAGCCAGTGTTCTGCACTTTTTATTTTCTTCCCTTCCCTGTTGCTCCAGTTCTTCCTGTTAGATTCTTTTTAAAAATCCATTCTAATTTTCCTCTGATATTTGTGTATGATTTTCCCTTCCTTTTAGCTCCTCTTGAAATGCTTCCCTTTGTGTGTCTCCAGGCGGGAGCAGGGCAGGGTATTTGCGCTCCTCTTTGGCCCAGTTTATGAGGGCTTGGGCTTCCCCCAAAGATCTCGGGAGAATTGTGCAAATTGCACCCGGGCTTCCGGGCTTCGGTTGGAAGAGCCACTCATCCTGGAGACCCCGTGCTGTGCCCAAGTGCATCAAGGCCATGTCAATCCCTTGATGCTGCCTCATGCTGTGATCTTCTTTGCAGTGTGTCATATGTCACGATGGGTTTTCCCACAATGCATTCTTTAGTTCAGTGTCAGGGAAAAGGAACAAATAATGTGCCCCTGTGGCAGCCAAACATGCTACCTGCAAGGTTGGGGAGCAGAGCACATTTTCCTTCTCCTCCGGAGTGAATTCCCCCGCTAAAGCTGCCTTTTCCTTCCCATTGTTCTCACTCTTTCCACCCCCTCCCTACTCTGACTTCAGCTCCTCTGCAAAGGGCTTTCTACAGGTTAAAGCTTTCATCGGAGCAGGAACATTTGAAATTGCAGATAATCTTCATGAGTTCATTGATTCATCTGTTGGTGCTTATTGTATTTACACAACAAATAATGATAAAGATGTTTTATATATCTATACAAAGATCGGTCATGAAACCATGTGAAAATTTGCAGAGGAAAACCCTGGCCAGGTAGCTCATTCGGTTGGAGGATAATCCTATGCACCAAAAGTTGCAGGTTCCATTCCTGATCAGGTTTCAGGTTGGAGCCCCAGTTAGGGTTCTCTTTCTCTCTCTCACTCTCCTTTCCTCTCTCTAAAATCAATAGAGAACTTTATCCTCAGTTAAAGATTTGTTTAAAATTTGCAGAGGACAGAGGATCCATAAGAATGGGCATTGAGAAATCATATCTAGACTCATGAAGATGTCAATTTTCAACTGCCAGTTCATTATCATTTTACCTTAAAAAAAAAAAAAAAAAAAAAAGATGATCATGGGGAATACCTCCTTTGCTATTTAAAATAACCAAATGTGACTTGCAGTCAAGATGGCAGCAGGGGTTGAGGCAGAGGCAGTTAGGGGTGATGAGGCAGGCAGACAAACAGTTAGAGACAATCAGGCAGGCAGGCAGGCAGGTGAGCAGTTAGGAGCCAGTGTTCCCAGATTGTGAGAGGGTGCAGGCTGAGCTGAGGGACCCTCCCCCACCTCTATGCACAAATTTCTTGCAGTGGGCCTCTAGTTTTTTAATAATGATGTATGATATCAGATGGGCATAAGATTTATTGTAAATTAAGTTATGTAATGTCTAATCACCTGAAACTAATATGTTTGCCGACTATAGCTATAATTGAAAAATTAAAAATTTTATTTTAAAAAATGAATTAAATAGCCAAAACTGGTTTGACTTAGTGGATAGAGCCTGGGCTTGCAGACTGAAAGGTCCCAGGTTCGATTCCGGTCAAGGGCATGTACCTTGGTTGGGGGCACATCCCCAGTAGGGGGTGTGCAAGAGGCAGCTGATCAATGATTCTCTCATCGATGTTTCTAACTCTCTATCCCTCTCTCATCCTCTCCGTAAAAAAATCAATAAAATATATTTTTAAAAATGAATTAAATAAATAAAATAACCAAATGCCAGTTTTGCTGTTCTTAATCTGTCTTTCTGAAAAAGCATGAAGCTTTCTCCCTGGTGACTGTTTCTACTCTTTGACTACTCACAACCTTTTTTACATAAGCCACGTGCTGCAGCATGTACAATATTTAGAGGCATTCGTGAAAACTTCTTATAACCACCTGCCTTGTAGACAGAAGAAAGGATGTAAACAAGATGTTAGTCCTTAGAGCATCTGAAAGGATCAGTGGAAAAAAGGCTATTCCCTATCTCTGGAGGTTTCACAGTTTAAAGTGCTGTGTTTTGTTTTAAATCAGATCAGGTAACAGTCCTGTGGTAAGCCACAGCCCCTCTTACTCCTGCTTTGCAGCATCAGCATCACCAGGGAATGTGACAGAAATTCAGGATCGCAGGCTCCTTCCCAGACCTACCAATTCAACATCTGCATTTGGACAATATTTTAAGATGGTTTTTTTTACATCTTGAAGTTTGAGAATGTTTCTGAAAAGGTTTAGCCTGAGCCAGTTGCCTCTAGAACTTTTGCACTGGGATCACATTCAACAGCCTTATCTGGTGTAGGTAAAAGGCACCCTCATGAACTACAAATAGTTTTCTCCATATGAGCAGGGGAAGAGAAAGCCAAATAGAAACACTTACTAGGTGCAAACATCTCTTTTCTATTTATGAAGAAATGCTTATGAAGTGTATATAATTTTATATATATATTAATGTGCATGAAAATGGCTTAGGAACAAAATAGAGACATCCTGAATTGCCATAATACTAAATGGAGGATGGAGAACCCTGATAAAGGTTAAAACAAAACAATTCAAATTTGCAGGTTGTGCTGACTGCATAATTCCAAAGGAGTTAGCAATACGATATTCTACATTGAATCATTTAGATACTTACACTGTACATGCATTGAACCTTGTTATTTTCCCTCTGAATGAATTGCTGAATATGAGTGAGCCCGGCTCTACAAAGCTTGCTTGCTCTCCTCCTCTTTCTTTCTTATCACTCTTGTCAAACCATGATTGGTTGATGCCATCGCATGTCTCCTCATTCACCTGAAAGTGTTCTTTAAACTCCTTGGTAGACTGTATCCTCCCTACAGCTCTGTTCCACCTCTGCCCTCATAAATACACTTGCTTTACCAATTCTATTCTAATTTATAAAAAGATGAATTCTTGGGCAATGTTTATTATAAGGTTCATGCTTGCTTATTGATACTTGCATTTTATAACATGTTTCTAAATGTGAAAATCTCATTTCACTAATGAAAAAGCTGAGTTCAAAGAATTCTTTAGAAGTGTTATGTGTAAACAATCATGAAAGAGTGTTCCCAACCATAGCGAGTCAGGCCTCGCTTTCCTACTCTTGAAATACCATTCATGACAAGCATTGGGTGAATTCTGTTTTGATAAATTTCTTATCATTTCACCTTACTCCTTTTTTTCTCCTATATTACCAAATGCGTACTTTTTAATTTTTAAATTAATAGACTTTATTTGGGGGACATTTTCAAGGTAACAGAAATATTGAGCAGAAAATATAGACTTATCTATCCCCCTCAAATTCTTGTCACTTAATTCCCCCTATTATTAACATCTTGCTTTAGTCACGCAGGGGTCCTCAAACTTTTTAAAGTGGGGGCCAGATCACGGTCCCTCAGAGAGCTGGAGGGCCGGACTATATGAACTACTAATCCCTACTGTAACACCTTGGCTGTGCTCACTGCCCAAAAAACCTGGCGGGCAGGATCAGACTCCCCTGGGGGCTGCATGTGGCCCGCGGGCCGTAGTTTGAAGACCCCTGTGTGATACATTTCTTGTACTATTGTATCACACTAATGCAACTAAATTCTGTAATTCACATTTGCTCACTTTTTGTATCGTACATTCTATGGGTCCAAATGCCTATTTATTTATTTATTTATTTATTTATTTATTTTTGCATAACTGCCATAATCACTTTCTGGATTCTTTTTCCACCTAATTAAGATAAATATCTCTATCCCAGCCAGTGTTGCTCGGTGGTTGAGCATCGACCTATGAACCAAGAGGTCAGGGCACATGCCCAGGTTGCAGGCTTGATCCTCTGTGTGAAGCATGCAGAAGGCAGCCAATCAATGATTATCTCTCATCATTGACTAGAGGCCCAGTGCACAAAATTTCTGCATGAGTAGGGTCCCTAGGCCTGGCTGGCAATCAGGGCCGATCAAGTTCCCTGCCTCCCCACCTCCTTCTTCCCTTGCTCCTCAGTGCCCCACCACTGCCCTTGGTCACCCCCATGTTCCACGCCACCTCCTGGTGGTCAGCACATGTCATAGTGAGTGATCGAACTCCCAGTCTCCTGGTTGAACTCCCAAGGGCACACTTTGCATATTAGCCTTTTATTTATATATATATATATATATATATATATATATATATATATGTGTGTGTGTGTGTGTGTGTGTGTGTGTGTGTGTGTGTGTGTGTGTTTCTATTTCTCTATCCCTCTCCCTTCCTCTATAAAATCAATAAAAATATTTTAAGAGAAATATCTATAAAGAAAAGGCACATGTTCCAATTAATGACATTACCAGAACTAAGTAGCAGCTATTGTTTCCTCTGTTTTTGTGTTCTTCCTCACTCTAGATACCAGCTTTTTCTCATCAAGTCATCCATTCAACCAATGATTATTGATCAGCTATTGCATTCAAAGGATCATAGTACGACATGATCTACTAGTGAAAATGCTTAAGATAAACAAATGTGGGTCTTATAAGAAAGCTAGGAGTTCAGACTGGTTCACCACAGGATGAATAAAGGGCAGGAATTGTCAATACAGCTGAGACAGAATTACTAATTTCTGTAATTAATATTCTCAGAGTCCTCAGAAAGGTGCTTCTCACACTGAAGTGTTGAGACACCCCAGGGCTGCTTCCTAAAGTTAAGTTTCTCAGAACATGCTACTTGGGTCAGCTAAACAGAATCAGTCTCCTTGGAACTTATTTGCAAGCCTTACCTTGCACTCACCTCTCAGAACTTGGGGGCAGAAAAGTGAGTGAAGAGACCGGGAATTCACATTTTAGCATGCATTCCAGGTGATCCTTTTATACATTAAGACAGTTGGGAAATGTGCAAAGGCAAAATATTATTTTTATAATCATTTTTAATTGAATACAAAATCCACATGTTTTTCCAAATAAATACAAGACTTCGAAAAAAATTATCTATGAGGTAAATGCTTCTCTCTCTCATTGGGAATGTTTAGATGAAAACATATGAGGAGTACTGTACCAAAAGCAGACAGAAGACTCAAATATGCTGCTAATATGTTGAAACATTCACAAATTCTGTAGCATAAACTCTGCTGTGTATATCGTCTTTACCTGCAATGATCAGCTTTGGTCTCCTGCACACTTCCCAGGTTTGATGGCAGACCATAATAATGTCACTTCGCTATTCTTGAAAAACAGCTACGAAATGTTGGTGATGCTTAACTGTAGCAATGTTTATGTGAAAATTCTAAAATACTTGAAAAATGTTTTCAGGGTACAGAGGCTGGCATAACCATAAATTCTGAGTAACACTGAAGTTGGCCAGGGATGTAAAGTTCATGGGCCTTTGCTTTTCTGGAACATTTTTAGCTGTTGTCCAGTCCACTCATGCCACCCCCTTAATCTAACTGGACAAAGAGCTCTTCCCAGCTGGTTAACTATTGAACTGAAGAATTTAAGAATGTCATTACTACCTAAGTTCCATTTGCTTCTTGGGTAATCCTTGTCTACAATGAGAAATCAATTCAATGGCCAGTGTGCAATCAGAATAGCCAAACTCTTATTCTGGGCCATTTAAGTCAGATTCTTAAAGATTAAACTTTAGACTTTTCTGTCCAAGCAGCAGTGAAAACAGAAGGAAAGTCAGAGTCTTCAAAACCACATCCATTCCAGAATGTGCTAGAACATAATGGCTGCTGATAACAGAAACAGAGAATCCTCACTTTGAAAGAAATGCACTAAACAACTCAGGTAGGAGGACACAGGCAGTTTATTACCAGAAAGACAGAGGAGTTAGATAGGCAAAAACAGCCAGCCCCTGACTTATAAACACCAAATTACCAGTCACCTCCCCAGCCTCAGGTCTCAACTCCCACCCTTTCTACCTTGGAAGTTATTCCCCTGAAGGAAGAGGCAAGCCAGAAGGTACAAAGAGAATTTTGCCTTTGTTTTTTCTTCCTTCAAACATTTGCTAAAATGTAAACTTATTTTTTTTTAAGTAAGTTATATTTCTGGTTTTGTGTTTTCCACAAGTCAGGGTTCTAGTCTCTAAGATTCTCCCACTGTCACATTGGTAACCGGTCCCTCTCCATCTTTGGGACATGTCTGGCGCTCATCGAGAGGCCCTGGGCAGCTGTGCCATCTTGTTAGCTGTTATGCATCTACCCTTTCTTCAATCAAAATAAATGATTAGTGTCACACCGGAGTTTCCTGAATAAAACCTCTCATCTAAGTTGCTATCTTTTTAGATTCTTTAATCAGAGAATCATACCTACATTTTTTCAGAACTTGAAAGAAAATTATTTTCATAACCTCTACATCTGGCAATGTGCAGTTTTCCAGCCCTTTTTCATATTAAAACCTAGGAAGGAACTGGAATTTTTCCTACGGTTCCATTAGTGTTCACCTTAACTGTTCTTCTTTATTAATCCAAACAACAAAATAGTTTCTTCTAAACCCACACATTTCAGCCTCCCTTGATTACCCACTTACACAGGCAATACACACACACACACACACAAACATGCACATGCACACATACATACATACATACATACATACATACATAAGGTTCTATGATATCCCTAGGCTACCCCCAAACGACTGTGGCCAAATGTTTGGGGTCAATTATGGGGGGGGGGGGGAATAGGCCACTCAGGTTCTTAGTATCTGTAACCTCACAAATAGAATCAGATTTTTTGCAAGTTCACTAAAGAATGCATCAGATTCAATGCTATGTTCTGTAGAGTGAAACTTCCAGCTGAGTGCCTCATATCATATCTACTTTACCTTAATTCTTCCATTGCTGTAACCTGAATTGTAAAAGCTTACTCCAGAAACTCTATCTGTTCAGGCAGCCTTCAGTTTAATAAGAAGAATACATATTTTCCCTTTGCAAAATATTGTATATGCATACATACATCATATATATGCACAAGCATATACTGTATATGCATATGTATGATTACATGATACATGATTTTTAAAATTGTAACTACATTTTAGAAATATTTTTTTGTTTAGTGTAAGCAGTTGTTGATGACAAATACTATCCAAGAGCTCTTCTGAGCTTCTTTGCTTCTTTTCCTGGTCAATTCAAATTTAACACCTACATTCAATAGCAATTCACTATGAGCATGGAAATGCCCCTCCACCCATCCTTGAGTGTGGAGCAGTAAAAGATAAAAAGTTATGATACTATTCTGGTCTTGAGAAAATCAGAATGCCTATTTATTTCTCTTTTGTGAAAGTGCACTTGAAAAGTAAAACGTGAAGCCCTACCCCACTGCGAGATTAAAAGCAGAGGGAGGTTTGCCTCATAACTACAAATGATCTACATGGAGAGAACAAGTAATGATAAGTTTTTGAAAATGATAAGATTGTAGCAATCTGAAGCACTGCAAGAAATTGGCAAATTATAAAACGACCAGAATGAGCCGCAGCAAAGCTCTAATTTTGCAGGCTCTCCAGACCCAGTAAAAGGAGCGGATGCAGGCGGCAGGAAAGCTTTTCTTCTTTCCAGGGAGGGCAGGCCTTCTAAATCATGAGATACAGGAGGGTAGTTACGTGGTCGAGGTCGGAGAGAGTGACTGATAATGGCCGCAGAGCACAGGGCAGTTGAGATATCTGTCAACTCATTTCTATCATTGTTTTACGGACACAAAATTCTGCTGGCTTTATTGAATGTGGTAACTGCCAGTGTGAAGTGAACATTAACAGGGTCTGCGGAAGTGACCTCCACCATTGACTAGATAGCTTCCTTTGAAATAAGGTCCCAGGTTCCAGGGATCAGGCAAAGGGATGCCAGTTTAAAGAACAGGACCTTCATTGTCAAGTAAGACTCTGGAGGTACCTGGAAGCTAATGATCATCTATTGGTAACTAACTGCTTGACATCTACAGACCAGAATTCTGTCCTGGTTTAAAATCCCCTTATTCCTTTACAATGAAATTATATGCAAATAAATTCCAAATAACGAACCTAGGATGTAGCCAAATGTCATATATACTTTGTAGCTCTATTAAGACCCATGCAAAAAATTTTGAAAGGTATTTGGGGTTTCTTGGTCATAGTCATGAAAGAATGGACCATTAGAGATCCTAAAAATCAAGACCTTCTTGTTTAGGTCAGATTTGTCCTCTACCAGACAGCTGGTTAGGAGTCCACCTTTCTCTACGCTGCCACATGTGCTAACCCCAAACACCCACTCCCCACTATTCCACACTGAACCTTCCTGACTTCCGATGTAGTCTCTTGAGTGTGTTCCCATAGTTGACCTCTCTGCCTCTCCTTCACACCCCAGGCCCTTTCCCTGCCTGCACTCAGGGCTTCTTAAGGCTGGCCCAGCCTCTTGCAGCTAAGCCTTCTGCACATGAGGAGGACAGAGCAATACAGCACTTCTAGGAAAGTGAATAATTATTGTTTCTCCCTTATTCACTTCTAGAGGCCTGATACACGAAAATTTGTGCAAGAGTAGGCCTTCCTTCCCCCGGCTGCTGGCACTGGCTTCCCTCCGGTACCCAGGGACCTGGGCTTCCCTCCTCCTGCCACCCACAGGCACCCGGGCCCTGGGCCAGCTTTCCTCTAGCCCAGCTTTGTCAGGAAGGATGTCCGAAAGATACCCGGTCTATGTAGCATATTACCCTTTTATTATTATAGATAACCTACTGGTTATCTTTATAAAATCTTCATTGCTAGTTATTTTCCAATGTCAATATTGCTTACTTTTTTCTTTATTTTTGTTTTTAAAGAGAAGACATAAGCACTTAGCTTAACACCTTACATACTGTACAATGAGCTTTATACCAAACCTCATATCTTACTTTGGTCATTCTTTCTTGATAGCAAGTACAGCACACCTTTAGAAAGGTATATGACCTCTTCAATTCAATCAGTGTCATTTATTTAGTTATTCAGCAAACATCTACCCCTTCCATTTTCTCAGTTTTTGCATTCTAAAATATCTTGTTCAAGAGAGTTGTTCTGTGGTTGGTGAGTCATAACTAATACTTTCTATTTTTCCAATTATTTCAATGCAAACACTTCCAAACTGCTTTTATTTCCATTGATTTTCACACATATTTACCCTTTCTCATTCTAAATAATGGATTTTTTTGGTTCTCTATGCCCATGTTTAAATATTTCCTTTATTTGTTATATGTATCTTGCCTTTGCAAAATAATTATGGCTACCGCGTGTAATTATGGTTTAATCACTGCATCCATTCTGTTCAATGATCCCTTTACTAAGTGGAATTACATGTCAAGTTAACACCCTTATCAACTGTTAGTTTTAAAAGAATAAGCTATGCGGTCTTGCTGAGTTTTTCCCAGCACTCGCCTTTTTCAGAATAAAGCATTCTTCCAGCATGAATGGTTTACAAAAATCTGATAGCAATTCAGTCAGAGAAAAAAAAAAAAATGAAAACTGTATTTTAGCTGTGTTGCAGGCAAGAAAGAACTGTGAAACTGAATCTACCTTCAAAACATAAATTGACAGACTTTTTAAAGACAAATGGTTCACCATTTAAGATTTAACTTTCTAAGATGTATCTGAATTGAATTTTTGAAATAGCAACTCCTGTACCTCCAAAGGCTGCTGTTTTCTTTTCAGGTATTTTGCTCTGAATAAATTTTCTTGGAAATAAATAAAATGAATTTGTAATTTCTACTTTACCTTTGATTTTCCTTTTATCACCTCAAATTCTCTTCTAAAAATAGAGTATAAATGAATCAGTAAATAGAATAATATCTTTATTATTAATATTTATTTTTAATATATTTTTATTGATTTAAGAGAGGAAGTGAGAGATAGAAGTGTCAATGATGAGAGAGAATTATTGGTCAGCTGCCTCCTGCACACCCCCTACTTGGGATCAAGCCCACAACCCAGGCATGTGCCCTTGACTGGAGTCAAACCCAGGACACTTCAGTCTGCAGACCAAGGCTCTATCCACTGAGTCAAACCAGCTAGGATTAATATTTATTTTTCAGTTCCTATGTGCTGGATACTCTATTAAAATGTATACTTGGATCATCATCTTTAATCCACAGGCAAAATTATGTTGCTTTCATTAGTATCTTCATTTTACAATGAGATAACAGGTTTTTAAAAGATTAGGTGACTTCCCAAAGTCACACAAGTACTGTGATTGTAGCATCAATAATAAGTGATCTCATTCGAACCCACATACTGATGAGGTCTGCAAATGTCTGGTTTATATATAAGTTAAATAGCATTTCTCAAAGTTATCAAGGAAAAATCAGGAGCTATTCCCTTAAATTCACTAAAAAAAAAAAAAAAAATGGGAACCTCACACTGTGTGCACACTCCAGTGCCTGCCACCATGGTTTCAATGTGCCTCAGAAGACTTTTAGAGAAATCACAGCATGTGAGAACTTTAAATCACTCTGGTCTCTATCTACAGTCCATTAATACTTCCTGGATGCTCTATTAACATTTTTTTATTATAACCAAAGAGTTTTCTAACCATCGCATATAATAAAAGGCTAATATGCAAATTGACAGAATGGCACAATGACTGGTCACTATGACATGCACTGACCACCAGGGGGCAGATGATCAATGCAGGAGCTGCCCCCTGGTGGTCAATGCACTCCCACAGGGGAAGCACCACTCAGCCAGAAGCCAGGCTTATGGCTGGAGAGTAGGGCAGCAGTGGTGGGAGCCTCTCTTGCCTCCACAGCAGGGCTAAGGGATCCCAAACTGCAAGAGGGCATAGGCTGGGCTGAGGGCCCCCCAGCCCAGTGCACAAATGTTGTGCACCAGGACTCTAGTTAGATTATAAGCAAGAAAAACCAACCATAATTTTGCTGTGTCACAGTAAACTACAAATCCATCATATGTATGTATGTGTGCATATATACGTAGGTGTAATATCCTATATAATAAAGAGGTAATATGCAAATTGACCATCACACCCTCACACAAGATGGCCACCCCCATGTAGTCACAAAATGGCTGCCTCCATGTGGTCACAAGAAGGCCGCCACAAGATGGCCGGCAGGGGAGGGCAGTCAGGGGCAATCAGGCCAGCAGGGGAGGACAGTTGGGGGAGACCAGGTGGGGGCGACCAGGCCTGCAGGGGAAGGAGGGTAGTTGGGGAGGCGGGGACCAAGCCTTCAAGGGAGGGCAGTTAGGGGCAACCAAGCCAGAAGGGGAGGGCAGTTAGGGGCAACCAGGCCGACAGGGGAGGGCAGTTGGGGGGGACTAGGCCTGCAGGGGAGGGCAGTTGGGAGGACCAGGCTGGCAGAAGAGTGGTTAGGAGGTGATCAGGCTGGCAGGCAGAAGTGGTTAGGAACAATCAGGCAGGCAAGCAAGCAGGCAGGCAGGCAAGTGGTTGGGAGCCAGAAGTCCCGGATTGTGTGAGGGATGTCCAACTGCCGGTTTAGGCCCAACCCCTAAACTGGCAGTTGGACATCCCCCAAGGGTTCCTAGATTGGAGAGGGTGCAGGCTGAGCTGATGGACACCTCCCGCAGTGCACAAATTTCATTAGAGGCCTGGTGCACAAAATTCGTGCACAGGGGAGGGGTGCTGTCCCTCAGCCCAGCCTGATTGATGCCTAACTGCTTCCCTGCCAGCCTGTTTGCCCCTAACTTCCCTCCCCTGCAGGTTTGATCACTCCCAACTGCCCTCCCTTGCAGGCCTGGTCCCTCTCAACTGCCCTCCCCTGCTGGCCATCTTGTGGCAGCCATCTTGTGTCCACTTGGGGGCAGTCATCTTTGACCACATGGGGGCAGCCATCTTTGTGTGTTGGAGTAACATTCAATTTGCATATTATTTTATTGGATAGGATAGAGGCCTGGTGCACGGGTGGGGGCCAGCTGGTTTGTCCTGAAGGGTGTCCAGGATCAGGGTGGGTGTTCCCTTGGGGCTTGGGGTGGCCTGGGCAAGGGGCCTGTGGTTTGCAGGCTAGCCATGCACCCCGGAAACCCAAATGGAGGCCCTGGTATCTGGGATTTATTTATCTTCTATAATTGAAACTTTGTAGCCTTAAGCAGTGGCCAAGGCAGGCTAGGGCAGGTGGAAAGCTTGGTTTCCTCCATTGCCGGGGAAACCCAAGCCTCCTGCTTTCTCTGTGGCTATAGCCATCCTGGATGAGCTAATTTGCATAGTCGATTCTGATTGGCTGGTGGGCATGGCTTGTGGGTATAGTGGAGGTATGGTCAATTTGCATATTACTCTTTTATTATACAATACTAGAGGCCCAGTGCATGAAATTCGTGCATATGGAGGTTGTCCCTCAGCCCAGCCTGCACCCTCTCCAATCTGGGATCCCTCTCACAATCCAGGACTACTGGCTCCCAACTGCTCACCTGCCTGCCTTCCTGATTGTCCCTAACCAATTCTGCCTTCCAGCCTGATCACCCCCTAACCACTCCCCTGCCAGCCTGATGGATGCCTAACTGCTCCCCTGCCAGCCTGTTTGCCCCTAACTGTCCTCCCCTGCAGGCCTGGTCCCCCCAAACTGCTTTCCCCTGCAGTCCTGGGTCTCCCCCAATTGCCCTTCCCTGCAGGCCTGGTCCCTCCCAACTGCCCTCCCCTGCTGGCCTGATCACCCACAACTGCCCTCCATTGCAGGCCCGGTCCCTTTCAACTGCCCTCCACTACTGGCCATCTTGTGGAGGCCATTTGCACATTACTCTTTTATTAGATAGGATATTGTGTATAACAGCAAAAACAGTTTATTATTTTTTACATATTTAAAAAATATGATCTATTTATAGACTTTTATTATGGGGTATATGTGTGTATGCCTTTTAATGTAAACTCTTTTATTCAACATGACCTAAAAGTAAAATGTTTTTGAATAATTTATATTTTGCTTAGGAAGTCACCATACATGTCACAGATATTAGCTATGCTCAAAGAATTCAAAAACAATAAACATCAAAACTCATTTAGACTTAATTTAAGGATTTTGCAGTGTCTCAGGCTTATGATACAGATTAATAGCATCATTTCCTCAATTATGTCAATTAATGAAAATTTTCTGGTAACAAGATGCTGATAATAGACATTTTATTGCTTATACACACATACAACGTACATACTAGCAAATGAAATAAAGGAGGTAGTTTAAGTTCCATTTCTCCAGCAAACTCTCAGTAAAATAATTCACATTATTTGTAGCCTGGTTGCCATAAAACTTTCAACAGCTGAATAAATACCTGAGTGCTGCCCTGTCTTTGTTTCAATTTACTTGCATAGCTGTGAGCCCCCTTCCCCTGCCCCTAGATAGACCGCCAGGATCCCAGTTCCTAGCAGCGTTAATAGGAGTTGAGTGCTTAATTTCCTGCGAGCTGCATATAAAAGCACCCTTATGTGTCAGGCTCCAAAAGCACAATACAAAAAGGAGTAAACACTGGTTTTATATGGAATCCTTCATATACAAATTATCCCAAAGAGCTTTACAAACAATGAATTTGAAACCGGTAGTTCAGGGATGGTATAAACAAAAGCGTCAGCCATTGAGTGCTCAGCAATAACTCACACAGAGGCCTCCTTGAAATGTCAAAAAGTATATATCTTCCCCAGTATTCCTTCCCAAAACACAGTGTGTGCATATGACACTTGCTGTCAATCACAGGACTCCACTCACACTTAATACAAGGAAAGTGAAAATTTCTTATTTAAAGGATTTGATGAAATAACTTGTACGGCAATGCCCCACAGGGAAAACACGGTACACAATGTTAAATTAATTCAGTTGACACCAGGTCACCAGACCCATGGATTGCTGCTAGGTAGGGCTTAAATATGACCTCCAGCCCCATTGCTCCCAAACCCTGCCCACCCACAAAGACTCCTAAATATCAGTCTTGAACAACAAAGAGTACTTTAATATTTACCTTACCCTCAACACTCTTCCTGTCCTCCTTTTCCTATCACTCACTTCGTCTTATGAGTTGTGTTCATATCTTCCTCACCAAATTAATAGTTCATAAAAAAATCCTGTGTTGTGATTTCTGTAGCCAACCCTCTTTACCACTCCTCTCAACTAACTGGCTCCCAATAAAAGTTGACTAAATAAAAAGCAGTGAACTTATTCCAGAGCATAGATATCAATGGAAAGTTATACTTTATATCTTTAGTTTTTCAGAGCATGTATATAGATCACTGCAAGAATAATTATTCTTCTTCTTTAAATGTTATTGGAAACACCTGAGCCTTTTCAACAACCCATTTAATCAGTAACATCCAGACACTCTTCATCAAAATTTCTGTGAAGTTCTTTGGGGTCCACAGCACACCTGTTCTGATGGAACAGTGTGGAAAGCAGAACTTTCAAACATTGGCTGCTGCCCTGGGAAGAAGCTCTTGCAAAGCACTTCTTAGAACCGCTGTACATTGTCCACTTGGAATGAGGGGCCAATACTGGTAGGATTCTTGATATCGCTATCTGCTTGACAGTTGCCAGAAAGGACAAGAAAAAGACAAATTTTCTTCTCTTTGCTTTCTCAGAAATGGTCCTTGTAAGTGGAGTCTTGGGTCACCTCACACCAGTTCTAATGCTCTTGCAGAGTTTTTAAGATTAGGAATCAGTAGGGATGCTCCTTCCCTTCATACCTTGTTCTCTGCAGGGGAGGTTCTCTGAGAGATAGGTCTGGGCCTGCAGCAACTTTCTAAGTGCAAGAGTTTCTCCTTTTTTTCCAGTGGGCTTCATTTGGGACACTAGGTGCCACTCACTAAGCCCATCCATCCACTACCTCCAAATCTTTCAAGGCTCCTGAATCTAAGACTATAATTTTTTCTTTTCTTTTAACTACCCTGAGACATTCTCTATTCTTCTGGGGCAGTTCCAGTATTCTTTTGTCTGTGTAAAGTATAGTTCGCACACAGAAGCACCATATTTACATGTTGTTTCTGTGAATATCAACACTGAATTAGACCATGCTAGCAACTATAAAGGCAAACATGAAAACCTCATTGGTTTAACAAGATAGAAATTCATTTCTTGCCTTCACAAATTTCAATTGGGTGTTCTGTTTGGGGGGTGGTTTTCTTCCTTGTGGTGACTCAGTGATACAGCCACCTTCTATCTTGTGACTCTGCCATCCCATAGTCTTCTGTTGGATCTTCATTGGCCAGCAGATCTGGAAAGAGAGAGAGCAGGGAGCCAGGAGGATTGTGAGGGCAGTGCTTAAGGTTCTGGCTTTGAGAAGGTGTCCCCCACTCCCTCACACATCCCATTGGCCAGCACTCAAGTCACATGGCCACACCTAATTGAAAGGGAGCTTTAGTCTGGTTGTGTGCCCAGGAGGAAGAAGGCTTCAGTGATCACATATTAGTTTTGTCTCTCCCACCACCACCTCATGACCCTCCAGGGAAATTGTTCCTGAATGAACCTCAGGGTTAATTTAAGACTGAAGTAATTTAGACACTAATTAACTCACTATGAGTTATCAACTGTTGATATTATCTCCTATCAACCATAAGCTGTCCTCCTCATTTCCTCATCTTTATCAGCATGAAGCAATGAGGTCTTCTAGCTGGATAATTTCTGGGTTGGAGAGGAGGGAGGGAAAGCTTTAGATTTTCAGGTCAGTTGTTTCTGTCAGAGGAAGTTGTACAAAAAAGGGAATCGCTAAACCAAGGCTGGCCTGGCCCTCCGAGGCTGAGTTACAGTTGCATGCAGTACTGGGAAGTGCCCCAGGACTTAACGTAATTACTCCACCTCCCAAATCCCAGCCCTGCCCCTCACGAGGGACTTCTGCCACATACTCTCTTCAGTTCTGCTTTGGACTGTCAAGTGGAATTTAGGCAGCCTCTGTTCTGCCACGCCAGGAATAGAACCATTTCTCCATGATCAAAGACCTCTTTACCCTGTCTTCCTCTGGGTCTGGATCTCCCGATTACCTGAGGACCTCCTCCTTATCTAGCGATAAAAACCATTGTATACAAGGGTTCTAAAGCCAATCACCATGCCTTCTTGAAGGTTACGGGTTTTATGCTCAAAATTAAAAAAAAATTAATTTTCATATTCTACTGCTCAATCGTTCACAACTTTGTGTTATAAAAATTTTTTCTCCAGATCCTAACTTCAGCCTTGTTTTGATTACTGCTTTAAGTGGAATTTTTCTACTGTCAAAACTCTTCTTCAAAGCGTTAGATACCCAAAAGGCTTGGTGCCAATATTATATAGATTATTGGCTTAATTCACCCTTTTACAGCTGTTTCCTTCAAGCAATATGGTATGGTGGCTAAGAGTATAATTCTGCACAAAATTCATGCACTCAGGGGAGTCCCTCAGCCCAGCCTGTGCCCTTATAGTCTGGGCCCTTGGGGTATGTCCAACTGACAGCTTAGGCCCTCCTACCCATAGTTTATTAAGCATTAAACAAATTACTACATATGGAGTATAGAGAACAGGATTTGAAACATAGTAAATATTCACCACCATAATTATAAGCTAGAGTTTACCATTTGTTCACTAGGTAATAAACATAGTTGCCCTAAAACAAGAATTGCAACTCTTAACTATAAATAAATATAACCAGGATATAGATACTTTCTGACCTCAGAGATGTTGAGCAAGGCCTTCAATCACCTCCTTCTATGAATAGCCTCAATACTTCACCCCACAGTAATATACAATATTATCATTTTTCTATGTGTCATGAGGTGACAAAGCAGAAAAGCACTCCCTCAGAAGTTCCTAGCAAGACTATGATAAAAAAAAAATCTCATTCTATTAAAATTGAAACAGAATAAGCAAGGATATACTCACCCAATTTTCCACTACATGAAGGCCCTTAACTTCTGACCCAAGTTTCTGAGAAATCTTTCACAGGGCAGAGGATCACACTATAAAAGACCAGAGGATGCCAGAATTTCTTAAGCACTGACCTGAAAATTTCTACCAGTGGTTCCTAAACTTGGAATTATGGACACTGTCTGACAAAAGGAGACTCACTACAGATACACGTTTCTATTCTTGAGAATAACAGAAGCCACCCTGAGCCTGCCTGGGTTTCCATCAGAACACTCGGTGCTCTCTCTACTACACTCAGAGAAGTCTGGCACTCCCAACTCTAGAATCTGCAAGCTATCTGGACCCTCTCAGCTCACATGGAAAGCAATGTCCTTTAAATTCCCAGTCATGTCTGGTTTCCAACATCATTCATGGAGGAGACAAATTCAGGCAGTGGCTCTAGCTACCTATATGTCAAACAATTTTTTTAAAAAAAAACTATGTGCAACAATCATGCCCGTAGCTGTGGGACAGTAATGTTAAGACAAGGATTTGTATAACAAAATAAAGAATTTTAACAGACATTTAAGAGTCATTCCAGTTACTGTTTCAAGTCCAACTCTGACCTCTTTCAGATTCTTTTAAAACCAGTCCTTCAACAAGTCATCCCACAACAACATAGGTGATGGAAGTAATACTTACAACCTCAAGTCCACTGTGCAAAAACATCTTTTGCTGAAATCAACCATCATAATGCTTTGGGTTTTACAAATACCTTACAATTTAAATGATGCTTTCATGTGTTTTTATCATAGAAAAAAAAATCCAGGAAACTTCTCCATATTTAGGTTCCTCCCAATTCTAGTTTTCCCTGGTTGTTTGAGACTTAATTTGGGAGGGGACAATGTTGAGACTCTTCCTGGAGTCCAAACACTGAAAGGGATTTTTCCTTCTAATATAAATAATCATTATATTAACAGGAAGAAGTATCATTGTCTGAGCTCTAAGTGCCAAGAAAATGGCTCTAATAGTTTCTCTGCCTTCCTCACTAAGACATAAGCCAAGTGTCCTTTGAAGGACAAAGATTCACATTTTCTTGATGAAGCAGCTTGAAACTTCCTTGAGATACCTAATTAATCTCTAAATCCCTAATGACACATAGTAGGTATTGAATAAGCTTTTGATAAATTAATTCTTTAAATAATTAGTATAATTATCTGCTCTGAGCTCTTCCTAAATTGATGTCCCAATGAAATATGTTCAATATTTCCCACTTACAGTTATTGAGATTTACAATCAAGACACAAATCAACTGGGGAGTTAGTTCAAACACAAATCAAAATATTGTTTCTCCATGATTTTAATTTTTAATCTAATACCAATAGCTCACATACTTCATTAGTTGTTAATATGTAGGAAAATTATGCATTTTGAATTTTGAGTTGTCCATCAGTTTTTATACTGTGCATTTTTTGTTATGATGAATGATTTACTCAAAGCTGGCATAGTTAATGCACCTGATCAGAAAAGTAAATGTACTTCACCAGTTTATCACTTGGTACTTTTAAATTAGGATTTTCAATCAGTTCCACCTTAAAAATGTATTAAGACTTTTTGTTTTCAACCCTTGCAGTTCCAGAGAAATGTGTTTAAAATAATTATTTTTAATAACTTAATGGGTTTGATAATTTATATCTCAGTGAAATTTAGTTACCAATTTCACACAAGTACCCTTAATGCTTACTAATGCTGTGTTACCATGGGCAAATCAGAAAGATCTAATTTTTCTGCTTCAATTTGTCTCTCTCTTGGCATTTTAAATTCTTGTTTGACTTTGATTTTTATGTTAATTTTTATGGTTTTATTTGCACAAAACCATTCTAATATTTTTACAATTTGCACACTACTATTATTTACATAAACATCACATTATAAGATAATGATTGAAGGCAAAATTAATTTCACCAATATTTGCAATGAAGTATATACCATTATTTGCAGATTTTTATAATTTTAATGAAAACATTTATATTGCCATTTTTGTAGGTGAAAACAATCTATTAGAATTGTCTGTGGTTTGATCTAATACAAGAACACATTTTAGCCTTAAATTACAGCAGCTTACTTTTTTTCTTTTTCATTCTGGGAGGCAGCAAGGAAGAGCAGAAAGAATATAAATAAGGAGTTAGTCAAAACATAGCTTTGAATCTCGGCTCTGCATACATACTAGTTCTGTGACCTTGTAAATATTAACTTCTCTGAGCCCTTAAATTACTCACTTATCAAATGGTAATTATTACCTGGAAAGTTATCATAAGATTTAAATAAAAACACATATTAATCACCAAGCACATTGTCTAGAAGAAAATATTCAACAAATAATTTGTCTTTCCTCTTTCTTCTTTTTTCCTAAATGCAAATCCAATTGGCTTTAAAAACTATAATCTGAAGGGCAATTGACAAATTGATCAAATAAGCATATCCAATTTGTTGTGTCAGTAGCGTGTGTGCACACGCGCGTGCACACGCATACGTGGGCAAGTGCGGTGAGATGAGCTACATGTCACACTATAATTCAATTGGCTTTTCTGGCAAGAGTTGATCTTATTAAATGCTTCCCATTTATTTTTATCTCAACTGTGCATTCAGAGAAATTTTCATTTTTTGTTACAAAAAGACTTTTATAAATTATTAATCATTTAGCAAATTTATTAGATTGTCAGGGTTACTAACTCAGCTTTTAAAATATATTACTACCTGAATTTTACTACCATGACACTATCACAGAAAACTGGAGATCTTTTTCCTTTTCAGATTTCCAAATGATTTCCTACTGTTCACTTTGAGAAACTAGTGGGCAGCAAATTTCAGTCCTTCCTCAACTGGAATTTTCCTTTCTTTTAGACACCCACTAAGAATTTGCATCACGTCTGCCAGTAATTTGAAAATCTATGACTGTAGGGAAAAAATTGTATTTTAAATTATTTCTACTTTTCCAAAATTGCTTTCAAAGAAGGCACAATGAAAAGAGTAGCAATTTTTAACATACCAGTGTTCACAGGGCCAAATGCTTTGTTTGTAGCTTTGGATTCTTTGGAGTGGGGCGGAAAGAATGAGAGAGAGAGAGCGAAGAAAAAATATGTCCAGTTTCATTTCTGAGTTTTACTGAAACCTTACCAAGTTCTTGGTGCAGGCTTCATTGCTTTATATAGTATCTGTTTTGTTCTTTGATCTCCTGCTTTAGTCCTCCAGTTAAAGCGGAGGTCGGAACTAAACCCTCCTCAATCCTGACTTTAAAGGATGAGAAGCTAGAGGCAGTTAAAACTGTAAGAGTGAAAATATGCAAAGCACTTATACCTTATTGATCAGGTTTTAAATTCTAGTTACTATTTGAAAGAAGGGATTATCCTTTTATTGACTTTATGTTTAAATTATCTAGTGTTGATATTTTTCTTCTTTATGGTTAAGATTAGAGTGTTACTTCATTTAACTCAAGACATGTTCAAGACAACAACAGAAGTGATCTGCAGATAAAACAACACAGAACTATGCTACCAAAAACTGTTATGGACCTCCCATTGCACATAAACAAAATCTAAATTCCTTCCCATGGGTTGGGGCCATTTGGCTGCCCGCCAACTAAATTCCCTTCCTATGAGGTAGCAGATCCCCATTTTGTGAGTCTTCCTGAAGCCAAGGGTTCATGTATTTCTTCTCCATCCCCCTCCCCCAGCTTAGGCACACAGCCATGACCCTATGCTTGGCCAGTTGGTTCCCTCCAGGTAGGATTCCAATCCCAAGAGAAGGCCATAAAGCTGGGGAGATAGGTAAGAAATTCTTCCTTATGGACATCCATTAGCAGCATTAACTGTCCAGCGGAGCTACAAACACCAGCATTATCCCAAAGAGATAGTTTCTCCTTTTGCTCTTCCTTAGTTCCTGCTCATTTCTCAAGCCTGTTTCCCCAAGTTTTTCACAAGGGAGCCATCCACTACATTACAATGAATTCCTTGCTGCTTAGGATAGCTAGGACCGCCTTCTGTTATTTGCAACTGGCACCTGGCTTATGAATCTTTATTTTCACCAACTCTCTCTGCCTTATGTTGACTGCTGTCGGGTTCATTGAACTTTTTCAGTTCCTCAGACATTTTCATTTCTTTCCTCCTTAGTATATTCTGTTCCCTCTGCTGAGAATTCTTTTTTCCCTACTTCAATAGCTAGCTCCTCTTCTTCCTTCGAATGTCACTAATGCACAGAGTTGGCCCTGTGTTGCATCCTCCTTGTTTCCTCTTCCTCCTTCACTGGCATATTAGTCCAATGCTTGCCAATTCTTAATTTCTGGGGAGCATACAAACAATAAACCACAGATTCTTGAGATCATAAAATGAAGAAAAAGCTAAAATTGTATATCTGTACCATTACCATTGAAACTCGGCATATATTGCATGCAGAGTCTATATCATTTTGAACATGAAGTTTAACATTAACAAAGGTATAAATATCACACTTTACGTAAATTTTATTCCCACAACATGTCAAGCATAATCCTCAAGCCATAAGATAAATTATCTGAAGAGTCATGTTTGAACAAAAGGAAACTGAAAACTTAGAGATATTTGAAATTCTAAAACTCAGAATGTAGGATTTAATCTGAATGTTATAAACTTTATGCCAAAGAACATTTTCTTGATATTTATTATAATGCCAATAAAACATAAGATTGATGTCTCAAAATTTTTTTTACCCTTTTTATATAAGCAAGCTTAAAAGAACTTCTGCTGTTTTTTGTTAAAGCAATAGTGTTATAAGATTCTTATATTTTCCCTATGCGTAGGGACATTAAAATAAATATTTTCTTACTATAAATTGGAAACCCTGAGACTTGGGGAGCACTGAATTAATCTATGCTGAAGAAGCAAGTAAAGATGACAGCAGAGATTGAAAGATCACCGTGGCTTCCTTGAGACCCCTGTGTGGGGGATATATATCATAAATATGATATGTATATTATATATGTACTGTGGGACTTGAGCATAGAGCCTTCTGAGAAAGGCACAATAACAATCGGCAATAGGCATGCTAAAGAGCATGATACTTGGGCACAATGCCTATTTGTGGAATAAAACAAAAATTCTTTTCCTCCCTGGAGCGGCAAGAACAGTGCCACCATACTTTGTCAATTCCACTTCACGTTATTGTGCTCTTCACCCCCTTCATTAAAGCACTGGTATGCAAGTGATCATTCCAATTAATAGGCTCTCCACTATCAGAAGTGGGCCTCTTTCATTTTTCACCAAATTATGAAATAGCTTCCCATTATAACTTATGTTCTATATACTCCAGCCAAGACTTTTCTCTCATCTTAAAATGCTCTGCTTTAAATGGGCCTCTAATGTATAATTTTATTGTTTGAGCATTTCATTTTCTTTTTGATTTATGTTTCTTTATAGCTGGTTAGACAGCTCTTTGTGATCTTTTGATGAAAGATTTTACATAAATAAAATTGACTGAGAAGAGGGACCTGATGGTAGAATGCTCTCTGCACTCTGCAAACTTAAGATCAAGATTCAAGTCCCAAATTACAGATTCAAAGAATGCTTTAGCTTTTTTTTCTTTCTATTTTTATGTTAAAAATTCAGATTAATATTGCTAATTTTGTTCTCAACTATCTACTGTCCAGAGGGCTCATGTTGGATTTTTTAACCAAAATGTGTTGAAATTCCAAGGGTAGAAGAATAGTTACAATGAGTATGCTGAATGTAAAATTCCAACTTAAAAATATATACAACTGATATTTAGAACAGACAATCAAATAGATGTCAGTCTTTTGCCAACCAATAGTTAACAGAACACCTTGAAGTCTTTATGTTATTTCCAAAACCTTTTAAACAGTTTTAAAAAGTATTTTCCTATTTATATTCTACATTTTTTTAATCCCAGGATATCAAGTACTTTTAATGGTCAATGAATTACTGAGGCAACTTAAGAAAATCCCTTTTCCTTACTGTTTTTTCAGAGACTCATAAATGCCTTGATGGCTGGCTGATTTTTTTATCTTTCATCTACTATGCTCAGTCAATAGAATCTGCCTTGCCCAATGCAGCGATCTGAATTTTTTTAGTGAACTTAAGAAAAATAGTACATAAATGTTATAGTTTATTTTCAGGCTAATTTTTCTTTTTTAAAAATGACAACTTTCAATTTTAAGTAATAGGAACAGCTGTGGGAGCTGAAGGGGATGAATGGAAGGATAGATAGACAGTTATGCTCAAAGAGAGGAAGGGTAGGACAGTGAACAAAATGTTTAAAATATTAACGTTTTTTCTCTTTCTATAACTTCTTCCCTCTCTCTTATGTTTCCTTAGCCAATACACACAACACTGTTGCATTCATTACATGGGGAAGGGATATTATCATATAAAGCAAAAAAAAAAAAAAATGGCTTTGCATTTCTTAAGCCTCAATTCTGATGGAACTCAGGATATATACACAAAATTGGGAGAGAAGACCTAAAGATAAAGAACGAGGCTATGCACCCTGTGGCCAGGTAAAATATTCCTACACTGAAAGAGAGATGCTGAAAGGGAAGGAATTGGATAGGGAAAGATGGGTGGGAATGATTAGACTCTACCACATGGAAAAGAAAAATTTAAAGTAGAAATTACGTTCAGGAATGAATTTATAGCCTTAGATTCAGCCTGCTAGAATGAAGTTATTTTGGCAGAGGTGGAATGCTGCCTTGGTATCTAGAGATCCAGGATGGATATGCCACTAGGTAGCTGAGGCCAAATGGCAAAGGACATGGAGGAGGGAAAAAACAAAAAAAAAACATGAATCAGAAGAATCCAAGGAGTTATAAGCATGGGAACACACCTAAGGACAAGGTGAAGATGAAGATAAGAACATTGACAGGAAGTAATGGGGAGTGAGTGGAAGAAAATGGTGTCAAAGGTGTATAGATCCATGACTGGAGTAAAACTCTTTAGGAGGGGAGAGTAGAGAGAGCAGTCAACAGCAGAAATAGAGCAAGCATTTTAAATAAAGAGAAACACAGAAAAGATGTCAAATGAAATGGCCCTGAAGTTCAAAGCTATGAATACCAACCTCAACAATCTGAATAATTAGCACTAGTGTAATCTACCACAGGCAGAGAAAATTGGCAGGAAGCAAAAGAGAGACTTGAGACAGAAAGTCAAGGGAGAAGGGTGTAAATCCATGTGAACTGGCGGGGTTTGGGAAGGCGTGAGAAATCTGGGATGGAAAAAAGCAAAATGGAAAGACATGTTATAAAGCGAGCCTTGGAGGGAGGTAAAAAATATTTTGTTTATAAATAAATTGGAGTAGCTAAAATAGGAGACATTGGGTTAATAGAGGAGAGACGTAAATGATGATACATAGGCCAGGGAAAATATATTTTTCTATTTATTCAAAAAGATATGTTGATCCCTGTGATCCCCAGAACTATGCTCAAAAAAAACATAACACTCATAAAGTGTTGCTGGGAAAACAAGCAAAATAAGACATATGTTGGATTTCCAAAAGGCTATAACACAGGGGAAGAAAGATGGAGGACAGACCAGCAAATTAGTGATAGTGTTCATAAGATGAAAAAGTGCTATTATAGCTTAGGAAGAAAAAGGTGTGCACACATGTACAGCATATATATATATATATATATATATATATATATATACACACACACACACATATCTACACATGCAAACACACACACACTCACAAACATAATCTCACAAACATAATCTAAGCTAGTTGCCATTTTCCTCACTTGTAGAAAAATTAATATCAGAGACTTAAGAAATGATTCATGAAAAGTAACTCTGTGAATATACTTTTATCCACTTGATCAGACATATGGGCCCATTAATTGTTCATTACTCTTAAAAAACAAATAAGGCCCAGACATGATGAATCAAAGATAGACATTTCTGGTAGTAATATTTTTTCTGATATGTGTCCTCAGGCAAGGGAAACAAAAGAAAAAATAAACAAATAGGACTACATCAAACTAAAAAGGGAACCATACACAAAATGAAAAGACAACCCATTGGATGGGAGAACATTTTGGCCAATGACACATCTCATAAGGGTTAGTTTTTAAAACTTATAAAGAACTATACAACTCAACATCAAGAAAACAAGTAATACAATTCAAAAATAGGCAAAATACCTAAATAGACACTTCTTCAAAAATGACATATATACAAATGGCCAATAGACAGATGAAAAGATGCTCAACATCACGAATCATCAGATAAACCCAAAGTAAAGCCACAATGTAATATCACCTCATGCCTGTCAGTATAGCTATAATCAATAAATCAACAAACAAGTGTTAGTAAGGATGTGGGGAGAAGGGAACCTTCATGCCACTATAGAAAGCAGCATGAGTATCCTCAAAAATTAAAAATGGAACTGCCTCATGACCAAGTAATTCCACTTTGGGGGAAATATATCCAAAGAAATCCAAAACACTAATTCAAAAGAATATATGCACCCCTATGTTCATAGCAGTGCTATTTACAATAGCCAAGATTTTGGAAGCAACCCAAGTGCTCATCAATAGATAAGTGAATAAAAATACTGCGGTACATTTACACAATAAAATACCACTTGGTCATAAAAAGGAAAGGAAATCTTACCTTTTTGCGACAGCATGGATGGACCTGGCAAGTATTAAGCCAAGTCAAATAAGCCAGCCAGAGAAAGACAAATACCAGATGATTTCACCTACATGTGGATTCTAATGAATACAATTAACAAGTAAAATAATAAAAACATAGTGACTCATAGATACTGAGAACAGACTGACAGCCATTAGAGGGGGCTAGGTGAAAAAGGTGAAGGGATTAAGAAAAAAAACATAGACACAGCCAGCGGTATGATGAGAGCCAGAGGGGGGGGGGGGGGGCAGAGGTGGACAAGGGCAAAGGAGGCATAAATGGCAGCAGAAAGAGACTTGACTCGAGTGGTAAGTGAACAATGCCATAGACAGACATGGTGTTATAGAGTTGTGTGCACTTGAAATCTGTGTGGTTTTATTAACCGATATCACCCCAATAAATTGAATATTTAAAAAAAGAGCGAAAAAAATTTTCACCACTTCAAGTCCGTATGGATCTACACAGTATTCATAAATAAATGTATTTTTTTTTCTATACCTACTGCCTAATTTTCAATAAGCCAGCTCTGATTTTCTTTATGCCTTCAGTTTATAGGCCAGTGCTTATTTTCGTGGCTGATTAATGGTTCTGATTAGTCCTCCAAGCAGGAAATCCAATATCCCTTAGGGGAACCCTAAAGATGCAGATGACCATGAATTCAAGGAAGCCTATTCACAAGGAAAATCAATGGAGAAAAGAGGCAATGTTAGCGTAGACAACAGTTCTACCAGTTTCTAAATGCAAGTGCTCAGACCGAGGGAGTGGAGGGAAGCAAGGGATAACAGAGAATGTATTCAGAATACCAAATTGCAGCTTCATCACTCTAAAAGCCAGTTTTAACAACTCCGTTCCCAATGCCGAAATTTAAAGCTTCCTTTTTGTGAATTTTGGCTAGTTTATAAGCCTGAAAGAAAACTTCACCCTCTCAGAGACTGGCTGCCTCCTGGACTGAATGTGTGTCCAGGGGCTGAGAGGGCTTGATTTCATAGAAGCCACATCACAGCCACAGCACGGGTACTGTCAGAACAATGTCAAGGCCATGGCACTTGGGAAAACTATAGAAATGTGAAAACTATAGAAACTATAAAAATGTGAAAACTATAGAAATGTGGAAACACTAATTTCTGTAGCATGTAGCTTATCTGAGTGCAGATATCACATAATATAATATGATGATAAAGTTTTCTAAAAGTTTTTTTTTTTAATAGAATAGATTGTTTGATGCAACAAACATAACTTTTCCTTGGCCACTATTTAATTATCCTGGTTAATTCTTTTTTAATGCAGATGTTAAAAACTAAATAGATTTAATCTATCAGAAAGACTAATGCTTGTTAGTACTTTTTTAAAAAAAAATTTCAATTACAGTTTATGTGCAACATTATTTTGTATTAATTTCAGGTGTTTCATGGTGGTTAGACAATCATATAATTTACAAAGCGTTCCCCATAATATTTTTAGTACTGACCTGGCACCATACATTGTTATTAATATGCCAGAAGCCCGATGCACGAAGATTCCTGCTAGAATGGGCTTTCCTTTCCCTGGATGCCTGCCGGCACCGCCTTCCCACTCTGGCCCAGCCCCTTTCCTCTCAGGCCCCAGAGCTGCCTCTTTCAGCTCTGGCCCCGCCTTCCCACGCTGCCCAGAGGCCCTGAGAGGCAGGGTGGGGCAGAACACCTGCTTCATCACCATGGCCAAGAAGCAAGCATCCCGCCCCCATCACTCGACACCTGTGTATGCAAATTAACCACCATCTTTGTTGGGTAGCAAGTGCCAATAAGATGAATTGTGTAGGGAATTTGGACATTGTGCTGCAATCACATCACTGGTGTTTACACAAGTTTGTTGGGTTCATGGAAAAGAAAGAGAGGAAATATTTTACTTAGGACTCTAGGTTGCAAGTGATAGAAAATTGAGTCTAAGTTTAATTAAACAAAAAAATCTGTCTTATTGGTTCACATAACAACATGGTTCAGGGATACTACTTTTCAATCATGTCTCAAAGAAGGTGTTCAGAAGTGGTTTCTATTTTTTGGTATTGCTTTCCTTCTCAAACTTCCTGTGGAGTAAATTTGGAAGTAGCAATTCCATTCTACGTGCTTCAAGGTTCAAGTCCACCTGGGAAGAATCTTTGCATCTGCCCCCAAAGTCTCAGCAACGGTCTCATTGGTTCTGATTGGGTCACTGCTTATCTCCAATCACTTTGCAAGAAATGAGATGTGCTAATTGGTTTAGACCAGTGTTTTTCAACCTTTTTTGGGCAAAGGCACACTTGTTTCATGAAAAAAATCAAGAGGCACACCACCATTAGAAAATGTTAAAAAATTTAACTCTGTGCCTACATTGACTATATATAAAGTAATTCTCTTGAATAGGAATCAAATAAACACAAAGAAAGTATTTTATAATTACTTTATTATGAAATATTAAGTAAACAAAATAGTGAAAAATTATAAAATTCTTGTCTTGTCTGCACCTACGGCACACCAGGCAACATCTCGCGACACACTAGTGTGCCGCGGAACAGCGGTTGAAAAACGCTGGTTTAGACCAATCAGGAAATATCTTTGGAATTGGCAGTGGGTTAATCCTGCCCAAACATGGGTTCAGAGTAGATTTATGTCTTATGGAGGAGATTGTAGAGTCAAAGGCACAGCCGGTATGGACAATTAAGCCTGTCACTCCCAATCTCCTTCGTAAGACATAGAAATAAATATGTCACCTCTGTGTCTAAGGACATGGAATTATTTCAAAAATGGAGACAAGGACCAACGCAAGGAAATAAAAGTGAGTACTACACTGACCCCTTCCACTCTAAAACCTAGAACTTTAAGGAGGCATGACATAGTCCACTAACAAACTTGGCATAAAAAGTTATTCGCATAAAAAGCTAAGAACATGTGACTGAAAACTTACATGACGGTCTTAATAAGCCAATCAAAAGTGTCTACCCAAGTATCCACTGCTCCCTTCCAAGGTGATGCTATCCTACAAAACTGCTGCCACTGTCCCAAACATTTAGACTTCAAAAGCTAGTAGCACATTCATTTGACTATTTTCAAATGTGGGAGATCTGTATTCTTTGTTCTTAAAGAGAGGATTTGATTGGCTGGGGGGGGGGCGCGGGGGGAGGGAGATAAAATTTATTCAGTGCTGAATCTTGTGAATAAGAAGTTTAATGAGCTGATTGATACTATTTTGTTCAAAAATAATATAGATTTTCATTTTTGAATGTGACTTGAAAATGATTATTATGAGAGACCTCCAAATACATTTTGAGCAAATATTATTAAATAAACTAAAGATGGCTATTTAGAAGAAAATAATGCTTGGGTAAACATTTAAGATCTTAAGTGCTTGTTAAAAAAAAAATACCAGTCTCATTATTTTTGGCCTTGTCCATTGAACTTAAAAATTTTCCCCTTCAAGATATCAAATTACAAAATAATAAGATTATGCAGAATTTGGCCCATAATCAAAGCTATTTATATCTTTAGTCCTTTGTTCCTGCATATTTTAAAAGTAATTTGAAACTACACGTAGTAATGCAGTTTCACTAACAATTCCAATTTGTGATTATCCATTAAACGAGGAAATACCACTCAATGTTTTCTTTCTGCATATTTGGATGATATGAAAAATAAGCCTAAGATATGAATTTTAAAGTAATATTTCTAAAAATAGACTAATTGAGCTAAAACGCAAATTCACACATTAATGCCACATCCCGATGCAAAAAGAACATTTTAAAATTTACACCTGCCTGAAGAAATTTAATGAGCTGCTATTAATATAAAGATTTCATTTCTTAGTGAAAGGAAGCATGTAATGGGGAAAAAAGCCAGATTTCTTTCACGTTGTTTTATGCTGCTTATTGATATACCCAAACGAATCAGCCCTGTAGAGACTGGCATCTCCATGACAAGATGCAAGTTGCTAGCCCTGACTCAATAGAGCAGAGAAGGAGAAGGCCACTAAGAACATTTTTTTTTCACACTCCTCCCTGAAGCCGCTACTGCTGCACAACTCCAGCTATGCTGTGTAATGTTTGAAAGGCAGTGGCAGCAACAACATTCTGGGAACAAGTTCAATTTCAACTTCAACATCTCAGGTCCAGCGAATCCTATAAGCAGACACACATTGTCCGGTCCAAAGTGGACCTGCCCAAAGCTGAGGAGGATATGTGGAGCACACACCTTCCAGTGGAGGATTATCAAGCTATTGCTTGCCTTGTTTATATACCGATTGCTTTTCAAATATAAAACCAGTACCTACTAAAATGCTGTTGGGCAGATTAGAATTCATACACTGAGAAGCCACTGTACACATTGCCACATAAATTCTAATAGAATATTTAAAACAAGAAATTATTTATTTAGGATATACCTGTAATGAATGCCAAATAAATGTATCAGTAGTCTCACAATACTAAATAATATGAATTATTAGAAGAGCTTATAAAATATAAAAATGAACCTCCTAGTGTTATAAAGGAATTCAATATTTTTACAGTTATATTTGAACCATTTTTATCTTTTCTGATAAATTAATGGTGCAAATTTATTGAAGATAAGTGTAATCTGAGTGATACCCAACCTCATAGAAGATAATGCTTTATATTAAATATATATAAATATATTATAAATGTCTATTAACATAGTTCATGAAGATAAAGGTGGAAACATTTGATGTATCATGTTTTATTGAATACGATAGAATTGAAAATCTTTTCCAACACAACATATTCCCTAAAAATGTCAGTCTAAATTATTAAATTAGGTCCAAACAATTATAATCTTATTTTTGAATATTTAAAACAATCTTAAAGGAGAGAGAATAATATGATAAACCCTTATACACCTCTTACCCAGCTTCAAAAGTTATCAACATATGAACAAGCCTGTTTCATATATAACTCTTCCCACACACACAAATTGGATTTTAAATTGTTTCATTCATAAATACTGGAATATGTATTGTAAGAGATAAGGTCTTGACTCTTTGTTTACACTTGACCTCAGTCAACATCATTATCACACCTAAAAAGTCATAGTAGCTTTTTAGTGTCATCTAATATCTAATTAGAGTTCTGATATCTCTAATTGTCTCATAAATGTGTTTTGCTTACTTTGAATCAGTATCTAAATGAGGTCGATACATTGCATTTAGTTGAATTATCTTTTAGGCCTCTTGTGATGGCACTTTCTCTCTTCATTCATTTTTTCCTTACCTCTTACGAGTTTTAAAATGGATATCTTGCCCTGTAGTTGCCCACATTCAGGTTTTAGCTGATTGCATCCCACGATGTTAATATGGGCCTCTATCCCCAGTATTTCCTAAAAACAGGCAGTTAAACCCAGAGGCTTAGATCAGGTTCAGATGCAATTTTTTGGCAACAATGCTTCCTGGGACTGCTGTGTACATCCTATATATTTCATCAGGAAGCCTAAAATGAATGGTTTCTTTTTGTTATTAAAGCTTTATAAGTGGGTTCAGCTGTCATCAGCCTTTCCTGTCAAATACAGAGTTTCCTGTTAGTCTTCCATCTAAAATTTTCAACAGCCATTGGTGATCATTGCCTACATCTTCCAAAATAATTTTTAAATAATCAATATATATTATTTGATATTTGAAAACATCCGTTGTCTTATTAGCTGTGTCATTTAGTTTCGTGAAGCTTCTGTTTCAATGGCCATAACATGGAAATTCTATTATTTTCTTCCTGTGTTTCAGTCAATTTGTGATATGATTTCTTAAGATAACTTTTTTTTCAACTGCACCAAAAAAATTTATTTACATCTCCTTAAATTTTTTAATGCTGCATATTTAGATGTTTATGTTTTAATGTAATGTTTTTAATTAAAACGTTAAAACTTGTATTGAAATTTTGCTTCAACACAGAAAAGGGCATGAATACTAAGTCCACAACTCAATTATAATTTCCACATAAATACATCTGTGTAACTACCATACAGAGAGAAATATAGAACATTTCCAGTATCCCAGGAAGCTACCTAGTAGCCCGTGCCAGGCAGCACCTCCCAAAGGTAAATACTAACCTAATCTCTACCATTATAGGTTAATTTTGCCTGGTTTTGACTTCATATAAATAGAATCATACAATGGGTATTCTTAGTGTCTGGCTTCTTTTTCTCACTGTTATAATGGGAAGTTCATCAATATTGTATGTGAAAAAGTAGCCCATTTTTTCCCACTGATATGCAGTATTAGATTCTATGTATATGCCACAATTTGTCTATTCATAAACTAACTTAATTTTCATTTTAAAAATTAAGTGAACTTACACCGAAACCGATTTGGCTCAGTGGATAGAGCGTCGCCTGTGGACTGAAAGGTCCCAGTTTCGATTCCGGTCAAGGGCATGTACCTTGGTTTTGGACACATCTCCAGTGGGGGGGTGCAGGAGGCAGCTGATCAATGTTTCTCTCTCATTGATGTTTCTAACTCTATCCTTCTCTCTTCCTCTCTGTAAAAAATCAATAAAATATATTTAAAAAAATTAAGTGAACTTTTATTAATACATGTTTCATGTCCTCTTAGACTCTACGTAATTCTTTATTTTGTTTGCCTATTTTTTAGTCTATGCCAAGTTGCTACTGTTTGTGGAATAATGAACTATATTATTTGAAAATAAATTTATGTGGAAGAATTGGTCAAAATTAAATGATATCAGAGATGTCATTATTGTCTTCTAACGCAGCATTTTTCAACCGCTGTTCCGCGGCACACTAGTGTGCCGCGAGATGTTGCCTGGTGTGCCATAGGTGCAGACAAGACAAGAATTTTATAATTTTTCACTATTTTGTTTACTTAATATTTCATAATAAAGTAATTATAAAATACTTTCTTTGTGTTTATTTGATTCCTATTCAAGAGAATTACTTTATATATAGTCAATATAGGCACAGAGTTAAATTTTTTAACATTTTCTAATGGTGGTGTGCCTCGTGATTTTTTTCATGAAACAAGTGTGCCTTTGCCCAGTAAAGGTTGAAAAACACTGTTCTAACGGACTAACATAGTGCTTAGAAAAAATTTACTTACATAGATATAAAGTTCAAGGAGTTTAAGATCTTCACCATGAACTAAATATGCACTCTTTCTTTATTCCATCTCCTTGCCCAACAACATTCTCATCCATAAAATTAGTGTAATGAAATTGTGTTACTGTCAAGAAACAATAATAATAGGTGTTAAATATAAAGATTAAATTACATGGTAAGGCCAAAGAAATTTAATTTACATGACATTAGGACTATGTATTTAAAATATTATCTTGTTTATTTACCAAATCAATACTCATTGAGAACCTACTCTGCCAGTTGCTAAAAGGGAGTACAGGTGATATATAAATAATGCTGAGCACTTAGCTATCCTGTACTAAGATTTTACATTTATCTTTTTATTTAATCTTTACCTATGGAATTGATGCTACTATTTAACCCATTTACATGTGAGGCATAGAGAGATTAAGAAATTTGTTAATACATATAATTTGTTAATATATATAATTATAATAATATAAAAAGAGAGAAGGGGGAGGAGGGAGAGACGAAGGTAAGGAGATAAAGAGAGATTGATGTTGAGGAATTGGGTCACTCAATTGTGGAGGCTGGCAAGTCCAAAGTTTTATGGGTAGGCAGGCAGGCTGGAAATCTAGAGAAAGTTTGATGCGGCAATTTGAGGCTGAAGGCAATCTGATAGAAGAATTCCCTCGGCCCCTGGGCGCACAATTGTTTTTCTGTGCAGTTCTTCATAGTTGTAGCCCCCCCCCCCTACATTTTTTAAAGTAATCTGTTCTCAAAATTTGATGATGTAAATATTAATGTCATCTAAGAAAATACAACCACAGAAACCTCTACAATCATGTTTGATCAAATATCCGGGTATCATGGTTTAGCCAAGTTGACATAAAAGCAATCATCACATAAAAGAATGGTCAACACTTACGGGGTTAAATATAACTTTTGCTAAAAAAAATCTGGGTTCTGGGCTCTTTTAATGATTCCCATTAAATAACCACTGTCTTTCATAGTCACTCTATCTAGTCAAGAGTGTATCCAACCCTCTCAATGCCCTGGAAAATGGCAAGGGTTGGCTTCTTACTCTTTTTATCTCTATAAATTTTCTGCTTTAAGGGATTTTTTAAATATATTTTTATTGATTTCAGAGAGGGAGGAGAGAGAGAAACATCACGGATGAGAGAGAATCATTGATCGACTGCCTCCTGCACACCCCACACTGGGGATCAAGCCCACAACCCAAGTGTGTGCCCTTGACCGGAATTGAACCTGGGACCCTTCAGTCTGCAGGCCAACACCCTATCCACTGAGCCAAACCAGCCAGGCTATGGGATTTTTTAAATTGACTTTATTAAGGAAAATTGAAAGAATGAGAGAGAGAGACCGAAAAACCAGGACTACAGGCTTTATTAGAGAAGGACCCAGCCGGGCTGTCTCACAAGGGGAGAACAGCAACACGTGCAGAGGAGAACAGGCCTTTTGAGGGGCAGATTGGGAAGGGATGGGGCTTAGGGTACTCAGCACACGCTGATTGGTGGTTTCATATAAGGCACATGATTAGGCACTTAGGTACTTAGGAATCCGGGCCTTAGGGTATTTGGCAGGTGCTGATTGGTGGTTCAATGTACAGTCCATATAAGGTCCTGGTTAGGTGCTCAGGAATGTCCAGGCTGCAGGTGCAGGTTACGTCATACTCCATCCACCAGTTTGGGGAAGGGAGGATCTATCAAAAACTGCATTCAGTACACTTTTCTTTAAAATAGGATATTAGGGAGAATCGGCTTTGTTTTCCTTCTTTTCTTATCCCCCTCACCCCCTAGTTGCCTTCTATTTTCTGCATTGCTTCTAAAAGCAGGGAGCAAAGTAAGGAGTAACACCTCTCTGCACTAGAACTTTCCATCCTTTTCTCTCACCACCACTTCTTGTAATGTATTAATAGAAAGCATACCCTTTTCCTCACTTGTCTGCTGTTAGAAATTTGTGTCCAAATTATTTACAATGTTTTTGATTTGTTTTGTTTTTTATGTCAAATATAGTTATTTTTTATTTCTTTACTGATTAAGGTATTACATATGTGTCCTTATCCCCCCATTGCCCCTCCACTACCACACACACACACTCATGCCCTCACCCCCTATTGTCTGTGTCCATTGGTTTGGCTTATATGCATGTTAAGAGAAAGATAAATATCACACGATCTCACTCATTTATGGAATATAATGAACAACATAAACTGATGAACAAAAACAAATCCAGAGACAGAGAAGAATTGATCAGAAGTCAAACCTCAGAGGGAACGTAGGGGAGGGTGGGAGTAAGGGGGAAAAATCCGTACAATGTTTTTAAGCTTTGGGAGGAGAACTGTTTGTGACCCTTCTCTATTCTGCCACCTGTATCTCCAGAACCCAGCTGACTTCATTCAACAGGAAACTCTTCTTTGAAAATATGTTCAAAGAAAAGCTGTCCCAAGTTGCAGAACAGACTCACAATTTAATCTAAAGTAAAAGCCAGGGCAGAATATAATCAAATTTAGAACCAAGGGCCATTTACAAAGTTTACCTAAGCCATAGCACTAATTCTGAAATTATTGTCATTAAAAAATGCCCTTTTTTTCCAATACATATCCTTGATGGCTACATAAAACCATTTCTTTATACCGCATGATGATGCAAGTGCAATTTATAAAGCTAAATGCAATTTGATAAAAATTATTTACCATACAGGACTTAGCAAGCTCCAAAAGAGCCATGTAGTTGCTAGAAAGCCTTTCATTACACTGGAATTCAAAAGAAAATAAAGTTAATTTTAGATAAGGCAGCCATTGCCCTCAGCTCACCTGCTTATGCCTATCACTGCATAGTGCCTTATGTTAACTGTTCCCTGTAATAGCAGGATGGGCCTGATGACCTCTCAAGGTCATCTTAAACCTTTTGATTATACGGATTGTGTGCTGAAAATTACAGGCTAACATATTTATACAAAAGCTGTGTCATTTTCTTTCTACAACTGTCATCTTTAATGTTACCTCGGGTTTTGTGTTTAAGATGTATACCCATGTTTACTTGTTTCTAGAACAGTTGAAAAATTATTACAACTCATTCTCAACTTTCAAGAGCAATTCAAGCAGGTTTCACAAGGTTAAATAAAACTGAATATGAATGTTGCATTTTGTATATGTGGTTATAGCTCTCAATTTCTTTTATTTTTGCTTAGCATAAGCCTGAAAGTCAAAGATATCCATATCATTTTAATTTTTTAAATGTTTTTAATGTTTATATATTTTCATTGTTTAAGAAAATAACACCATAGTTTTCCATGCAAGTCAAGGTTAGTGAAATCTCTAGGTTGCTGGGGGGTGGAAGGGGGGAGCTTAAAATTACTTTAGAAAAAAAGGGGAATAAAAGTGAATGCCCTCAGTAAGGTTTGGTTGAAAATGCATTAGCTATCTTCAGTTCATGGGCTATATACTATTGTCATTAAAAGAATGTATTAGATATATACCAACTGATTTAAGAAATGTTCATGAGGTTTTGTTAAATGAGAAAAACAAGACATAGCATACTATGGATATGATCCTACTGTTTGTAAAACAATGGCAGAACCTTTATAAGAACATGCATACATTTTATAAAATACACAATGATGATCTATGTATTACATGTTACATGTATTTTAGATTATTTTAAGTTTGAAGAAAGCACACAAAAAATACAGCAGGTTATTAACATAGATTTCTTTAGGCAAAGGAAGATGATTTATAGTGGGAGAGATATATGAGGAGGAAGGAGAAATAAGAAAAAATAAAATGTCATTTAAAGTTATAACATGTGATATGATACCATTTGTGTAAAGTGATGCTAAGTGTTTGTATCTATCATAATAAAAGCGTACTATGCTAATTAGACTGGACGCCCTTCCAGACGACCTTCCAGATGAAGCCGGGGCTGCGAGGGAAGCCAGGGTCCTGGGTGCCAGAGGGAAGCCGTGCCGGCAGCTGGGGAAGGATGGCCTACTCTTGCATGAATTTCATGCATTGGGCCTCTGGTCGATATAAAGAGATACCTGAAAGGATAGTCACCAAAATATTAATGTTACCATGTCAAGGAGGTAGGATTAGAATTGATTTCTATTTTTCTTACTTATAATTGTTTTATATTGTTTTGATTTTTTTTTTTTTTTTTCAGTGGGAATGTAGCAGGTAAATGATTGAGAGGGTAAAATAACAGCATTTCCATTGTGGATGAAAAAGAAGAAACATACAGGCGTTTTCCTTAATCACGTGGATTCTTTCTTGGTTCTGATACAGCTCACCTCTCTGGGTTGGGACACTCCAGTGAAGACTTACCCGGACCAGAGAGGAACTAACTGACATGGAAGATTTGATCTCACAGGCTCTCACTGATGTCAGGTGGCAGAAGACCTGCAAGAACTGTTCCAAACTTAACTTCTGGCAAAACCTCACTGCTAACTGGTCCTCCTGAGTGATCAAGTGCAAGAGGGGAAGTCGATTTCAATACACTCAGCCACTGGCTGTGAGGGCTGACTGGATGGACTAGTGTTGGGCACAGGAGTCAGGCTGCCAGGATTTGGATCCTGCTCCCACCACTCAGAGTTTTCCATTTCTTCATATGCATAGTGAGCAGAATAATATAACCTACTATAGAGAGTAGTTGTGAGAATTAAACATCAATGTACAGTTCTTAAAACCATCCCTGCCTCCTCGCAGGTGGTCAGAGTGTTAGCTACTGTGCTTGCCCTCTCACAGAGAATAATAAAAACTTAATTTGAAACATTTCCTTCAATCGTTACAATTGATCTAATTAGTCTTACTTAATTATTCACAGCTTATAATTATTCACAGCTAATAATAATTATTCACATTTGAGGAGAGAAGGGTTTGAAATCACCTTAGATGTTGACATTTTGACACCAAAGCGCAGAAAGTATCATTTATGTTACAAATACTGACTCCTATGATGTCTGGGTGCTGCTACCTCTGGGATCAGGCTATTGGACATACTAAAACGGCCTTTCTTCCTATCTCTAGCAAGTGGATCCCAATCCCAGTCTAGATTTTTAAAAAGCACATGCATTAGTTTACTCTGCGTGAAGCATATTCTCTCCCTATCCCAACGCTCCTGAGATTATAAAGAAGAAATACCAAATGAGAAGAGAACATCCATGCAAAAAAATAACATGTCCTCTATGTTGGCGCAAGAATAGATACCGGTCACTATCCCCTCAGGTCTCTAGAGGTGGCCTTTCCTCAGAGGAATGAGAGAAAAATATGCAAAAAGTCGAGATGCGTTTGAGGGTGCCCCAGCCATTGCTGGCCAGATAAGCTGCAAAGTCAGCTATTTTTGTGGTCTACCACGTTGTGGTCCTTCTTAAGCTGCCCCTCAGCCTGCAAAGGTTTTCTAGACTCAAAGACAGTTCCCTGTCTCAAAATCCAGGTTAGCATGCCTAGCTGATAGCCATTCCCCATCCACAGAAATGTCAAAGAACGTCATACCACTACATTTGAAGTGGAAAGGGTATTTGCCCTATTTTCCACTGGCATCATTATTCACAAACATCGGAACAAAGATCTTCATCAGCTGCTTCCCTGGTTGTCTGAAAGGTAAAATGGAGGATGAGGGCACCTCTGTGGTGGGACATCCAGGGACCCAGCACCTTCTGGCTTCTCTTCTCCCCCCATTCAAGTTACATCTGATTAAGACAATGATCCTCGAACTCTTTTGTTTCAGATTCCCAAACCAAGAGCTTTTAGTTATGATGGTTATATTTATTGATGTTTACTAGATTAGAAATTAAAACAAGACTTTAAAGGTCATTTTAAAATAATAGTAACAAATGCACAATAATTTAGCATAAATATTTTATGAAAGAATATATTTGCCAAACAAAATTGTACTAACAAAAGTACCAATGCTTTACAAAGAGATTTTTGCAAATCTCTTTCATGTCTGGATTTAGATGAATTCTCCTATCAATCTTTTGTGATATCACGTGTATGTAGCCTCCAGAAAATTCCATTGTACTCTCTTGAGAGAAAGAGCGATAATGCAAATAATATCTTACTATTACTCTGAATATAGTTTTGACCTCAGGGAACCTGGGACCATACTTTGAGAACCATCCATTTTAGAAGAAAGTACTGGACATTTGTGTCTTGGCCATTCAATCAGCTCCCTTTGGGATCCACCTTCACCACAAGAAAGAACTTTTTTTTCAGCTCTGCCTCTCCATCCTGCTTGTGATTCTCCAGTGCCGCCTGGGAGGAGGAAGTTAGCTTGGTCCCACTCTGGGCTTGGTTTTAGGAATTCCTTCATTGCTCATTAACACCCCCACACACACACACACACACACACACACACACATACCTATGCTCTCTAATATCTCCTTCAGGAATTAAGCTGGAGTTTGAATCTTCTGCCTCACTCCTTTGCCTTTCTCTCAGTTACTTATGAATGTAGTGGGGATGAGAGCCACTTATAAAGCTCCCCAAACACCAGCAATCCTCGGCACTTTCATACCCCCAGAGGCCTCAGGGTGCTTAGCATTAGCTGAGACCCTGCCTCGGGGTATTTCAGAGAGGAAGCTGAGAATGGGAAGTTCAAACTGTCTGGTGATCCACTAACCAGATGCCTCATAGGAGGCATCTTTGATCATTTTGAGGTTGATTTAGACGCCCACACCACTAAGGAGCAGATTTCTTGAAAACAATGTAAAATGTAGAAGATCCATGTGGTTTCTGCTCTGGCAAATGAGAGGATCAAAGCAAGCTGGGAGAAAAGAGAAAGGATAGTATGCTTGATGCATCTCTCAGGGTTTTCTGTCAAGGTCAAAGACCATCCTTTTCTCCCACTTCTGCAGCTCACACAGAGCAGGGTGCCGGTTTGGTTCCGCTCATCTCCGTCCCTGGTAAAGCAGAAATGGGGGAGGAGACGGGGCCCCATTGGAGCTGCCCTGGCAGAGGCACATGGGCACAGCTGCTTTTTCAGGGCACCTGTCTGTGGTGCCTGAGACCAGCCAAGGTGAGTCATCTTAGGCTGCAGGGAGGAAAGCCACTACACCTGCCTTCCAAGGCCTATCCCATTCCTAGGGACAGGGTTTCTGATTTACTATTCCTTGTGCCTGCATATACCAAATGATCTGGGAAAAGCCTCTTTTCCATTTTTATTGCTTCATTTTTACACAATAGACCATCTCCTCTGCATTCCAGTTATTCACCAAGCACAGCATTCATGAACTGCACCCGCTGCCACTGAAGTTTTAAAACGCTGCTTTACAGTTTTCAGACCCCTTCTGAGAAGAGATATCGCCTTTCATAAGAAATGAAATGCCCCCCACAGACACCACCAGCTCCTATCAGGACACCATAAAACCCTGCGAAGCTTTGCTCTGCCCGGGCCCCACACTGCACCCAACACAGCTTTCGGCACTGGGCTCTTTAAGGGTTTCCACATGTCTGGGAATAAAGGTGAAACTTCAGGATTACTTCCTCAAAATGAAAAGGTAAAAGTCTGCCCTAGTTCATCTTTATTTCAGTTGTCACGGCACTAAAATGTTGCTGAATCGGAGATATTTTACATAGTTTGTCAAAATGATACTCTTCCAATCCAAGCCTTCTCCCTCAGGGAAAAATAGATCTCGACATCGGAATATAGCAGTTCTGATCTGCCTGTGATTTATCCTCACCAAGCCCAGGAATAGAGAATTAAACTTGGTAGTTTATCAGAAGGAAATGCGGCTTGACTCACCAATACATCTCGCCGTGCTTCCAGAAACAGAGCTGCGAGGTACCCTTAATCATAGGGGGTAACTGTCCCGAACAGTATTGGCTTTCATTTCAGACGGAGCACACGACTTCACTTGGCTTTACACGGTCCGACCTGATCTAATGCTTATTCCCAGGTTGTGCTCCTTGCTACATTATCTGATAGTCACACTTCTCAGTTGTAGGACAGGTAACCTTTCACTCTCTTGGTTCCAAAAGGTGGCTTCTTGCCCCACGGGCATAGCTCAGTGGGTAAGCATCCACCCATAAACCAGGAGGTGACGCTTCAATTCCCAGTCAGGGCACATGCCCAGGTTGCGGGCTTGATCCCCAGGAGTGGGTGTGCAGGGGGCAGCTGATTAATGATTCTCTCTCATCATTGATGTTTCAATCTCTTTCTCCCTCTCCCTTCCTCTCTGAAATCAATATATACATACATATATATATATATATATATATATATATATATATATATATATATATATCTCAAAGGTGGCTTCTTCAGGAAGCCTGCCCAGGTGTGCAGGTTCTATATCTCCACAACCCCCACCTGGGGGAGCTCCAGGGACAAGCTGCAACTGTACTTCAATCAGTGCTCTGGGGAAAGGTATGTGTGCATGCGGTGCTGGGCAGCTTAACACGAGAAGAATCTTTACCATCTTCCCACTTCGGCCCTGAAAACCAGTCATGGTCCAAATATAAAAATGCCATGCTACTCTAGTCTGAATGGATTTATTTATTGGACATGTATAGTGGTTACCATTTGCGGGCCTCATTGAAAGCATTTTACCAGTTATTGGCAATTTAATCTTCATGATAACCTAGTGAGGCTAGCATTCCCATAGCAGAGACGCTGCCCACCTGCCCGGTAGCCATGAGGGGCCTTGAACTTGGGTGTGTGGCTCCACAACCTGCGTGCTTTGGGCCACAGCTATTATGGGGTAGTTCACATTTTTCTCTTAGACTGCACACCCTGACCTTTCCTTTTCTAAACTAGAAAGTACACATATGTGACTCTAAATATTTCCCCCCAGAATATCTGCTCCTTCCCTCTTCTGAATATTCTCTTCACCTAAGATAAATACAAATAGCCACAAGCACAAAGGCTTTTCAAGTCACTAAAGCACTTGTGACTGTACCACCTGAGTCTTTGACAAAGTTTCCCACCGGGTAGGAATTATTTAGACTGGTGTCATATTCTGAAGGACATACACTGTGCAAATTTACATTTTCCATTTCAATGTCCTGTGAAAGCACTTGACAGCCCTTCATGTAACGAAACCATTGCTCACCAAAACGGGGGCTGTTACAACCCTCCACATGTTTTTCTAGGCATATTTCAAGGCTCCTTCCCTATTGCTCTGAAGTTCCCAGCTCACCCCGCTGGATCTGAGCCCTGAGCTGGGATCCTGGACAATTGTTTTATCTGGTTTATCTGGTAGACGCCCCAATCCTGGAAAAGATCAATGGCTGTTGAAGGAAACTTGCACACCCTGTTTTAAACTGACACTAGTATCCATATCCGGAAACACAATTCTGTTCCTCACACCAAGCCCTTCGGTGTTGAGAACATGCAAAGTGGCCCACTCAGCCATTCTGCTTCTCCTGAGGGCTCCTGAGAGACATGCTCCAAATACGCCCACCTTCGTGCCACAGGGTGAGTCTGATCTAACAAAGAACTTCCAACTGGATTTTTTAGAAGAACATCTTGATTTAAGTACACCTATCAGGCTTGGGGAGTTGGGGGAGTAAATCGATTACATTCGAGATGAGTTAACATTCAGGTTCGAGTTGGCTCACCATTTATGATTCATCAATAGCCTAGTGTTTCCACAACATATGAGAATTACATGGATTTGGGGATAAGAAGCGTTAACAAGCTCCTGGAAAAAAAATTTGATAAAATTTACACTTTTATAATTGATTCAAACCCTCTATTTAAAAAAAAAAAAAAAAAAAAGAGTAACCAATTTAGCTGTCAAACATAAAATATTCATTTTGTAATTCATATAAGTAATGATCTCCAACACACACACTAGTTTAATTTTCTATGTGAATTTCATCACTTACATTTTCTTCCTCCATGTTCCAGGCAGGATTGTGACAGCTGTCCAAGGTCCCCAATTAAACACCTAAACTTATCCATATTATACCCACCAAGACACTTAAAAATCATCACCTGAAAACAGCCTTCACTAAACAGCTACTCAACACATTCTGACACTCTCCTCCACCAGCCATAAAAACTCACTCACACAGACCACCAGGTTAAGAACCTTCTACTCTAGTAGCTGGGGAAGAAAAGACAAGCTGATCCAAGTTATTTGGGATACCCACCGCTTTATTAAAGAAAATCCCTACATTTTTCAGATGAGCATATTCTCTGAAGAGACTTTTCTCCTTGGCCACCAGTGTATCCATTCCCTGGTGTAGGGCAGCTCTGAGGTAGACATACTCTCTGAAACCTCCCAAGCTGCTCACACAAGCTTCTGGGCACATCTCAGACACATTCAGGAATCTCAGAAATGAGCTTGGCCGGGATTCTGTTTTGGAGTTTATAAGATCTCTTATGTTTAATTTCTTTATGATTTTATCTTTTGATAAACATTTTTCCAGAAGCACTCATTTCTTCTGACTTTTATATTCAATTTTTAAAAATCAAATGAATGCTCTCTGGTAAACTTTAAAGAAATACTAAAATATCACTCTACCCCCCAAACAAAATAATCCTACAATGAGCATGAAGTCTTATTGTCTTTTCCTGTTACTTTCTGTGATCCAAACAAATTCAGTAAGACCTCTTGAAGGGCCCTTGTTGCAGACAAATCTAAAAACAACAACATTAAAAAGCTAGTGATCAAGAGCAGTCAGACAAGGCAGACCACTTGTTGTAATCACAATTAGGATCATTCTTCAAAATCTCATCCCTCCTTTTCTACAAAACAGGAGGAACGTTATTCCAATTTGTCCAGATGAAACTGTCTGCATTTCCTCAAAAAGCAATTTTGACTTGGGGTTCCAGGCAGGTTTTGTTTGGTGGGTTGGCTGGGATTTTTGTTTGTAAAAAACTTTTACATTGTTTTTAAGATCCCCAATTCTGTGCATTGATACTTAGCAGAAATGAGTCAGGGCTCCTCAATATTGTGAAGCAGTTGAAGCAAGATAGGTAAGAAAATATTGGTGGGTGAATGATTATGTCCTTTGGGTGATTGATTAGATTCTGGTGGGTTATTGATCTGGACTATACTTGTTGGATGAATTGTGATAAATGGATTATGCAAACTATGTCTTTGACAGTCCTCTAACTTTAGTTATAAAACCCCCAGTTTTAACCAAAAAGCTCTTTTTTCTGTAACTTCTTTCCTTCTCTCTCTCCTTCTTCCTCTTTCATGCCCTTTAACTAAATGATATCCTGAAAGTACATGGATATTTATGAGCCCTTTCTTAAGACAATTTTGCATTTATTTTAAAAATTTTACATACAAGGGAAGATGTTGATTTATTTAAATTAGTGAAAGAAAATTCTGCAGAGTACCCACTTCAACTATAATTCCAATTACTTTTTTCCTTCTGTCATCACAATCATTTGAAAATTATAGAAGTCTCAGCACCAAAGTTTGCAAACTCAAGAAATGGAGTATTTTCAAAAATATACACTTTATAAATAGAAACAAACATTCCTTTAAGCCACCTCATTTTAAAGGTAATACGGATGGTCCAAATTTATTATTCTGAATTATTATTTTATGATGATAACAAACACATCTTATGCACAATGCTATCCCTGGTAGGTTACTTTCTGATAATAAGAACTTGTTTTATACATAGACGTATTTACAACTGGTTCTGCTGAAACTTCCAATGGACACAAATTCTGTTCTTCCTTGTAGACCTGCACTGTTCAATATGGTGACCACTAGCCAAATGTGCCTATTTCAATTGGACTTGAGTTAAATTAAAATCTCAGTCCCCAATCATACTAGCCACATTCAAGTGCTCAAAAGCCACATGTGGTCAGTGGTTGCCTGATTATCAAACATCTTGATTATTGCAGTAAGTTCTATCAGGTAACACTGCTTCAGCTTAGATTATGAGTTCTTTTATATCAGGGACTATGTTATTCTTCAATAGAGATAAAGCAATTTTATAATAATATAACATTTAGTCCTAACGCATTCAAATCCATCTTGCAGTTACAAACTGCTTCTCATTTTGATGTCTCCCAACTAAGGTAGAAGCTTCTTAAGGACACGGACTACATATCAAAAGCCTTTATTCCTTTTCATTGCCTCCCAGGCTAATACTAAGTACAAGACATTTTCTTTAAAAATAATAATAATAATAATAATAATAACCTATCTACCTTCTTATTCTAGTGCTATGCCCTATGAGTACTTAATACTCAGTAAATGTTTGCTGATTTGCTAGCCGGAGAGAAAAGTCTCTATGTAGGTATGACCCACATGATCCCTGGTCTAGACCCATGGTCAGCAAACTGCAGCTCGAGAACCACAGTCGGCTCTTTGGCCCCTTGAGTGTGGCTCTTTCACAAAATGCCACGGCCTGGTCGAGTCTATTTTGAAGAAGTGGCATTAGAATAAGTTTAAGTTTAAAAAATTTGGCTCTCCAAAAAATTTCAATCATTGTACTGTTCATATTTGGCTCTGTTGACTAATGAGTTTGCCGACCACTGCTCTAGACTACCTGCCCAAATCTACAGTAGCACCCCTTACCGGACGAGCAGTACTGCTTGGTGAAGCGAAGGAGTGAATTTAGGTGCCCTGGTTATGCTGCCTGCAGGCAGATTGCCATTTGCTCTGTCTGGGAGCAAAGCTCCAGGGAAGAAGCTCAGAAACCCCATTCTCACATTCAGAAGACTGAGCTTTTGTTTGTGGATCCCATCTAGCTTACTCTTAATTGTGCAGTCCAGCCCTCCACACACACACACACACCCAAAAACATTCTCAGCTTCATCTCAGGTCTGATACTAACAACCATTTTTTTGGCAAGTATTCTAAAAATATTTATTCATTTCACAAATGGGTATTAAAAACCTCATTTGTACAAAACATTGTGATTGACAGTGGAGACAAAACAGAATAGAGAAGGCAGATAATAGGCAAGTAGCAAACCAATATATCATGTAAACCTGAGAGATGCTACAGTGGAACTGAACAGAGTGGTCTGATAAAGGATTATAGGAATGAGGGGACAGATCTTAGATTTAATGGGCAGGAAAAACATCTTCAGGAGGACACAAAAGCATTGAGACCAGAAAGATGAGAAGACCTAGCCATGCAAATAGCAGGTGAAAGAAACAACAAATGTAAAGGCATTGAGGTGATAAGCAGGGTGGTTAGACAATAGAACCAAGAAGCTCCAGAGAGTTCCATGTGGCTCAAGAGAGCATTGAGGGCAAGTGTCAGGAGGTAAGAAAGGATGTGACAATACTAGGCCATATTATGGCCATAATGTGTGTGGCCTTATCAGCCATGACAATCATTTGGGATTTTATTTTAAGTGCTCTAAAAAGCTCCTGAAGTGTTTAGATATATATATATATATTGGGTAATGATATAGAGACTAGGTGAGGAGCAAAAATATGTAAAAGGGAAGGAATTATATGTTGCAATTAAGTATTTGTTTTCCTTAAGTAAACACTGATTCCTTTATAACCTTCTCCTTTGGATTACAAGAGTGGCATATTTGACTGAGCCTTTGGAACTGCCTCAAAGATCTCTCTGCATTCACTTTTTAAAGAGCAACAACATTAACTGGAAGGCTTCCCTGACCCCTTCAGGCAGAATCTGGTCTTCCCTCCTCTGTGCTCCTGCACAGCTTAACACATTCCTCTATGTAACTGTTATCATTTTGAATTTTAAGTATCTTTACAGACTGTGAGCACAATAAAACCATCTCTATAAATGCACTTCTAGCACAGTACCCAACACACAGTGAGTCCTCAATAATGCTTCCTGGGAGAGGAGAAAAAAAAACAATAATTAGAAGATGTAGGTCTTCTTAAGTAAATGCAGGCCCAGAACCAAGTTTACACAACAATTAGTACTAAAACAAAATTAATTTACTGCCTCTACAATCAGCTCCTCTGACCTGATTACATATTGGAGTCCTGAATTATCAGCTATTCTTAATCAATGAAAAAAAAATGTTTAAGGGTGGTATGTTTGTGATCCTAGTTTTCTTTTCAAATGAGTCAGCATTCCAGTCTGGTTGCACAGTAGCTGTTTGTGGTCTAAGTTGAAAATTCTTGATATTCATTCTGAACCTTAAATACTTTTTAAAAAGTAATTCAGGTGAGCTACTCAAAAGGAAAAGGGATCAGCATCAAATGTAAAGACAACTCACAGTATTTTGGGGCTGATAGTCCAGCTATCACATTTCTGCCTTTGAACATTTAGCTACTAAATGGCCTCCTTTCCTCCCCACCACCCCCATCTCATCTTCTCCTCCCCTGATTAAATATAAGGGATTTCTATGACCTGTTAATACTCCTTGATTAACTTGCACAGATTCTACAGTCTCTAAATCATTTTCATAGAGGCACATTGCATTCTGGGACAGGTTGTTAATTTTGTGTTCCACTGACAGTCTTCTCCTTTCCATTCACATCCTTTATCCCAAGGAGAATTGAGACTAACCATAAAGAGGAAAGTTATTGGGGGAAAGTTTCTAAAAGATTTCAGTGCTGAAAAGTACAAAAGTTTAGGCTAAAAATAAAATATGAGATTACTTATAGGCTCAGCAATTAACACAATACTCAGAATAAAGTTGGCCATCAATTAAAGACTTAGAAATTAATTGTTATATCTTTTATTGATGATATGCTTCTGTGTACCTATCCCATTTCAAAGCAGTTGCCCAACTTACCTCTTTTAACCTTGACAATAATGCCACCTCGATAGGTGGTATCATTCCTGTTGCATAGCTGGAAACTGAAATTTGGAAAGAAATTGTGCAATAACAACCCTAACAGGGCTTTCCGATCCACCATCTGCGGTGGAGTCGCCGCCAAGATGCAGATCTTCGTGAAAACCCTCACGGGGAAGACCATCACTCTCGAGGTTGAACCCTCAGATACGATAGAAAATGTAAAGGCCAAGATCCAGGATAAGGAAGGAATTCCTCCTGATCAGCAGAGATTGATCTTTGCTGGCAAGCAACTGGAAGACGGGCATACTTTGTCTGACTACAACATTCAAAAGGAGTCCACGCTTCATCTTGTGCTGAGACTTCGTGGTGGTGCCAAGAAAAGGAAGAAGAAGTCTTACACCACTCCCAAGAAGAACAAGCATAAGAGAAAGAAGGTTAAGCTGGCTGTCCCGAAATACTACAAAGTGGATGAGAATGGCAAAATCAGTCGCCTTCGCCGAGAGTGCCCTTCCGATGAATGTGGTGCTGGGTTTTCATGGCCAGCCACTTTGACAGACATTATTGTGACAAATGCTGTCTGACCTATTGCTTCAACAAACCAGAAGACAAGTAATTGTATTTGGGTTAATAAAAGACATGAACTGACCAAAAAAAAAACAACCCTAACAGGACCCTGAGGAAGAAATTTAAATTCCAGGCCTTGCTGACCTCATAGTCTGGGCCCCTTTTACTATAATACATCAAAATGAATGAAGGAACCATTGCTTTTTCATTCTGGTTTCCAATGGCAGTTGAGAGCACTGAGACTCAGGGTCTCCTTTAACCCCAGCAGAGTGATCCCAAGGAGCTATTCATTCATGAAATGTCTCCTCTCCACTCCTGGTGAAAGCTACGGTATTGCCAGCACTTTGGGTCAAAGCCTTGTTTCCTAGATGCTTCTTTAGTGAGACTGTTTGCCTGAGATAGGACCAGAAAAAAATAGCTCCATTTTAAATTGAGTGCAACAATCACTAAGTTTCCACAGAGAGGAAGGGCTGGGAAAGCAGGAGTTCAGGAGTTCTGAAAAGGGCTGCTGGCATTCGGGCTGGAGCAAACAGAGGCAGGGACATCCCCAAGAAAGAACAGGGGGTGAGTGAGGAGGCCCTTTGCCCACCTCCACCCAACCCCAAACTTCACCTACTTGGACATTTTGCTCCAGTTCAACAGTACTGATGTTTGCAAGAACAGATTCAAAAATTCTCACAATATCTAACTATGGCATAGGACAACTTTCCTGGTAATCAACAAATTTTCCATGTAAAAGGCAATAAGGCATCAAAAAAATTATACAAGAGAAGAGAATGAATTTTCTTTTTAAATGTGTTGTCTCTAGATAGTTCATATTTTCCAAGTAAAAATCAAATAAAGCCTAATCTGGGCTAATTTCCGTCGGAGTAATACGGTATGTATGTTGCTCATATCAGCAGGATAGAATTTCCCAGAGAAGAAGAAATGTTCACCCTAACTAACAGCAGATATAGTCACAAAACTATTAAATCTCCCTTTGGAATACTATTGTCTTCTAGGGAAACAGATCTTCTATGGCACTAAAACAAGGAGTCCAAGAAAAGAGAGTGCCACAATTAATTCATTCCTTTAACAAATGTTTATTGAACTCTTCTTATGTGATAGGCACTGAGGAAAATAAAAAGATGAATCAGGCCATCGGCTCCAACAGTCTATTTGAGGAGACACATTCATAAACAATTACAAAACAATCCAACAGGGGCTGTAATAAAGGTTTGTACGAGGTCCCATTGGAACATACAGGAGGAAAATTGTGCATTTAGCCTGTCTCAAGGAGAAATTCAGAGAAAGGACATTTAGGCTTCTTCTTCTTCTTCTTCTTCTTCTTCTTCTTCTTCTTCTTCTTCTTCTTCTTCTTTTCTTTTTTATGTTGACATAACTGCAGGTATTTCCCTTTTCCCTGCCCTTTGCCCACCTCCACCCTATCCCACCTCCCCCTCCCTATGCTGCTTCTTAAAGGGAACAACCCATATGCAAATTTCCAGAAGCAAGACAATGGGAGGGCTGTTTGGGGAACAGTCTTCAATTCCATATGCAGAAATGGGGTGTTTTTTTTAATTTATTTAACATTTTTAGTTAATATTTCCTCTTCCAAGCACTTTACATGTATTAATTCATTTACACTAATTGCCTTTCAAAATAACCAAAATTTTACAGATGACAAAACTGAGGTTTAGATAAGGTAAATTATGTGTCCAAGGTCTCATTTGGACAACATTAATATATAAACACAAATAGCCAGACTCTAGCACAGTTTTTTTCATTGAAATATAACTGATACATAATATTGTATAAGTTTAATGTGTGCTACATGTTGATTCGTTATATTTATATACTGAAATTTTTATATTAATCAAGGGAGGAGAAGGAGAGATGGTATGTGGTGGGGAGAGAAGGCCATTTAATAGCTAAATGTTCAAAGGTAAGAAATGTGTAAGGCCCATAATGTTTAGCTGGGACTATCAGCTCCAAAATATTTCAGCGTTAGCTAACATATCTACCATTTCTTTTTTGTAGTGGAAACAATAAGGATTTAGTCTCATAGCAACTCTGAAGTTTATAATACAGTGTGATTATCTATAATCATCATGCTATAGCACAGGTTCTAAGCAATACACAGTACTGCCCCTGAGGATGGAAAGATAAGTTGTGAAGATATATATATATATATATATATATATATATATATATATTCTGCAATAGAGTTTGATAGAGTGTGACCATCAATGGTTTCAACGCAGAGAAATAACACAATCAGATTTGGGTTATGGAGATGTCACTCTAGTGGCAGTATAAAGGATGGACTGGAGAATAAGCAAACTGGAGACAAGAAGACCTGTTAGTTTGTTGCAAAAGCACAGGCAAGAGATGGTGAGAATTTTCATCATGATGGTGAGTCTCCACAGGAAGAAATAGAATGAAAAGGTAGTGGCAGCATTAATAAGAATTGGTGACCTTGGGAACAGAAGGTAGAGTACAGGATGACTGAATTACTGGAAAGATGGTGAGTCCTTTGGTCAATGATTAACTAAGGTAAAAATGTGAAAAAAGAAAGTTTGGGTAAGGATATCAGTAAGTTCACTTTGGGACATATTGAGTTTGAGGTACTCTGAGAATGTATATATAGATCAAGTATTGATGAGAGGTAAAGCTATAGATTTGTTTGTCATTATCATTGCCATAATGGAAACTATGGAAGTGAGATGATAAATTTCATGCAGAGGTGGAAAAAATAAATCAACTAGGACTTAACACTTGGGCATAAGAACTGAGATGAGGACAAAAAGTTCGCAAACATTCTTTTGTGGAGGAAAAAAGGAGGGAGGGAGAAAAATGGAAATAAATAAGAAAATTTTAAGCAAAATAAAGAATCTAACTATCTTAAATTTCCAAAATATAATCTTATTCCTGATAGAGATTTGGCTTGTAATTTTCTCATATTTCCTTTCCCCGCCCCCCCATTAATTTAAATGGTATTTAAAATATGGCTATTTTAATGGCTGAATAGTCACTATATTATTTTCAGTAACCAACAAAGAGATCTTATAGAAGCATATTACCCATTAAAGTCAGTAATTTCATGATAGAATTTTTAATTTTTTTTAATTTTTTTTTTTAGCATTGGTAAATATTTTTCAATTAAGTGACAATTGCACCGCCAAAACCGGTTTGGCTTAGTGGATAGAGCATCGGCCTGAGAATTCAAGGAAGGAAGGGGAAAGGAAGGAAGAAGAAAAGAAGGAAGGAAGGAAATAAGTGCTGTTCATATTGTGAAACTTAATATTAAGGCTCAAGGCCATCAAGGACGCAGGTGAAAGATTTTCACCTAACTTTTCATAAGAGAGAAACTAAAAGTTAAACAAAAATCAGGCTCCAAAGTAATTAGCAATAGTGATCTAGCAACAGTTGTTTAATGTCTTTTCCAATGCTTCATTTTATTTGCACAGGTTGTATAGTTTATACATGTATTATGGATATACACATATTCATATCTGATTACATTCTTAAGGACCACTTTTTTTTTTTTTTAATCTTCATCCAAGGATATGTTATTATTGATTTTGGAGAGAGAAGAAGGGCGAAGGAGAAAGAGAAAGAGAAACATCGATTTGTTGCCTCCTGCACACACCCCGACCAGGGATTGAACCTGAAATCTGAGAATGTGCCCTGAGGCCTCTAGCATTATATATAACATGATATTGATATATGATATATATGACAATCATGTATATCATACATTTCTAATATAACACAGATTATTTTTTAATGATTGAAACAATCTAATGACCTCTCCATTAGCACAGCTAAAATATTAAATCTCTAGCCGAAACTGGTTTGGCACAGTGGGTAGAGCATTGGCCTGCAGACTGAAGGGTCCTAGGTTCGATTCCGGTCAAGGGCATGTACCTTGGTTGCGGTCACATCTCCAGTAGGGGGTGTACAGGAGGCAGCTGGTTGATGTTTCTCTCTCATCGATGTTTCTAACTCTCTATCCCTCTCCCTTCCTCTCTGTAAAAAAAAATCAATAAAATATATTTTTAAAAAAGAAAATATTAAATCTCTAGATAGTTTTAAGTGAATTTGAACTTGATGTTTCTTAGTTCTGCTTCAGAACTGTGGGTTCATGTGCATGTAATTTCCACAGAAGTGGAAATGTGGATGTTGTGGGTCAGTGAGCATTCCTTTCCCGGGTGCTGCTGAGATAAAGCCCCACGATTAACACAGTGCCCTTAATGATGGGTGGGGGACCAAGCATTCCAAGATTGGCTTGGATTCTTGCCAGATGGGAGAGAAAGAGGCCTTTGTATGTGGACATCTGAAGGGCGGGCATAAACATGTTAGTTGATACTTAACACCCAAAACCAGTGCCAAAACCGTTAGCTCCCCTCAATAGCCTCCTCTGGTTTCAACTGTCCACGACAATGGAGCGGCCACCTCCATCCACAGAACTTGCTCTTTAACATCCTCAGAGGAATTCCCCAAATAGCAGCTGTTAGAAGCAAACAGACTCCGATTCACTGGCATATGTGGGCCTTTTAATGTTTTTCTGGAGACAAGTTTCCTTTTTTTTTTTTTTGTACCTACGCAACCATCTATGCATTTTTAATAATTACCTTGTAGATGACATGGTGCAGTTCCTGCAGGCACTCGAAGAAGGAGGCCCGGGCCTCCTTCACATTCAGATGAAATTGTCAGTTTTTGAGCAGCAAGCGGCCCAGCTAATTTAGGTGGTGAATTTTTTATACGTTTCCCCTGGTTTTTCTTCCCTGTTGTCCCCTTTCTTCCTCGGAACATTAAGAGATGCTGTCGCGCCTGCAGCAGCAGCCATGGTGACGGCTGATGTGGTGGAGCCAGCCCAGTTCTGCGGCCGGGAGCAGCCTCTGCAGAGCTCGCTCCCTCGGAACCCGCTCTGGGATCTTCCCTGGGATCACCTTCCACTTGGGCTGGATCTGATCTCTCACCTTCAGGAACTTTCCTGGCCTCAGTTTAGTTCTCGGCAGCGGTCACCTGTGTTGCATGAATTCCACACCGAAGGCGAGCAGCCTCCGCTCTCCAGAAACCACTGGCCGGCCGGTGACCGCACAGGCGGCAGCTCGGGAAACTTGGGCTTCTAAGAGGCCGGTGTAGTCAGATCAGAGAGTGAAATGATGTGCTCACACGCTCTGATTTCCTTCTCCCCTATCCATTCATTTAAACAGCCACTCTGCATAAAGAGGTCAGTGGGTGATATCTTTTTTACGTATAAGACAATCCTATAAAGGGCAGGTGGTTAATATATTTTAGAAAGAACTGAGGGTATTGCTCTGAAATGTCCCTTTCAACAAGCAGCTCAAACAGCACAAGTCTGGCCACCGCGGGACATTTGCTTCGCTGTGGATGTTTATTTGGGAAGGCAGCATCCCTGTAAGCATCAGCAGCTCTAAAGAGATAATTATTCCTCACGAGGAGAAAAGTTAATGGGGAAACTACAATACAACACTCTTAAATGGAAAACTATTTCATACATTTATAAAATTGTCTGAGAATACATGTAATCTTTTTGTTTTTTAATCCTCACTTGAGAATATGTTTTTATTGATTTTTAGAGAGATAGGAAGGGGAGAGAAAGAGAAATGTCAATGTGAGATACAAACATCATCCTGTTGCCTCCCACAAGCGCCCTTACTGGGGATCAAACCTCAACCTAGCTATGTGCCCTGACCCGGAAGCGAATCCACAACTTTTTGGTGTACTGGAGGACACTCCAACCAACTGAGCCACCTGGCCAGAGCCATATGATCATTTTTTTTGTTAAATTCTTTTAATCTTTATTGTTGAGAGTATTACAAATGCCTGCCCTTTTCTCCCTTGTCCCCCATCACCCATTTCTGGCCCCACCTCAGGCCTTCGCCACCCTATTGTCTGTGTTCATGGGTAATGCATATATGCATATAAGTTCTTTGGTTAATCTCTTCCCTCCCCCACTCCCCATCCCTCTGAGGTTCACATAATCATTTTTAAATATAAAAGTGATCATATATAATGTGGCTATTAGTAAAATGTAAAAAAAGTTATTCCTTTGACTTACCTTTAATAATTTTTAATCATCAAACACTTTAATATAATTTACATAGTAATGATATTTATTTTATTTAAGAAACTCCTCTTTATTTGGAGTAGAATTACAGTGATATAGGAAAAAAAAAAATTCTAGTGAAAGTGAAAGTAGACATTACAAAGTTAACAAGCCTTTTGTGTGACCTAATTGCATTAGAATATATTAGTAAGGTTGCATATTATAGGTTTTATGTTTCATTAGAAAGGTCACCACCGATTTGGGCTGAATCGTTAAAGAAAGACCACATTAGCAGAGTGCTCTTCAAGAAGCTACAAGATGAATGTACTTCACTTCATTAGAATTATCTCACTTTAACGCAATATCCTGATTTTATAGTAAGAAGAGACAATAAGAGAGCATGGAAGTCCCAGGTTCCATATTCCTCTTGGAAATGGCCTGGGCAATTGCACCTTAAGATTGTTTTCCCAAAACACAAACATCTATAATAATAAAAATGTAATATGCTAATTAGAACGGATGGCTGAACAGCGGAACAACCGTCCAGATGACCTTCCAGACGAAGCTGAGGCTGTGAGGGCCGAGGCTATGAGGGCTGAGCCCCTTGCACGAATTTCGTGCATCAGGCCTCTAGTAACACATAAAAAGCAGTGCACCTACTTGCTCTGATTACAATAAAAGGTATCAGGTCTGTGACATGCTAAAAAACATAGAAAACCTTATCTTCCAAATTGTGCTTCTTAACATATGAACCACAATGTTAAGAGATCTTACTCTGTTTTAAAACATCACAATTTTTAATCCCAGAGTTATTATTGCCACAAATGCATTACAAGGTTCCTATGTGTAATTCTGAGATGTTTTTATGGATTTAACAAATACATAAGCCTCAATAATTTTCAATAGATACTTCCTATAATTACAACAGAAAAAAAATTTTACTTGCTGTATTTTTTATCACTAACGTCAAAAAGACATAAATATAAATAGTGATTCATCCTGGTAAGAATTTTTGGGAATCCTTAATTCCATAAAAATAAATAAATAATGAACTATCCTGTTAGTTAATCTCCAGATCACATGGATCAATGCTTGCGATTGGCTTTTTTCAGTTACAATGAACAAAAGTATGCAGACTACCTTGTACAATGGGCTTTATTATAAGGATGTTAGAGAGTAAGAAAGCATGAAAAGTTTCCCCAAGCAAAACTGATGAAGAAGCCTCAGTCTGACTTCTTTATTTCTTTCTCTTGCCTTATTGCTCTGGCTAGGACTCCATCACTATGTCGAATAAGATTGGTGAGGGTGGACATCCTTGTCTTGTTCCCGATCTTAGAGGAAAACATTTCAGTTTTTCACCATTGAGTATGATATTAGTGAGGGTTTATCATACATGGCCTTTGTTATGTTGAGGTACTTACCTTCTATTCCTATTATATTACATATTTTAATCATAAATGCATGTTGTATCTTATCAAATATTTTTTTCTGCATCTATTGATAAGATCATGAGATTATTATCCTTTTTTTGTTACCCTATCTAATAAAGAGGGAATATGCAAATTGACCATCACTCCATAATAAGATGGTTGCACCTACAGCAGAGGCCTAGTTTCCATAACGAACCTTAATGAGCAATCAGCAGGGACCTAAGGCTGCGCCCCCCCATCTGGTGGAGCTTGACAGGGGACCTCAGGCTGCACCCCCTGCCAGGCACCAGGCTGGGGGACCTCAGGCTGCATCCCCCACTGGCAGAGCTTGACGGGGGACCTCATTGACGGGAGACCTCAAGGCGCTCCCCCTTCCCCAGCCCAGGCCGGGGGGACCTCAGGCCACATCCCTGCAGCAGCGCTGGGTCTGGGGACCTGAAGCAGCACCCCCCGCCCCCATGCCCAGCGGGGCTTGACAGGGACTTCAAGGCATTGTCCCCACCCCCCACCACCAACCCCCCCGTCTGGCACCGGACCAGGTGACCTGAGGCTACACCCTCCACCCGGGGGCTTAATGGGGGTGGGCAGGCCAGGTCTGGATCTAGTCCAATGAGGGTGGGGCTGGGCGGGGCACATATGAATGGGTGGGGACTTGACTCCAGTTCCCATGTCTCAGCCCAGACTCTGACAGGAGGAAGATTTTCATAAACATTTTACTAATTTTCTTTCATTTTTGACACTTCTATTATAGAGAAAGGACAAACAGCAATATTAAAATATTTCTTCTAGTTAATTAGCTTTTAATATGCACAAATTTTGTGTACTGGGTCACTAGTTGTGATATATTATGTTGATTGATTTGCATATGCTGAACCATCCTTGTGCCCTTAGAATGAACCTCACTTGATCATGATGTATTATTTTTTGGATGCACTGTTGTACTCTATATGCTAGTATTTTGTTTAGGATTCTTATGTCTGTATTCATCAGAGGTCCGTAGTTTTCTTTTTTTGTGTGTTATCTTAGCCAGGTTTTGATACCAGGGTTATATTAGCCTCATAGAATCTGTTAGGAACAGGTAGCCAAACAGATGATATCTGCAAACAATAGCTCTGACAAAGGTTTAATTTCAAAAATAGTTAGGGGTGACCAGGCCTGTAGGGGAGGGCAGTTAGGGGCAAATAGGCTGGCAGGGGAGCAGTTAGGCATCCATCAGGCTGGCAGGCAGAAGCGGTTAAGGACAATCAGAAAGGCAGACAGGCAAGCAGTTGGGAGCCAACAGTCCTGGATTGTGAGAGAGATGTCCCACTGCCAGTGATCAGGCCTAAACGGGCAATCGGACATCCCTCGAGGGGTCCCAGATTGGAGAGGGTGCAGGCTGGGCTGAGGGACACTGCCCCAGGCCTCTAATATGAAATAAAATCCCAAATTAAAGCTGACCATATAGTGGCGATAAAAATAGAAATATATTAATTATCCACAGTTTGCCAATAAAAGGGGAGGAGAATAAGCAACATGATTAGTGACTTTCTTGTTTCTTTGTTGTTGTTGTTGTTTTAAAAAAAAAAAGAAAGTGTAAAGTGCTTTCACTGTTGATTCTATAACTCAGTAAAATAGAATGAATAAGTCATTCCTTTTTAATGGGAGATACAGTGATAAATGGCTATTACAGAATCTGCTTCTCTGATGTTTGTGCATTAGTTCATATGCTCTTCTATTTAACCCTAAACTATCATCAACCTCCATAAAAATGGACCTTACATAACTACTAGACAGCATCCAAAAATACTTCTGTCCTGAGAAAATGGGAAAGGCCCCAGTCAAATATGCAGGTCTAACGCCAAAAACTTTCTCAGATTGACCCAAACCATCATTTTTATGTTATTTTTCCATATGTGCTCTCTTTGTATTTTACACAGACACACACCCTGTATTCTTCCACAAGACAAGGTAAGATAATTTACTACATCCTCAGATCTAGGTAACATGCTGCCCCACAAAAAATCAAACAGGAATAGTAAAATTACACAGAGACATATTTTCAAGGAGGAAAAATTTTCAAAGTGATAAAATTGAGACTCATAACTAGCATATCTCTCTCTAATGAAGATGAAAATCGTGTTAAACACCAAATACACTTGTCTAATTACATCAGGAAATACAATTCTGTGTTTGCTAATGAAATGTGATGCTACTGTATTCACTGAAAGCCAAAACGAAGTGAAGATATAACATGCTAATTCCAAAAAGGCAATTGGTAAAATGGTTGTTTGCTTTGAACTGTTATAAAAATTAATAAAATTATGTAAATACAAGCACAGTGTCTGAAAGTGTGACACTCTAATTTTAGAAAAGCCACAGAACATAATGACTTAAGAAACTTCAAACCATTTTTAACCTTATTCTCTTCACAGGGAGAAGACTAATGAGAATATGTTTATCTAAAAGGCTAATATTTGTTTTAATATATTTACTTCATTGCTCTAAGTATGGAAGCCACTTCATATCCTTTTGGCAATAAGGGTAAAAATCCTAAACAAATAAATATGTAAGCAAGAATTTTCTGCCCACAAGCATTTTGCAATCTAGCTAAGTCGTCATTGATGCATTCACAAATGCCTTAATGGCCTTACTACATAGAATCGTATTATAATGCAGGAGCCAGTGAACACACAGAGCCCCCTTATTGTATGCTTTCCAAGTTACAAGAAAAAAGACGCACCACACATCACTATGTACACAGAGAACATGATTTGACCTCCATGGTCACATCCATGGTATAGTCAGATGTCTTGTAATAGGTTATTATCATGGCTGGCACTTAGTGATTCTCCACAGTGGGCTTTATTCTGCACTAATTTTTCATCCTGAAATCTCTTCATAATGTACATGTTGACTCAAGAAATGCAGTGTCTTTAAAATTAACCTTAGGAATCTATGTTCTATTAAATTTTCTAATAATTTAAACATGAAACATCATTAAAATTCATATAGCCTACTCCTACATTTTACTTCTTTAAAATTAATATTTTCATTGGCTCCGGCAGAGATCAGTGAAATGTAGCTTTCTAACTTTCATCACTTAACAATATCTTGGTCAAGAAGTGAATATGGCTCTAAACCAAATAAGCAATTTAAAAACTCTTCAAATGTTGTGTCTCTGAATCGTCTGAATAAATACCATATTCTTTACTAACAGTCTTCAATGGTAAATGTGCTTATTTGCAATACACTTACTCAAGGAGTTATAAAGGGACCAGAGATAATGTAAAAGGTCCCTACTTACTTTAGTATGCAGGGGGAAAAAATACTACTTAAAGTCTGAAATATATGATGGAAAGTATATCTTCCATTTGGTCTGATTACTTTTTGTAATCTACTGGGAGACAATATAAGAGCACATATCTTCTGTATCTCTATAGGGGAAGTCTCCCCGAAGGTAGGTGTAAGAATTACACCAGCTGCAGAGGATGTGAATTTGCTCTGGTAAAACTGCTACAAATATATGTATATATGAAAATTGAAAATATTTTTATTTTCAGTCACTTTCAGAATGTGATTATGTCAACAGCAAAGGATTTACTTAAACCTTAAAAATATATCATTTATTGTACTTTTAACATGGATCTTTAAAAAGAAACACTTCAAGTATCAAATACACTGTAACAAAATCGGAGTAGTATTTAAAGCACCCAGATTAGACACCTAAATGATAAATATTGCATGGTACCCCACATCTGTTCTTTGTAGTGTTTTCCAGTAAAGCAGCATAGTGCAACATTTCAGCAAAGCAATTCAAACATGAGAATCGCTACAGAGCAAAAGCTCTTGTCACTGTTTGTGATTGTCTAATGGTATATGGTTCAATCATAAAGGGCAGCTGACAGGCTGGTATAAGAAATGAATTTTCTTCTTCCTCCTGACACATCAGAGAAGGGACCCCTGCTGTAATGCAGAAAATCTTTTATGCAAAAAGAATACACTATCTTTCAGTACATGATTACTATTCAGAAGCTTTTTGGGTGCAATTTTTTAAATATTGATACAAAATTGCACAAAGAGCAAACTAGGTCCAGGATTATGCTTTGTCTCCCCCACTTAGTCGTCTTGTGACCTCAGGCATAATACTTTGTTCTCGCTGCCTTCATTTCTCCATCTTTGAAATGGGAATACTAATAATAAAATATGATTCCTGTCCTAGAATAAAATGGTATGAATAAAATGAATGGATATTTATTAAGAATTGCAGCTTAGCCCTAACCAGTTTGGCTCAGTGGATAGAGCATTGGCCTGCGGATTCAAGGGTCCCAGGTTTGATTCTGGTCAAGGGCATGTACCTTTGTTGCGGGCATGTGCCCCATTGTAAGTGTACAGGAGACAGCTGATTGATGTCTCTCTCTCGTCGATGTTTCTGACTCTCTATCCTCTCCCTTTCTCTCTGTAAAAAATTAATAAAATACATTTTTTTAAAAAAAAGAATTGAAGCTTATATAGAAAGTGAACTGTTGGGGAGACAATGTAATCTTATCAAACACTTAAAAAAAAAACAATCATACTAAAAACCTTAATCAAGGTGAAGGAACTAAAACCTACAAATTGAAATTCTATATAATAAAACCCTAATATGCTAAGTGTCTGACCATTTGTTCAACCATTTGACCAGTTGCTATAATGCGACTGACCACCAGGGAGCATATGCTCCAACCAGTAGGTTAGCTTGCTGCTGGGGTCTGGCCAATCAGGACTGGGTCAGAGGGCTGGACCTACCCTGGAACCCTCCCATGCATGGTCCCTCCCCAGCCAGCTGGCCCACATCAGCCCCAATCACGGACTGGCTGAGATGGCCATGATAGGCCCCGATCCGTGCACTGGGGCCTCTGGTAGTCAATAACATTGCAATAACTATGTATGGTGCCAGGTAGATACTGGAAGTATTGGGAGCATCACTTTGTAAAGTATAGCATTGTCTAACCACTGTGTTATATACCTGAAACTAATACAAAATTATATTGAGTATAAAGTATAATCTATAATAATAAAAACATAACATGCTAATTAGAACAGACATCCTTCTGGACAATCTTACGGACGAAGCCAGGGCTGCAAGGGAAGTCCGGGTACCCCGTGCCAGAGGGGAGCCATTGCCGGCAGCCGGGGGAAGGAAGGCCTCCTCTCGCACTTATTGATATTTCATGCATCAGGCCTCTAATTTAAACATAAAAGCCCTAATCAAAAATAAGTCAAATGTATTGCGTAAAATGTAACATCTTACATTTTTTAAATGTTTAGATAAATCACCAAAAAAGTGACCATTTTCACTCTCTTGCACAGAGTAATAAAACAGCAATTTTGTTGGATAGGTCTGGGATGAAAACTTATATTAGTTGTCTGTGGACTATGTGTAAAGCACTGGGGTAAATACCTTTATTTTCTCGTTTGACCTTCACAACTTCTCTATGAAACGAGGGCTTTTATGATTTCCATTTTACAAATTAGCAAACTAAAGCCCAGATAATTTTTTTTTTCTGCCTGTCAGTTAACATATTCAGGGACAGAAGGATATTTTGAACATTTTAAATCTCTAGAGTCAAGCCAGAGTCAACCCCAGCTTACACTCTTAACTACCCTGCTATACTGTATTTATTTATTAGATGAGATAACCAATATGAAAAAAAGGTGAGAGACCAAAAAAAAAAAAATTACAAAACAGAGATATTTGAGCTGGAGAAAAGGTACGAGGTTGGTACTCACATGGGGACAGGAGACTTCAGTCCTCTCAACAAAGCCCCATAGAACGGCTACTCCAGTAGGAGACGCAGGTAAGTGCAGGGCAGGTGAGGAGGGCTCAGCAAAGGAGGCAGGGAGAGCCGGGGGCCTGAGCTCAAATTGTGTGAGATTGAAGGAAGAGTGAGGAAAAGGGATGGGCAGGTGGGCTTCCCCTGGGAGAGTCGAGGACGATTATACCAATAATAGAAGCGAGGCAGAGGTTGGGAGGCAGGCTGGAGGCGTGCTAGCCACCTGGGAAAGGGACCTCTGAAGGGAGAGGTACTAATGAGTGTGATTTATGTGAGTTCATGTTCATAAGGCTGTATAAATGCAAGTTGTTATTGCTTGAGGAGTCTTACATTCGCCGGAAGGGAAGTGTTGCATAAGAGACACGTAGGAATAAGGTATTTTGTGCAAATTAACTGGCTGCTACTCTGTGGCTAAGAACATCCTACCTCTAGCTGAGTATCCCATTATCTAGTCTGAGATGGCCAGGGAATTATAGCGCTACTTTCAAAGGAGGGGAGACAGATCAGGCACACCCTGTCAGAGTCTGAGGTGTTGCTGAAGATTTTAAGAAATATAAGGGCACCTCCTCTTCTCAGGAGGAGTGGGGTACCCAGCCGAAATACTTGAAGGGAGATATAGAGGGAGCTTTGAAGGTTAAGCACCGCAGGTTGGGACAGAAAGGAAAAGTAGGGGGGGGGGGGGGGTGGCCTGATGTACTCACCTGTGAGGAGCTGAAAAGGGAAATGGTGGAAAGGTTGGAAGGCCGAGGTGCCCTTGGTGAATTGCAATAAGGATTTGGGTTATCCATGTGGGAAGTGCGCCATCATATAGAATCTCTGGGGGGGGGGGGGGGGGAACGGGGCGGGGGGGGGGGGGGGGGAAATCAAAGGACTTTGCCACAAGGCATATTCCTGAAATAATCTGCCCAGAAAGGCACTGATGATATTTCAATTCAGCTTTACTATTCTTGTATTTATAGTCTTATCTCTCGGTGTCAGTGTTCAGAAGTAAATAAAGATAGCTTTTAAATTAGTGATCAAACATACCAATAACGGCCAGTAGATTGTTAGCTATTTGTGGGCACAAGGCTTTCTCATAAATACCTAATTGATTTATTACACCTGACATTGTCTAGTAGTTTAATTCAGAGAAATCAGGCAGAGATTGTAGGGAAGCCCTGGGACCAGTCTGTGAAACACTAATACCGTACATTAGACCCTTAAATCTGATTTGCCATGTAGAGCCACATCATAACCAAAGTAAACTGAGTGGTTCCAAGAATGATTTAACTCAATTAAATTAATCTACTGTGTTGAAAAGTGGTAGAATTGTGACTCATTCCCAAGTAACTTCACTAAAACGGGGATGATGTCCCTGAGGAAGAATCTATTATTGAGTTAAGTGATTAGTCTGTTGTTTCGTGTTATTTTAAAAATATTCAGGGGCGGGAGGGGGGGGGCGGAATGATTTGAATATTTAAAAAAAAAAAAAAAAAAAGTCTCTTAAAAGCTATTGCAAAGGATTAGGAAGACCAAGGTTATAAAATGTAAATTAAACCCCAAAGTAAAGAGATTATAATATAAAAGAAACTAAGGACAAATTCAGGTTTCATGAGACCTTTAGCTTATACAAATTGAGAGCCTTTTTAAGAAAAAGACTTTTAAATTATGAATAAAAGATATATACAAAAGAGAACAGTTTCAAATGATGCTAGTAAGGAACCAGACAAATAAGGGGTCTTGAAGGTCAAGCATTATGTGGTTCCCAGTACATCTACCTCCTGGGAGGAGTCGGAATTTCCTTCATCCTCTGAGTCACACAACACAGGCCCCTGAGAGCCTTTCACTGGGATAAGTTAAATTAGAGACAGCAATAAAGAGAGGTTAGTTGGTCTTAACACTATTGTATCAAAATGATTCCTAAAAGCAGCCAAGAACCAGGAATACTGTGATTAGGCAGGACTTAGAGATAAACGTGCGTAATTCTGTAATATAAAACAGAATTTAAATGAGCACCATTTATTAGAAAGCAATATGGCAAGACCTTGTAAAGTTAAACATATATATATATATATATATATATATATATATATATATATATATAGAGAGAGAGAGAGAGAGAGAGAGAGAGAGAGAGAGAGAGAGAGAGAGAGAATTTTTGGACTAGAACACATGGAGTTCCCTGGAATGGAACCCAGATTCTTTGTTCCCTGAAAGTGAAGAATGAATCCACAGATAGAAGGTGGTATAGCAAAGGTGGGAATTTATTAAAGAACAAGTACAGACTCCCACATGGGAAGGGGGAAAGGGTCCCCTGAGTTTCTTTTCCCAAAACGTATAAGGCTGCAGATCCTGGTGCCTTGCTATCCCCTGTGATTGGTCATTATTCCCTTAGTCTGGTAACTATAGTAACTCCTGGGCTCAAAGGTCAAACCTCAGGTGGGACATGTGAGGTTCTCCCTGCCCTTCCTTATTCTTTTTCTATTCCCTTTGCGCTTTCTTCTGGATGAAGGACTTCCTTCTCTTTATTTTGTAAATATAGACCTTTTGCTGTTCCCAGCTCCCTCATTTTATGGGAATGTACCTGTTGCAGCTTTTCAGCTTCCCTATTCTATGGAAATATACCTTCTGCTGCTCTGTGGCCCTGTGCTTCTTCCATGGTCCTTTAATTTCTATTGACTGATACATATGTCTGTTTCCGCTTCAAATAGTCAAGAGTGTTCTGTGAGGATAAAATACATTTCTGGTTCTCTTTTGTGTCTTTAGGACCTGAGGACAAACTGTAGCCCAAAATAAATACTCTGCAAGTATTGAATAAGTGGGTTAATGATTGATCAAATAGTAGAGTATGAGGAGTACAGTCAAAGTAAGGACAGTAAAGATGGGAGGGAAATTATGATATAAAATTCATGGAAGTCAATTTTCATTACAAGTCCAAATAATAGAGTAGGAGATTGGATATGCCCTGGTTTTAGTCCAAAGCAATGCTACCTTTCTTATACTATTTCCAAATAACACCGCAATGAAAATCTCTGTGTAACAAAATACTTATTTCCCAAACTAGAGCAGTGCCCAACTAAATCGTATAATGCAGCCAAATTTCAGTAAAAGTGAAAAATATTTGACTAGTGTCCTGGAATATGTTAGAGTAATATCTGAACTACAAAAGTGGGGAAAAGGAAAAAGAGAGAGAGAGAGAGAGAGAGAGAGAGAGAGAGAGAGAGAGAGAGAGAGAGAAAGAAAGAACCAATAGAAAAACCAGTAAAATTTGTTACAAATCTTGCCCCAATGCAAAAAAAAAATACAAACTATTAAAGTGTTCAAAATAATTTTTACAATTCATAAAAGCACTAGTATTGTAATTAATCCATAGTTGATTATCAGAAATTAGTTGGGAAGGCTTATTCACCCCCCATCTTTGAATTCCTCTAACAGAAGGGCTCCCTCGAATTTCCATCAGAGGACTCATGGTTTATTGCTCTCACTGTGTTTTGCCCCACAGGCTGAATGTGTCTACCTATGGACTGACTGGTAGTGAATCTGCACATTCCACACCTTTATATGCATCACTCCTATTCTTGTCTCTGTCCATTCCCTGAACTAATATGGTAGGTAAAAAGTAAAAACATCTCTACCAAGTGTCATAAAGCTTAAGAAAACCACAGAAAAATGAAACACATATCAACATAGATGTACAAGTTTGCATATATCTAATATAGTTCCATAAATGGAAGTCGGTGTCATTGTTCTTGCTGCTATGGCTGCTACTGTCAAGTCTAGGTCATTGGTAAGTGATTGCAGTGGTGTTATGAAAGAAACCATTTCATGGATTATGAAAGATATACAACATATGGCCCCTGCCCTCAATGAGCTCAAAGGATGATATAACAACCACCTCAAACAGGGAGATGCGATTTCAGCAAATAGCAAGACAGTGCAAATATAACTCTCAGCCATTTCAAACACGGCACCTTGTACAGAATACTAGCCAAATGCATAGCAAATTCAAACTGCAAATATCAACCAGAGGAAGGAAAGTATTGAAGAGACCACCTTGCTCATTTAAACAAGACTCAAATCTTGAAAGGATTTACCTAGAAAGGAGGTGGTCCCCTCCTACCATGTTTGACTTTTTCCTCAGCTTCACTGATCCCAGCACTCTGATTTTATAAGTGTCCTGAGTAGAGAGTAGAGTACTGGAGTGTGTGTGTGTGTGTGTGTGTGTGTGTGTGTGTGTGTGTGTTCCTTTCCTTTAGCCCCATAGTCAGGTTCATCAAAGTGTTGGCTCCCTATTTTCTTGCTCCAAGTCCCTCTCCATGTGAAGGTTGCCATCTTTATACTCATCACATAGAAACTATGGAAGCTTGAGGCCTTATGCTAAAGCCTTAGGGTGATTCTCAAGAGTTCACATGCCAGACATTCCAAGAGGTATATCCTCTTCCCCCATCACTGAAAAGTGACAATACCTAACAGGTGAAACTCCACACACACCCCCGAGCCTAATTAAGTCATTAATTATTTGACTGGCATTAGTTTTCCATAATGGTTTCAGGTTTGATACAGTGTTAATATGATGCCTCTCATAAAGGTTTTTCTTTAACTAGACAGTTATAATGTTTCCAAATTTTTTAAATTTATTTTCAATAAAATAAAAAGTAATCTATAGTCAGATTAAAAGTAGGAATGGAACAGTGGTTCTCATTGTTGACATGAGAGGATATTACATAATCACATTTCTTAATGAATACATATCCAATACTTTAAACACTTATGGGGGGAGGGGGACCCAGCTATTAAATGTCTTTTAAATACAGCTCTGTTTTCCCAAGAAATGAGAGCTTTTGTAACAGAGCTTTACATGGGGCACAAAGCATGTAATTCTGAATTAGAAATGCAAAACTAAGTTTATTAAATAACCTTGGCAGTAAATAACGTTTCTAAGCAGATTCATCCAACACCTCTGTTGCAGGAAAAGGACATCAACTCCATCTCACTTGGTCTATCAATCAGCTTTGAAATGCAAATTTTGAGAGATAACAGAGAGATCACATCACCTGTGAAAAATATCTGATCAATGCTATGAAATTTTCAATAAAGGTAGGACTTTTCAATCTATAAAGATTCTTAAAGAATCTCTCTTCAATTCATATATATATATATATATATATATATATATATATACACTCATATATTAAATTCAAGAATAGCAGAATTGCTAGGAATAATGAAGAATACAATTTAATAGTATTAATAATCATTGTATTTCAAAATTATGTTGGAGAATTTCAGGGTCTTTCCCTAAGATGCTTCTTCCACAGCAAATGTGGAAGGGGGAATGAAGGATGTTCATTGATATGAAATTAAGCTAAAAGATACTTTGGCCTCAATTATCTAGATATTTTGAGCAAATGCCAGATGGTTTCCTCATTTTTCACTTCCTTTGCAAGAAACAAGCAGCCTATGTCTTCTTTACAGGAAAAACTTTGCTCCCATTATATCACTGACAAATTTCAAAGTATAAAATGACTTAGAGATGAGTCATCATCTCTAAGAGACCAGAGGCTTGAATAGTTTCCCCTTGAAGACAGCACTTCTTGGGGGATTCATAAGAATCCTGGCACTTTCATCCAGCGATAGCAGTGTGTGGTCCTTCCCAAGTGGAACTTCAGTGTCTGCAAGCTTAACCCTATTCCCCTCCTCTGGGCCCCTTGGTACTCTATCTTCCCCCTTGTCATCCAGCATAAGACTCTGCTCCTCCCTTCCACCGCCCTTGATAAGTCCAGGCTCCCTGGTCAGGCTGGTCCTGGTTCCTCTGGCTACTCAGCCACAGCCCACTCCCATAGCACAGTTTCTTTCTGATGACAGAAAGATAAAGAAAAGGGTATTTGAGACACATGCTCTATCTAGGCTGAAATTTGAAAAACTTAGTGAGTGCATATTAACTTTGTTTATAAAGCACAAAACATTGACTATACAGTAATTGTAGTATTTGCTTATTTGACTGAACTAAAGGTCAATGGCTTTTTTTTTTTTTAAGTGTCAAATGATTCTAGTAGACACTTAACCTTTGGGGATAAAAATACTAAAAACATTTTTAAGTGGAAATTGGAATTTCAAGCCGATAGTCTCCAACCCTTAAAACATCAATAACAAATAATTCCATACATGAATCCAATGCATTCTATCGTTGAGTGGTGTATTCTACCCTGTTTCCCCGAAAATAAGACAGTGTCTTATATTAATTTTTGCTCCCAAAGATGCGCTAGGTCTTATTTTCAGGGGATGTCTTATTTTTCCATGAAGAAGAATACGGTACACATTTATTGTTAAATGAAAATAAAGGAAATTTATTACTTGTATATGGTAGTACGGTAGTTGTCAACACAAACCAGACAAACTGTGAATCCTACAGTATCAAGAATTTACTCATTTATTCAATGACAATCATGTCATCATCTTCTGGAACATCATCCTAACAATCCAATTCCTGAATTTCCTGGTGAATTTCTTGTGACTCCTTTTCTTTCAGAATCAATGGACCAAATCTCTCATGTTTCGTCAAGGGGGGCCTTATTTTTGGGGGATGCCTTATATTTCACTCAGAAGGAAACCTGTAAGTAGGTCTTATTTTAGGAGGATGTCTTATTTTCGGGGAAACATGGTATACTCCTTGATGGAGGGGGTCAGCAGGATGCCATGCTGGTAAACAAACATAGCAGCAACTTATATGGCTATGGATGTCTGGTAACACCTTCTCTGAAAAGAATTTAAAGCTAAAATGACCTCTGCTGTGCTCCTGTTGTAACCAAACACTTCTTCATCTGACTTCTGAGAACAATCCTGGCCCTGCCTGTACTTGTATGACCCTCCATATGAAGGTGCAGAGCCCTCACTTAGAACACAAAGTAGACTCCTTAACTTTAATAAATGTGTTGATATCTCCACCTGGGTCTCAAAGAGATGAGCTCTGTCCTTAATCCAGAGTGGAGCACAGCTGACACACACCGAGTTGGACAGAATCACCTTGTTGTGTTTGACATTAACTTCCAATCAAAAACCCAATAGACAGAAAACAAATTTAAGATTATTCATCTGCCTGCTCCTTCGGAAGCCTAAGGTCTAGACATACATCACTTTAAACATCAAAATGTTGGCTACCTAGGCAACTTCCCTTCATGACATTTAAGAATAATTCATATTGATCACACCTCTATATGTGTGATGACATAGTTGTTAAGAATGTTTGGCCATTCTGTTACACATGTTACATATAATTTCAAGGGTTAGTTTTAGGAACATATTGTATAGTCCAGTGGTCAGCAAACTCATTAGTCAACAGACCCAAATATCAACAGTACAACAATTAAAATTTCTTTTGAGAGCCAAATTTTTTAAACTTAAACCTCTTCTAATGCCACTTCTTCAAAATAGACTCGCCCAGGCCATGGTATTTTGTGGGAGAGCCACACTCAAGAGGCCATAGAGCTGCATGTGGCTTGTGAGCCGCAGTTTGCCGACCAGAGGTATAGTCCTTTTGTAAGTGGACTTGATTTCCTTTTAGTAAGACTGAAAATACATCCCCATCTTCACTCCAAGCCTTGGGCCTTCTCAGCAACACATTCACATACATAGGTGTCCAGCTTCTCCCATTTTTGGTACATGCCCCCTCTTCTGTATTATTGATCCCTCAACTGTTCTATCATTCTCTCCACATACAAACATGCTGCAATAGTCTCCATATGAAATAAAACCTATACTTGACCCACATGTCCTATGAAGTATGACCAGTTCTCTGCTTCTCTTTACCAGCAAATCTCCTTAAAATAGTTGAAGTTCACTGTCTCCAATTCTTCTCTCTATTCCCTCCTGAACAACCCCTAGTTATATTTTACCCTCCCAACACCACCGAGTCAGCTTTGGTCAGAGTGAGCACAGCTGCACTCCTGAACCCAATCAGTCCTCTGTCTTTATTTTGAGAGTAGAGTAGGTGAGAGAGGCATTCACACTACAGGTGCAGAATTTAAGGGAGTGCCAAATCATCAGAATTTGAGATAAATTATGTTTTAATGTAATATTTTTATATGAAAATAAATACAAAAAATTCAAGATGAATAAAATATTAAAATTTGAAATAAACACAAGGTCTGTCCAGGTAAGGAAAGCAAGGTAAGTGATGCCAGTGTAAGGTCAGATTCTGTTTTTATTTAAATTGTGATGTTTTGCTTATCATGGATTTTTAAAATAAGTTTTATTTTTTTAATATTACATTAAGACCCCTAACCAATTTGGGGGCGTGCAGGAGGCGGCTGATGCACGTTTCTCTCCCATAGATGTTTCTAACTCTTTATCCCCCTCCCTTCTTCTCTATAAAAAAAAAAAAAAATCAATAAAATATATTTTTAAAGCATTAAGATATTAATTAGCTTGATTACTGCATTTCTTGGTACCTTCTCTAAATGTTGCACCCAAGGCAGTGCCAGGCTCTCCTCATCCTACTGCAGCCTGGCTGTCATACCCTTTTTCCTGAAACACTTTGAAATTTGGCTTTGAGGGCAGCATCTCTCCTTTCTCCTCCAATCTCAATGGTTTCTCTTTTTCAATATCCTTTGCTGTTCTGTTCTCATCTCTTCCAACCTCTAGATATCGAGCCCTCAAGTCTAAGACTTCTTTCCCATCTACACTGACTCCCTAATGTTCTCATCCAAGCCCATGGTTATAAATAGCACAGATGCCCTGACAACTCAAAAATTTTATCTCCACCCCAAACCTGAATCCCTACTTGGCATATCCATTTCAAAATGAATATTACCACACTCCTCATTTTAACCCTTAAGCCATCTTTCCCTACAGTTTTCTGCATAATGGTTAAAGGGTAGTAATGTCCTTCCAGTATCTCAGGAATTGTTCTTATCTACTCTCTAGCTCTCACTTTACATGTAGGTCATCAGCAATTCTTGTTGGCTCTATCTTCAAAGTCTATGCAGAATCCAACCACTGATCACCACCTCTACCACCATCCTAGTCCAAGCTACCATCTCTTCTTGCTCAGACTATTACAACTATCTAACACTGGTTTATTTGCTTTTTTCCTTTGCTTCCCTATAGTTTATTTTTAACAAAGAAGCCAGAGTGATTATTTATGGAAATCTGGTTATGTCCAGTGTTTAAAACCTTCCAATGGCTCTGTTTCATCCAAAATGAAACCCAATGTCCTTTGAATAGCCTACAACACTGGTTCTCACACCTTAGCTGCACCGGACTCAGAATCACCTGGAGTCTCATTAGAATACCCTTTGCTGAGCTCCACCCAAGAGCTTTGATTCAGGAAGCCTGGGTGGGGGCAATAATTTGCATTTTTAACAAGTGTCCAGGACATGCTGAGGCTGCTGGTCTGAGGACCATGCTTTGAGAACCAATGGCCTACAATACCCTACGTAAATCCATCACTTCTCTGAACTCATCCCTCACTACTTCCCACCTTCTTGTCTCTGGTCCAGGCCTCTGGCCTTTTAAGCCTTCCAGTAGCTCCTACCTCAGGAACTTTTTTTTTTTTTTTTTTCTGTTCCCATTGTCTGGAGCAGTCCTCTCCTAGATATTCTACTGGCCACACCTTATCATAAACCCTTTTAATAAGGCCTTTTCTGATTACACCATGTAAAATACCAAACTTGCCTCACCCTACCTTGCATTGCTTTATTTTTCTCTATAGAACTTCTCACCATCTGTTCTTTATATGTTTATTCGATTATTTACTCTTTGTCTCCTCCCTCAAGAATGTAAACTCCATGTAGACACAGACTTTCTGTACTTACTTCAGTAATAATACCAGAGCCTGAAATGGTATTTGGCACATAGGTGTTCCTTAAGTATTTGTAAATGAGAATTAGACATTCACTCCAGACTATGTCATCTGCTTCCTGGCTCCATAGGTGTAAAGACTAATCAAATTTATCATGTGAACCTAAGCAAGTCACTTAAATGTTGAATACTCATCATTGTATGATAAAATCACCTTAATGGCTTAATCATGCAAAACCAAAATTGACATTGACTCAGTGACCAATACAGGAAGTTTCCAGTTCCCCATTCTGTTTTATCCACATCCTGAGCTGGTGTGCACAGAGACCCACTTAAGGTGGCTGAAAATAGAGTCCTTCTACTTTGTTGGCACCTGCTTCCTATAGCTGTAAGTCCATCTGTTCCTATAAAGAATCATCTCTGAGCTTTATTTCCTGAAATTATTTTTTCCTCTCTCATTCTTCTCTATTACTTGTTTTTACTCCCCCCAAAGAGTCACCTAATTTTGCACAACTAATATTTATTCACTTTCTTCCTTACCAAGAGTGGCTTCAACGTAATTCAAATGTCCATCCTCCCCATATGATTGACTCAGTGTAAATCGTGATTAGGAATCCAATTAGTATGATTCTGTATCCTTGGTTATCCTAAACAACTGGTTTAGGAATGTGCATCACCCAGTTCCAGTCTATGAACAGTCTGCTGGAAACTTCAGGAAAAGGTAACTTCCTAAGAGACAGATATTATCAAAGATCCTTCTACTGCTGACTGGCATGGTTAAATGTCAACCCATGAACCAGGAGGTCACAGTTTGATTCCCAGTCAAGGCACATACCCGGGTGGCAAGTTCAATCCCCAGTGTGGGGTGTGCAGGAGGCAGTTTATCAATGATTCTCTTTCATCATTGATGTTTCTCTCTCTCTTCTTCTCCCTTCCTCTTTGAAATCAATAAAAATATATTTTAAAAGGATCTTTCTACTATCAAATATTGTTGTATCTTCATCAAGTGTTTGGAACTACAGCAATCATTTTGTAGACTTGAGGGAACAAACCTAGAGAAAGCTGAGATGAGAAGAACCTGGATTCTTAATGAATCAATGAGCTAATGCACCAACAGCATAAGAACTGCCCTGTCTCCGGATTTCTTGGTGTATACTATGCAGTGTTTCCCAAACTTTTGACATATGTGTACCCCTTCTATAATTTTCGTAACGCTGAGTACCCCTCATACTCATGAGAACGTAGAATTAGGCGCAGCTAAGCACGGTGCAGTGCATATCCCCATTAAACTCTGGTGCAACGCGTACTCCCACCAAACTCTTCCCATGCCCCAGGGGTTACGTGTACCACACTTTGGGAAACACTGGACTGTATAGGATAACAGAACTTTCTTATTGTTAAGACAGTTGGCTTTTGGGGTTGGAAGTCACTGCTTGCATCCTTCCTGATACAGAGGGCTATGCTCAATAATAACATCATAACAGCCCATTTACACAGATAAATTGTTTACAAGGCAAGCTCCATATCACATGTATAACTTTGCATCCTGGAATAGCTTTTTCCAACCACCGTAAACTGCTTCCTCAGAAGGGCATCTCATGCTGAGTTACCCAAGTTAAATTTCATGCAGGCACCAGTCTCTGAGATAAAAAGAAAACAAGACTTCTGCTTCGTGGGTGTGGCCCATTGATGGAAATAACTACAGTTTTTATTACATAGAATCACCAAAAGCAGTAACCATTGCTTATTATTATTATTATAAGATGATATCTAAAGGACAAAATTTATCTTGAACTTTATAGGACCTTTTCATACGATCAGTTCAGTAGAACCTCAATAGGCTCTCACAGATAAAAATGAAACAGCTATATGACATTTAAAAGAACCCCTACAAATAGGCAGAATTTCAATCATTGTGGTATTTTTAAGTTTCAGACCTTCTGAAATCTCTGAATCAAAAGCATTTTAATATAACTATTAAATATCCTAATGACACTCAAACATTTATTCTCTCACAAAGTATTTGCATCCCTGGGTTGTTGGGTTTTTGTGTGGGTTTTGCCTTTTTAAAATTAGCTTTTAGAAGTTGACTTTCTACCTAAACTGCCTTGTTCTCCCTGTATCACTGCTGCAATGTAGTTAAAATAATAATAATAAATTCATGTTTTTGTCTGTTCCAGTCTTATTTTGGCAAAGGCTAGACATGTCTTATAGAATTTGACTGATATCCTTACTCAGGAAATCTCCAGATGGACATCTCAGAGATGCTGCTTCAGTTTTTTGCTTTCAATTTGGACATGCCATGTACAACCTCACTGATGTATGAAACATCAGTATAAAATGTAGAAAAGGTAGTTTGCTTTTTGCCTGCGTATACCCTTTTTATGATGAGCTGAGGTATTTTTCCAAAGGCAAAAATTTTCCTAAAGAAATAGTATAAAAAAAATAAAAACCTAAACTAGAATAATTTAAACAGAAACTTTGCATTCAGATTTTTACAGATTCCTTAATAAAAATAAAATAAAATAAGAGGATGCTGTGAAGTCTCTGAGAAAGATAAAAAGTCTAGAATGGGAATATTGAGAAGGCCTAGGGAATGACCAAATTACATAGTGGTGTATAATTCAAGGTTTAATCATTATGTATCAGATTGTCAAAGATGCCTGTTCCCTGATTCCAGCATTCATCATTATCATAATTTCACAATAATAAGTAAATTGTTAAGTGGATTTTCCAGTGTGTTAGGTGGGTATTCCAAGAAACAGGAATAATAATGTAAAAATGTTGCCTTCACAAGATTTCATTATATTATGAATATTTAGTTCATTAATATTTTGAGAACATGGACTCATGATTGTATTTCTTATAGTTTTTCACTTGAAAATCCAGGAATTCATATGCATATTTTGTCCATAGTAGAACAAAAATACAGTGAATGCCTTTGTAAAATAATGAAAATAAATAGTCCTTATTCTTTTTCTTCTATGGGGATGTTTAGTTTCATTTTGTTGGGAGTTCACCTAGTGATTTATAAGTCCATCAAATCTGACTGATCTAGATTTATATCCTGGCTCTATTACCTACTCAATCTATGATGTTGGGCAAATCTGTTAACATGTGAGACTTAGATTCTTCATCCATAAAATGGGAGGAAGAACATGGCATAGCTCCCCATACTCACCTCATCATATAGCTCGTCATGCTGGATTATATTATAGTTGCCTGGTTACTTATCTGTTTCTGCCATGAAATTATGAGTTTCTGGAGGGAGGGAGTATGTCTTACTCTCAGAGCAAGGGTTCTCCAACTTGGCTGCAGAGGATAATCACCTGGGAGTTTTTCAAGCTCCCAGTGCCTAAGCTTAAACATTTAAACAATTACCTATGAGGGTGAACTAAGACATTTTTCTTAAGTTTTCCAGGTCATTCTCCTACTATGAACCAAGGCTGACAACCACTGCCTTTAAGGATCAGCTCAGTACCTGGCGCACAGGAGGTATGTTAAATAGAATGAATAGGTAAACTTAGTCAGCAAATGAGTGGAAGGTGTCACAAACCACATTGTAATATTTACCTATCCATCTTTTCTCACCCAGGCTGTGACTTCATAGAGAGCATCTCAAAGTTGTATTTGTTTTCTATCTATATTTCCTAACATGGTGTCTTATTCACCTTTATATCCCTTGGTATATATTAAGAGTCCAATGTTTGGTCAAAGAAGAGTAACATGGAATAAGGAGAAAAAAAGTTTCCTTAGTCAATTTAAAAAATTGTTTAAAGTACAAGGAGATAGTAAGAAAAGATTAGATTATGCTCGTGTGTTTACAGTGGAAGAATAGAACAAAGAGTTCTGCTTTCGTAGGTACTGTGTTCACACCATAAATACATCACCATGTACTGAATAGTCGGTACACAGCAGGCAACTTGGTCTTCACTTAGTACTCAGAGAAAACCAAGAAGCAAGTGGGACAATCATCCGTTGTGCCTTTTGTCTGGTCTTCCTTAGGCTCTCCTGGAAAAGCTGAGCACATCATAAAGGGAGGACAGTGTCACAACTCATAAACACTCATGTAAACAATGCATTACTCATCGGATCACCCTTTCTTATCAAGTGTTTTGAGTACCAGTAATGCCTGATTCCAGTTTCAGTGAATACTTGATCTTATATTCCTCCAACAGTGTGAATTAGAAGATGTTTGCTTGCTCCTCTGTTCTAAAGAAGACTGGAATGTTCCTGAACTCTTAAAGACAAAGTCAGAAACTCTCATTTTTTGAGAATGAAATGTTTACTGAATTTATCCTGCAAGACTCTCTTCAGCATAAAAAAAATCCTGGAAAGTCTAGGTGTGTTTATTTTTCTTATTATTTATTTATATGTATTGGCAAATTCATGCCCTTAAATATCTTTAAAATATATATATTTTTAGCCGAAGCCGGTTTGGCTCAGTGGTAGAGCGTCGGTCTGCGGACTGAAAGGTCCCAGGTTCGATTCCGGTCAAGGGCATGTACATTGGTTGCGGGCACATCCCTGGTGGGGGGTATGCAAGAGGCAACTGGTCGATGTTTCTCTCTCATCGGCGTTTCTAGCTCTCTGTCTCTCTCCCTTCCTCCTCTCCATGAAATATCAATAAAATATATATATTTTTAATTGATTTCAGCGAAAAGAAGGGAGAGGAAGAAAGAGAGAGAAACAACAGTAATGAGAATCATTGATTGGGCCCAAATATCTTGAGAGTAGTATCATGACATTTAAAAGATAATTTTCATAGGAAGTTGTGTATTCAAGTGAATATCAATTGGTATAAAATCAAAATATAAATTAAAATAAATAAGTATATAAAATAAAAGCCAAAACATACAATTAGCCAATTATTTGAATGAAGATGATTTCATGGATAATTATATATATGGTATAAATGTAGATTGGTATAGCCATTTAAGAAAATAATCTGGCATAATATTCAGTCAAATGAAGTATTTGAAAACCTTATGGTACAGGTTTACCTGGATATCTGGAGACAGATAGATATATAGATACATAGATACAAATATACATAGATAGATAGGAGAAGCTAGCACGTAAATTCTTAAGGAAACATGTAATCAGTATTATTTATTATATTGTAGCATTATTTGAGAATTAGAAGCTCTCTGAGTATTCATAACTGGGGAAAGTTAGGAGCAACACAAGAGATGTAAGCATAATAGCATAGGTAGTAAAGACATAATATTGTGAAAAAAAATTCTAATAGCATGATTAGATAAGATGATCCTCACTGACCCACACAATTATATAATTCCTTCCAATTGACTGTGGGTGGGACCGGTGCATATGAAGGGATATTAGTTTTTATGATTATCCTATATAATAAAAACCTAATATGCTAAATGTCCAGTTGTCTGGTTGGCATTCAACAAATCAAAGTGTAATATGCTAATGATATGATATGGCCACTCAACTGCTCGCTATGACATGCATTGACCACCAGGGAGCAGACAGTCAACAGGTCAACCAGTCACTATGATGTCCACTGACCACCAGGGGGCAGACACTCCAACCAGTAGGTTAGCTTGCTGCTGGGGTCTAGTCAATGGGACTGAGCAAGATGGGCCAGTCATGCCCTGGAGCCCTCCCATGGTCCCTCCCAGGCTGGCCAACCTTCCACATCCCTCCCTGGCCCCAATCGTGCACCAGTGGGGTCCCTTGGCCTGGCCTGTGCCCTCTCTAAATCCGGGCTGAGGGAGCCCCCCCACCCCCGTCCGAGTGCACGAATTTCATGCACTGGGCCTCTAGTCCTATATAATAAAAGCCCAGCAACCAAATGGCAGAACGACCAGAACAACCACTTGACCAGTTGCTATGATGCACACTGACCACAAGGGGGCAGATGCTCAACACAGGAGCAGGGAGCAGGCCTAAGCCAGCAGGTGGACATCCCCTGAGGAGTCCCAGACTGCGAGAGAGCACAGGCCAGGCTGAGGGACCCCACCCCCCAGTGCCAGAATTTTGTGCACCAGGCTTCTAGTCTTATATAACAAAGGTACAGAGATTGTGCTGATATAATTAAGACCCCTAATCAATTGGTTTTGATTAAATAAGAAAGAGATGAATTTAAGTAGGTATGGCCCAGTAATCAGAGATTGATACCTTTAACACTATAGCTCCAAATAGGAGTGTCCATGAAAGACAATGGTAAAGGGAAATCCTCCTAATAAAAAAAAAAATGAGGGGCCCAGCAGGTATGGCTCAGTGGTTGAGTGTGGATCCATGAAGCGGGAGGTCATGGTTCAATTCCCAGACAGGGCACTTGCAAAGGTTGCTGGCTCCATCCCTGGTGGGGACAGGCAGGAGGCAGTCAATTGATGATCCTCATCGTTGATGTTTCTATCTCTCTTACACTATCCCTTCCTTTCTCTGAAATCAATAAGAACATATTTTTTTGAAAGAAATGAGAATGGTATGTTTGCTGTTTTTGTCAGGACTGGATATGCCCAGAGATATGGATTTGACTCATAGGCAGTGGCCAATAGTTTGGCTTGATGGTCAAGGACAAAGACCAAGACAAAGGGCAATATATACTGGTATAAACAGGTGATTTACAAAAATGGAAACCCAGGCAGCCTTTTTCTCAGCCACTCAGGTGATTGCTGAATGAACATACAAAGTGGCCACGACAACAGAAATAGAGGCTAGGCTTTGGTTCAACAACATCTCTGATCGGATATTGCCATTTCAGAATGCACAAACTGCCAGCCACTAGCTCCAGTGCTCAACACCCCAAATGGCACCATTCCCTGAGTATACCAGCCAGCTACTTTGTGGTATGTAGATTACATCAGACCCCTTCCTTCATGGGTGTGGTAACAATTTGTTCTAACTGTAATGCTCGTATATTTTAGAAATGGATTTTCTTTGTCTTTATTCAGTGCTTCTGCCAGAACCACCGTTGTGAAATTATAGAAAGTCTTATTCACCATAGTCAATGCAAAAGTATTAACTTTCAGCCCTGGATGGTGTGGCTCAGTTGGTTGAGCATCATCCCATGCTCCAAAAGATTGCAGGCTTAATTTCCAGTCAGGGCACATGATTAGGTTACAGGTTTGATTCCCAATGGTTGGGTGCTTTGTGTGGGAAGCAACCAAGCAATGTTTCTCTCTCATATCAATATTTCTCTCACTCCCTCTCTTTCTAAAATTAATAAAAACATATATTTTAATTATTAAATATCACACAATATTATTTTTGACCAAAAAAAAAAAAAAACCTAACACAACAAAAGAAGTACAATAATGACCTCATATCCATGGAATTCACTGGTCTTACCACAATTTCTCATCACTTAGATATAGCTGATCTAACAAAATAGTGGAATAATCTATGAAGAATCATTACCACACCAATTAACAACATCCTGAAAGTTTGGAGCTATGTCTTATAAAATGTCCTCATATGCTTTAAATCTGTGACCAACACATGGTGCTGTTTCTCCCATGGCCAGAATGCAGGGATCTAGAAATCTATGTCATTATTCCAGCTGGTAACCTCCTGACAGAAGTTTTGCTTTGCATCCCCACGACTTTGTGCTCTGTTGGTTTAGAGGTCTTCGTTCCCATGGAAGGAATGTTTGTACTAGTAGGCATAATTGTTCCATAGAACTGAGAGTTCACACAGACACTTGTCCACTTTGGGTTCCTCAGGCCATTGAGCCAAAAGGCAAGGAATGGGATTAATCTACTGACTAGGACCATGGTCGGCAAACTTCAGCTCTCGAGCCACATGTGGCTTTTTGGCCCCTTGAGTGTGGTTCTTCCACAAAATACCACAGCCTGGGCAAGTCTATTTTGAAGAAGTGGCATTAGAAGAGTTTAAGTTTAAAAAATTTGGCTCTCAAAAGAAATTTCAATCGTTGTCCTGTTGATATTTGGCTCTTTTGACTAATGAGTTTGCCAACCACTGGACTAGGATGACTGATGCTGACTATCAAAAATAAATAGGGCTATTGATATATAATGCAGGCAATTAAAACAGGGGACCTATTGGAATGGCTCTTAGAACGTCCATTTTCACAAGTAAGAGTAAATGGAAAACTAATTATATTTTTAAAAAGGAAGAACTACTAACTATTAAAACATTTCATAAATGGATGTATGGGTCTTTTGGCCAAGAAAATAACTAGCTGAAGTGCTGGTTGAAAGTCAAAGAAACATGGAATGGATTGTGGAAAAATAAAGTTACAAATAACAATAGTTCTAGAAACATTGAATAGTATATTTTCTTCCTTGATTATTAAATGTATTGGAGGCCTGGTGCATAAAATTCATGCATGGAAAGGGTCGCTAGGCCTAGATGGAGATTAGGGTTGATCTGTGGGGCAACCAGCGAGGCGATTGGAGGGGGGAGGGTGCTGGCACCTGCCTTGGCCAGCCTGGTGCAGGCCTGGCACCACCCACTCACCAGCCACGTCCCCCACTGCCGCTGGTCATCTCCCTCTGCAGGCAATTGGAAGTCCACCCCTCCCCACCACTGGCATCCCCCTTGGCTGGCTTGGAGCCTGTGGGCTGGGGGCAGCTCTTGCATTGAGAATCTGCCAGCTGGATGTCAGTGCGCATAGTGACTAGTTGTTTCTCCCATAGTTCCCCTGTTTGGTTAATTTGCATATTAGGCTTTTATTATATAGGATTTCTATTTCTCTTTTACTACTATTCTATATAATAAGTGTTGGTATTTGTTATATTTATAACTTAGTGTTTAGTAACTGAAATACAGGAATAATTAGTTATGCATGCATGGAAGCAATACCTATTGGAAAATTGGGTCTACATTGGAGGGAAGGGAGAATCTTGTGAAGGATAGTTACAACTTACTAGGCAGAAGCATGAAGTTCTTGTATAAAAGTTCTGTTATGTGTAGAAGAATATTATGTTATTATCCTTTAACTCCAAATTTCATCTTCTAGATCCTGCTTTGGAAAACTAGGGTTGAGACTGCAGACTATTTTGTCAGCTGAATTCTTATTAAAATCTGTCATAGCCAAAACAGGTTTGGCTTAGTGAATAGAGCGTTGGCCTGCAGACTCAAGGGTCCCAGGTTCGATTCTGGTCAAGGGCATGTACGTTGGTTGCGGGCACATCCCCAGAAGGGGATGTGCAGGAGACAGCTGGTCGATGATTCTCTCTCATGGATGTTTCTAACTCTCTATCCCTCTCTCTTTCTCTCTGTAAAAAATCAATAAAATATATTTTTTAAAATAAATAAATAAATAAATAAATAAATAAAATCTGTCATAAAGGGGTCCTAGAGGGAGCCTGCTATACAGAGAGAGGGCAGGGCAGCGGGACTTGCTCCTTTTTTTTTTTTTTTTTTCTTGTTCTTCCTAACAGTGTCACCCAAGCAAAGGTACTTGACCTTGGAGCAGCATTGTGTTTTAACCTCCAACTTTTTGGCACCCTGAAGCAGCCTCATCAGCTCCCCCTGCCCTCAGAAGCACCAACCACAGCTGCCAATGCCTCCCAAGGTCTAAATCTCAACTCTTCAAGACTATTCCTCTGATTCTAGGTATTAGTACTAATTAAGTAGCACTCCCAATTCAGAAGTCTGAGTCCCAGCTCCCTGGGACTCCTCCTCTAAACATCAAAGTTTTAATCACCCAATCTTTTATATTTGTTCCAATAGACCTACTATTTGCTGCAGTTACCTCTATTTTTCTTCATGCTTTAACTTTTATATTGCCAGCTGGGTAATCAACTCCTTATGTTAAATTCTCTCTGTGGAAATACTGTTGGAAACTGACCATTGTCCCCACCAGCAGAAAGGTGTGGACAAGAAACCCGGAAGGCTGATCAACCTTGTAGCTCTGAAAGGTCAGAGCCAACCACTCCCTATTTAATTGAGAAAAGATAGCTGAAGCAATTTCCACCTGTCAATCTTATGTAAATCCTTGCTAATTGGCTATTACTGGAATTGCCTGCCTCTATGGGTGGATCCCAAACCTTAATAAAAGGGGTAACTAGGCTGGAGCAGGGTGTAGTCCTCCCACTAGAGTTGGGCTCCTGCCTGGCTCCCATTTCCCAAATGAATATTTTTCTAGTCTCTTTCATTTGTGTGCAGCCTCCTCCAGAACCCGAACCCTAAACCACGCAGGACGTGGAAAGGGGTTTCCACAAAATACCAAGTGTGTGTGTGTGTGTTTTTAACCTATATTTCAGTTACCTACTGGAACTTGGCCGATACACTCATGATGGAGAACTATGCAGCAATTAGAAGCAACAGATTAGATGTACACATAGCAACATAAATATATACTAAATACATAGTACTGAGTGAAAAAGCAAAACACAAGATATTCAACACTATGTAATTTAAATAAATTAAAAATAATTCCTTTAGAAAAACAATATGTATTTTAAGAATACATACAAACATATTAGAATGGTGACAGAAATAGAAATTGATGTGATATGTAGAAATAAAGGAAGAGAAAGAATGGGAAGGAAGGGAGGGAAGAAGGAAGGATTGAGAAGGGTTTTGCATGAACCAATGATGATAATGTGCCAGGAACTGAGAGGTATAATTAACTCAGCCCTTTGCCTTTAAGAATATGAGAAACATATTCTTGGCTGTTTCAAATTCAAGTGACAGAATCTCAAACTAACTTCAGGGCAGGAGAAGTTATTTCTTGGCTTACATAACAAAACAAAAACAAAAATCCAAGGGTAGTCTTTAGGCACATTTAAATTCAAGAGCTCAATTATATCATCTTTTATTACTCTGCCTTTTGTTCTTCTTTGTATTGGTTTATCTTAAGGATATCCTCTGTACAACAGCACTCCTAGATAATGAATGCTTATACCTTAATATATGTGGTAATCAGAAGCTTAACTTGTTTTTCTTACCATTCTGGCAAAAATTATAAGGCTAAAATTCATTGGCCCTGATTGGCCTGCTCAGGTTCGGTGCACTTCCCGAACCAATCACTATGGGATGCAAACATTTTTGTTGGCCTATCTTGGTCATTCTCCCCAGAGAATAGGATCAGGCTCATGGAACCTGTTAGTAGAAGAAGTAAATTTTCAATACAATAAAAATCCCATTAAAACATTTCCAACACTGTTCAATAACTAATAAAAAATTCTAATGATACTGTTTTCCAGTAGAAATGTTACATCCGGGTAGACTACAGAGGTAGAGCTGGTCTTTAAAGAGAGGCCATGTGGCTATATTTCTGGAGTGCCACAAATTCCTTGCCTAAAATATCTTCCCCATCTGTCAACCACAGTCTTAAATTCCTATTTGAGATTCATTGTTTTAGGCCTATGATGTGGATCCTCTAAGCTGCTTTGGAAAAACATATAAATGCCACTTAGTATTTAACAGCATTTAATACCTTGGTATCTATAGATTATCTTATCGGATTGATGACAACAAGGAAGGCAACAGCACGGAGTCCCTTACGGGAAAGATTCTAAGTGAGTTAAAATGTCACAAAGAGCAGAGTAGGAACCTTGCTGGTCAGGGTGAAAGGAAAAAGTGAGAAGGATGGCAGGTGATAGGACACTTGAGATGCAACCTGTGTGATTCACAATTCCTCTTGTAACAACAGTACGCACACCACCACTTAATTACATCTTAGAACGGACATCCTGTGAGAGGATGTGTGAGAATCTAATCCCTTCCCCTAACAAGACAAGTTTCATTTTGGAAGCATGACTGTAGAACAACATTTGTCCTGGGTTTTCAGGGAAAGGGGGGGGGGGGGGGTGTGTTTAAATAGAAGGTAATCACCTGGAAGAACCTGTGACTCTAAGAACTCTCTTGAAATATTTCCAGCTTCTAATCATCTAATAGTTAAACAAGAATATCCCTAAGACCTTTGTCAAACTTTTTTTTTCAGCCAATGCAATAACAGAGATAGAGCTATACGCCAAACTAGTTTCCCATGTCCTTTATAGTGTCCCAATTTTGTACTCTTTTTACAACGTTTCTTATCTCACCAGGCCTCATCTTCCTAAAATTGATTGTAGCAGTGTATAACAACACAAATCTTTCAAACCCTTTAATAAGTAGATAGAGAGAAGAAAGGAAAGAAGGAAAGAAGGAAGGAAGGAAGGAAGGAAGGAGGGAAGGAAGGAAGGAAGGAAGGAAGGAAGGAAGGAAGGAAGGAAGGAAGGAAGGAAAAGGGAAAAGGAAAGGGAAGGGAAGGGAAGAAAAGGTGGGAGGGAAGAGAAGAGGGAAGAAAGGGGTGGTGAGGGGAGCGGAGTAAGGAAGGGAGAAAGAAACTCTGGGAAGGGGAAGGCAGTAAAAAAAAAAATATTTCGTATATTTTATTGTTGCTTGATTTTATTTACAGTGATCATATAATTTAGAATTTTGTAAAATTTTGTACTTGATTGATTCTACAACTAAAATGACATTTGTTCTCACATTTGCGATTACAGCTTAGGGGGACTGTGGCCCAGATAAATGCTGACAACATAGGTTTAAAGTGTATTCTACAAATGTTGCTGCTGACTGAATTAAGCTTAAAAAAATAATGTTCAAATGGGTGAATACAAAATGCAGAATACTCTGATTCTTCTTACATCTACTTTTTTCTTTTCTCAAAAGGAATGAACCGCTGTTCCTGAGAGTGTCATAAAGATACAGGTCGGTTTTGCTGCTCCCCTCGTGAGCTTCCGTTGGTACTAAATGGTTTTCTGAGAGGTTGAGCTAAAGCTCTTATGCAAATAGGGAGAGGCTTACATAATGCTCTTTAAACTAGAACTTTGAAGACAATCTGCAGTAGGCACATGAAATCTGTCTGTGCTGCAAATGGCATCTGAGGACTAACAGAAAACCACCCAAGATGTGGTTTAAGAACACAGGGAGAATAAATTACCCGCGGTGCAAGCTTTTGATCGTTTACCCAAACCCCAACCATGTCCAAACACACAGTACGTGTAAGAGGTGTGTCTTGGGCTTACAGTAATGCTACTAACCCAAGCCGCTCTGGAGCACCATTCACCTCAGATTTCCATGTAAAAGTCTCCAGGGGCTGGAGCCTGGCCTTCGGGCCGGTTCCCTATCCGTAGGGTTAGTGCATCATCTCATGGAAGAAGCTAAACTGGTATTGATTTTCCAATTTCTAAAAGGAGTAACCATTTCAAGCAAAGGCACGCTGGGGGCGTGGGGGTGGGGTGTCCTTGTAAACGCTGTCTAAGCCACAGCGCAGCGGGTCAGCGAGCTGGGGTGAGCCCGAGGCGGCTTTTCTGATCAAACTACGAAGAAGTTCTGGCCACAATCAGATTCCGCGGAGCTGCTGGCAGAGCCCTCTCTCCGCCCAGAGAGAGCGGTTTCTGCATCCTTCCGGGAGGCGGGACGGACGGTCTACCCCCGCAGACCTCTGCTCTCCCTCGCCCAGCCACCCGCTGGAGCTCAATGGGGGGGTGGGAGGGGGGAGGGAGGGAGCTAGTGCGGGGTTTCCAAAGTCGCCAACTTTCCCGAAGCCCCGGCTTCCAGCTGACTGCGCGCGGGCGCCCCTCCCGGCCCCAGAGCCCAGCCCCGCTCCCCGCCCCCGCTGTCCACCCTCCAGCGAAATTGAGCATAAACTTGCCAGCCCCCGAGGCCGAGGAGGGGGTGGACGAACTCCCCCGACAACTCCGAGATGGGGTTTCCCTTGGGGATCGGAGTTGTCTCCATACCTGCCAAGTCCGAGCGCGCGTTGGGCAGCGCGCTGGAGGCCCCGCGGCTGGAGGGGCCCGCCCGGCTGCGGGGTCTGGGGCGCCTCTCCCCGCCCCCACCCTTCTCCGCAGCCACTCCCCCCCCCCTTCCCCTCGCGCCCGCCGGGGCAGGGGCGCCCGCCTTCGGAGCCCCTCCTCTGCCCGCAGCTGCTCCTCTGCTCCCGCCCCGTCCCCCGCCGCCTGCACACGATTTACGGCCGCGTGGACTCCGCACTCACGCCCGCCTGCCCTTCTCCCCAGAAGCCTGCGAGGGGCTGAATGGGAACACTGACACGTAAACACTCTATTCTGGTTGATGTAGCATCTGCCGCCTGGAGGTTTTAATCTCGCCGGGCTCCTCCCGCCGGTGCCCGGGGCAACTGTCTGTCCGCCAGGTCCCCGCGCGCTCCGCGGTCCCCGGGGAAGGTGAGGCCGGAGGGCGCGCAGGGGGACGTGAGAGGTCGGGGGCCACGCGGAATATCCCCGAGAAAACGCCGAGTCCTAATCCCAGGAGCTGGAGCCCTTGTGCATTGTTTCCAAAGCAAGTGTATGTATACACAGGGCAGCTTTCTTTAGAGTTCTGAGAGCCCCCCAGTCGTGTTTTAGGAACAGAGAGAATGGATGCGCCACCACCGACCATCTGTCCTGGGAGTTGGGAGCGGGCTGAGGCCAGGAGGGGGGTATGTCCGACCCTAATCCTGCCCTTTTCCTGCCCCCTTTCATCAGTAACAAGTTTTCAAATGTGAGAGATGCCCCCCAAACACACACACACACACACACACACACACACACACACACACACACACCACGCTGTGGCCACCAAGTGTTCACCCCAGACAGGGTCAGACAGAGGCCACATCGGCCTCGCTGGCGTGGGCGCCTGGTGTGAGATGACAGACAAGCTTCTCACAAACCTCTTCACGAAGGAAATGAGTGCCCTTGTCTTTGGTTGTTACTTACCTAAGAAAACTTTTTTTTTTCCTTTTCCAAACACAACAGGGAGAATCTCTTGCCTCCTTGCCCTTCTGGCTTAGACACTTCTACTCCCAAAGGGTCCATGGTGCGTTTGAGCTGGACTTTCCTCCCTCCCGTCCCACAGGATCCTTACCGCCTTGTTTCCCTGGCCTGAGACACTGACTGGTGGTCCAGCCTTCTGGGGAGCTGCAACAGGTCCCCCCAAGGCTTCAGGTCCACTTGGACCGCCCACCAGCTACCAGTCAGTAGGAAGTGGAGGATGAGCTTAATTCTCCATAATAACCTCCAACCTGAGGGACTCTTCACACCGACGAAGAGCCAAGGAAGAGGAAAGGAAAGCAATGGACATGGTGGCTAGACACCCCCAAACTCTGACCTCAGAGGAGGAAAACCCTCAACTACTGCCCCTCCCCATCTTGCACTGTGTTCCTGAAACCTGGAAATGGAAATGGAAGTGATTTGATGTATGAGGAGATGTTATCTAATTAGGGCGTAAGAAATTTAATCTTTCCAGCATGCAGGTCATATAATTAATGTTAATTTAACGCTCAAATTCTCAGTCATTAATTTTTATTCTCTTAAATGCAGTTTGGCAGGGGCCCCTGATCCATGGCAATGGATTTTACTGGATGTGAGAGCACACTTGGTCTTAGGAGTGACTCACGGCAGACCTTCCCCATCCCAATAACAAGATCACATCATGTATGCATTATTAAGCCTTGTAATTGAACGGTCCATAGTTTGCATATCAGACTATTAAAATAATGTGTTTTGCTTTTCACCGAACACGTATTGTTCAAGTCTCTGCGAATATGTGGCAATTCAGATAATTATCACCAAATTACTGCAAATGTTCTCTTTATTAACATGATTTCTTTCAAGCATTTTTTAAAATGTGACTATTATTACATTAAGGAAATGCTTACAAAGTTAGTGAACTTTTTTTAAGGGGCTTGTCATTGGGAGGGAAAGAACATATTTGAAAGGATGAAGAGAAATGCTTTTAAATATGAATTTCAAATGGCTTTCTCTACTCAAATAAGTTTTCTCTAGTTTTTCCAGGCAGCTTCTAGGCAAGACAGAGAGAAAGACAGAGAGGGAGGGAGGGAGGATGGGGGAGGAGGGGAAAGAATTTAAAAGTAGCAGGAGAGTAAGAATTTATTAAATTCCCTACTATCTGGTCCTTTTTTGGTCTAGATAAGTTGTCCCCACAAATAAAATTCTAACTTTTTACCTGACCTAAAGTAAACTAATGTTCCTCTTTTAAAAGTACCAACTCAAAATTTTCTAAAGCTAACAGCTCGCAATTAACCAAATATTGCTGTTTCCTTCCAGTTATCCTGAGCCATACAGTTGGAGAAATTATAAGCTGTAAAGAGCCTTTATTGTAAGCTTCTCTTCACACACTGTTTTCAAAGTTGAATAGCAAGACTTAAAAAAAAAAAAAAAAAAAAAAAACACTACTGCAAAATAAGAGTCTCCTTTAAATGTGAGAAATTTGCATCTGCACTTCTTTCTAGCAAAACTTCCTTTGAGTGATATTTAAACTCTAACAAACAGGTCATTCTGCCGCTGGTGCTCTTCCTCCTCCCTGGTCCAGAGTGGGCGGCGCTCGCAGGTCGCCCTCCTCCCACGGCGCTTCCTACGCCCCAATCCTGCCATCAGCCCCGCCAAGAGGGGTTTTCACGGCAAGTTTCACGCGTTTGAGAAGGTTGTGAGATTTTTCCCTAAATAAAAGAGAAAATACGCTAGGAAAAGTGAAGTGTGGGCCTGGAGGCGAATGGGGAGAGAGGGGGAGAGAGGGAGAGGGAAGGGGAGAGGGAGAGATGGAGAGAAGGAGAGAAAGGGGGAGGAAGAGAGGAGAAAAGAAGAAGAGGAAGAGGGAGAGGGAGAAGGAGAGAGAGAGAGAGAGAGAGAGAGAGAGAGAGAGAGAGAGAGAGAGAGAGAGAGAGAGAGAGAGAGAGAGAGAGTGTGTTGTGGCTGATACATCCGGCCCACTCCTGCAGTAACCGGCTTGGCCTTTCTCTGCGTGGCTGGACCCCTTCCCCTTGCTTGGGGCCAGGATCCTGGGGCCCCTTTCTGCAGCCCGAAGTCAGCTGTCCGGGAAGAGGTGCCAGGCCCCTGCAGGCACTTTTATTTTGGCTGAGAGGAGGGAACAGGGCTCCCAGGCCGAGGGAGGCGAACTGAGCCCTTCTGTTTGGATTTCCCTCCTTGCTATAGCAACCAGCAGCATCAGGACAAAAATGCGCCCTTCCTGGACAATGGCCCGGCCTCCCGCTTCTCGTCCTCCGTCTTCCTCCCCGGAATGCAGCCAGAACCTGCCGAGGAGCGAGGAGCGGAGTGGCTCAGTGGCTTGAACAGCTCCACCCCCACCCTCCGCGCTCCCCGCAGTCCCGGGAGGTCAGGCCGGGGCGCCGGGGATGGGCCCCTTGGCTGCGGAATACCGGCTGGTCCCCCACATAGGCCGAGGCCGCACACAGAACCTCCCTACGGAGCTCAGGGTTCTCTGCGGTTTTGTGTGAGTGGTTGCATGGTCCTGCGTGACACAAATCCCTGCTTTTTGCAGGGTTAAAAACAATTACTAGTATAATGCACAAAGCAAACTACTCCACACATACACACACACCCCTCGTCACACACAAACACCTTCACGTAAATATAAGCGTCCTGAAACCAAGGTCCTAGGCATGATCTTTGACTTTCTTTCACTCTCCCAAGGTTAATTAAGTTCCCTTCCACGAACTGAGCTCCGAGCCTATTCATTATTCTCTGGCTGTGACCTAGGGCATTAATGCGATCAGGCCTGTGACTGGGCCGAGTCCTCTCTTCCTATTTTGCATTTAATGCTGGGACCCAGCTGCCCTAGATTACCCTCAAAAACTCGCAGGAAAGACAAGAGGAGTGAGGTGCTCTCTTCGCTTCATCCTGCCTAAGGCTTCAGACAATGTCAGTCTCTCCATTCTTGGGATCCATAGTCTGGAAATCTGTTTTTAAAAAAGAATCATCTCTAATTTCATTCAGTCCAAAGGTGACTAAAATGACAGTCCCAACACTCAGAGACCTTCACAGACGTCCTGGTCCACAGCTATCACCGCTGTGGTTACCTGCTCTCAAGAAGAATTTCGCCCTGTGCACTCCCCCCCAACCCCATCCGAACACCCTCCTCCGGTTGGCTGCTGTCCCCAAGACTCCCTTTAACAATGCCACTGTGAAGTGCACTGGTACACTTCAGAAGAGATTTACATTCACTGCTCTACATTCACTGCTCTGTGCAGCAGTAATAAGAAATCCGAAGTTCAACCTCCACCAAAGGCAACCTGATTCCCCAGCAGTGGAAACCTAGTCCCAGCTCTAGGACACCGCACCAGTGAAATAGCTGAGGACGTGCCTCCCCAGCACTGACATTTGTGGCCACGCTGGCCCCTGGCCTTCCGCTTCTTAAACTGCTCCTGAAGATAAGAGAGGGGAAAAACCGGGGCAGAAGCCTCATCTTAGTACATCTCCCAAAGCTTGAGAGCTAAGGTGGTTTCTGTTGAAATCACTTTAATTTATAAGAGTTGTCATTTCCTCCAGGTGGCTGGCCACCCACCTGCTTTAAGAGGGGGTAGGGATATTGGGGTGGGGAGGGACACCTTCAGGCTCCATTGTTAGGAAGTCACCCAACTGTTAGTGCTTTGAAAACGAATTTTCAGGAAGGGAACTAGGAGCCACCAATGACCTCGAGTTCTTTTCCTGATGTTTCAGTATAAACAACTATATTAACTCCAAATAGAATTTACCTTGCACATGGATGAGCTATGTCCTTTGTGCTTTCTCCACTGTGAGGCCTCATATTCACCACTCAAAATTTACCAGGTTTCCTTTCATAAGTGACTCAAAAAAATCCCTGAAACAGCTAGACTGTCTGGGTGATACGGTTTTAGAAATCTTTATGCCTTGTCTGCCTACAGAAATATTCACTTTTGGGCTACCAAGGGGGGTCATTTTTAATAATGAGATTCAGAACTGGAATAAAAACAGAAAGAGATTACTACCCATGAATTCAAGTGATTTTATTTCAAATACTCAACTTACAACCTTACCTCTCACTGGCTGACACAGTAGTCCAGATAAAATATAATCATTTGTATGTGATGCATGGACAAACAGACGTGCCAGGCATATGAAGAATGAGAGTTTCAACTTTCAGAAAACTTTTCCTTCTTCAAGACAACTTATAACATGGAGACAGATGCACACTTAGAAACTTGTAAAATGTATGAATAGAGAGTAACATATAAACCTATATGGGGTATTTTTTAAATTTAGGCTATACTGCGCTGCTACATAGTTAAAGATGTTAATTTCTGTCCTTTTTAACAGTAAATGTTGATTGTATTTCTCAAAAGAACTGGCAACTTGAAAAAGCATTTTTCATGCTTATAAATGCACCCCGAGCTTGCCGTTCTTGAAGCTTTAAGGAGGTTTCTGTTAAAGCAGCCAGCTGCCTCTTTGTGTGCGCTGGCTGCTTAAAGCTGCAGCTCTGAAGTGGGAGCCTCAGTTTGACATTCTGTAGGCCCTCCGCAAAGAAGTTCCATTCAACTATGGGGAGCTCTCCACCACATCCTGGAGCCAGCAGGAATGACAGATGGAAATGAATGACAGGGACAGACAAGGAGGAGAAGGAGAAGGAGAAGGGATTCAAACAATCTTCATCCCCGGTGGATACATTTTAGAGAAAATACCAGGAGGCATTTTTACCTGTGTTGCCACCTCCTAAGAAAATGTCCTTTGTATCTCTATTTCTATTACTGTAGGAATACATAGGTAATAAATAAAGCTCTATCAAATGAATATCATCTCACCTCTATTTTAATATCTGTGTTCTTTCAGCTCAGTGTATGGTGGTTTTTCTGTCAAGTCCTAAGTTATAGGAATAAATAAATGACATTTGACATATGGTGTGAGTGTGTTTGCTAGCTGAACGAGTTAATAAATTAGAGTTCAAGTTGGGGTGTACAGATCGGTCCCATTACTGCTGCTCCGGTGAGGTAACGTTAGGGGCCTTGGGTGAGGGTGCTGGGGGCCTCGTTCTTTCTGAGGGGTGACAGAGTGGGACAAATACTGGTTTTGGGGGCTAAACTCGGATTAGCTGAGTTCCTTCCTCTCCAAGCCAGGAGGAGGGAGTTCTCACCATTTCTTCAGGCTAGTGCAAGTCAGGAATCCAACTGAGTAGAGGGAGTCCTTCCTAGGGAAAGGGAATAGACTGGCACTCTTGCCAAGATCTCCTCTCAGGAGCCCCGAGCCAGTACTTGAGGAGGGGACCCAGGGGACCCGCCGCAGTGTGCTCCCTAGGCTGCGAGGCCCGCAGGAACCGTCTGCTCATCCATTGTCCTAGAGAGTGATCTCGGGGAGCTGTTCAGGAGTGAGGGAGACACGGAGGCACCTTGTCAGTTCAAAGCATTTTAGGCTTGTTTGAAATCCTCTCCACGTCAACCTAAGCAGCCTCTGTATTTGAACAGCGGCTTTGAACAGTGAAAGGGAATGAGCTAAATCAAAACCTGGAGGTGTCTCTCTGAGACACCTTCAACGTTCTTTTATGCGTTTGGAGGGGTTGGGGGAAGGCAGGCGAACAAGCGGATTCTGCCCTGGCGGGGTCAGAGGCAAAGAAAGGCGCAGGCGCTGGCGCTGGGGGCGGAGGGAGAGTAACGGACCAAGAAGCCCCCTTCTAGTGCCCAGGTTTCCGGAGCCCCAGGGAGACACCAAGGCGAGGCAGACTGGGAGCCGAAGCTACTCAGTACGCGCCATTCGCGCCAACCGGGCCTCGGGCAACTGGCCCAGAGGCTGGGGTGGTTTGGGGGAGGTGGTACCCAGAGCCTCAGAGCGCGCCTCCCGGCGATTGGCCCGGCTCCCGGAGTGGGGGTAGGAGGGGGGGAAATAAGGAGTCTGAGTCCAGGGGTAGAGCTTGCTTTGTGTACTCCCGAGGATTTATTGGGTGTGTTAATCTCATAGAATTACCAGAGCTGACCGGGTTGGGAATGTTGGGCTCTGTCGGCTCTGTCGCCTGCAAGAAAAAAAAGAGGCGGGGGTGGGGGTGGAGTGGAGACTCGAGACGTCAAACAGGATGAATCGTGGAACAGTCATCTCCAGTGAAGTCCCTAGGAAGGCAGACAGGAAGTTTTCCTGTACACGTGCAGCCTATTTGCCCACCTCCACGGACACTCATCAGCGCCCTAAGCCCGAGGTGGGGGCGGGGGTGGGAGTAGAAGGAGAGGGGGGGGGAGCTTTCAAACGGGCCCCAAGTCCTGCTGTCTCCGTTCCCGCAGAGATGCGCCTGGAAACCTTTTTTCTTCGCTCAAGTGCATCACCCCACAGGCTGCAAGGGGGCTCGTCCCTAGAGAAATGGGAAATCAAATCTGGAGAGAAGCAGACACCTGCCCCGGAACGGGGAGGGGAGGGGAGCTGCTTCGTGTCCGGAAGCGGCCCTTCCCAGAGGCTGGATTCTTCAATCTGTGGGAGCTCTAAATCTCCCAGCCGGGAGGGAGGGGGGAGGAAGAGAGGCGTGGTGGGGGCTGGGGGGGGGGGTGAGAAGGTCGCCGAAGGCCACGACCTGACTCGGCTGGCAAGCGGCCAGTGCGCTCCCAAAGCCCCAGGGGAGCCCTGCGCCCACAGTTGGGGCGGCAAGGCAGCTGCCAGGTCTCTTCGCTCCTCCTCATGGAGGAGCTGCTGCGCTTCAAGCCTAGGACGTTTTCCCCTCTTTTCGGAGCTGGCCAGAGCTGCCGGACTCTCAGCAGCCGGCCCCTGGGCGCGTGGCCAGCGCGGCTCCTGCCTGCGCGGCGGCCCCGCAGCTCCCGGTGTGCGTCCCCGCCTGGCCGCGCGGGTGCGCGTGTCGGGGCTGCAGGTCCGTCCCGCTGGCAGCCCGTGGGCTCGGCCCTCCCCTAACCAGCTCGCTCTCTCCCACCCACACGCTCATAATAAGCACGGGGCACGTGGAAATCCGCAGCCAAAGCGCCTCGCCCCGTCGGGTGCTCAACGTGGTGATTTATAAACACATCAGCCACTCCCCAAAGAGCCCCTCCGCTCCTCGTTAGTCATGATGAATTCCCTGGTCCGCTCTACTTTGGTGTCTGGATCAGGATGTCCAGAAGCTCCAACAACGTGCTCCCCTTGGGCACTGGTTCAGTCTCCTTCGCGAACCCATGGCCGCCGGCACCGGCATGAGCTCTAAGAGGACACGAGGGGCCGAGGTGGGAAAGGGGGAAACGCGATCAAGTTCCTTGAGATCCCTTGGCCCTTCCCCAGCAGCAACCTGTGATTCGTTTCGAAGTCATAGGCGCCGCCATTGGCTTGGCCCTGCTTGGCAGTCCGATGCTTCCGCCTGGGTCCGCGCCCAGGCCTCTCCTAGCGGACACACAGGCTCCCAAAGGCTGCAGACACCTGCCCGCCTGGCCGGCTAGGATAACGGACCGCGCGCCGGGCTCGCGCCGAGTGGCTTGGCGCCGCCGGTGCACCGTCCCTCGGCCTCTCCGTGGAGTTCAGGACCGAAGACTAAGTAGGGAGAGCGCCTGAGAGTTTGACCAACCCCACCCACTGGCGTCCACAGAAGTTACTGGTTAGGAAAGCTCCTCTTTCAATCACACACTCTTCCTCCCCATCCAAGCCACTAACGGGGAAGTGGCACCGAAAAGCGCCACGAGTGCAGGGAGGGAAGCGCTCACGCAGCACCCGCGGCTCTGCTTCTCCGGGTCGGCCCTGGGTGCCTCCATCACCCCCGGAGGGAGGCTCAGCACCCCTCGCCAGCGCTCCTGTGGCCTCGCACAAGGCGATGGTCTGCGCGCAGACTCCACGTTTGCGAAACTAAAAACGGTGCGCGCGCCCTAGTGTGGGAATCTGACATCGACTTTGAGAGTTTTGTTTTGCTTTCCGTCCGGCCCGCAGCACTGCTGTCAAAGAGAGCGCCTGCAAACGGGAGTCTCTCGCAAGCTGATGCGCGGGCTGAGCCTGCCTCTGCAGGGAGGGGAGAGGGGGGCTCTGGTGCAGGGGTGGGAGACAATTGGACCTGGAACCTAAAAGGAGGAGAGCCGGCGCTAGCGTCTGGGTGGAGGGGCAAAGACCTTTATCGAGGGCAAAAGTGTCCGCACCCCCTGGAGCAAGAAACACTCGTGCACTGAAATGCTAACCGTGTGGGGAAAGGAAGTCGGGCTTCTGATTGTAGGTTTAAGAGACGCTGGTATGTATACGTCCCAAGGTGAATAAAAATCAGACGCCTCCTGGCTCGGTGCAACTCTGCCTTTCTCTTCCTCCCTCCTTCTTCACCCCCTCGCCCCCCCCCCTCACCGCCACCCCGCCGCCTCAGCCCTATAGGGAAAAGGAAAAGAAGGTGGACCGACACCCCCTATCCATCCACCCACCCAATTCTTCCAAGTGGTTGAGATCCATAGTGCGCAGGAGCCAGCCCCTGCCCCCAAACCCCGACCCCCTCCCGGCCAGTCTGCTGGGGAGACAGATGCGGGGCGGGGCCCTCTGGAGATGGGCGGCGGAGGCCCCGGGGTGGAGAAGAAGGGGAGGTGAGATCTAAGAGAATCTGAATCAGTGGCGAGGGGGCACGAGAGGAGGGCTAGGAGGACTCGGCGCCCGGGAGGCGGGGGGGGGGGGGGGGGGGGGGGGTGGAAGGGGGGGCAAGGAGGAGGAGGAGGAGTAGCTCTGCGCCAATCAGCGGCGCCGGCCTGGGAGGTTGCTAGTGGTATCCACGTAAATCAAAGGGCGCGGAGCCAATGGGAGGGGGCGGAGGGGGCGGGGCCCCGGCGCGTGCCGCTGCAAGCCGGCGCTGCCAAGAGAGCGGGAGAGAGCCGGAGAGCACGGGGAGAGGGGGGCGCGCAGAGCCAGTCTGAGAGTGAGCGCAGCCAGAAGGAGGGAGAGGAGGAGAAAGAGCGAGGGCGGGCGAGAGGCAGTGGCGGCGGCGGCGGCGGCGGCGGCAGCAGCAATAGCAGGAGCAGCCGCAGAAGGCGTCGGAGCAGGCGTCGTCGAGCTGCCCGCTGGGGGAGAGGAGAGAGAGAGCGAGCGAGCGAGCGAGAGAGCCAGGGAAGAGAGAAGAGAGCCCGAGGCGAAAAAGTAACTGTCAAATGCGCGGCTCCTTTAACCTGAGCGCCCAGTCCGGCTCCGAGAGTCATGGCGACCGCAGCGTCTAACCACTACAGCCTGCTCACTTCCAGCGCCTCCATCGTGCACGCCGAGCCGCCCGGCGGCATGCAGCAGGGCGCCGGGGGCTACCGCGAGGCGCAGAGCCTGGTGCAGGGCGACTACGGCGCGCTGCAGAGCAACGGGCACCCGCTCAGCCACGCTCACCAGTGGATCGCCGCGCTGTCCCACGGCGGCGGCGGCGGGGGCGGCGGCGGCGGCGGCGGGGGCGGGGGCGGCGGCGGGGGCGGCGGCGACGGCTCCCCGTGGTCCACCAGCCCCTTGGGCCAGCCGGACATCAAGCCCTCGGTGGTGGTGCAGCAGGGCGGCCGCGGCGACGAGCTGCACGGGCCGGGCGCCCTGCAGCAGCAGCACCAGCAGCAGCAGCAGCAGCAGCAGCAACAGCAGCAGCAGCAGCAGCAACAGCAGCAGCAGCAGCAGCAGCAGCAGCGGCCGCCGCATCTGGTGCACCACGCCGCCAACCACCACCCGGGGCCCGGGGCATGGCGGAGCGCGGCGGCCGCGGCGCACCTCCCGCCCTCCATGGGAGCGGCCAACGGCGGCTTGCTCTACTCGCAGCCCAGCTTCACCGTGAACGGCATGCTGGGCGCCGGCGGGCAGCCGGCGGGGCTGCACCACCACGGCCTGCGGGACGCGCACGAGGAGCCGCACCACGCGGACCACCACCCGCACCCGCACCCGCACCCGCACCAGCAGCCGCCGCCGCCGCCCCCGCAGGGCCCGCCGGGCCACCCCGGCGCCCACCACGACCCGCACTCGGACGAGGACACGCCGACCTCGGATGACCTGGAGCAGTTCGCCAAGCAGTTCAAGCAGCGGAGGATCAAACTGGGATTTACCCAAGCGGACGTGGGGCTGGCGCTGGGCACCCTGTACGGCAACGTGTTCTCGCAGACCACCATCTGCAGGTTCGAGGCCCTGCAGCTGAGCTTCAAGAACATGTGCAAGCTGAAGCCTTTGTTGAACAAGTGGTTGGAGGAGGCGGACTCGTCCTCGGGCAGCCCCACCAGCATAGACAAGATCGCGGCGCAGGGGCGCAAGAGGAAAAAGCGGACCTCCATCGAGGTGAGCGTCAAGGGGGCTCTGGAGAGCCATTTCCTCAAATGCCCCAAGCCCTCGGCCCAGGAGATCACCTCCCTCGCGGACAGCTTACAGCTGGAGAAGGAGGTGGTGAGAGTTTGGTTTTGTAACAGGAGACAGAAAGAGAAAAGGATGACCCCTCCCGGAGGGACTCTGCCGGGCGCCGAGGATGTGTACGGGGGGAGTAGGGACACGCCACCACACCACGGGGTGCAGACGCCCGTCCAGTGAACTCGAGCGGGGGAGGGGCAGAGCGCGGGGCTCTCCCTCCCCTCCGGCCCACCGCCCTTCCCCGGCCCCCTGTTCCCTCTCTAACTTCTGACTGTTCTTTTGTTTTTAATTATTATTTCCCCGTCCCTTAAGAGGAAAATAATAATAATAATAATAAGGAAAGCAACTAAGGCACTGGGTTATCCAAACGGTAGCAGGTGTAATGATGTGTTTTGACCTTTACAGGCTAGTACCCAGGCAATGGAGTGGAGTGTCTCACAGAGGAGAGGAGAGGAGAGAGAGAGAGAGAGAGAGAGAGAGAGAGAGAGAGAGAGAGAGAGAGAGAGAGAGAGAGAGAGAGAGAGAGAGAGAGAGAGAGAGAGATAAATACCTGGCAAAACTAAATAATTACCAAAAACAAAAATCTACCAAGCCGTGATAAATACAAAACACAGCTTCCTAATGCCCGAGTTGGCACATGCTGCTGTGTTTATTTCATGTGGATCCCCATCAGGAAAGAGGAAAAAATACACACGTTCTTTAGCGCAGGCAAAATATCACCACACAAATTTGTACTGCAAGAAAATTGAAGTTTACACGAACAAATTCACGAAGACATTTTTCTTTCTTCCACCGCTCGTTTTGAAATTGCCGCGGTTTGTGGTCTGTGTTTTGTTTTGTTTATTCAGAGGAAAGAGAGGAAGCCAGCTCTTGGCCACTCTCCATTTCTAATGTCCCCATGTAGCCACTTGTTCTTATCATTTGTGAACTCCGGTTACCTTCAGATCCCCTCTCCTCCCTTTCATTGGTGTAACTTTTATTTGCTTCTCTTACCAAAGCAAAATGATTTGCTCCATACAAAATAAATAATTCTCTGCTTTCAGGAAATGTGCATGGTCTACCCTCTTTAACAAGGCAAAAATCCAGTTTGGAATACAGAAATGAGAGTCAAGCACTATTATTATTTTTTGGTTGGCTTTTTTTTTTCGTTCTTTTTTTTTGTTTTGTTTTTTTTGTTATCAGTCACAAAGTAAACTTCATTTTCAGGCAGTGTTTCTGGGGGAGGTTGCAGAGGGGAGAAAAAGAAAAAATTGATAGTGAGTGACTGATTGCTTCATTTTACCAAGCGGGCCCATTGTGAAGGAGCTCAGAGGATATGTGGAGGTGAAGTATATTTTCAACAGAAAGAAATTGGCACTTTGAAGAGAATGAGGGAAATATGTATCTCCAGACACCCCCCTGTATAGTTCTCTGCCTTCCGTTTTAATAACTTCATTTAGAAGGAATTATTTGTGCTGACAGTAGCAGTTAAACTTTGTTCCTTTAATAGCTTTAAAAAAAAACATAAAGAAAATAACCTGGGAACTTCATGGTGTATGCCTCGACTGTGTTTCTTAGCACACAAATACCCACATGCATACAGAGAATAATTTCCGATCTAGACTGGTTTTGTTTTTACTAGCTCATTTGTATATCAAATTATATCTAAGTTCCCATACCTTCTTCTCCTGAAATTCATTACAGAAAATACCAGTTTGACTTGGACAGCTCCACCCACCCCCTCTTTCACTAAAGAAGCCAAATGAAGAAGGGGAAAAAAATGCTATTTTGAATCCTTCCCTTTCTCTCTTTGTTAATAGTTTCAAGTGCATTTTTTACCTTATCTTGATGGAAAACGGATAACTCCCATAACAAAAGAATCTACTGGGAAGTGGAGGTGAAAAAAACAACAACAACAACAACAAAAACTGTAATTGTATTGAAAATAAATGCCATTAAACTGTGATCAGTTAAAATATTTCAAAGTAATCAGCACAAAAGGGCGCTAAAAGGGAAAACACTTTTTTTTTTTATTAATCTTAAAAGATCGGGGCTTTTTTTCTGGTTAGGTATTAGGTAAATTTTTTTATTTAAAAAATGAAATCTCAATGCCATACAATTATGGTTCAGCATCAGATTAGCATTGCACTCAGTAGTTAAGGTTTTAGGAAATATGCTTTATAAGTGATGGTTTCATTTTCAATGTTTTTTGCAAGATAAATGATGACTTATAATGGGCATATTTATTTGCCTGTATTTCATTTCCCCCAATGACTGTCACAAGGAGATGGGCATGGAGCTGCTTGGGGTGCATCACACTGCCTGTCCCTGAGGTGTGGGGACCAGCCTCTCGTGAAGCAATCCAGAGCAGGGCCAACAGCCAAGGGTAAAGGGAGGAAATGAATTTTCAGATTCTTATTACCAAGTGGGGAAGGTTAGAAGCTGGGGTTCAGGGGATGTGTCTACAGCTCCCCCCAACTCTCAGAGGTTTACTAAGATGAAAGTTACCACTGAACCTTCCCACTATGTATATATGTTTAATATCTGTCTTTTGAAATGCAGAAATAGTTTAAATGTTTCTTTGTCTATTTTTCTTTTTTTTTTTTTTTTAATGCTACCCAGGGAAATATTTTCATATCATTTTTAAGTGGCCTGCCTCAATGTATATTTATTTCTTTTAAAGCAAAAAAGGTTCTGGAAAACTGTTTTTCTGTAGCTTTAAATGAGTAGGTGAGCAAAATCTATATGAGATGTAATTTTTTTTTTGTTCAGTCTCTTTAAAAATACTTTGTTTGGGTACATTTGGTTGTGCTTGTGGGGAAAATAAAAACGCAGAGATCCTTATATATTTATGTTAAAGTAATATTTTATTATCTACATAAAACAGAAATGCACAATACCTTTCATAGTTTGTTCTAATTATTGAAATATTTTTATTTTATTTTAAAAAATAGTGCCAAGTTTTAAGGGGGAAAAAACCCTAGACCTTATACTGACTGAGTTGAGTTGTATGTAAGACACTTTCCTTCCTTTATACTTCATAAAGTTTTGGAATAAATTTTATGCATATACTGCCAGGTTTCACATTAATAACTTTCAGAGGCTTTTTTTTATTATTATTAAGTGAGACTACTGTTCTCATTCACTTTTCTTTGCAAACCACCTCCCTCCCCCCCCCCCCATCAATCCCAAACCATTCAGCTACTATGCCTATAGCATTCAATTGAAATGGTCATTGGGTTTGAGCTTCAATTTCCTTGCCATTTCATGGTCTGACAAAGAGATGTTTGTCCCCTTTAAATAAATGCAGATCTTCTTTCCAGGTAGCTTTCCCTGATCTGATTTTAGTTTTTTTGGAGAATATCAGTGGAACTAGGTGGACTTTCATCTTTACCCACATGCCCTCACATAATTTGGATCTACGGAAAAAAACGAGGCTGAGTTAAAGAAATGATTCTTCTTAGTGATTTTCAAATACCTTTCAAAAAACAACTCTGGTTGTATGCGATATGTTTGTTTACCAAGTGATAGAGGCAGGTCCTGAGTATTATTCCTGTTAGGTTTACAGAGAAAAAGATGGATTTTGCGATGGTTTATACAATAGTGTCTATTTCTCATTAGGCAAACAAACAGCCTCTAAAACAAGGAAAGAAGGTAGGGAACACTCAAGACTGCAGTGCTGAGAACGGATTGTTTCAGATGAACATTACACTTACCCAAATCAGTTGGAAGGTTAGTGAGAGACCCAAGCCGTGCTGGGTTAGTTTACAAGTTTGCTGATGACCTCCTTGGAATGTTGGTTTTAGTGTAAATGTCCATTTTGAAAGGTAGTTTCTGGGCTTATTATGTCTGATCATCTTTTCTAACTCCTAGTCAATATTACACAAGTCCCAAACTGATTCAGCCAAATGATCTTATCAATAGCCTGAACGCGAAGTGACAGAAAGAAGAAGTGTTTTGTGACCGCAGACATGCTGATGGGTAAAATGTTTAAGCTGGGTATGGATTTGAGTTCGGGGTCAATATCCTCCTCCATTGTAGGCAGAAAACAAGCAGCATCTGCCCTCTGCAGGGCATTTCAGTGGACCTTGAGAAGGCGTTTTTTTGTTCTTAGTCACAGGGGCTACTGACTGGAAACCATCACGTGTTAAACGGACGCGCCATGGTTTTGACCCATGCTTGCCGCTCAGATTCTAAGCCATTCAAGCCCTTTCCATGCCCTCTGGGGGAGTGTATTCCAGGCGAAGGTGAAAAACTCCATCCCTGCCTCTGGGAGAAATTTGTGGGGCAGTCACCCTTTAAATGTTGGCTAGAAACAAGGACAAACCCCTTCTTTTCCCTAAAGACAATATTGCAGAAGACAGCCATCCTGAAAGCGTTCCGTGTTTCCTCAGAATCTGTCCCTTCTTAAATGTACAGGGTGAGATGAGGGAGAAAGGATCCAGTGGGAGTCCTGTGAAGGTCAGACGGAGGGAATGGCCACTAATAATATTGTGCTCAGCACTTCTAAACCTTCTCGGTTCCCACGAACTTACCTCCTCTATATTCCAGATGCAGCAACAAAAGGACTCATCTCCTTGCCCTCCTGCTCCTACCAGTGGGAGCCACACACCGGTTGGCAGTTATTTTTCTGGTGAAATGGCTTTCATAAAGGCGCTCATCTTCCTACTTGTTTCTCCAAAAACAATTAATAAAGAGATGCATCAACAACAATGAGGGGGGCGGTGGCGTGTGAGTGCACAGGTACCTGCACATGTAGGTCTATATGTTGCATCCATTTGCCTTTCATTTGCCTCGCTTATGGAAGCAGCCCCGGAGAGGGAAATTATCTTTTGATCATTGGCCTCTGTGATTTGTCTTTGTTGGTTTTTCATTCGGTCTATAGGACTCTGTTCTAGATTCTATCAAATTCCTAGGCAAGTTAAAGAACGAGGTAAAGAATGGAGTTTGTACCAAAAAAGATGGAAGGATGGTAAAGGGAAGGTCAAAGGTAAAAGTGTTTCTTTGGATCTGCTTGTTTATTTCAGTGAAGCAAAGGGGACCAGGTCCATTTGAAATGAAAGTAAAAAGATGCATTTGAAATAGCAGGGATGAATCTCGACCATAAAACTAAATGAGATGTACAGCTGAATGGCACACATTTTCTCTATCCAGTAAAGTTTACTTTTTCAGTGATATATAATCTATTAACAGGGGGCAGTGGGTGCTGGGAGAGCACCAGGGCTCCTGGTTCCTGTCCCCAACACTGGGTTCAGGAGGGGAAATAATTCAAAGTGGCAGGGGCTCACCACTAGCAAATCATGGAATACACTTGTCCACCTTTGTAGAACTTGGGCCAGAGCTATTTCAACACCCCCTTTTCCCGTGGGCACAGGAGTGCCAGAAAAAATAGCTTTTCTGTTTTCTTTAAGGCTTTGCTCAGTGGTGGAGATAAACAATCAGAATATTTCCACGTTGTTCTTGTATTTGGTGGGAAGCTAGGAAATTTGTTTCTTTCTTTTTTTAAAAAAGAAAAAAAGTTAATGAACTTTATCACGTAGTACTTTTCCTTTACCTTAATAACAACTCTGCTCGGCTTAGCTTTTAGAGGTTTTAGAAACAATATTAGACCCCATCAAAACAACCCTGGCCTCTCTCTCTTATTGTTCCTATACTTCTGGTTGTTGATAACATTAAGATGTATTCCTTCTTTAAAAATGTCTGAAATGTTATTTAAGACACCAGTAAAAGTTCACCTATATCTTAAAGTTTATTCCTTCCACGTCTTTCTGAGTTTTTATAGCTCTTTGTCTGGGGCTTGGCGGGTGGGGGACCTCCATCTGCGGCTCCTGCGTGAGGAGCCAGGGCTCTGGAGGGGTGGGAGCCGTGGCAAACCGCTCTCTGCTCTCGGAACGGGAGCTGTCATCCAGAAAACAGGAAATAAACGCCGCAAAGATTCCCTTGTTGCAGATTTAAAAAAGACAGGGGGGCTTAGGACCCCATCTGAGCAATACGGAGAGGATTTTGATTGTTATAAATTGTGTACGATTAACTCTCACTGTACAGGACTCAGGCGACACAAACCTTGCTGTGGAGTAAATTTGGATCTGCATCCTTTTTTATTCGGAGCATATAGTTTTCCTCCCACCAATGTTTCCTCCGGGTTTGTTTAAAAAGAAAAAGAAAAAAAGCCACATGGCGAGTTTGACAGAGGAGAGTGGGAAAAAGAAAAAGTTTCTTGCGGGTTTGTAACACAAATTAGCCCTTGTAGATCGCCGGGCTTTAAGGTTAAGGCGAATCCTGGTATAAAGAGTTTGGAGTTCTTTCCCTCCTCCTCTTGAGAAATCTCATGCCTTTGATAAACCTCAGTTTTTATGACCCACAGCACATGATTTTGAAGAGAGTGATTGGGCATTAATAACTTTTTGTGTGTTTGCTCCCCTAACAAAATATTCTTTCAAAGTTGGTGGAGCCCCTGGCCCAGGCCTGTGAGTGCTGCTGGCTTGCTGGGCCCACCTCGGGGAGCCCTGGCCAGGCTGGGAGGGGAGAGAAGTGGGAGGATCCTGTGTCCCCAGTACTCCAGCCCAGGTTCCTGAGTGTTTGCCCAGTACCCCGATTCTCTGCCGCCCAACTCTTAGGGGGAAGTTGGACAGCCCCAATGCCTTGGGTCTTTGGGCCCTTTCCCTCTGCAGGGAGGTGGGGGAGGCAGGGATGATTGGCAGAGGTGGCTATCGGGACAGAATGGAGACCATGGGTTTGGTCGCCACCCTGGGGCAGTTGGTTAGAGTCCTGGGGAGTTGGCTGGGCCTCGCCGGGCCACGTGTGACCTGGGACAGAGGTGCCTGTGGGAGGCCAGGCGGGTGACTGAGGCTGAATCTCCTAGCTTTCTGCTGAGTGGCTTTTTCGCGGGACTCTGCAAAGTTGGTCCCAGGACATTGTTTTCTGCCTTCGAGGGGCAACCGTGGGAGAAGATGCCCCAGGACAAGAGGGTAGAGGAGGCAACTGCAGGGAACGCTGGGAGGAAAGAAACCGGAGGCCAGTGGACTAAGGTGTCCCTTTTCTGTTTGTTTGGGGGCAGTAGGGGTGCGAGGTTGGTGAGGGCCAAGGCCCGGGGCGAGGGAGAGGAGCTGGCAAGCCAAGCTCTGAAGCTGCCCCGCTCAGCTCACACCCATCAAACTTCTGCCCACTCGGGATGGGACGGGACCTCAGCTCCCGGCCTCCGGAGGAGAGGAACCCCCTCTCCAAGCTCTGGAGCATGAAGGAAAGAAGCCCAGACCCCTCTGCAACCGGCCACCCCCTGCGGGGCCTCAGTCGCTCTTCTGTCCACCCTGGAGGACAGGCAGCCCCCAGCGAAGCCAGAGCTGAGGGCAGCGAGCAGGGAGGAGCCGCTTGCCCCAGCCGCGGGCACTAGCGGCTCCGATGGGGGCGCCCCCCGCCCCCGCCTCCCCCCACCCTTCCCTCGTCCCTGGGCGGAGGCGCTGGCGGTGGGAAATCAATCCTTAGAACCTTTCGCTGGGAGTTCTAAGGCGGCCTTTGCCTCCGGAGGAGATGAGGGCTGATGGGGGACAAAGGGCTCTGGGGTCCTGGGGTGCGCGATGGGGCAGGAGGCAGGAGGCTGGCGGGGGCGGCGGGCAGGCGGCCAGCGCGGAGGCAGGGGTTCCGCGGGGCGCGGGGCTGAGCTGGCGCCGGGCCGGCCTCCCTCCGCCCTGGCCCGGCCTCCCGCCCGCTCCCCGCCGGCCCGCCCACCGCCGCCCGGCCCCGCGGCCCGCCGGCCAGGGCCGCGCACACAACAAGGATGCTTCTATTTACTCGCCTCTGCCGGGAAGATTTCTAAGACATTCAGCAGGCACAATCATTAAACTAATTTGTATTTGATTGTTTGGGCGGACGGAGGGTAGTTTTATTGCGCTGAGCATTCAGGCAGGCACGCATCGCTGATTGCCAGTATACATTAAATAAAGTTGTTTGTACACATTGTCTTACCACATATAGGCAGAGGCTTATTATTCTAATTACTCTAATTAGTGCATTGAAATGTTTTTCTACTTGATTTGAGGAGACAGTGATTAGTTCTATTACTTCTTTTAACTCGTATTTTATGGGGAACTGTTGGTGCATGTTCCAATTACTTTATCTGCCCCTGGAATATAACGCTGACCCACACGCAGGGAACTGCGCGGCCCTTGTGTGGGGCCCCAAACTTTGATGTGGGTCTCGGCTTGGAAGAGGCGCCCCGTTACTTCCCTCCCAGCTCCGAGGTCAAGTCCCCCAGCCCCAGCCCGGGCCCCACTCGCGCGCCGCGGGCCTGGCCAAGCCCGAGCCGCAGCCGCCGGCCGGCCGCCTCGCTGGCCCGCTGCCCTGCCGGTTGCCTGGGTGTGATTACCTTTAAAAGACGCCCTTAAGCATATTTTTTTCTGTGAATCTGTTTCTTGGGCTTTAATGTTACTATTAATTGATAAGATCAGCTCATCAAACATACTATTTCGATAGGGAATTGTAATTAAAACCTTAATCCTGTTTGAGACTTTTTTCCCTTTAAATTCCTTTTTCTTACGGAAGGGGTACAAAGTTCACTATAAAAAGTATTATAACGGGGAGATTAATTCGTTATCTAAATAACAATCTTTGCTATTGATCCGACGTACTTCCCGACACCTTTTGTGCGGGCCGGGGAGGCCCTTAAAAAGAAGAATATGACAAAGCGGAAGATGTGGACGGCGCCCCGCAGACTCCCATCGACTTGGCCGAGCGAGGGGGTCCGAGCCCGCCCCCCCCCCCAAGCCGCCCGAGAAGCTCCCGCGCGGGTCCGGGCCTGGCAGAGGGGCCAGCGGGCAGCGCCTCCCCGCGCCGCGGCCCGCAGCCGGCCTCCTCTCCCCTGGCAGGAGAGATCTGCTCAGTTTCTAGGTAAATATTCCACCGCTTCTGCTTTTACTGTTAATATTTAAACTCGGATTACCCAGTCTCTAAATGCGCGTTCCTAACCTTTGCGGGTGGCTGGGATGCAATAAACCCCGGTGGGTTCAGCTTCCCCTGGTCGCGCAGGGCGCCTCTGTTCCGCACCCCGCCACCCCCCACCCTCATCCCCACCCCCGCCGGCCTCCGCCCTCCGCCCCCCCGCCGCCCGCAAGGCAAGCCGCTCAGGAATGAAATCAGCGCCTCCACAGCTGAGGGCTGAGCATCCAGGGCGCTCAGGACGGGGGAAGCCGCCCTTGATCCCCGCCCAGGAGTCCTCGGGGCTGCAGATGGGACTGGGCGCCGCAGGAGAAATAGCCCGGCCACCCTTGAGGCCGCAGGGGCGACCCCAAATGGGGGTGGGAAGTGGGGACGTTGGGCGATGGAGCTGCTGTGCCAGTGGGAAGCAGATCCTCTCCTATTCTATGTCCCCTCCTCGCATACCCCCTGAAAGAGGTCAAGGCCCCAGTGTGAGAAGCCCAAGAATTTCTGAAGGAGCATCTGTGCTCCTGGGTCAGCTCAGCGGTCTCAGAGTTTCTTTCCAAAGAGCTTTTCCCAACTCACACCCTCCCTTCCTTCTAACGAAGGCTTCTTCCTCAGCGCACAGGCGTGTTATGTAACTAAGTCTCCCAGGCGACTTGAACTGGAGACTAAAGAACACCGTAGCCCCACCCCTCCTTCCCTGTCCCTCCCCCCAGTCCTCCCCCTGTTTGTCCCCCAGCGCAACTGTTCCCCAGGACTTCTGTCCTGGCGCCCCAGGCAGCCGCGGGCCTAAGCCCAGTAGAACTTGGGCGCCCCTCAGTGGAGTTGGCTCGGAATTACTCTTGATTTTACAGCCTCATCTGTTCAAGTGTTTTGTTTCAGATTCCAGTGTCCTGCCCCCTCCACTCCCTCTCTCTTCCCCCCTCTGCACTTGTTCCTTCCACTCCTCCTAGACAAATGCTGATGAAGGTGACTCTGTGCACATGACTCACTCAAAGGTGTCTACACACCCAGGTCTAGATGGCTCCTGAGTAGGGATCTGAAAAGCTTTGACTGGATAGACTAAACTTTCCACAGCAGAAAAGTGCCCAAAGGGAAGAGGAAAGAACAGCTCCTCACTGCTTGTTCCTACCTGTCTGAACTGTGATGGGTAAGTCTCTGGGCTCTCAGAGAAGCCCTGGCTTTTCAGGGAGCACAGCGGGCTAGGAACAAAGCTTTACCCACAGGCAGAACACTTCGCCGGGAAGAAGGGAGTGCCACTAGCTTTCATTCAGCCCAGGGCCCACCTGAGACTCCTTCCTGTAAGAGTAGCTTTGCTCCGCTTTAGGGTTCAAAGCGGAGTTTCCAGCTGTCACTGTAGAGGGACCTATCCATAGGAAGAACTTTCCAGAATAAGCGCCCCCCTCCCCTCCGCCAACATCTGCCAAGAGGATCAGTTCAGCACGTGGAGCTGAACTCTGCTCCCTTCAGAGCCCGGTTAATGAGTCCCTTTCCCACACCACAGGCACTCTCACCACGAATGATGGCTCCCCCTGCCTTCACCCCGCCTCACATGACAGGGAGAGAGAGGAGAGAGCCAGCACCCCAGCGCGGCTCCCTGCAGTAGAAATGGAACTGGAGACTGGGTTACAATCAGAACCCCCACACGTGTGCCAGCCCTGCCCTTGGGTGTGAGTCCCCATGGGGTGGGGGGTCAGCTGACACCTGCAAATCTCAGTTTCTTTCTTCATGTGCAGAACGGGTGATACTTCTTTAAAAAAAAAAAGAATATATATATATATATATATATATATATATATATATATATATATATATATATATATATATAAATTGATTTTTTACAGAGAGGAAGAGATGGATAGAGAGAAACATCGATGAGAGAGAAACATCGATCAGCTGCCTCTTGCACACCCTCCACCGGGGATGTGCCCGCAACCAAGGTACATGCCCTTGACGGGAATCAAATCTGGGACCTTTCAGTCCGCAGGCCGACGCTCTATCCACTGAGCCAAACCGGTTTCGGGGCGGATAATACTTCTTTCTCCCCAGCAGCATTTAAGTAAAGCTCAGGTGAAGTAATGCACATGAAAGCACACAAAGGAGATCCAATGGGAATCGCCGTGGTTGCCAACTCCCTTATAGGCCTCTGCTGTGACTGTCCCGCAAGAAATGTTTTTAGCTTAAACATAACGGAGCTGCCTGACTGCTGCCAGCGCGGGGGACAGAGAGGTGCACGCCAGGCCATCTCAGCTGCATTATCCAGGGGAGGCGCCGGGGCTCCCATTGGCTTTAAATCAGGGCTGCCACGCGCGGGGTAGTTTGCATTTGGGTTGTCCAGGCCCTGGCTTGCAGCTAGACTGCCATTAGGGACTCACAGCAGTAACGCAGCGATGGCACCGCGTCTGTGATGCCAGGGCCGGCCCTGTACTCCTGCGAACCACTCCCTGCCTTTTCCCTTCTCACTTACTGCAGCCTACATTAGTCCAGAAGGGTTCATGGGACCACACAGGTAAAACCAATCACACACTCACAAGGCAGTGGCAGCAGCCACGACAGCACTGATCCCCAGCTGCTCCTCCTGACCAACACCCCCCCCCCGCCCCCCGCCTCCCACCTGTGGAGAGCGCCAGGGGCCCCAGGCCACACCCAGGATCTGGGCTTGGACATACAGTTTGGACCCAACAGGCGCCCGGGGACACCCTCGGGGTCGCCCGGAGGGGCGCTGTGGCAGAAGCTAGTGTCCCACTCCTGGGTCCCCTCCGCCGCTCAGGGGGTCCGATCCCACTCAGAGCGCCCTTCCTACGTCCTTCCACTCCGAAGGAGGAGAGGTTCCCGCCAGCCCCTCCCTCGCTGACGCCAAGAGGTCCCCTTAGGGCACCTACCCGGTGCGGCTGGAGAGAGAGGCTCTGGGGGTCCCCCCACCCCGCGGTGCCGAAGCCCTGGACCCCCGCAGACGGGGCGCAGGCGAGCGGGGCAGCTCTGCGGGAGTCCCGGAGGCGCCCGGGAGGCAGAAATGCCGCGGAGGGAGGAGAGGGTAGCCTGGGCGCTCCGGGCTGGCCTCCCGCTTCTGGCTGGCCTCCCGCTTCTGGCTGGCACTGCGGGGGCGGCTGGGCTGGGCCAGTTTGTTTCACAAACACGTTGTCTTCCCCCACTCCCTCCCCCCCCCCCCATAAGCTCTCCTAGGGAGGCCAAAGGCGGTCGGGGATGGAGCTGCCACAGCATCACGGCACCTGGGACCCCCGGTTCCGGATGCCTTGCAGCCTAAGGTCCGGCCCGCTCTCCACCGCTCTCCACCTGCATGGCTTCCCTCTGACAGCCTGGAGCGCCCGGGGCTCCCCTTGCCCAGCCTCCGCCCAGCTTGACTGTTCAGGCAAGAGCCAAGGTCTAAGCACTAGGAGCACCTTCACCTGCTGGTAGGAAAAGCCAAACCACTAGCCAGAGGCCAGGAACTCTGCCAAAGGCGTGGAGCCCAGCATGTGTGGGTACTGCTCCCCGTAACAAGGCGTTGATTATGCAGGTCCATGAGCCCACATGCATTTCCGAAGGACAGACACATATTTAATCCTTTGGGATTCTTACTTAGAATAATTCAAGTTGGAAGGAAAAGGTAATTTAGTGTTTTGTATTTGTTTGTGTTTTGTTTTGTTTTGTTTTGTTAGAGAGAGGGGGATTACTTTGGCAGAACGAGGGGCGAGGGGCGAGGTGGAGTGGGCACTCTAGGCACAGTGTGAGGCGGGGAAGCAGGAAAAGGCAGAGGGTGAGCGGGTCTGGTCTGCTGGGCGGGAGAACTCAGCCGGCACCAGACACAGAAGGCTGCTAAGGGGCCCTGCGTACAGAGTTAATTGGTAGAGGGTCTTGAAGTTTTAATTAGATTCAAAAGGCAATTAAGGGCCATTGTAGAGGAGTGATCCCATGAAAATCATACTTCGGGGAGGGAGGCAGTGCGGTGCACCTGAAAGGCTGGAGAGGATGGAAAGCTGGGAGGGCAGGGAGAGGCTGGGCAAACAGTCCTGACCAAGTGTGGGAGAAGTCTGAAAAGGAGAGGCAGATGATGGTGCCAGAATGGCTGTAGGGGGCTAAACAAGAGATGGAAAGAATGGTGAGACCATGATTACCTTTGGACAGGGACAGAGATGAGAACAAAGGAGAACTGTAGACACTGACTCGATTTCAGATGTGGTGGCTTCACTAGTTTCTCTGTTTCTTTCTGTCTCTCGGACACACACACACACACACACACACACACCCGAGTATCATAAAGCCATCATGACAGCAGGTTTTCAGCAACATTTATCTATTTATTGAACCTAGCTGTAAGGCTGAGCCTAGTAAAAATCAATTTCATTTCAATTCAGGAAATTGTTATTAAGTACCTACCGTGTGCTAAGCCCTTTACCTCAATGGTGTTTCTTTAACAGAGATGGAGAAAACAGGAAGGGAGAGAATAGAAACACGAACCAGAGGCCGCCTTTTTTCGTGTGAAGTAGGCACTGTCCACAGTGTTGAGAAACTCGTAAGAAGGACCACAGCCAGGCTTCGTGTGACTTCCCAAAGGGAGGCCTGCTTGAGCCCGGCACTTCTCTTTTCAAGTGTCTTCTACCACCTATTTTTATCTAAATCGTTGTTTGCTTCTAAGGCAGTTAAAGGAAAGGAACTATTGTAAAGAAGTTTAGGTATACATTAAACTTTCCTTATTTAACATGGTAACTAAAATTATGAGAGTTTAGATTTTGGGATAATATATTTGTTTATATAAATATTATTTCCAAATTAAAGTGCAAAACCCCCTCTTTAATATTTTCTAGTCTTCGAAAGACCAGAATGACACATGGAGTACTCTGAGTCAGGGGAAAAGGAAGGCAATGTGAACAGAGGCCAACAGAACACAAGGGTGTCCATATTCTCTTGAAAACAGTGTCAAGTAACAGAGATGGTCGACTTAAAAGAGCACGAACTGACTTGCATATATAATTTCTCTTCTTTTGTAAACCGCAGATAGTCACCTTACATTGTTTTACTTTCTATCAATACTTTCCATTTTAAGTCAAGCTAACTACCATTTCCCCGAAAATAAGACAGTCTTATATTAATTTTTTCTCCCAAAGTTGCGCTAGGTCTTATTTTCAGGGGATGTCTTATCTTTCCATGTGCTAGGTCTTATTTTTGGAGGATGTCTTATTTTCAGGGAAACACGGTAGGAGACCTTGTTTTGTTTTGTTGTTGTCTGGCTCAAAGCTTCCTATGTAGTATTCAGAAAAGGACTTTTCACTTGAAAATGTTTGTCAGAAATTAATATTTTTGGGATCCTGGGGAAAAATTAGAAACTATTTTCTATAGTATTTGTCAGAATGAGATTTAGCCTTGATTAGGTAAGGGAATGAAAGTTTTCTGTGGTCCTTTTTCAAGTACTTTTCTCCCCACTTGCAGACATACTACTGCCAGCCCACCCCCCTTGCCATATTTTGCAAAATGTACCACATAAAAATCCTTTTAGGTGCAACAAAGTGGACTGCAGGGGCTATTGGCTCCGAATTAGAAGATGTATGTGAATAGTGGAGGAGCTGCTGGATGCTACCTAACTCTGTGCTTGTCATTATCATAATCAATTTGGAAAGAACAGAAAAAAGGTATTATGAAATGGGCCTGCATGGGGGCTGAATGATCAGAACTACCTGTATAGTAAGGCAACATTTTAGAAACCAATTAAAAATCATTTCTGAAAATCTCAGATATCATAGATCAGGGGTCCTCAAACTTTTTAAAGTGGGGGCCAGATCATGGTCCCTCAGAGAGCTGGAGGGCCGGACTATATGAACTACTAATTCCTACTGTAACACCTTGGCTGCGCTCACTGCCCAAAAAACCTGGCGGGCAGGATCAGACTCCCCTGGGGGCTGCATGTGGCCCGCGGGTATAATCTATGACATAGATTATAATGGTATCTCAATCAAGTAATAAATATGAAGTATAAAATCATTTTTTTATATAATTTTGCAGCACTTCATCTAAAAGAAAATGTAACCAATACCTGAATTCCTACCATACCATTTAAGAAATAAAATGTGGTGCCCGGCTGGCGTGGCTCAGTGGTCGAGCGCGGATCTGTGAACCAGGAGATCATGGTTTGATTTCCAGTCAGGGCACATGCAGCTCAATCCCCAAGAGGGGGCATGCAGCAGGCAGCCAATCCATGATTCTCTCTCATCATTGATTTTTCTATCTCCCTCTCCCTCTCTCTTTCTCTCTCAAATCAATAAAAAAAATTTTTTTTAAAGAAGAAAATATTGCAATATGTTATTTGTTCCTCTGCTATGGCTGCTTAATTGCTTCTCTCTCTCCCACCAGAGATACTCATCAGCCTGAATTTAGTATTTATCATCCATGGACTTCTTTATGTTCTCATACATATTTTTATTCTTAAGAGTTTTTCATATTTTAAAACACTATATAAGTTACATAAAACTGTTGGATAGACCACATGTCGTAGAAACAATGTTAACTATCTCAAATACAAAAGGCAGGCATCGTGGATACACTGCTACACTTCTTAGAATTATATAATGCCATATATAAACTCCAAGGCCTGTATGGCTCTTAGGTTTTCAAAAACTGAAGCTCTAAAGAGGAGAGTAAAAGACAGAATGGATAGCAATTAGAATATTTATGTTTTGCCTTTTTCAATAAGAGCAAAACCTAAACGATTATCAGCTTAGTTGTGTACATAGCCTCGCATATGTGTGTATTATAAATGACTGTGTCCTACTGATTGCCACTTCAGAAATATTTGCTTTCAATGAAAACCATTTCTTTTTCGCCAAAACCGGTTTGGCTCAGTGGCTAGAGCGTCAGTCTGCGGACTGAAGGGTCCCGGGTTCGATTCCGGTCAAGGGCATGTGCATTGGTTGCAGGCACATCCTCAGTGGGGGGTGTGCAAGAGGCAGCTAATCGATGATTCTCTCTCATCGATGTTTCTAACTCTCTATCCCTCTCTCTTACTCTCTGTAAAAAAAATCAATAAAATATATATTTTTTAAAAAAGAAAACCATTTCTTTTTCATTGTGAATACTCTTATAAGTATTAAATGCTTCAGAAAAATTCTACTATATGCATCAAGAGGATATGGAAATAAAAGGCATGCTGGTTTCATTCTCCAATAATAAACAACAACAACAACAGTGAGGTAGATTGTTTCCAAAGATGGTCACCATAGCCCTCATCCTGCACACATTCTGCAATGAGATTTTGCTATTCCTCTCATCGAGTGGTAGCTATTCCTTCCTCCCCCACCAGTTCTACACAGGGTGGGAGAAGGTAGGATAATAATAGTTAATAATACAATAATAACAAATAAATAATCCAAGAATGAACTGTTTTATGTACTCAAAATTGTAAACCTACTTTTGCTCAGCCCTGATAAGATGGATTGGTCCTCACTTTCAAGAAAATGCAGCCACAGAAATGAGCACATGGCCTGCAAGGCTAAACTTTAAGAGACCTTGAAACTCTGTCGTTGCACTAATGGAATCACTGAGGGAATGGGAGAGACATGCCTCAACCAACAACCTAGCTGAACCTCAGGCCAGCCAACCAGCTAGCTGATTGCAGCCAGTAGTGAGCTCAGGCAAGAACAGCATTGCCCAAACAATCCACAGAATTATGGAAAATAATAAATCATGATTGTTTTGAGCCATACATTTTGAAGTGGTTACAATGCAATAAACACCTGGGGGAAAAGAATAATATGAGATAGGTTTGCGCTGTAGGTCTGGCATATTTGCACTGTAAGGTGAAGTCATAAGAAAATGTCCACAAAAGGAAGTCTTAGTAGTTCTGCAACACAGTAAAATTTAGTATTCAAAGGTTCTTGGGTGCTATTTCTGCCCAACTTACAGTCCCCCGAGGTATGTCAAATGTCAATGAGGTACTTTACACTAAATGAAAAATTTCAAACAACCAATCCAGATATTTTCCACATATTTAGTAACTGTACTTGTATGTGTAGAACCCTGAGCTACTCTGATATTGGTATTATTTATAATTACCACAGTTTATAATCCGAGTATACAAGTACATACCAATTTCTAGCACAACAGAAGCATATGAATAATATGTGTAAGCTGACTCAATTAGAATTGTAAGTTGGAGGATCAAAGCTGGAAAGGGTAATGCAAGAAAATGTGTTATCAGTGTTTAATAATGTGAGAAGATGTGAAATGGCAAGAAGAGGAAGGATGGTACTCCTAAGAGAGAACACTGGGATAGACAGAGGGAACCTACCCCTTATAGGAAATGGGTGAATGAGTTGCTTGTAAGAATATATTTTTAAAAATAGTTGTATATGAGCCCAGCTGCTGTGATTCAGTGGTTGAGTGTTCGCCTATGAATCAGGAGTTCAGGATTCAATTTCAGATCAGGGCACATGCCAAGGTTGTGGGCTGGATCCCCAGTAAGGGGCATGCATGAGGCTAGTGGATCAATGATTCTCTCTCATCATTGATGTTTCTATCTCTTTTGCCTCTTTCTTCCTCTCTCTGAAATCAATAAAAATATATTAAAAAACAGTTGTCTATGACTAGTAGGACTCTTCCATTTGCAAGTAACTAAAACTAAATCTAACAGGCTTAACAAATAGACAAAAAACAAAAAGGGAATTCATTGGCTCATGCAATATAAAGCTTCTGAAATGACTTCACCCAGGAGGACAAATGGCATCATCAGGACTGAGCCAGGCTCTCTGGATCTCCTGGCAGATGAATTCACTCTGGTGCCTGGGACTGCTGGCGTGATCTTCATCCTATTAGGTTTGTACTCTGTACTATAAGAGGCCCTAGCTTGAAGAGTTCCACCTAAGGCCTATAATCTCATTGCCCATCTTTTCAAATAACCTGGATGCATATGTTCCTTTGTTTACCTGCCTGTGAGGTTGCAATGCTCTGATTGATCAGTCTTGAGTTCACATGCCAACTTTTAAAACCAAGGCATCAGCTCCATTCAAACTATGTGTCCTGAGAGTTTGAGAGTGGTATTTCCTGAAAGAAAGTCGGGACAGTGGTTCAAGAAGTGCTAAAAAGTGGCAGGATAGGGGGAGAAACCAAGATGGAAGCATAGGTAAACACATGAACTGCTGCCTTGCACAACAATTTCAAAAGTTGTGCTAAAAGACAAAATATACATCATCCAGAACCACAGGAAGGATGATTGAGTAGAAATTCTACAAATAGAAGGAAAGAAAAAAGCACACTGAGACTCACAGGAGCTGTGGGAGGCAGAGTTACTGAGACAGGCATGCGCAGAGAGGGCTGGCAACTGAGTTCGTGGCTCGCTTTCTCAATCGGAAGGGAGACAAAAACTACCAACAGCTCTGAACTCCAGTTCTGGGCGAGACTCTGGGGACCCAGACTCATATGGGGAGAAACCGGACTGTCTGGCAGTGGGCAGAACTCGAGGGCGGCTTTCCCTCAGAGGTGCTTGCAGCGATTATTGCAGGACACTGAGACCCAGGGGCCTCTTAGGGCAGGGCTGATGGGAAGCCATTGCAGTTTACTCTGCTCTGAGATCCTGCCCAATGAAGCAATTGCTGCTTGCTCCACCCTGAGACACAGCCCCATCCAAGCTGAGTGCATAGGCTTTACATATGAATGGCCTAGTCCTTTGAATTCTAAACTTACCTAACAAACTGCAGCTGAGTCAGTGAGACCCAGAACATCCAAAAGAAGGCCCAAGGCCCACAGCAGATTCCATTAATTCACAACTGGGCCTCATCTGGGCACCTCCAAAACCCAAACAAAGAAGATGAATCTGCAGATCTCTCTGTAGCTCCTGCTGGGTGGCCTCAGGCAGAGGCTAAATTAGCACCTCCTTGGGGATCCAAGAGCCAGTGTACCCAGAGGTCAGAATGGGACCATCCAGATTACAACTCCTCAGATCCATAAGGGACACACTCAGGGGGCAGACTCAGTGAGCACCAAAGCCCCACTGAAGCAAGTCTTGTCTCATAAGACACAGAAGTTCTCCCAGTATAGACACAGCTGATTCTCAGAGCCAATTGGCCTGGAGGTCAATTCCTCCCAGTGATAGCAACAACAATCAAGGCTTAACTACAAGACTGTGCACACAGCCCATGCCAGGAACCGAAACCTAACATTGTCACTGGTAATAAAATGTAAAAAGAGCTGGCCAACCTTGATGGCTCTGAATGGTCAGAGCATCGATAGTGGTGGTTGAGGCAACTTTTAATTTGTTAATCATATGTAAATTCTTGTTGATTTTCTGTTGTTGGAACTTCCCGCCTAAGAGATGTCTTTGTTTCTGAATCTCAATAAAAGGAATGGTAAAAGGCCAGAGCAGGGGTTAGTCTTCCCACTAGAGGTGGACTTCCTGCCTGGCCCCCATTTTCCCAAATTAACTCTTTTCCAGTCTCTCTCTTCATTTAGTGTGCGGCCTTCTCCAGAAACCGGACCCTGAGTGGGCCCTGAGCTATGCGGGTCGTGTTAAGGGATCCCACAAGCCCACAAAGCGGTGCACCAAGAGTGTCCACCTCAGGTAACTGGGGAGGCTGAGCCACTGGGCCCTATAGGACACCTGGCACACAAAGCCACTCTGTCAACATGGGGAAGCAGACAAAATGTGGAGACAAAGAAACAGGTCACAAATGAAAGAAATGGAGGAAAGCAAATGACTGGATATAGAATTCAAAACCACCGTTATAAGGTTTTTCAAGAATTTTCTAGAAAAGGCCGATAAATTTAGTGAGACCCTCTAGGATATGAAAAAGGACCAACTAGAAATTAAGCATACACTGACTGAAATTAAAAATAATATACCGAGATCCAACAGCAGACTAGAGGATCACAAGAATCAAGTCAAAGATTTGAAATACAAAGAAGCAAAAACAAAAACAAACAAACAAACAAAAAACTCAACTGGAAAAAGAAAAAAGAATCCAAAAATATGAAGATAGTGTAAGGAGCTTCTGGGACAACTTCAAGTGTACCAACATTCGAATTATGGGGGTCCAAAAAGAGAGAGAGCAAAATATTTGAAGAAATAATAACAGAAAACTTCCCCCATCTGGTGAACGAAATAGACTTATAAGTCCAGGGAGCGCACAGAACCCCAAACAAAAGGAATCCAAAGAGGACCACACCAAGGCACATCATAATTAAAATGCCAAGGGCAAAAGAGAAAAAGAGAACCTTGAAAGCAACAAGAGAAAAACAATTAGTTACCTACAAAGGAGTACCCATATAACTGTCAGCTGATTTCTCAACAGAAACTATGCAGGCCAGCCAAAACCGGTTTGGCTCAGTGGTAGAGCATCGGTCTGCAGACTGAGGGGTCCCAGGTTCGATTCCGATCAAGGGCATGTACATTGGTTGCGGGCACATCCCTGGTAGGGGGTGTGCAAGAGGCAGCTGGTCGATGTTTCTCTCTCATCGACGTTTCTAGCTCTCTATCCCTCTCTCCTCCTCTCTGTAAAAAATCAATAAAATATATTTAATAAAAAAAAAAAAAAAGAAAAAAAAGAAACTATGCAGGCCAGATGGAGTAGCAAGAAATATTCAAAGTGATGACTAGCAATAACCTACAACCAAGATTACTCTACCCAGCAAAGCTATCATTCAGAATTGAAGGTCAGATAAATAGCTTCACAGATAATAAAAAGCTAAAGGAGTTCATCACTGAAAAACTAGTATTATATGAAATGTTGAAAGGTATTTTTTAAGAAAAGGAAGAAGAAGAAAAGGGTAAAGATAAAAATTATGAACAACAAATACATATCTATCAGCAAGTGAATCTAAAAATCAAGTGAATAAAAAATTTGATGAACAGAATAAATTGGTGAATATAATAGAACCAGGGACATAGAAAGGGATTGGACTGACAATTCTCAGGGGGAAAGTGGTGTGGGGGGTGCGGGAAGAGACTGGACAAAAACCATACACATATGGATGGTGGTGGGTAAGGGCAGAGGGTGGGGTGGGAACCGGGTGGAGGGGAGCTATGGGGGGAAAAAGAGAAACAGTTATAATAACCTGAATAACAAAGATTTATTTTTTAAAAAAATTCAGATACAAAAAAAAAGTTGCTGGATAGGCAAAAATTTATATTTTTAAATAGAAAAATGTGTCCACTATAATTAGTATACTTGTAATACAGTAATGCTTATATTTTACACACCTCTAGTCTAATAACTGAAAGTGAGGGTACTTGAGGAGCTCTTTTTCTTTTCTATCTTGACTTAGCAACTTAAATAGGTTATATCAATATTTAAGTGAGTTATAAAAGTGAAGATTGTTGGTCTCAACCTATAGGTCCTTTATATTTTACTGTAATAGATCTTTATAGGAAACTACTTTTAGAAGATTAAAGATTTCATCTAAAAATGTACTTATTTGAAATTCCACAACATTCTTAATGAAAAAAATATTATCTGCATAATTACATTAAATGGCTTCTGGAATACATTACCACTAATGATGCTAATAGAGTTAGTCCAGATGCAAACTATAAAAACATCCATTATCTTTTGTCCTTGAAGGAACTTCAAAAAAAAATTTTTTTTTTGTAGGAAGCTATACTCTAATATTAATACTATACTCTAATTTCTTGTATGTTGTGTTGTAAACCTGTTCTACAGAGCTTCAATATCCCACAGAAGTTTCTGAAATGATCCTGAAAGTATATCTCATCATTTTGCACTTTCTTCTGTGGCCCAATTCCATATGTAATTAATTTAATATAGTAGCCAACATATTTAAATGATTTTTTTTTCTTCCTGACTTGTAGTCAGCCTACAGATACTAGGTAGCACCATAAACAACAAAAATATTTTGTACTATTTGATAAGAAATAACTTATCATTAAATAACTTTCAGTAATACAACTGAAAATAGATTTTATTGTGCATCAGTATTGTGTTAGCTTACAGAATTTACAAAAATTTTTGGCAGTGATACAGAATTTAATTGAAATATTCTGGGCCTCAAGTTCATAAAAAAGCAAAAATCCTATAAAAGTTATGTTAATTAAAAAACAAAGCAGGTGCCCTGACCGATTTAGCTCAGTGGATAGAGCATCGGCCTGCAGACTCAAGGGTCTCAGGTTCAATTCCAGTCAAGGGCATGTACCTTGGTTGCAGGCACATATCCAGTGAGAAGTGTGCAGGAGGCAGCTGATCGATGTTTCTCTCTCATTGATGTTTCTAACTCTCTATCCTTCTCCCTTTCTCTCTGTAGAAAATCAATAAACTATATTTTAAAAAAAACAAAGCAGATAACAAGATATTGAAATCTACACTTGAAGATCAATGAATAACTAGATCTCTTCAATAAAGTGTATGTAATACAAACTTCTACTGGCTTTGATAAAATGTTTTCAATCCAGTTAGTAAAATCTCTTTATTTCCTTTATAATTTGTAGATCACAAGGTTTTTGGGCCTTGTTGAGAAGTGTATTAGGGTTCTCCAGAGAAACAGAACCAATAGGATGTATACATATGCATGTATGTAAATTATAAGGAATTGGCGCCTGGGATTATGGAGGTTGGTAAATCCAAAATCTCCAAGGTAGACCGGCAGGCTGAAGACTCAGCAGAACTCAACATTCCTTGGAATCCATAAGCAGGCTGCGATAGGAGCAGGAAGAGCTAGTGTTGTAAATGAAGCCCAAACATAGCCTGCTGGAAAATTCTCTCTTGCTGGAGAGAGGCCAAGCATTTTGTTCTATTCAGGCCTTCAACTGATTGGATAAGGCCCACCTACGTGAGGGAGGGCATTATCTTTCATTGAAGTCCACCTATTTAAATGTTAGAACACACCCAGAATAATGTTTGACCAAGTATCTGGGCACTCCGTGGTGCCAAATTGATACATAAAGTTGACCATCTCAAGTACACTCCTTGTCAACCTGGCAGTCATACACATCTCCTGAATCCCATATATTATTAACCCCCACATAATCTCCATTATTAGTCTTCAAATAAAGAGAATAAGAGGGTCATAATTCCACCTAAGATACAACTATTCTGCATATGAAGACAAAAATGCCCTAACCCTTTCCCCAGAAGAGGATGCCGAACGTTCTTTGATGATGTTTACTCTTCTTGATGACCATGCTTTAAATACTGTGATGGGAACTTAACAATATATAAACACTATGGTAGGTCAATGCACTTGATTTACATGAAAAGGGGATAAAAAAGGAAAGATAAGGATATTTGCCTAACAAACACACATTCATAAAAAGATAAGGAGTAAATATTCATGAGAATCAGTCCTTGTTTTTGAAACTGGTCACATGACTATAGCTGGTATTCATGACTACCTCCTTCCACTACTCAGTGCTGGTCCCTGTTTGTTACCTGGTGAGGTGACCCAAATCTTCATTCCTGTCAGCTACTGGCACAAAGGGCATTTCTAGGCACCAGACCAGGGAGTAAGTAACAAAGTAGGCAAGTTTAGGCCAGGAGGAGAGAATGTCCAAATAAGTACACAGTTTGAATGTGGTTTAATCTTACTTTACTAAAAATGTTGTAACCATTGCATTGCAACAGCCAACCCCCTTCCCCTTTTTTTTTAGTTTTCAAAGTGTTTTGAACCTACTGTCTACATTGCCTCAGTTCTGCTCCAATCAAGCATACTTTATGGCATAAAAGCCTCTACCTGTACATAAGTTGGTGTTAGAGGGCATGTATCAGAGGATTCTGAGGAATATATTATCCTTTAGCTTTGTTTTTTAATCAAGAGGATTTCTAGTTTGCAGAAGAAATCCCGAATGCTATTGCTTATTCATTCACCTACCCCATACATGTATCACATGAAGGTAAGTGCTCCGTTTTATGGGGATGTAAATCTGGTTCCTTCCACCAAAACTGAATTCTTAGTTGGAGTTTCATATCTCAATTAGGTAATTAAAGCTTGTTGAAATAAAATATCAACTTTAAATAGCCATAATTCAAAACATAGTATCACACATAATTTTAAAGTAGGCTAGTAAAACACGGAAAGAAAAGAGTTTGCAAAAGGGATGATAAATCTGAAAGTAATACATTAAAATGACTTTCAAAATAGATGAGAAATTAAAAGAAAATAAAACTGCCTTTAAAAATATTACTTATTTTGTATACTAAAGACAAACCAAGCTGTGGTTACTTTCCATAAAAAAAAAAACAAGTTAACTGAGTACCTACTATGTGCCAGGTATCATTTTAAGTCCTGGGGACATAGCCGTGAACAAAACAAAGTCCTTACAGAACTTAAAATTATAAAGGCGTAAACATAAATCAATACACAATATGTCAACCAGTCACAAGTGCTATCAATAAAAATATAGCAGTGTACAAAGGCTAATGGTTGATGGGTGGAAGGGAATATCCTATTTTATTTTGGGTGGTCAATAAGGGACTCTCTGGGAAGGCAATATTGAAGTAGAGACCTGAAGAAAGTAAAAGCTAGCATAGCGACGACATAAGGAGAACATTGCAGCAAGGAGCAAAGTGTAGAGGGCAAGCAGCAAGAAGGAGCAGAATCCTACAGGGCTTTGGAGATTTTCAAGCAGAGAAATGACATGAGTGTGCTTTAAAAGGCATCCGAAGGCTATAGAGCTTAGATGGTAAGGAAATCATCTTTCCCTAGAAGCAGGGAGACTAGATGCAATAGTCCAACAGTAGTTCTACTTTTGTAATATTTCATTCTGAGATAAATCCACCCTGTACGCATTTGGAGAATGCTAATAGTAATCAAAGCACTTTCACTTCAAAGGAATACTGAGATATTTTGGTTTGCACATTTCTAAAGTTTATACATGAACCTAAATCCATCACTTACAGAGAGGTCCAATACATAAATGTGGCAACAAACAAAAAATAAAGTTCCTGAATACAAAAGGCATACTCCAAATAAACAATGTATTGTATAATTGAGGAACATGATATTAACAACTAATTTTAAACTATCATACTTAGTACAGAGTATCCCAGTATGTGGTGCTTTTTTATTATTATTACCAAAATAATTTATAGGGCTTGTAGTTTAGATTGATTTAGATACCTTGGGGTGCTTGTTAAAATGTAGTATTCTGGATTCTATCTAGTCTTAAAAATCTCTAAGGGTTTGGGGACTGGAAATTTACATTTTAAACAAACTCCCAGATGATTCTAACATATAATGATGTTTAAACCAGCAAATCTCAGAGTAATTGAAGAGTATTAGTTTGATAGTAAGATTAAAAACAGGGAGGATTATAGTCTATTTATCTCAAATCCATTTTTGAATAGGATGGGATATGGATATAGGAAAATTAAAATTCCATTGCTCTGTGATAATTCTAAGAAAAACAATGAGTTAAACTATAACAAAAATTGCATAAGAATATGCTTAGATGGCAATATAAAAAGCACTAGAATAAAAGATTTACAGTAAGACTGACCTTAGGAAGTGGATAGAACAACTTTCTTATTTGACAAATAAGTAAATTGAGACTCAGAAAAGTTAAATAACAGTCAAAAGGTAGCACAGTCCTGCTTATAGACTCATGATCCTTCTCCCCTCTATTAACACCATGACTACACCATCCATTATCTAGGAACATTTCTATTAGTTTATCATATTTTTTATTAACCACAGATTCAGATAACAGTGATATTTGGGAAAATCTCTTCGTTTTCCAAAAAGTAAAATACAAAGAGTGAAGAACCTCCTAAAAAATCTGAACTAACCTATTAAGTAGGTTTATATTCTAAAACCCATTATTACATTATTAAACTAGGTTTATATTTTTCTTTTAAAAAAATTAACAGATTTCCTTTCATTATTTTGGTACACTACAGCTACTTAGAGTAAGCTCAAATATTTTTTCCCAGTACCTTTGGCTGTAACTTATAATGGTCCCTGTATGAAGAGTAGTCTTGTTGCTCCGTGAATGGGCTTGGCCACATGCCTTGTCTTGGCTATCAGGTGTGAACAGATTAGTGATTAGTATATCCACTTAAACATTTTTAGATCCATTTCACATTGCTGCCAATTCTCTCGCATCTGCCCCTGCCACTGGAAGGCACAGCCTGGGTCAGACCTTCTCTTTCAGCCTGGGTCCTGGATGGAGCAGACCTGACCTGGAATCCAGCAACCAGCCTCCAGCAGCCAACAGGCCACATGGGTGAGAAATACGTGTTATTGAAAACCATTGAAATTTTGGAGGTTGTTATTCTGCTCTCAAATCTGGACCAAAAATCTGGTACCTGAGCCAGAAAGATATCAAAAGTAAAAATTCTGAAGTCCCTAGGTCAAGAATTTTTGTTATAAAGACATGTAAGTATCTTATCAATGTGCCTGTATAAACATTAGTGATAGAATGTTTCTGTGTGTTTTAGACTTCAGTATATGACAGGTATGGATGTGAGTTATGGTCATTTGTGTTTGGAAAATAGGAGTAATGAATCTACATGACAATTTTGTAATGTAAAATTGCACCAATGTGCAGAAAGAAAATGTCACAATTTATCTAGGGATATAATTTCAAAGTCCATGGAAATATATGGGAATGTGTTTATATATGGGAAAATTATAATCCCACAAACATATATTTGGGATATCTATCAATTTGTATGAGCAATGTCAGATTTACATCAGCAAATATAATTTACTTCCCCTTAATTTTTAAAAAGTTTTCCTCCTTATTATTCTTAAACTTCCTACTAATGATTATTGAATGTTTAGGAAATTTTATTTTATTCTGTTAATATATTCAGTGGCAAGGAAGAATTTTATACGATGCTAAAGGAGTTGACTACAGATAACACAAACTTGGGGAAATCTAGCCATAGATTATTATGCCTAATTTTTTCAGAAATTATGCAATCAATGTTTAATAATTTCACCTGGCAGTGGTGAGACAGAGCCAGTTCCTATCAACTTGAAAGAGCAAAGTGTATGCATCTCATCCCAACTCAGACAGACTTCACATTGGTAGCTTGAAACTGGTCATGGTGGGAGACTTTAGACAATAATTGGAAGGCACTACAAATTAGGGCTTTTTCCTCCACCAGAGTTGGTGGTTAAATGTTTTTCCATGTACCTTAAACATTCACCTCCTTTAACATTTGATAGTTGAATATCAAAGCATAAAAAATAGATGGCCCAATTTGATTTATGAGGGAGGATTTAAGGCTGCATACGTAAAACTGAGGCTAGTGGCTTCTTAGAAGCTGGGAAGGACTGAAAGCGCGGAGGAATGAGGCCTGGTGCTGGTGCAGGAACACTGCTCTGCTCAGACTCCAGGCCCAGGTAAAACAGGTGCACCTACAGAAGGAACTGAGACACGTGGCTTTGGCACAAGTGATATAGACAGGAACTCAGAAGACTTTTGAAAGGCAGAAGCAGAACAGCAGTCAGAGTTGAATAGTGTTTCTGTTCTCTGGGTGAGTTACATGTGGTCAGACACAAGGCTGACAAACTGTAAGGATAACATGCGAGGAACACACTTCTTAAGGTCTTTCAGTTTTTCTCTTTATAAAGAAATAGTTTAGGTTTTACTATATAGATTTATTTCAAGACTTTAAGACAAAGAAAACAGGGCGTCAATACTCTCAATCCTTTATTTGAAGTATCTATCCACAAAAACATCTCAAGTGTGAAAAATGGTGTGCCAATATTTGTTCATATAAACAATTCTCTAGCTTTTGCTGTAATCTTAGGAGTAATTTATAAATATTCTATAGCACATATTGCAGAAATGTGTGCAATAAAATTTGCACCTAAAAATGTTTAACAAAATAAATGAAACACATGAACTTGAGAGACTGAAATAAATATACTTATGTATATGTCTATATGTGACTGCACATATACAGGGTTCACACAAAAGTGTGATTCTTGTAATAAACTAGAACCTTCCTTCATTCAAAGACTTCAGAAAACAAATGATAGTAATATATTGTCATTACTATACCCATTTTTTAAAAATTACATATCAAATTTAAAATATTCACTGATCAGAAGTTAATTTAAAATTTTTACTTTTAAAAACTAATGCACAATTTATTTTTTAGAATAGTTGGCAGACTAGCACAACATATAAATCCTAATAAAGAAGGAATATGCTAATTGACCCTCATGCCACCACAAACATTGCAACACCCAGAGCCAATAAGGAGGGGATATGCTAATTGACTGCCATGCCCTCAAAGATGGCAGTGCTCACAGCCACAAGATGGTGGTGCCCAGTCCCCTCAGCCCCCCAGCCGCCCAGGGCCTGCCTGAGGCGCAGGCAAGCCTCGGATGGTGGCTGCTCAGCCGCTCAGGGCTAGCTGAGGCTTGTGCTGCCAGCAGTGGTAGCAGCAGAAGTGTGATGGGGCATTGCACATCACTGGCCTTCCCCTGATAGCCAGTTGCCTCTAGCCCCTGAGGGCTCCCAAACTGTGAGAGGGGGTAGGTAGGGCTGAGGGACCCACCCCTTCCAGTGCATGTATTTTTATACACCAGACCCCTAGTAATAAATAAAGCAATGTGAGAATGGAATCCTACAAACAAATATTTAAAAACACCAGATGATATAGAAGTTCCTTTAGTCATTCCCAGTGACTAGACATGGTTTACATTTCAGAGAAAGTAAGCAAAAATTCTAAAAGTCTAGTCTATAATAATAAAAGCATAATATGTTAATTAGACCAGACAGCCTTCTGGACGACCTTTGGACGAAGCTGAGCTGCAAGGAAGCTGGTGCTGGCAGCTGGGGAAGGAAGGCCTACTCTTGCACGAATTTTGTGCATTGGGCCTCTAGTATAAGAATAAAAGTTGAATTAGAAATTATGGGCCAGAAAGAGGAATCATGCTCAGAAACATTTTTTTTTTTAAGTCACATCACCAAAGTATCATTTAACTTCCTCATCTTCTTAAATAAATTAAAAATATCTATTAGAAACAAATTCCAGTGCATAATCTTTAGCAAGTATATTAAAAGTCACTGTAGTGAATACCTTCCAAAATATACCACTTAGTGCTTCTTAGCTGCATCTTCCAAACTGTGTTCTGAGAAACTGAAGTTTTCAAAAGCACATTGCCAGCATTCCACCAAAAATTAGGAAACACTACAGACCTTAATTCAGGGGTCCTCAAACTTTTTAAAGTGGGGGCCAGATTACGGTCCCTCAGAGAGCTGGAGGGCCGGACTATATGAACTACTAATTCCTACTGTAACACCTCGGCTGCGCTCACTGCCCAAAAAACCTGGCGGGCAGGATCAGACTCCTCTGCGGGCCACATGTGGCCCACGGGCCGTAGTTTGAAGACCCCTGCCTCACCTTCAATGTCCATTACATATTACTGGTTTTGAAGTTCAGCAGTAAAGAAATATGCCTAACATTGCTGAGTCCATTGTATCCCATGCTTATTTCACCATAACAGAATTTTTTCTTGGCGATAACCATTTTTGAAAATTGCTGTTACTAGACATGCATTCTGTAAACCCATCCCCCATCCCAATCTGTGCCTAGACACAGATGTCAATACTTATTTGTTGTTTATATTATTGTGAACTAAATGGATAGATCAATATATCTTATCTGTTGCCATTTATGCCACTCTAACTCACCAAAAGCAAAGTTGGCATGACTAAGAACTGTGAGACAACTTAGGAACTAATTAGTAATGAAAGAATCGGCTTCTACAAAAAGCAAATAAACACCACAGTACATGATACCTTACAAGTAAACGCAGGAAAACACTATATCAAACTTTGGTTTGCTTTATGTGACAGACCAAACTTTAAGTCAATAAATCCCATTTGGTGGAATTAGAGAGAGGAGAAAGAATAATAGTGTGAACTCAGTTTACTAGTACTTTAATTGCAGATTTGTGTAATTTTAGAGTTTAAAATGCACCTCAGCTGATGTCATTTCATAACACGAGGATGAATTGTTAGTGTTCAGAGCACAGATGATGGCTCATCTTCCAGGCTTATCCTCGTCTCATTTCATAGAGGCTGTGACACAAACCTATTTACTCAAACCTTCCATTACATACAGCAGTGTCCTGACATGATCCATTTTGAAAGTGAGCTAATGAGATACTCAAGCTTATCTTATTATTCTAAAGTACAAAAGAATATAAACAATGAAAACCATTAGATATGGAATAGCATTTCTATACAAATAAAATTTAAAACACTGTAGATTCTCACTTGTAACAAAGACTACTTACTCAATTTATCTGATCATATGACTGCTTTGCTTTTACATTTTTCCTTAAAAATTTTATAGCCAAGACTGCACTAATTTATTTACCGAATATAATAAAGATGTAATATGCAAATGGCCCTTATGCCCATGAAGCATTAACAACCGACTGCGTGAAGCAGGAGGGTGGGGCAGCGAGCTACAAGCAGGCAGCGGAGAGCTACAGGAGGGGGCAGGGCAGCAAGCTATAATGGAGGATAGAGTGGGGGGTGGGGAGAGCTACAGGAGGGGGCAGGGCAGCAAGCTATAATGGAGGATAGAGTGGGGGGTGGGGAGAGCTACAGGAGGGAGCAAGGAGCTACTGGCATAGGGATTTGTGTGAAGGGCAACTAGTTGATAATAATCTTCCTTCCTCTTAAAATGTCACAATTATTTTTTCCTTTCTTTAAAAATTTTTTAAAAAACTTAATTTTAGAGAAGGAGGGAGAGGAGTTTAAGGGATAGGAGTGAGGGAGAGGGAATGATGTGAGAGAGAAACATCAATTGCTTGCCTCTCCACCAGGACCAAATCTGCAGCCTGGACATGTGCTCAGACTGGGAATTGATCTGGCAACCCTTCAGTGCCCAGAATGACGCTTAACTGAGTCACACTGGCCATGGCACTTTTTTTTTTTTTTTCAAACCATTAATAGTATTCAAATATACCAAAATTTAAGCCAGAAATTAATTTATAGGCAAACAATTTAGGCATTATTTCTGCTGTGACCAAAGAAATATTTTGGTCTCTTTTCATATTTACAAAAAATATATATCATTATCTCTGATTAAAGTAATTTATCTTTTACCTTCTGACTTCTATTGCTACCAAACATCACCTTATTTGTTTATTAACATTAATGTACTGCTAGAGAACTAGACTACAAGTATAAAATGATAGATGCTAAAATAGTGTTTTGGCAATAGCCAATATTCTGTTAAGGGTCACTGACAAGATTTTCATAGTGGCTAAAAATAACCCAACACCCTTCTGAAGTACCAATATTAAACGTGCTAAAGGGGATTGGGGGAGTGGATGAAGCACAGATAAATGTGTGCAAATGGCTGTGAAAATGAAAATGACTTCATTAATAGTATCCTTTTAATACCTCCAAGTAGAAAAGCAAAAGCCAAACATTCATTATTAATATACAGCATATGGTAATCAAGTGTAATTTTTATTGACTCCCTGGTTAGTATTATTATACTTGCAAGTATAAGTTTTTTGGTATTTAGTGAATTCCTGGAAAGCACCAAAAAAATAACAATACTCTGCAAATTCTTTGTTATCTATTGGCCCAAAGCTAATCACTCCAAAGGAAAGGAAGAATATTAACTGACTAAATGTGTATTTTTAGGGTCTTATTTCAAGCAATTTAAATTGAGAGGTTCCTGTAATTATGCTCACAGAGTCAGGGGCATGTCTTTATCTATTACTAGCCACTGGGAAGATCATTTATCTTACCAAAATGCTAAGATAAAAGAATTATAAAAAACGAAGTCAGTTGACAATGCTAGTAACAATGGGTCATCTGGCTTCAAATTTTAATGGTAGTCTGTATGTTCTCTCTTGTTAAGGAAATCCTGGTACAATGTTGGTTTAATATTATTTCACAATGTAAATGTATATTAAATCATCAATTTGTATACCTTAATATAAACAAAATGTATATAATATATACAATTATCAAATATATCTCATAAAAATGTCAAAACTTATATGGTAACAAATTTGGTTTTCTCTAAATCAATAAAATACAGTACTTCATTTTAAAATCTGAATGGTAAAAATGAGAAAGATAAAGGCTAAGAACAGGTTTGAACATGGTTTATAAAATTAGAAATGGACATACATGGGTTTACTAATTGATTTGAAAATACCTTAGGAGTTCAAATTCACTCCACAACCCAAACCTAGTCTGCCCCTTAAATATGTTTTTTTTTTTTTACATTTTCTAATGGCAAAAATAAAAAAATAAAAGATTATTTTGTGATACATGAAAATTATATGAAATTCAACTTTTCATGTCCATAAGAATATAGACTTTTATTGGTCCCTGGCCACACGCATTCATGTATGTATTGTCTATGGTTGCTTCCACACTATAATGGCAGAGCTGAGTAACTGCAACAGAGACAGACCTACATGGTGCTCTCATTGCTTTGCATTGCTGCCTAGCATGTTACAAATTATAGTGATGCAGTTTATAACTACTAGCATTTTGAATGGCACATAGATTGTCATACTACAACATTTTAAAGTTTTCAGTTCATACCAATAATGTCAATATGAGAGAGAACTTCAGGTGTCATGTTAAATTTAAGGCACAGTGAACGATGGGTTATTTTGTTATTGCATTACGTGGCAAAGCATTAACATGCAGTGACACTGTAGCTGTTCACACACACACACACACACACACACACACACACACACACTCTGGAATTACCAAACTAGGTATTCTCAATTTACAAAATGCAGTGATCAGAGAAATTAGAAAATTAAAACAAAGTATCTCATCACAGCAAAATTTATTTACAAAAATGAAAATAAAGCTGTAAAGTAAGTTTCGGAGTGGCTCATCTGTTAGCCAAGCAAAGAAAGCCTTTTCACCAACGGTAAGTTCATTACATTATTTTTGGCTCATAAGTTGAAGAGATGTATCCAAAATAAACTTGCTTAAGACTATTAGCTGTTTTGTCAAGAACAGTTGCTTAAAAGAATTGAGAATACTGGGAACATCAATGTAGTCAATAAAAACAAACAAGGCAAGTCAAATGATTCTGAGTGGTTTCCCATGGTTCTTGGTGAATCAAAGATGTTACTGATACTACCTAGTGATTGTTGTTTATTTGATAAGTCAATGCCAAGGTTGAAGTGTCTGAAGAGTTAGTGTCCATGAGTACTATGTATGGAACAATTAAAGGCAAGAATATTTTCTAAGAAGTTAAGAAAGCATGGTTTCAGGACAATCTGAAGTAGAATTTGCTAAGATGTGTTAGAACTGGTGATGGTAAAAATATGTGTGGAGCAAAAAGAAGACTTAGTTGGTCAAATTTACAAAGCTTATAAAAATATAAAGTGTTAAAACCCATGGCTATTTATGTATTATTCATCAGCAGGTACTTTGTGGAATATATTTAACTCAATCTTGTGTTATTGAACTAGTACCGTCACCCAGCAATTTGCTGGCTTAGCAGTGGTAGTTTTATTGTTTTTGAGCTCAGGGCTGATATTGAAATTTTTCTGAAGGAAAAGAAATACCCTCAACCACTATCTGAAACACTAAAGGGCTTCGGAATTTAGCTTTTGTTGCAGACTTGACAATGCTTTTTTATTAATTCAACTCAAAATTTAACCAGTTTGGCATAATGAGAACAGTCATCCCCTCTGTATGTGGATTCACTGGGATCCAGGGAAAGCCCCCAGACTCAAGGAAAGATCTAGAGCTGTGATTCTCAAAAGGAATCCTCAGTCCACCACCACCAGCAACCGCACCTGACTGGGTACTTATTAGAATCACAAATTCTACTGAATTGAAAGTTCTGGGAGTATAGCTAAACAGTGTTTATATATGAAACATACTAATGTAATTCTGATGACAACTACATTGTTTGAATTATGAAGTAACATCAAGCTGCTTTATATATTTCCTATGCTATCAAAACGTAAGACAATAAGTGAGCTCTCTGTTTTCACATAAATCTGCATCAGGTTTTCTAAGCTCAAACTACAAGTCCAAGTGGATTTTTTGGACCCTGATGCAAGTATAAAGGAAATTTCCATTTCCTAATAACCATTTAGTTGTGCAATCAAGGAGCACCAACCTAACCTTCAATTGGCAGTGATAAATCTGCAATATAATAACATGCTAAAAGAAAATTATCAGAAGAATGCAATAGAATTCTATCAATGCCTTCCAAGTGATAAATATGCTAAATGAGTATCATATTCTTCTCATGAATTAACATATGTATTTGGCAATACCTATCTGTATTTCATAATACTTCATATTTTTCTTTAAAATCTACAAATGTCTTAATAGGTTAAGACATTTCCACCATTATAAAAACCACACAACACAACAAAACAGAATCAATTCTAATATGTAACCCCACAAAAGCACTGATTTTATTACAGAACATACATGTCACTGAGTAAAGCTCTTTTTTATGAACACATTTGGAAAGCTCCCATTGAACTCGAGTACAGCTCTATTGTCAATCTGAGAGCAGAAGGACACATCAAGTAGGGAAAGATCTTTGCATGATTCCAGGAGTTTTCTTAAGGACACCGGACTTACCATTCTTGTTCCTGTTCAAAAAAACAAAACCACAAAAAACACTTTAAATAGAATATTTATATAATGTTCTCATAAAGAGTACCTTTATTACTGATTGTTTAAAATACACTTCAAATAATTTCCTTTTAAAAATTAAAAGCATTTCTTAAAAGACTTCATATACAAATAGTCTGTAAAGAAATACGCACTGAATTTTCCCAGACAATTTGGCATCTTCACCCACTATCCTCATTCCCACCTCCTGCTCCTCCAGACTTTCCTATTTCTGTCACCCCAGTTCAAAACCATTTAAATCTCTTTTTCTTCATCCATGGCAGCTATGCTTACAACCTCCAATAAGATTCAACCTCTAATTCCATACCATGCAATTACTGAGCAACTACCCTGTAGAAACTTGTTTAAAGCACTGGAGATTCGAGGAACTCAGTGACCAGGGTAGAAAGCTATTAACTACAACACGACTTGGTAAGTTTTACAGCAAGTGATGGCTGTAAAATGGCAGTACTGGAAGACAGATGATAGATAATGAGTACTAGCTAGCCCACATTATATTTGAAGTAACTATGGGATATTCAGATGGAAGCTAAATTATCACCAGGCTATAAGACGTCATCTGTTGGAACATGCTGTTCTTTAACTATAGCTTTACTAGGGGGAAAATATCACAATTGTATTACATAATATGTCTACTGGGATGGGGATTACAGTTTCTGAAATGTTAACCCAGGCCTTTTTTTCTGAGAACTTCTTTCTCCTCCTCTCCCTGACATGAGCTGTGGAAACTGCAACTACACAGCTACCCAGGCTGTGACTGGCGCCTCACCAAACCAATACAGATTCTCCTGAAAACTTAACACTGGAATTCAGGAAAGCCTTCTGTGTCCATAGATCCTTAAAACTAAAGACACGGAGAACTGGGTTGGGTCTGTTATATTTGGCCATGTCTACTTAGAGAAGCAGAGATAACACGCAAGACAAAAGAAAAAGGCAAACCAAAGTGAGAAGCAGACATAAGACTGTGTGCATACAGCTGCAGAGGCAGGGTTGGGGCAGGGAAAAAGGAAGGGAAAACAGAAAATAGCTTCCCTGCTTTTTGACTGTTTTCCACTCCCTCCTGAAGTTGGACCATAACTAGCTCCTACTGATGCTGGATTTACCGTTGCATGATTCTGAGGGAGAAGGGATCTGAGGGAGACACTTGTATCTTCATAATATATTTTTTTTTCTCTTATGCTTAAGCTATCTTGAGTAGGTTTCCGTTATGTAAGACCAAAGAACATCAACTAAGACACTTGGCTTTGTGGTGTTTTGTTTTGTTTTTACCTAGGATCATGTTTATTTTATCTTTGCCAGTCTTGGTCATTACAATCTGAATTTGCTGATAAGTTAGAAGTTCCTAAGAGAATGCCAGGGAAGGAAGTTGGATAGTGAAGAACTAACTAGGCTACAGTCCCCATCCTAGGCTGCCAGAGCACTTCCTATCAAACCAAGCAGTCTTAGCAGGATTAAAAATTTTCAGTGTATCCAATTTTATGTTTTTTGGTGTGTGTGTGTGTGTTTTGTTGTTGTTGTTGTTGTTTTGTTTGTTTGTTTTTCCCCAAAAAAGTCTGAGTCAGCTCTTATGTCAAGGCTTTAAAAACAAACTGATATATTGCATCCTTACCTAGTATGTCCAGTTGCCGTAGTCTGGTACAATTACATGCCAGTTCCTCAATGTCTGTGTCACACACAGACCTGTTGGCCGTAAGAAAGAGTTTTTGCAAGTTTGGGAGCTGTCGTGCCAGTTTGGCAAAGCACCCAGTGCTGCTCTGCAGAGTAGGACACCAGCCGAGGTCCAGTTCCTCCAGGAGCGGACAGCCCGCCGCCAGCTCCGCTATCCCGCTCTCAGTGATGTTCTTGCAGCGCCACAGGTCCAGGGTGCGCAGTTTTTTACACTTGGCCCCTATCATGCTGGCGATCACATCATAGTCTTCAATCTGGAAGTCAAACAATTCCCATCTTTCACATATTATGCTCAGAAATATGAACAGTTTGGAGAGCAAGTTAAACATTCTTAATCATCCCCTATTGTTTGCTTCCATGTAAACATACCCACATTCTCATTCATATAGATCTGCCCACTCATCTCACAGACCCGCCACTGTTTCATAAGACAGCAAGAGTAATCACTTACTTAAAAATCTATTTAACAGAACTCCAGACAGAGGACGTTAATGAATGAAATCCCAAAGCAGATTGAAATCCTCAGTCTCTTGTGAAGAATTTGAGGATTCTGAGCTGTTCCTGTATGCCTCCCAGTTTGATCTTGCTGCTGATACTTGCTGACAAGGTCTAGCTTCTTATATTTTAGATATAATTAATCAACTTTGGGTGATACATAAGATCCCTTTGATAAAGGTGTACATTTTACTAGGCTCTAAAACAGTATGTGAATATGCTGACACTACTAATAAGGATATTAGTTGTGGGTGAAAGTAGACATCTGGGGACTGAATATACAACACACACAAAATTTAGATTATGTATGTTAATCACTGTCATTTTAAAGGAGGTATCCAATGATTTAGCTCAATATCACAGGATAAGCCTTTATTAACCAAGGATTAAACATTTAAGTTCATGGGCTTTATGTGCTTTAATAATGTTTCTTTAAGTAGGTGCTTACATTTTAAGAGTTTCACTTGATTTTGTTATAATCAGGTATCAAAATTATCACCAGAAGTCAAAAGGGAACAAAACAAACACTCAGATAATTTCCTTTTGTTTATTTGTTAATCATATTCTCCATTACTACTCGCCAGCACCACTCCAGATGCTAGGAACAACAGTGAACCAACAAACACTCTGTTCACGTTTTTGGGAAAGACATTCGAATAATGAGCAAAATAAATTCAGAGAGTGGTAAGTGGTGTGAAGGTAGTAAAGAGGGTGATGTGAGAGCAATCAGAGTGTTAGGAGTTAGCTGAGGGAGGGCTGCTGTGACCCCGAGGGTGAGCTCAGTGCATTCCAGGAACAGGAAAGAGATAGGTAGTGAAAGACATGGGCCTGGTAGTGAAAGATAGGACAGGCTGGGAAGGCAGAGAGTTATGCTGGGGCCAGGCCATTAGGCCATGAAAGCATTTGATTTTTATTTTAAGTGCTAAGGAAATTAATGGAGAGTTAGAAACAAATATAATTTATATGAAAACAAACAAAAATCCCTCTTTATTCTATCTGAAAGAGGGTCTATGGTGGGTAAGAATGGGGGCGGAGGCCCAGTGAAAAAGCCTGCACTAGCTTAGAAGAGAGATGACAGGTTTGGGTTAAGGAAGTAACAGAGAAACTAGAGAAGTAGACAGATTTGGGGATATATTTTGAGTCAAAACCTAAGGCTTATGGACTAGATATAGTGGTGATAGTGTCTGGTCTTTAGCAACTGCAGAAGCCACGAGAAACAAATTGGAGAGGATATAACTATTCACATCAGTGAGTGTACCTGAATAACACAGACCTGTGGTGCAGCCAATTTGCTTCTTTAGAAAGAAACATTCAAAATTTCCTGAAACCATGATTCTGATTGCTATTATTTTGATAGTCAGAAATAAAATAGCAAACTGACCTTTTGGTCAATTGACAGAAAAGAAACTGAGATAAATATAGCATTAAAGTATCAACCAAGAGCTATCTCTGTTGCTGTTCTGGTAAACTTTAGACCTGCTGTGAAGTAAGAACTATGGCAGGAATAAAATATTTTGATTAGGATGATAGTAGCAATATTAGTCTTATTTCTGAACTTTAATGTCAAGTCTTTAATATTTAATTTCCTGACAACAAATATCAATAGTAACAATATTTTATTAGTAATTACATACTTTAATTTAAAAGAAGCTTATTTTTCTAAAAAAGCATTTACCATAGTATATAACATATTAATAGAAGGAAAATATAATGCTGAATTAGTGGGCTCACCAAACTATTTCCAGAAACTAGGGTGGGCCTGGGCCCATAGTTAGGCTTTAATCAGGCTTAATCACAGAATTTAAAATCACAGAATTTAAAACTAATATGTCATTTTAATTGGCCTCTCTAACCTACACTGCCAAACCTTGAGGCATCTCTGAAGCTACTGTTGAGCTCTAAAAGATGTTCAATGGGATCTACTTTTTGGTCAGTGCCTGTCCATATTGATCCCAAATCTAGGAACCGCTCTGGAATCTTGCAACGCTTATTCTGATCTTCCTGGTAAGTGGATGCAAAACTGAAATGGTTGGGGATCCTTTAAATCTGCCTTGAAGAGGAATGGATTGCTCACAACTATACTGGGAGATGCATTTCCTGGAAATGTGAGCATAGATGCATGCCACACAAACACAACGAAGAATTCTATAATCCCTTTAGTGTCAATATTATTTATAAGTCATGTAATTTAGATGAAAAAGATGTAACTTATCCCATGAGCTCTTTCAATGACCCCTAAAGTACTCATTTTAAATCTGGAAGGACTGTAGAGATTATCTAGTCATGCAGTCCCTAGGCTTTTGGATTTCATGGACCAGTAAACAAACAAACAAAAAACACCTGAGTTCCAACACAGAATAACCACTCTTTCATCTCACCCAGTAAGGCCAGTAACACAAACAAACAAAACACAAAATAAATTTACTATCATAATATCAGAACTTAAAAAATTAATTAAGCTTTGTGAAAAACTCACTCAACTACTGGCATTTGTGTATGATTGATCATTTATTTTATAAAAAAAAACCAGAGAAGTAGATGACTTGTCTGAAATAACATCTGACCTGAGGCAGAACCAAACTCTTTTTGCCACACTATACTTCTCTTCTTGCTCTCGAGGCTAAATAATGCCAACGTTTCAAAGACATAGTCTCCCCTTTAAGAAAAATGTTTGAAAGTGGGGTCCAATAGTTAACTGTAAATCAGAAAAGCTGTGGGTAGGGAATGGGGTGGGATGAGTCAGGAAAAAATTCACCCAAGGGGAGAAAGAGAATGAGCAACTGAGAATAACGAATTTTCAAATACTTACCATTACACAACTACCCAAACTGAGGTGCTGAAGCTCTGAGCAGAAGTTCAAAATGCTGAGCAGTGCTGTTTGCTGCCCCAGGGACCACATCAGAGGCAAACACAGAAAGTGAAAGAAAGTGAAACAAAGAAAAGAGGTCAATTAGACATTAAAGGCTGTCACTACTTCTCCTGAAACAGAGCTCAAAACCTAGGTTACAAGACACCACAAATGCCATTTAATGAGTCCCCAGGTGCTCCCACCATTGATTGGCTGGGAGTCAAGGTAATCATTACCAGCCTCCAAGTAAGTTGTCACTCTGCATGTGGTTTTGCATGCCCTAAAGATACCTGTATTCCCCATGACCTCTCATTTCATTTCCCAAACGTAAGCAATTTAAAAGTCTGGTTAAGGCTGAACAACAAGACAAGCTAAACAACCTCCCCCGCCAAAAACAAACAAATAAAAAAAACCCACAGTGGGCTGGTGACACTCTGAGGAATAGTGTCAGCTCTGACATTCACCGATCAGCGGCAGCCTGATGGAACTGCCAATAGAGTTGCCCGAAATCAGGATTGAGCTGGTGACTTTAATGTCAAAGGATTCTCTCCGTTGACAAGGATCCCAACAACCATTGAACACCTGTCACTAGCAACATGCTGACTGAAACATATATAATGTGCACTTTCTAGTTATGTTCCTGCCATTTCAGCCCATCTACCCGTGCAAGGCAATGAAACACTCTCATCACTCAAGAAAGCCAAAGAAACGCTAGACTGTGACATAATCTTGATAACCAAAACATTTCTAAAGCCATAACTTCATTTGATGACACGTCTGCCATGAAAACTTGTAAAAACAACAATGCAAAACATTCAAATTTCTAATTTTTATATTCTAAATCAGTGTTTCCCAAACTTCTCTCATGATGAGAATCACCTGGTGGAATTGTTAAAATACAGATTCCTGAATCCCAACTAAGAAGTGCTAAACTTGAGTTTTTGGGAACATATAGGTAAAATTGTATACTTAACTAGTGCTCTAAGACAGACCAGGAAACAAAAAATGAGCACTAAGAGCACTAGTTAAGTATGCAATTTTACCTATATGTTCCCAAAAGTTCTAGTTTAGCACTTCTTAGTTGGGATTCAGGAATCTGTATTTTAACAACTCCACCAGGTGATTCTCATCATGAGAGAAGTTTGGGAAACACTGTTCTAAATGAAGAAAAAAGCTACTCCAACTTTCTGGCAAAATTTCTTTCTATACATTTGAACTAAATCATATCTAAGAAAGTTAAGATACTATAAAACTTATGTTTAATCTGTTGCAAGTGTCCAGAATCTGAAAAATATTAATTGGGGAGAGGATGACAAATATGTCAATGACAATACAAAACATCGGTTTGACCCCAGATAAGATTCTGAATAAGAAAATAATGTAGTGAAATATTTCATATAAAATAAACGTAAGGTAAAAATAAAATAACTCTAGTTATAATGGGCCCTAGAGAGATACTAGACTTAAGACTGGTTCACTGTTGAGTGTTTCTTTAAATTTAAGAAAAAAGTTTATATTTATTTCATACTTAAGTTTTAACACAACTTATAAAAGGCAATCCCATGTAGCTTTCAGAATGCTGGCAAATAGAAGAGATATATGAAGATAAGTTTTTTTTTTAGATTCTTCATAATACTTAGCTATTTTAACTTATTAACAAATGGGGGAATGACATGGTTTGTTTTTATTAAAGTATCAGATCCTTACAACAATGATGCTTTGTAAGGTTTTCCCATGAGCAAATCCAGAACATATTAGAGAATTTTTAGAGAGGATTCCACATATTCTTGTAAGAAAATTTAAATTAACGCGCACACGTACACACACACACACTTCATCATAGAACTTGTTTGGTAATGTCTTTTTAAATAATTTCAAATATACAGACAAGTATAGAGTCCATATAACAAACATACATTTTGCCTTCTTTGCTTATCTTTCTCTATTTGTGTCTCTCTCCATCCATTCACATACTTCCTCAGAGGTAACCTTTATCAGGATTCAGTGTTTAAAACCATGCCTAAAGATTATATAATTTTATTATACAGTATGTGTCCATAAGTAGCATATAATATTGTTCTCCATGGTTTTTATATAATGGCATTTTATTATGCATGTACTTCTGCATCCTCCTTAACAGTGTTTGTGAGGGTTTTGTCCATGTTGATACTCACAGCTTTACTTCTGACTTAATTGTCTACTATTCCATTATGCAAATATAATACAGCATACACTTTCACTCAAAGAACATTTAGCTTGCTTACAAGTTCTACCATAACAAAGAATGTTAGAATAAGCATTCTTATAGTGCTTCCTGTGCATTTATAAAAGAGTATTTCACTAGAGCACATACTAAAGTAAGAATTTCCAGGTGTTTATGTATGACCGACGTTATTAGGTTTTCCAAAATAGCACTCGGAGTGATTGTATTAATTGACACTCCACCAGCTGTGTAAGAGTGTGGGATTCCCACATTTCTGCCAACATATAGTCTTCTCATCCTTTTTATTATCTGTCTGATGAGTATGGAATGGTATAATTTGCATTAGTATAATTCTAGTGAGTTTGAAAATTTTTTCATGTTTATGGGCCAGTCATATTTCTCTTCTGTAAACTGCTTAATCATATTCTTTTTCTTTTTCTTTCTTTCTTTTTTTTTTTTAGTGTCTAAAGTTTTACGTATGTCTCCTTTTCTCCCAATTGACCTCTCCCTTAAAGAGCCATTCCTTAATCATATTCTTTACTGATGTTTCCATTAGGTTGTTTCTTCCTTCTTGACTTGTAGGAATTCTCTTTTTATGATGGATACCAATCTTTGCCAGTTACATGAATTACAAATATCTTCCCTAAATCTAAGACTTGTCTTTTTACTTTGTTTATAGAATCTTCTGAGACATGAAATTTTAAATTTTAATAAGTCACATCAATCTTTACATGTTTATTCTGTTGTCTTTTTGAAAAGTCCCTCTTTGCTCACAGAAGGATATTCTTCTTTTATTATTTTTTGAATGACAACTTTAATTTTTTTCTTTTTTGCACTTAGGTTTTAACCCAACTGAAATTGATTTTTATACATGGTAAGGTACCAAATTTCATGCTTTCTCCTTAGGAATAACCATTTGTCCCAGTTCAATTTACTGAAGAGTCTATCTTATCCACCAATTTGTAATGCTTTCTGTCATGTATCAAGTTCCCTTGTATGTGTAAGTCTACTTCTGGGTCATTGTCTTTCACTGGTCTACTTGTCTTTTCCTACACTGACACTTCAATCTTAATTATTATAGTTTGTAATAAGTCTATAAATCTAGTAAGGAAAATACCCTTTCTTAATTCTGTAAAACACTAAAGAGCCTTTTGCTCTTTCATATTTTAGAATCACCTTAAAGTTTTTAGTTTACCTTTTAAAAAATATGAAAGATTCGTTTTTCTTTCTTCTCCATGATCATTATTTAATTTACTGGCACTTTATCAATTTCTGTGACATAATTATTTATTATATCTAATACCCTCTTCCTGAAATGTTCTTGTTGAAAACTATTTTTAATAGTTCTTTTAGTGAGCATCCATGAGTGGTAAAATCTTAACAACAAACATTTACTGAGTAGTTATTAACATGTCAGCATTGCTGTAAATTCTTTTTCTTAAAATATTCTTTAAATTGTTGACAATATTACAGATAGCTCCCATTTCCCCCCCTTTACCCTGCTCTGCCCAGTCCCTACCCCCTACCCCCAGGGCTTCACCACCCTAATGTCTGTGTCCATGGGCTGTGCATATAAATATATTTGGTTTATCTATCCTCATCCCCTAACCCGTACATCAAGGTATGTCAGTCTGTTTCATGCCTCCCTGCTTCAGGTCTTTTACTTTGTTGGTCAATTGATTTGTTCATTAGATTCCACAAATAAGTGATATTATGTGATATTTGTCTTTCTCTGATTAATGCTATAAATTCTTTATATACATTTATCCTCATAACACCCTGTTCATTCATTTAATAAATATTTATTGAATACCTACTAAGTGTTAAGCACTGTTCTGGCACTTGGGATTTATCATTCTATATGGCAGAAAATAACCTATAAGGTACACATCATTATTCCCATTTATACATAAGGAATCTGAGTCACAGAAAGTTAAATAATATGTTGAGCCTTTATATATCTCCTCAATCTTGAATAAAAGTTTAGCCAGGCGTAACATGGATTCCAGTTATTTTCTTTCATCATTTTGAAAGTTTTGCTCCATTACCTATCACCCTCCATTATTTTTTATAAGAAGTCTACTGTCAGTCTAATTATCTTCCTCTGTAAGTAATGCTTTTTCTCTCTGATAGTTCTTGACCCTTTCTCATTTATATTCTGCAATTTCATCACATGTCTAGGTAAAAATTTATTTTCATTTAGTCTGTTTGGTATCCCAAGTGAACATTTATTTGAAGACTTACATCTTTTTTCATGAACAATCAAGATTCTTAACAATTCCCTCATCAAATATGGCTTCTCCAACATTTCCTCCATTTTTTCTTCTGGAACTCTTATTAAATAATGAATTTTGGAGTCTCTCAAGTACCAGTGCCTATAGTAGTGTTAAAAATATGTCCACAAATTGGTCTATACTCCTTCCTCCCAGAGGTAAAATGTAATTCTTCCCCCTTTGTGGGTGGGATGGACTTAGTGACTTGCTTCTAACAAACAAAACATAGAAGTGACAGTATGTTAGGTTACTGTGATGGCTAATAATATGTATCAATCTGAGTAGGCCACAGGGTGCCCAGATACTTGGTCCAACACTATTCTGGCCATTTCTGTGAGGGTGTTTGGGGTGAGATTAATGTTTAATCAGTATACCAAGGAAAGCAGAGTATTCTCTAACGTTGGTGGACTTCATCCAATCAGTCAGAGATCTGAATAGAACAAAAAGGCTGACACTGCCCTGACAATGAGTCTCTGGCTTCCCAACTCACTGTGTAGGACTTGGGACTTGCCAGCCTCCATAACCACATGAGCCAATTCCTTATAATAAAGATATATATACACATACACTCCCTCTCATTCCTGTTTTCCTGGAAAACTCTAATAGTTGTAAGAGGGCTGTGGCTACCTCCATCATTGCTCATTTAGGAAAAGCCAGCTGTCATGCCATGAGAACACTCAGGCAGGAGAAGGGAGGCCCATGAAGAGAGAAACAGAGGCCTCTGGACAACAGCTAAGAGGAACTTCGCCAACAGCCACATGTGTGAGCTTAGAAGCTGATCCTTCAGACGCAGCCAAGCCCTGAGATGACTGCCCCCTTGGCAAAAACGGCTGCACCCCGTTGGGAACCCTGAGCCAAAACTGCCCAAACACTCCCAGGCTCCTGACCTACAGAAATTGTGTGCGATCATGAACGTGGGTTTTTTTTAAAACCACTAAGTTTGGGGGCAACTGATAGACAGCAATAAATAAATAAGATATAAGCTACTTACAGCAGTGCCTGATATTTAAGGCTTTTACAAATTTAAGTGCATTCCTCAGACTTCTCTTTCAGCTTAGCAGTTTTTTGTAATTTAGAATTTATCAACTTACTTTTTATTATAATGACTACCATTTATTTTCTAGATTTCTAATCATTCTTTTTCACACCTACTTAGCTTGCTGGTTTAGACTATTTATAGTCCATAATTTCTTATGTTTATTTTTAAAATATTTTTTTCTTAAATATTTTTATATTTAAATATTTTTATATTCTGTTTAAAAATATGTTTTCATTTACCTTTGAACTCCAACCCTTTTGAGTCTTTATTCTTCCCTGTTTAGGGACCTTGCAGATTGCCCCACTCAGAATTAGGACTTCATAATATGGCAGTTTATATGTCTTCCGTAGGAAAGCACAGGTGCTTTTCATCAACAGGCAGGGTGGTTTGCATTTTTACTTAATTTATAGATATGCATTCTGCCAAATAAACTGCCACAGAATGAAGAAAATAGGAGGGCAGTGTTGATATCCAACAGAAGTAAAGATCAACTACTTTGTTGTCTTCTGGTTCAGGAAGATGAAGGCAGCAGGTCCATGAAACTGTTGTCCCAGCCAGTAAACAGCTGCTAAGCCACATTTAGGGATTACTGTCAGATACTAGTCCCCCACAATACCTGTAATCAGTTTTTTCACTCCTTCAGATTCTTTCAATTTATGCTCTATCATTCTTGAAGTGAGGCAATCAGAACTGGATGCAGGTGTTCCATTTATAACTCCAACTTAAAAAAAAAACACTCTTGGTTTTCTTGTCTGCTGCTAAGCAACAGAACGACATTCTTACTGAGTTACCTGTCATGCCCCATCTCACCCCCACCCCAGATTTTTTTTCCCCCAAACAAAGAAAAGTTAACAGGCTCCAACTTCTAACACTAATCCCCATTGGTTTAGTAAAAGCACAGGACTTCACCTAAAGACACTTTTTAGGAAGTATGTTAAAAAGTTATTCTTATGCCATCCTTTATAGGTTGTAATAGTTTGCTAGGGCTGATAGAACAGAGTACCACAGGCTATATAGCTTAAGGAACAGAAATTAATTTTTTCATAATTCTGGAGGCTAGAAGTCTGAGATCAAGGTGTCAGCAGGGTTAGTTTCTTCTAAGGCCTCACTTCTTGGCTTGAAACTGACCATCTCCCAGAGTCTTTACATGGTCTTCCCTCTGTGTGTATCTGTGTCCTGATCTCCTCTTCTTATAAAGACGCCAATCATACTGGATTAGAGCTTACACTAATGGCCTCACTTAACCTTAATTACCTCTTTACAGACCTTATCTTCAATACATTATGAGTTACTAGGAGTTAAAACTTCAATATATGAATATCAGGGTAACACAATTCAGCCCATAACACAGTATTTAAGAGTATGTAGGTTGCAGACATATGCCCCATAGGGGTAAAGGGCAATTATATCTTCTACTTATTTTCAGGTGATGGGGGGGGGGGGGGGAAGAAATGCACATAGTAGAGGAACTTATTGGGCCAACTGGGCCCCCTCAAGGGATGTCCGACTGCCTGTTTAGGTCCAATCCTGGTGGAATTGGGCCTAAATTAGCAGTTGGACATCCCTCTCACAATTCAGGACTGCTGGCTCCCAACTGCTCGCCTGCCTGCCTGATTGCTCCTAACCGCTTCTGCCTGCCAGCCTGATCATCCCCTAACTACTCCCCTGCCAGCCTGATTGATGTCTAATACTCCCCTACTGGCCCGATTGCCCCTAACTGCCCTCCCCTGCCAGCCTGGTCGTCCACTTTGTTTCCACCTGCTCCAAGCAAATGTCCTCCTGCATACCATGCTCCTACTCCTTTCTCTAATTCATTCCCTGCCAACATTTCAGCTCACCCCAGCCCATTGCCTGTTTTTTGTTTTGTTTTTTACCTGGAAACATGAACAGCTTTACAAAAATTTTAAGAACACAGAGAAGAACATTTTCTTATAACTAAAAAAAAAAAGCACAAAAGATGCTAAATAGTTTTGAAATGACTGAATCAGTTCTAATAATTTTTGAATAGCCAGGTGGCATCATAAACTTAATCTATTTAAAAACCAGAAATCACATTATTATGAGTAACTAAATATTCAGTTGCATGTGACACTAGCAAAGATGTAAATGAGTTATTCTTACCTCTATTTTTGTTCGATAGAGAACAAGTCGTTTAAGGCCACATAATTTGGCAATATGGTTGAAAGCTGGAGGTGGTAGCTTATCGCAGGAAGAGAGATTTAACTCTTGTAGATGTGGACACATCTCAGAAATAATCTCCAAGCAAGTTTCATTTAGGAAGTGGCTGCAAGATAATTCAAGACGCACCAATTCGGACCCACAAACTTTCAGAAACCTGTAAAAATATTGTTCTCTGTGAATTTCATAAAAGTAAAAAGTATTGCTGCAAGTATTTGGAATTATATCAACTCTCAGCAGACACCTTCAGACGAATGGATTTCCATGAAGAAAAATGTAAAACTTGTTTCACTCAAATCCTTATTTAATGCATACTAAAACAGGCATAGTTAGGCAAAATAAAGCAACCTGAGAAGATAAAATGGACTCATATCACAAAAAAACTTCAACTAATACTAAGTGAAAAATTAAGAAAGCAGAGTATGTGTTTCTCCAACATACATGAAAATCGCATCTAAGTTAGTAGAGCCAAAAAACAAAATATAACAAAACTCTAAACTCTTGGAAGATATTCCCCCTACACAGTACCCATCTAGATAACTTATTTTGCATGTAATATGTAAAGTGACAGTTTTAATTAAATAACCTCAAACAGATCAGACTAGCCTACTCTTACTCGATAAATTTCTGGGTTGGCTTAACTGTACTGTTGTGATATGCTTCTTGTAACTGTTACTACTTAGCAGTTGGACTGACACTGAAATTACTGCAAGATATTCAATTGCAGCTTCCCATAAAATACACAGAAATAATTCAACCTAGAGGATCCAAAGTTCCTTCTTAGAATAAAAATAACAATCTTTATCTTAGTTACATTCCAGATAGGGGAAAACAGTCCTGACCATAATCATCATCTGAAAATAATCTAAAAGTAAATGTGATTCTAGGAGTATTTGAATCCATGAAATTATCAGCTAAGCAAATTGAATCCTTAAACAGTGCACTAATCATCCCTATCCAGATCTCTGGACATCGTCTTGCCTATTCATGTCACATTAGTTACACACTATTCGTTTATTTATGCCAATCTCTTTCCTAAACAATTTAATGATTAAATACACATAAAAATAAAATTGACTAATCACTTAAGTAAGTAAAAAAAGTAACACTGGATTTCTAAATCAAAAGTTGGATTTTTTTTTTTTTTTGTCGTCCCGTTCCACTACTTCCAAGCATATCACCTTGGAAAATGCACTTACCCAGCATTTCCTCGCCTGGAAAAGGCAGACTAAAATGATCTAATAGCACTCACCACACTATCTTATGGTTTTGAACATCAAATAATATGTGAAAGCAGTTTGAAAAGGTCAAAGCACCCCAAAAATACTAAAATAAAAGTTAAATCCTGGCCAACTCATATTCAAACAATAAAAACAGTTGCTACAAATTTATTTGATCAGAACTGTTAAATGAATCTTCCAATTATGAAAATTCACTTGACGAATTTAAGTTCCCTCTATGCTGGGCCAAAGTTCGACTAATTCAGAGTATTTTTCCCTCAATAGGGTCAAATTACGCCCAAGGAATATGACAAAATTAGCTTTTTTTTTTTTTTTTTTTTTTTTTTTTTTTTAAGTATACTTAGTAGTTTTGGGTAGTTCTTCATTATTTTATAATCTAGCAATCTAGAACTAAATGGACATAAAGTTTCAGAGAACTAATGATATCCTATTTGATTTGATACTTCTGAAATTAACTGCAGCTCACAAAAGTTAAATGAGTATATTCTTTTTTAAAATTAAAATTTTTAAGCATCTTATCTCTTAAAGGTTTTCATTATTTAGAGAACAAAGCACTTTGTTCTACAATGCTTTTTCATATTGGACTTGGGATACTTTAACATCCCTCTTTCCTTGCTCTCATTATTGAACTTTTCCCTCTAAAGAATTTATAGTGACATCAAGCCAATCACCAGAAAACCAACTGTAAAGAGACTAGAAAACTTGCCAAACCGATTTAATGAATGACAGAATTAGAAAGCACAGTAATAGCCATGCCTATACTGCCTTTCTGTCTCTCTTTTCCTATAGTGTATATTTTTACTCTGAGCAGATTATTTGGTCAACATCCCCACTCTCTCTTCCTAAATGTACAAGATCTACATTACCTACTTTTTCATAGCATGTCCATTCCAAGACGGCAGAAGTAGCAGCAGACCCAATTAATTAGCTGAATATAACACATTTCCTTTCTTAATGCTGCTCATGTACGTCTTATTTTAAGGCATAATTACATGGTCTTCTATTTATTCATCTCAATTGTGATACTGGTCACCTGTACAGAGAACTACAGCTTCCTTAATTCCTATAACCTATTCATTCCAGGTTTTGAATTCTCATAAAGTATTTCTTGATTTGAAGGTATTATGAGAAGACCTAAGTACAGATACACAATCCCAAACTAGGTCTCCTGCTATAAGAAAAGGAGTCTCTGGAGAGAGAAATAAATTGCTTATCCTTATGAGGTGAATTAATTTGTCCAGAGTAATGTAAGCATATAAGAAGTAATTTACTAAATTGTAACTTGCATCCTAAAATAATTAACATCACATGAATGAATGATTTAATCTGAGTTTACTCATCACAAAACAGAAGGCACTAATCCCTACAATCCTCCTGATATAGAAAGTGAGAATTAGATATAAATATCCATCGCCCTGATTCCTAATCTTATGCTTTGTTAGCTGACCCTCATGGAGTTTTATAAAATAGCACATTTAAAATCATTTTTAATCTCAAATAACTTGGAACATTATTTATTACATCTGGTCCAAAATAAAGCCATTAAAACAAGACTTCCTGCCTAACTGTGTATGGTACTATCTGGTAATAGTAGAAAAAAATCAATAAATCATTTCTAATATCTAGATATTGACAATCACAAAGAGACAACTGTTTGAAGTACAGGCAAGCAACTGAATAAACTAATATGTAAATAGGCAGTAAGCTCTTTATCCCATAAAACTGTAGCTCTGTGTCAAACATCTAATAAAGTTCTTGAATCTAGAAAGTATTCAAGAATGTTTCTGAGAGAAACAAGTGGAAGGTTAGAGTAAAAATCTCTGCCTAACTGAGGTGGAGATCACTGTGATCAGTTTGGGTAACTATATGAAGAAAAATAGTACCTAGCTTTTGAACATCAGAATGATATGATTAAGGAATAGCCAAGACTTTAGGGAACTACCGTATTTTTCGGACCATAAGACGCACTTTTTTCCCCCCAGAAGTGGGGGGAAAAAGTCCCTGCGTCTTATGGTCCAAATATAGCCTACACATATACTGTAAAAAAAAAGTTTTTTTACTTGCCCGGCTCTGTGTGGTCTCTTTGTGCTTGCCCGGCTCTAAAATGGTTCTAAATGCTGCTGTTTACTTTACAGGGTTGATTACATGTGTTTATGACTGTGATGTTGGGTTTTAATGCACATAAAATATTTTAGGACACTATTTGTTTCAGAATCTTTTTTTCTTCATTTCCCTTCTCTAAAAACTGGTGCGTCTTATGGTCCGGTGCGTCTTATGGTCCGAAAAATACGGTATATTATAAAAGAAAAGTAGAATTATAATATATGGGATTTTAATGAATAATAATATGCATAGGTAGTACTTGAAGTTGCAAATCATAAATCTATAGCTAGGACAGGATTTTAATAACTGATTAAAAGTTTTAAATTTTTGTTATTTCAATTTAACCTATTTCTCTGCTATTTTGAATAATATGAATTCCTAAAAAATTCTTTAAAATCCAGTTAAGCAATTCCAACTTGTGAGGATTATGTTTTTAGGCAACAAAAATAAACTGTATCAAACTTTTCCCAAAGACTTGCTAAACTAGCAGCTCATCATGATTGGTCTCTAGTCTAAAAATGTACTTTTGTCTTTAAAGTATTATAAATAATTCTTCTTCACAGTAATGAGCACAAATAGGCCATACTTATTCATAGGTTATTCATTAATAATCAAGCCATGAATATTTATTGTTTATTCTGGGAATGCTGCCTACAAGCCATAATGACTATCAATTCAGCAGTCAAGTCATGGGGGCCAACAGCAATCAGGAGGCAAAACTTCAGCATCTTCGGTCTCCCAAAAAGATTCCCTCCCTGTTATTTAAACATTTTCTTTTCTTAAAGGGAAAAATGACTACGCTTAAAGGAATGCCATCAAGATTTATGATTTTACTTGTTGAAAACTACAGTAAAATATGGAAAACTTAAATTTATGTATATGTACTTTTGTGATTATTCGAACAGCCCCCCAGTAACTAACATGGCTGGATTGAAAATGAAACAGAAATTGCTGGTGGGAAAGTAGATTGGGGCTTTAACCTTATAAAAGAAGAGCTTCAGAAATTATGAGTCTAAAATTTTAAAAATAGCATTCCCAAGTTTTCTTCTTACAATTTATATTTCTGTTCATGCATCAGAATGAGTTACAATCAGAAGAGTTTTTTAAAATTTATTTAATATTACCTTTACCTTTTACTCATTATAACATTTTTATAGGCAACATTTTGCCAAAGAAGCTGGAGTTTAGCCTTCACTACCAATGTTTCTTTTAATGTCTATTTAAAATACTGGAAAGGTCCTTATAATGTAAAATAATGCTTACTGACACCAGCTGTTCTACCTGCTCTCAGTTTGTCTTGGTTTATAATCCATAATGTATGCTCTAAATACCCATAGTCATCATTAGCTTCAATTCTTCTTGATCCTATTAGTAGAGAGGAAAATTTGTGAATGAAGTATGTGTTTGGGCAACGGTGAATAGAAAGGACTAAATGGTGTTCCACTAACTAGTTGTCATCGTCTATCAACTTAAAAAAATTCACCAAAACTACACTGCTAAAATAAATGCTTTATTTTTCTACTACAGATAATTCTTCCTAATGAAAAATAATTTGGTGTACAGAGCATGTTATAAAGTCTTCAGAATCTCTGACCCACAATACCATAATATTTTATCGAAGAACCCCTTCTTCTGGCTCTATTTCTGACAGAAAAGACAGGCTGTCAGTTTATCCATGGTTTCAACATGCATTAATAAGCTATTAAATACTTGTGTAAATTTTTCACTTTATTGCATAAGCTATCAATATTAGCATTTTGAACACATTTTTATTATTTGAAGCATTATTATTATATCTGAATATAATGGTATCAAATATTTATTTTATTTTATGGAACTTCATGCTTATTTTTATAATGTAAATCAAGGGGAAACAAGGCTCAATATATAAATTTCTAATTCATAAACCACTGTTCAAGAACGTGGCCACTAGGGATGTGTGTCGGGAGAACTGAAGTTCATTTTTAACTTCTAAAAACAGGGTAGGAGATTATTCATTAATCAAAAATAATAGGTAGTTTTCCCAAAGTTTCTACTTATTCATTATTTAGCTTAATGAAATGATGGGATTAAACTGTAACACACTCTGAGAATAACCATCATCAAGATTAAGAGAAAAACACCTGTTTGTACCATAAGAAAAATTGTTATGGCATTACTAAATGAATATGCACTTATGCAAGTTTTACCAGGTGACATTTAATAGCAAAAAAACTAAATGCTTAAATAGAAAGGAGCAGAAACACCTGGGCAGGTCTGCAAGAGTGGTCGCCTCTTTAGCATGCAATTGCATTTTCAACATAATTAGTTTAAATGTGCTTCTAAATCTGGGTGATGTATTGCACATGTAATTAAGATTTAATTAAAAATGTTCTATAATAAATTGTTTTCCATTTCTGACAAATCACATTAGAGAGGTGGATTTTGATTTAGAAATAGTTTTTTAAATGTGTTAATCATCTGTCCTGGAAATATGAGAAAGAAAAAAAAAAAAGGAGCTCTGTTAAACTTATTTGGGATTTTAAAAATATGAGGTAAAGGGCATAGTTTCCCTTCCTATTATCATGAAGTGTTGTTAAAAAAGTGAAACTCATCCACTTTTATAAGCAGAAGCATTCTGAACAGGATGATGCACAAAATGTATCCTTTTGTATTTCTGTGAAGTAAATGATTTCAAACTTAATTGTGGAAACTATTACATAATAAATATAGCCTGCTGGAGAAATAACCTCACCACCTTGGCACTAACCTGCTGAATCCTGCAACAGAGATGAAGCCCCTATTGCCAGTCCAAGATAAGTTAAGCCACTGGACAAGAGTGCAGCGAGCCTGCAGAAACTCCAGTGAGGTGTCGTTGAGTTTTGCCCAGTAAGGCTGCAGATTGAGATAGATGTACTGGAGAGGATCGTAGCAATGCTGGTTCAGCAGTTTGCAAGTCTGTGCTAATCTGCACAGGTCTGGTAGTGTAAGATGATTCAGAATCAGTTGAATGAGCTACATAAAACAAAGAAACCAGTATCATCAAGACTGACAAACAGAACAACAGTATCATGTATTTTATAACACTATTTTCACATACTAAAATGATCAACACTGAACTGAATTATCCAAAACAGAAAAAACCATACCTACTTAAGACTTAATTACAGAAGGAAAGGATCGCTGGGAGTAAGGGGGAGAAATCAACCAAGGGACTTGTGTGCATACATATAAGCCTCATCAATGGTCACAGACAACAGGGGGGTAAGGTATGAGTGGAGGGTAGGGGGTAATGGGGGAATAAGAACACATATGTAAAATAATAATAATATTTAAAAAAAGACTTAATTACATATCAAAATATTTGAAGTACACTCATCTCAAGCCGGCTAATTTTTTTATAATGCAAAGATGTATTTTGGTAATCTGTTGAAAAATACAAATTTTCATAGATTCACTATTTACTAAACATCTACTATACACCAAACACTGCTGATAGAAAAGAGTTCCCACTTTCAAAGTTTTCAGAGTCCAGTGGGGACTGGTAAATACAGAGATATGTTTTAATAGCTTTGATAGAGAGAAGCACAGGCTGCCGCCAGAGCCTAACACAAGACAGGGTCCTCACCACAAAATGAAAGAGGACACGTATCAGGAAGGTTCAGCTTTAAAGGGTGAGAGGCAAACTAGGTGAAAAGACAGACAGGTCTTCCTCTGTCTGGCTTATTTCACTTAGCATAATACTCTCCAAGGGGAAAAGTAACCTAGAGATAATTTAAAGTATATGAGAAGGTGTGTTTAGGTTATATGCAAATACTATGCCATTTTATATAAGGGACGTGAGCATCTGAGAATTTTGGTATGGAGGGTTGGGCTGGAACCAATCCCCAGAGGACACTGAAGGATGACACATAGCTTACAGTTTTCTTTTTATGTGCCATAGTGTTCAACTGGCTTCATTAAAAACAGTGATAACTTTTATTTTTCTTTATGTTATAAGAGTTAAAATAATATAGATTTATCTGTTTCTTAAATGCTTGAAAGAATTTATTAGCTACCTGAGCTCAGCAACAGTAGGACCTTAAATATTTGTAAAATGAATTAAAAATTTGTTGTTTTAACCACAGTGTTAAAAGTTATTTCAGTGTAATTTTTAAGCAGTTAGTGCAAAGAGGCATTAAAAGTTAAATATATCCCTGTATCAGAGGATACATGATTTACTTTTTCCAGATGATTTGTAATTTAAATAACTCTCAGCAATTTCTGGCATTGTTCCAAACAAAAGTCACCAATATTAAAAGATGTGTACTATGTGAAAACACTCTATGACAATTAATATTACATTTTAAGCAAATATCAGAATAGAAAAAGAATAATGAAAAGTCACTGGGACTATGACATTGACATGCGACATGTGAAAAAACACTTTTGGATTTTGATTAAATAAAAGATAACAGTTTTCAGGCCTACAAGACAACATCCATTAATCATTACTAATCTAGTATCTGGCGTCTGTCAAAATGTGCTTTTACATTGGAGTGTGCCTGAACAAAGTACCAGTTGATACCACAGTGAATGTAGGAAGGACATGATGTGTTGGGAACGACTCCCAAAACACAATTTATCTGCCCTCAAACCAACTCTACTCATAATACAATTATTTTCAACTATAAAAACATTAGATCACTTGACATATTTAAATGTGATTCCCCCCCCACCACCACCCCTTGAAGTAATCTACATTACCTTGAAATAATTTGGGTAACATTTTTTTTAAAAGAGTTTCTCTTTTTATTCACTGTGAGATCATTCCCTCTGTACATGGCACACTGCTTTCATCATGGCTAATGAATGACCTCGAGGACTACTGCTTCTATCTCCAGGTTTCCTCTACAGGACTTTGTAGTTTTGATTAAACCCCCTACATGTTTAGGAAACTTTCCCTCTCTATTGCTCCTTCCCTTCAGCATATAAACATGCTGAAAGCTCTCTCAACCTGCATCACAAATGGAAACTTTCTCTGCTGCATCCTCTACCATACCACTCACCTGTCTTTTCTCCCTTTAAAAGATAAGTTAGAAGAGATATACCCATAACTACATACACTCCCTCATGCTGATATGCTCTTTTTTGAGTGTGACACAAAGGGTGGAGTGTTAGTCAGCATGCCAGTATAGGATAGTCTTACCCATGTTACAGCCCACAGTTACAGTATATTAACAGAATTATTTTTCTGCTTAAACATAGACTTGGCATGTTTTGTCTCTGCTCCTTCCTCCCTCCTTGAAGCCTTAACCAAATATGGTATGGTTTTCTCATTCTCACCCTATGGCATGGCTCCACTGAAGTGATCATGGTAAAGAACCCCTCAACAAAAAATGCCTGTGGGCACTGTTTTCTATACTTAGCTTCCTAGCACTTTGCTTTTAAGACAACCTCATATTTGTCTTAAGTGCCTTTTCTGACTTACCTTCCTCTACGATTCTTAGATTTTAGTATCCCAGAATTCTATTCTTGGTCCTTTGTTCACATTTTACAGCTTCATTGGTCAATTTTAACTACCACTAGAGGCCTAGTGCACTAAATTCATGCACCAGTGGGGTCCCTCTGCCTGGCCTGTGGGATCATACCAAAACTGGCTCTCCAACATCCCCCAAGGGTCCCAAATTGCAAGAGAAGCACTGGCCAGCCTGAGGGACTCCACCAGTGCACAACTGGGGCCGGGGAGGGAAATAGGAGGTTGGCCAGCTGGGGAGGAACCTCCAGGGCAGGTCCGGCCTGTCTCGCTCAGTTCTGATTGGCTGGACCCCACCAGCAAGGTAACCTACTGGTCAGAGTGTCTGCGCCCTAGTGGTCAGTGCACGTCATAGCGAGCAGTTGAGTGGCTTTAGCATATTATTAATATATTACGCTTTGATTGGTTGACGACTGACCAGATGACCAGACACTTAGCATATTAGGCTTTTATTACATAGGATGATGTCCCTCCCCTCTTTTGAGTAGAATCACTCAAATATAAAATCAGACCTTCCTCCTGAGTTTTAAACTTTTGTCCCCAACCCAACAAGCTTGCTTTGATGAATCACAAGCACCTCAAAGTCAGGATGTCCTTCTCACCTTCACCCACTGTTCTGTAATTAATGGCATGTTCACCCACTGAGTCATTTCTACCAGAAACCTAAAGTCCTTCTGATGTCTGTTTCATCTCCACATTCACTAGTTACCTATGATTTCTACCTTCTACATCTCTGGAATATTTCTCCCACTCATCTCCTTTCCAAAACTTCCAATACCAAAGGCTTCATAATTTCTTGCCCAAATTACTGCAGCAGCTTCCTAACTGATATCCCTGATCCCCTTTTGGTCTATTCTTCATTTACCAGCAGAGTAATCTAAGACAGAAATCGCATTTTGTTATTCCCCTTTTTAAATAAATAAAACCTTCACTGTTTCCTACTGACTACAGAAAATGTCCACAATCTTTTTTTTTTTTATGTCATGACACATATGATACACAAAGTTTACATGATACTGAACTCCTAGGCAATTATCTAATTGTGGGCCAAAGCATATGCAAAAATGTCTGCATAGTAAAGATAATTCCTGGAATGTTAGTTAGTATTTACATTTTCTCTCCCACTCAAAAAAAAAAAAAAAAAAAAAAATGAAGATTACAAACGAATACAAGAAAGTGAGTGTGAAATTACAAATACGGAAAAGTGAATTATTTAAAGTTTAAAGTATGAATGACTTCCCCAACTGATGTTGCCGTGCACTGGAATAACAGGGCACTCTGAGGATCCCTGGCTGAAAGGAGAAAATGCAAGCCTCTTGGTAATACCCACAGGGCCTTCTACGATACAGCAGAGTAGGCTGGACACAGCCAAGGCTAGGATGTCCCAATCACTTCTTCAATGGGAATGGTGTCCTGTGGAGTTCTGCAGGGGGGGCAGCCCTGAGCCGGCATCCAATTTCATCTCTTATAGCTTCTACTATCTAATCCTGATCCAGCCATACTGAAATGGTCCCATGGCTTATGGACTGAATTATCTTGGATCCTTTAATTTGCCTTTATGTGGAAATTTTAGCTACTTCTCAGGAAATAACTGTAAAATAGCATTTTAACTATAAAATGTTACATAGGCATTATAGTTACTGAGAGGCTATATTATTGTTCTACACAAGTTAAGCTACATGTGTCATTACAATGAAGCCTGAAATACCCACCAATTTGGGAGTAGTCTAAATGGGTTGAAATTTGAGGCTTTAAATTTTTCTTAAAAAAATTTTTTTTTTATTATATTATTTTTAACCACACACAGAAGTTGTGTTAGCCAGGGACTGAAATGCTAGGCCCTACTCCCACCCCAGAGGGTGTGCTACAGGCATCTGATGCCTGGGAGCCAGGGATGTTAAATACACTGCAGAAATGCCCTTACAGACACACACAGAAAACAAGATGCTAGGCAAAGGCACTCTGTACCTGCCCAGACCAAAAATTATAGCTATTGTAGTTAGAAGGATACAGAATAGAATTGGCATAGAAAAATAAATGACACTTGGAGAAACTTTGGACTATTAAATAGATTAAGCATTCCTCTTGCAATCTTATTAGTCCTCTTATTTTTTTATTGCAAATCATCTTTAACTTAACTAGTATAAAGTTAAGCACATAGTCCATATTTATATTGTATAATTATGAATTGTAGTAGAATATAATTTATTACTGGTTTATATAGTTTGTTTATTTTTAATCAGTGATATAAAAACATATTTTTAATAGTTTATCCAAAATTATTAAAAGTCAATCCAAAACCAAAGTGGTGAAATTACTCAACATAATTTTGTCTAGTTTTTCCAAAATCAAAATATACATTAGGTTATGTATACCTTACCAATACTTCTATTTCTCTAGTAACTAGCAAAATAAATATTAATACCTAAACTTTAAAAAATAATTGTGTTATTTGCAATATGGCTACTGAGTAAATCTGACTTACCTCATAAGGTAGTTTGTCAAAGTATCCATTATTTGGCTCTTCCCCAAGGGTGGTGCTGCTAAGTTTTTTGTTAAGACTGTCCATTCCACAATCATTGTTTTCTTCATAGTCATCATCTTCTAGATCATTCATGTCAATAAGTGAAGTCTTGAGAGAAAGTACTGGCTTGTCCTTCATACCATGCAATACAACTGCATCTAATTCAGTGTAATAATCCAGAAGAGAACTATTTACTTCCAGCCGTATAAGATTTGTGGGAAAATTTATCTGCTTAATACAAGGTTTAAACTGGCGAGCCTGGGAAGCATTCACCTTCGTAGGTCTCTCTGACCAAAGAATCTCCCATCTGCTAAAGAAAGAAACTTCCCTATAATAGAGCTTAGAATGAGATTTACTGTTACCTTAAGGTTATGGTCCCACGCCCAATATGTTACAGTGTGAAACAAAGACATTAAATAAGGTCAAGAGAATCAAATACAAGTACTGTTTCCAGTACATGAAAAAAACACACAAAAAACTTAAGAACTAAACACCATAGACCTTATTGCTTAAATATTTTTACTACTTAAGTTACTTTTACAACTCCTTGGAAAGTCTTTTTTGAAAGATTTCACATTAAAAACTGGAATAGGAAGAACAACATTCATTTTTCTAGAAAAAGCTAAGTAAGAATAAAGCACACAGAATAACTACAGCTCTCCTGTGTGCATGTCTTCAACCAACTGTGAAAACTAAACTGGTAATCTTGCCTCACAAAGGTCTTCTTTTCCAGCTTTCCCATTTCTGTTACTAATATCATACAAAATCAAAACTTTCATTATTTTTGATATTTTTATCCACTCGTTTTTAAAAAATTTTCATGAAATTGTCTTTTTACATATGTCCTTCTTTTAAATTGCCATTACCTGAAATACCCACCAATTTGGAAGGGAGATAGCCTGAATTGTTTATACAATATCCTTCTAACTAGCTATAAATTTTGATTTGGGGAAAGTGAGGAGTGTGGAGTAACCAGGCACCCTGAGGACCACTAGCTGAAGGGATAAAATGCAAACTTCTTGGTAAATCCCGCAGAGCCCTCTATGATACAATGTTGTACTAACTAGATATAATTTTTGGTAGAGGCAGGTACAGAGTGCCTTTACCTAAAGTCTTAATTTTTCTCTTAGTCATACTTGTATCAAGTTAGTTAGCAAGTATCTAACATGTAATGATGAATAACATTTTCTCCAATTTCTCCCAAATGAACTCCTCCTTTCCTAAAGTAATGAGATTAATCATTACTTTCCAGAAAATAAACTTATTTCCAACTTTGTGTCTTTACTCATGTTGTCTACCCCCAATGAAATACCCAACCTACAGATTATCCTATTTTCAAGGCCCAACTCCTATTCCATTTCTTCATGTAAGTCATCAGGTTTTTTAAAATTTATCTTTATTGTTGAAAGTATTACAGCACCTAAGTCTTCTTATAAAACTATTTTCCAAAATTACTTAAAGATGTCTCATAAAATATCATCAAGTATATACTATTATAATATTTTCACATTTATGTCATATGTAACCATTTCTCTAATATTGCTAATATATCAGAGAAAGTTAGAAATATAGAAAATACTTCAATAAACACCTTTACTCTATTTCTAATTTACTTTAGATAGCAGAATTTTTTAACAAAGATTTTATGTCAAAGACTAACAATATTTTTACTTACTTTTCTTAATATATACAAGCTGCTTTCAAAGAAGAATATACCATAGTATACAACAATGACCAATGAAATCATTATTTATGTTTAAAAAAATCTCTACTTTCATAGTGAGACATGGCTCTGTATTACCTAATATATAATTCAGTGATTATAAATAACACTTAAAGTATTTAATACACTTACTAATCATATGAGGATTTTCCCCTTGGCCTGTTTATTTAAGTAAATGACCTATTAGAACTAAGTAAAAACTGATTGTGGAAAGGTGTTTAGGAAACTGAAATAGATGCAGGAATCCTGATGATCTTCAGGTCATGATGGGAGCAAGAAGGGCAAATATGGTAATTTCTAACTTTAAGAATAAAAACATAAGACAGAACCTCAATGGGGATTTTAGCAAAGATGACACTAATCATAGCAATAGAAACTTTTACAGTTTCTAGAAACTGTGCAACCCTCCATATTTGCTAATTTTGCTGATGCTTTACTGAAAATTAGTAATAAAACCCATCAAACATAAAGAACCTGTTACTATTTGTATCCAGAGATTGTTCCCACTCTATGCCCAGTGTTGGGGGGCAGGGGAAGAATTCTAAGGAATAAAGCTGGTTGTGGCAGATTTAAAGAGAAAAGAAAAGCAGGCTAGGCATTTTCTTTTTCCTGTAGCAAGGTAGGAAAGCAAATTTGGAATGCCTATCTAAACCTAAGACCTGATCCCAAATGTTAACTGCAAAAATCTTGAGGGTTCTTAACAATGCAATTATTTGAACACTCTAATGTAAATCTCCGTGGTTAAACAGAGCTAGCCATATAGGTACAAGGGAACTGAAGTATTAAACATTTAAAACCATGTTGGTGGGAGAATGTATTCCTATTTCTGGACAGTATATTTCTAAGAATCATGAGGTAAATGGTGGAATGCATGAGAAAATTCAAACTTTGGTTTTACTCATCTTTTTCTTGCAAATGCAAAATAATATCAGATGATGCTGGAGGAACAACTCATGTCCAAGAAATAAGGACCACTGAGGAATCTGAAATAATTGCCTGTACTGATTCACAGTACATGTGTACTAAACCAGCCTCGTTTTTAGCTTCAGTGAGTTTTTATGAGGCTTAATAGAAACACTGAAAATTTAATACAGAAGTCACCTCTGCCAGGTCCTTTGCAATAAATACATGAGCATGTTCTTCATGTATAGCTTGATTTGCAGTATAATGTAAATTACATTATAAAATCACAAATATAAGCTTAAAGAAAAGCAGTGATTAGAACAGAAATATGCTATTTTAATAATGTATTAAAATAGTCATGGGGATATAAAATACAACATAGGGAATATAGTCAATAATACTGTAATAACTATGTATGGTGCCATGTGGTATTAGAAATATGGGGAAACACTTTGTAAAGTATATGATCATCTAACCTCTATGCTGTACACCTGAAACTAATACAAAATAATATTAAATGTAACACAAGATGGCTGCACCCACAGCGGAGGCCGAGTTCCTGTAATCAGCCTTACGGAGCAATCAGCAGGGACCTGAGGTTTGTCAGGGGACCTCAGGCCCAGCCCCACATCACAGCACCCGGGCCGCACCCCCTCGCCCCAGCACAGGGCCAGAGCTTGATAGGGGACCTCAAGGTGCACCCCCCACCCCAGTGCTGGGTCAGGGGACCTCAGGCCACAACCCCTGCCCCAGCCAGAGCTGGGGGACCTCAGGGCACATCCCCCACTTGGAAGGGCTTAACAGGGGACCTCAAAGCATGCTCTCCACCCCAACACAGGCCAGGGGACCTCAGGCCATGCCCTCCACCCTGATGCTGGGCTGGGAGACCTGAGGCCACATCCCCCGCCATGGTACTGGGCTGGAGAACCTGAGGGTATGCTGGGGGACCTGAGGCTGCACCCTCCACTTGGCATGCACTGGGAGCCCTGAGGCTGTGCCCCCCCCACCCAGCCAGCACCAGGCCAGGGGACCTGAGGCTGTGCACCCTCTCCCACCCCCGCCCCCACCCAGCCTGAGGCTGCGCCCCCTCTTGACAGGGGGTGGGGCTGGCTGGGCAGGGCTTGACAGGGGGTGGGGCTGGCTGGGTCTGGTCTCACGTGATTTGGAGGCATGCATGAGTGGGCAGGGACTTAACTCTGGTCCTATGGTACACCCCAGACTTTGACAGAAGGAAGATTTTCATATACATTTTACTAATTTTCTTTCATCTCTGACATTTCTATTACAGAGAAAGGGCGAATAGCAATTATTAAAATATTTCCTCTAATTAATTTCCTTTTAATGTGCACAAATTTCATGCACCGGGCCACTAGTCTATAATAACACACATGCAGAATTCAGCTTGGAATCCCTTTCAGGCTCTGCTTCAATCTGCATTTGGAGCACTTAATTCTGGGATGGTAACCAACAGCACTCTCTTCATCAGCACACCTATTTCTCCTTCTGGGAGAAAATGCCTACTATGTGTCCAGTGGTTGGAAATAAGAAACAAGCCACCCTCTGTGACTCCTGACCTGTTGTGACCCCACTGAGAAAGTCTCTCTAGGGTTCACTGGAAGCAGCAGGTAGATAAGAGAGATGTTGATAAATAGAAACACATGAAAGCGATTTTCCTATGTATTCAGGTTGGAAGCCAGGCATATAAATGCAAAAAGCTTCCGTATAGCCAAACGTTCTCCTGATTAGTAAGCGTGTCTAGTTGCCAGCAAAAAAAAGTTCTCTTGCCAAGGCTCTTCTATTTCACCAGGTGCAAGTGAAAGCCACAGAAAAGGACAGGAACACAACAAGGAAAAAGGAATAGTACTCTGATGAATGTACCTACTCACTCCTTGCCTCCCAGCCCATCTCCAGTTGGAACTAACAAACTGGCAGCTGCTTTAAAAAGAATCAACCAATAAAGGGTCTGGTCAACTCTGACTTAAATGGCAAGATCATGCTTGTTGGCCCACGAAGTCAATGAGATTATCCCATTACCAATTCGTGAAATCGTTGCTTTATTAAGCAACTCCTTTTGGCAGTAGATTCTCTGCACAACAGCCACTTTCTTTGTCCTTGCTTTCTTAACTTCACTATTATGTGGTTAAAATGTTTTTAATACTAAAAACAAAAACAAAGAAAAAACACCCAGAAGAGATCCATACCACTAAATTTTATCCCCAAATAACTTTATTCCCATCAGTTTTTTACTGACCTCAATTAGTCATTTTATTCCCCTGTATCTCTCTTCCAGTGTGTAACCCTGCGCTAGCCTATTTTCTGCCTCTTACACCAGCGCCCATTAAGATGTTATCCTCAGGACCAGGACACTCTACCCTACCTTATTTTCTTTCCCCGTAATAGGGCACTAGGCAAGAAGTCAGAAGACTTTGAGACCTTATAGACTAACTTTTCTACTTTACTCTTTGAACAAAGAATTGCAAACTGGATGAAATGGGGAAAGGCTGCTTTTAAATCCATTTTCTGCAAACAAACTCCTGAGCTACTCCAATTCACACTCTCAGTTACTACCTCCTAAGGTTGGCATAAACCCAGGTGCTCAATTAATAATAGGCAGTAAAGTCCAGCAATTCCCAAACAATGGTGTGTGATGGAGGTTCCCATGGCTAAATGTAAAAAATAAAGATTATATATATGTATATATACATGCACATATATACATGTAAAATTGCCAACTGTTCTTTTTCAAGATTCTAATTGTGCTCATTTCTCAGTATAAACTGAGGTTTTACTATGAGATGATGGTGATTATAAATTATTTTGGTATTTCATTTGTTTGTCTTTTTAATTTTGTGTTTATTTAGCTAGGTAAATAATCTGACAACCCTGCATCAGTTCTCTAATTTTTATTATCATTACTATTAGGTTCACTCTCATAGCTGACTTTTCCTTCCTGTGCTCTGCTTGCTTCAACTAAGGCTTCCACCTCCAGCCTTCAGAGAACTGACTGGGGGAGGCTCTTCAGCCAGGTCTGTGCCTGAAAGATTTCCATTCCCATGGCCTATGGCTGACAGCAGACAGGTTCAGCAGTGTGAGAGCTCATCTCTCTAGCAACTTTGCTTCCAGGCTTACTGGGACTGCACGCATGAAATTGCATCCTTGCCTGATTTCTTCCCTTCCCGAAAGCACTTTTCCCACTCCCATACTGGTCTCTCCAAGAGGATTTCCATAACAAATCACTTGCATAGGAATAGTCTTTTCAAGGTCTGCTTCTGAGAAACTGGACCCAAGCTCTATGACATCCCAAAGTCTGGAAGTCACAACTCTAGAGCTTAAGAATGGCACTCCCATGCTTGTGGCCCTTCAATAGTTCATTTCCTACACTCTGGGATTCTCACTTCTTCAAATCCCAAGAGATCAGCTCATGATTTCACCTTTGCATGTGCTCTTCTCTCTCCACCTTCCCCATCCAAACTAAAGCCTCCTCAACCCTCAGTCTCAAAGTCACTTCCGCGGTGCAAACTTTCCTGAGCCCAAAACTTTCCTTCCATCAACACATGTTCTTTATAATCTCAGGGTCCTCTTCCATGCTGGTCTGTAGACTCAAAAGAACACAAGCCATATTTGTCTGGCTCTCTGCTTTGTTCTCAGACTGAACTGGCAGAGCAAGCAATGTTTCTGACTGTCCAAAAAAAATTCACCAAAATGAGAACAGTTACCGAATCCAGGCAAAAAATTGTGAAGTATTTTTTCACCTATATATTTTCTTTTCTTTTTCTTTCCTTCTTTCCTTCTTTTCATTCTCTCTCTCTCTCTCTCTCTCTCTCTCTCTCTCTCTCTCTCTCTCTCTCTCTCTCTCTTTTCCTTTTTTTTTTTTTTTTGTATTTCCTAACAAGCTTTTTAAACAATGAAACAGCTATTGATTTCATAATCAGGAAAATTAAAAAGACCCCTTTCTATTCTGCAATAATAAATGTTGGTTAGATTCTTTCTCTCCTAAAATGAAATGGTATTTTCTGTAGAATAAAGCTAAAAATTAGTTAAGTGCATTAGATATCACTGTAAATAAAGCTGTCACTTTAGTCACTATCACACATTAGAGCTCTCAGCTAGGAACCAAGAGCATATAGATTTGAGGAAAGACATTACATGTTTCATAGATTTTTATCTCTAAATTTGGTTAGTATTTTAAGAAAAAGGTAGATAACTTTGTAGGAAAGAGGCAAAAAATGACAGAGTCCAAAAAACCAATTTTTATATAAGAAAGGATTATGCCCAAAGTACTTTTGTTTACTCTCAGAAAAAAAAAAACATACCTATATATTAAAAGATGCTGTTTTTTTGTGTTTAAAATAATTTTTTTTTTAAATATATTTTATTGATTTTTCACAGAGAGAGGGATAGAGAGTTAGAAACATCGATGAGAGAGAATCATCGATCAGCTGCCTCTTGCACACCCCCTACTGGGGATGTGCCCACAACCAAGGTACATGCCCTTGACCAGAATCAAACCCGGGACCTTTCAGTCCGCAGGCCGATGCTCTATCCACTGAGCCAAACCAGTCCTGGCGTGTTTAAAATAATTTGATTGAGATTGTCAAATCTCAGAGGAAAAGCAGGGGTGGGTGGATATGTGGGAAGAGACCAACCAAAGGACTTGTATGCTTGTATTGTATGTTTAACCCATGGACACAGACAACAGTGTGGTGAAGGTCTAGGGTGGGGGTAAAGGCAAATTAGAAGGGGTCAAGGAGAAAAATAGGGGACATATGTAATTCTTTCAATAACAAAGATTTAAAAAAATAAATTGATTCATTAATAATATTGTTCACCATGAATTATGAAGGCAGTTCTGAAAAGAACAATAAAGACCATACCAGCAGTCTCCAGCCTGAGTTGAGCTGTGCTCTGCATTTGTTTCCTGGGTGGCTGGGAGCTGTTCCTTGGAGTTGAGGGGACAGGGAAGTCAAAGAAGCAGTATGTCAGGTGGCAGCTGATCCCTGCCCCCACTGCTTCTCCACTGGCACCTGGGATCCTACAATTTAACTGGTGCCAACAAACTTCTTTGGGGCTAGAATAAACTCAAGGGCAGGGATTTTGTCTATTTGGTTTTTTGTTGTAACTCTAATAACTAGCATAATGCTTAATACATGGTAGATACACAAACATTTAATGAATAAATTAATAAGGTGATATAAAGATCTAAAAAGTGATAATATCAACAAATAATAGAAAAATGGGCAAATAATATAATCGGATCGCTCAAGGAAAGGAAATATTAGCGATTCTTAAACATGAGAAGATATTCAATCTCAGATAATAACTTTAACTTAAAATTAACATGAGACATTTTTTACTTACCAAATGGACAAAAATATTAAAATGTATTAACACACTCTGTATGTGGGGCTTTGACAAAACATGTATGCACTTAAATTGCTACTGGAAATATAAATAGGTAGAGTCTCTTTGGAGGTAGAGTTGACACTATATATTAAAATTACAAATGCAAGAAACTTGGCCCAGCAACCCTGAGAATTTATCACACATGTGCACTCATGTGAAGTGACTCATGACAAGGTTATATACTGTCTTAACGTTTATAAAAGCAAAAGTATGGAAACAACTGAGTACTCTTCAATAGGGGAATAGTTAACAAGGTGGGGTACACATACATTGTGCATTACTTGCAACTGTAGAAAAGAATGAGTAAGCACTCTTTGCACTTCTATGAAAAGATCCGATATGTACTACTAAATGAAACAAGGTACAAAACAATATGAACAGTGTGCTTATTTTTGTGTATAAAGAGAATAAGACTATATTTGTATTTGCTTATATTTATATAAATAAATTCTGGAAAAATGCAAAGAAGTGAATAAAAGTGGAATTTTTTGTATTTTTTCAGGAGGGAGAGATGAGTCCTAGACTCATGGAGAACAGGGTACTATTTAAAATTATGCATTTTTTTAGGTTAATGAAACATGTGAATATACTAGTCAAATAATTATATATTAAAAAACCAGCAGGTTGAACTACCAAAACAAGAGAAAGAGAAATAAAGAGGCACTGCTATGCAAATTAATTATGTAAATAGTAAATTCTGTGACACACCAATTTCACAATCTCTTAATATTATGATGTGAGACGTTAAGGGTATGAAGAATGCAGTAAATCTTCATACATGTGATCTTTCTTTTCCCATCAGAAAACTAAGGAACATTTTAAAAATCAAATCTGTTTAAATTACGTAGGAGAACACTTCCAGTAAAACAAGCCCTGCAGCATTAAAACAACCAACACCTTTCAGCCATATGACATGATCATTACAAAATGAGTCCTACCTTACTTCAGCCGGTGGACTGGGGGAATAGGGATTCGCAGAGCAAGCTAGGATTCTAATGACCGCTCCAGGATGATAGGTTTCCAGAACATGAACAGCTGTAGGATACACCTGTTGTTCAAAAGTAAGTTCCACGTAGTCTTGGCTCTGAAAATTAGGCGGTGTCCTCTTGAACGGCAAGGAAGCACTGGGACACTGATCCCACCATGTTCCGTAAGTTCGAAACACAGCTGTCTGAGTGAAGTCACCAGAATTCGGGAATACATTTGGGACACCTGCCAAGTTCCACATGGTATAGGACATACTATTCTCACTTCCATAATGGGAGCTGAAATCCACCACTTCTTTGGCATACTGGACCACCTCTGCATTCAGAGGGGAAGTCCGGCTGTTTGATTCTATGGCTCTATGGCTGTTCATCATCTCTCCCCTCGCAGCTGTCCTGGCTCGGCGCCGCAGGCATAGATAATAAAACATGGTCAGAACTGTTAACATGGGGAAGACTGGTGACATGCAGATGTGAATTATGAAGCTTCAAAAGGTCAGGTGTCTTCCATAAGATGCATAAACTCTCTGAAGGATGTTCTAAAAAAAATTGAATGGCTTGATAAAGTAAAATAATTTAAATAAGCATAAAAATGCATAAAAATGAAGTAATAAGTAGACTTTTTACCCAATGTAATTTCCGAGAATGAAACTGAAAAAAAAAAATTCACTGTAAATGTGAATCTTTAGTATAATCTATCTAATGTAATTTTAAGAAATCCAATATTGAAATGGATACAATTTTATGCTATATGAGAAACAAAACTAATATTATAAAAACAATGAAAGATGTATTACCTCAAAACTCCCATTTTAAACAAAATTATAACTATCCTTCAAGAAATACTGAGTTTAAACTTTAAAAATTAAAATTATTTAAAGTATATGGCAAAGTACTAAAATATTGCTATAAATCCAAAAAAATCTTAGACATTTTTAATTTCATTTTTTTAACAAGTGATTCCCTATTGTTAATTATTATTCATGCCAAAGCATGAGGAGTACAGATCTCACATTATGGGAATATAGTTTTCTGGAGCTGACAGTTAATCCAGACCAACTAAATTAACTACCTTACACATCACAGACAGTGTTTAATTTATAGCTCTTAGCATTATTTGTTAGGGCGATCTACGGCTGGCTGGCATCTGGTTTGTTGCCAGCCACTCTTAGAAATCACTCACCCCCAGATAGAAAGGTCACAGGATATGCAAAAGTTGGCATTCATCCATGCAGCCTGAAAATGGCATGTTGACTTCAGGTACAAATGTTGACATGTGACATTCTTTCACCTGTTAAATAAGAATTTTAAAAAATATTTTAATTTTCAACTTAGGAAGTCAACTATCCCAAAAGATTTATCATTGATAAACAGTTACCTGTTAGACAAAACTTTCAAACTGAATGGGTCACACTTCTCTGAATTTGTGGACTATTACGAATAACTAATATATCTTGTGAATTTTATGGAAGAATGTATAAAAACATAATAATGAATCCTTTCTAAATAGATATTGTAAACCCAGAGCTTATAAGTCAAACTATACCAACAGACATTTTGTTGGGACCAGATAGTGTTTTTTAAAATTTGACTAGCTTGCAATTTTTTTAACAATCACGAGGACCCCAGTTAGAAGAGGTCTGAGCTCTCTGCATATCTGCCATTATTCCTGGCCAGCCTACCAGCTCACAGGCAAGGCCTGACCCTATCCACATTGAGTAGTTAACTTCTTATCTACACAAATAAGGAAATCAAACATGCTTATTTTTGTATCTGGAAAGTCTGGAGCTTAACTTCTAAGTAAACGAAGAGGAATATACTAATATCTCTTTAGTAGAACAATGTGCTAGCCTTTTAAAATTTTAGCGCTAAGATTATAAAACATCATAATTTATAAAAACATAAGTAGGCTTATTTTCTATCTGCTGGTATCATCTTTGTATCAGATATATAACCTAGCTCCACAAGGGTCTACATAGAACTAAATTTATTGAAGCAGGGAATCTAGCCAAAAATCTTCAGTTCTCAAAGTACTCAGCACATAATAAAAACAAAGTATCTGACTTGTTGTCAGAAAAGGTAATAAGCACGCAAAGAATTTATGTCTAAAATAATTAAAAATTACCTAACAGCATCCTTCTATTTCTCAATCCCAGCCAGACCCAAACCCAGTGAAATGCTTGACAAAATGTAACAAGTAAAACAGTAAATAAATAGCTGAGTTTGAAACAAGTTAGGAAGATCCACAGTTGTGAGAAACAGAAGAAATCAAAGTCAGAGAGCAGGAGCTGAAGCTAATATGACTCGTGGCACCAGTTACAGGCCTTAGTGGTTTTAAGGTGTCACAGATGCCATTCGGAAAGCCAAAACTCAGCAAAGATCACCCTATCCATGAAACCAGGAATATGAAAACTTAGCTCACTGGCCAGGAAGCCCAAGATGTAATATCAACCTAGGCAATGGGGGAAAGTCACCAGCGTAAAATCAGACCCTTATTAGGCATGTACTATGCACACAGTGCGAAACTAAGTTCATACTTCCTTCATGGTTTAGAGTCCATACTCCATCCCTAAGTCAAAAACTTTACAAAGAAGTAGTCCTGAGCCGGTAATACTTCAGGGCCTGTTAGGGGCAGATGGGAACCATCTTTGCAGGGATGCTTCCACAACATAGGACAGAGGTTAAACCCTTTCTAAAGATTTCAGTGCTGAAGAACAGATCATGTTATAAATGTGGGGAAAAATAATTACATAGCAGATCACTTGCTTATGCAAACATCTCACCTACCACAAGTAAAAATCTGTCAAGTAAAAAAAACAAAAACAAAAAACTTACAACTGCACAAATATCAAATCTTTTACACCAAAATGTGAAATGACACAGCTCTTTCTTTTACCATGTATATTTTATTTTAAAATAAGCCCCCAGGTAAATTAAGAGAATAATTTTCCAAAGAAGTTACTTAGTCACTCTCTTTCTTAAAGGAAAAAAAGTAATGAAATTAATTTAAATTATAAAAATGAAATTTAGGAAATAAACAACAATGTATAAGTATCCAACTCAATAAACTGGCCAACTAATTTGGGAAACTAGATGCTTTATTCCTAGAAATCTTCAAGAGAAGGAAATACCACTTGCCAAGGTGGATGGGGATGCATTTGACTGTATAATCTTTGGACATCACTGCTCACTCCACAGCCTGTAAATTGCTCACCCAAGCTCTTTTCACTCTCTTTATAAAACAGCATTTATCAAAAAGAAAAAGTTCTATAAAACCAAAGAAACATCTGCAAATTAGATATCCTTCATGTTCATATTCTTGACGAAAAGATTGAGACAAATTGTGAAAGTCAAATTCTATTTGACATACAAACCACAAACTTTACAACCGTTTCCCAGTTAGCTTTTAACACTATAGAGATGGGATACTAGTAAAAGTAGCAAGTGTCATATGTGTAATGTCATTTTTAGGCTGTTAAATAAAATTTCATATTGAGGCAACATATATAAAAGTAAGTTAGTTACAAACTATATTACATGTTCAAATATATTCAGTGTACAAGAGAAATGTAAATGGATGCTTTATTTTTTTCCAACAATAAATAATCTTTAGAGTTAATTTTTTGAGATAAAGCTAAAAATAACCAAAAAAATGAAAAAGCAAACAGCAACTACTCAAAAAAATAAAATTAAAAATCTGTTTTTGAAAATAAACTAGATATAGAAAAAAATGTGCAAACTCATTGTTATTAACGCCTTTCACTGATTCTAAACTCTATCAACTAAAATCACACATAAAAGTGTTTTGGTGGCAGAGAAGAACATAAGAGAGAGGATAACCTCATTCCCTGGGAAATGAAGCTGAAAAGGGGGAACAGAGTCATAGTCTCGGGACACCTGTGGACAGCAGCGACCAACGCAGAAGTCCAAACTGTCCATGTACTGTTTGGACCTTTGCCAAGGAGTGGAGGTGATTTGTGATAACCAATGTATATCCGAATGGGCAATAAACCAATGAACAAGATACAATAAATATTTTGTTAAAAGAATGGGATTTAAAAACAAAATTATTTTTTCCACCTGGTAAAAATTAGTCTCGTACACTAAATTTTTCCAAAAGGACGCTTATAAAATATATATCTTTGGAAAACATTTTCTTTTCAGTTTATTCAAAATGCTTCTTTAAAGACTCTTGAAACATATAAAAATAACATTTTCCATTTAACAAAAAGTCTGAATTAAAAATAGGCTAACCTTTATTACTTGTTTAATCCAATCATTTATCTGCAATGGTTATGAAGTGAGAATTCTTGGCAACACAATGAACTTTTATACTCAACATAATCAAGGAATACAAAACAAAAGCCATTTAACTTGTATCCTGAGACCTTCATACTCCTTGGGAAACAACTTGCTTTATAGGACATGATTTTATTATAATGCTTTATTTTCAACTACGTCTTTCATATTATAAACTGCTTACCAAAGTTAAATAATACCATTACAGAGAAAGCAGTAACAGTGGGGAAGAGAAATTAAGTGGTACAGACAAGGGAGAACATATGTTTACCACTGAGATTTGAAGTGAGAGGGGGAGTCGATGAGGCGGAGAGAAACAGGATGGCAGAAACTGCAGAGAAGACGGCTTCTACTTCAGTAGAGGAAAAGGGAGGAAGGAAAAGGACTTTCATGAAATAAGCAAAAGGAAGCAATGGGAATGAACTTGACTGAGCCAGGGCCACACAAAGGCTAGGTTCATAGTGTGATAAAGGAACCTGGAAAACAAATTGAACACTCAAGAGTATTCTCGACTTAAAGTGAAGGCACAGAAAAAAGATAAAAAGGACAGGAGGCAATAAGGCAGTGTCATATATTGAAGGCAGTCGTAACACAATACTCAATTGCAAAATATCCCACAGAGACATGTCAATGAAGTGAGAGATAAAAAGAGCATTTAGGCAGCTTTGTAGCATAGTAGCACCAAAAGGTAAGAGTGTATAATATGGTACCAAATCAAGAAAACAGGCCAATCTTAATTGTTGTTTCTGTGTACTGCTGAAACTGATCAAGAGACACTTTTGAGGAAAGGACTTTCCTGGTTGAGTCTAGAAATCAAGACACCGGCAGATGGAGGAAATGATTAAGAAGAGTGGATTATGGGTGAACTTGGTGCAGAGTTGACACTCATAACCAGCCCTCTTTGTAGGCCTGCCCCCTCTCTGGGTTTCTATGGCACCACATGCTCTTATATCTCCTCCCATCGCTCAAATAACTGCTTCTCAGTCTCCTCTTGGGTCTTCTTCTTCCTCATTCTCAAGTGTATTAAGGTACCACTAAAGGAAGGCTGTCTTTTCGATAAAATGATACACTGCAACATTCCACCTACCTGGCACCAGTCTTCTCCCACATTTGCTTCAACCCCCAGACTGCACTCAGGCTTTGCCACTAAGGCTGGGTTCCCCTGGAACAAACACCCTTGCTCTTCCTCAGCTTGGCACCCTCTTATCCATCCTTTAGTCAGGTTTAGACCTTATCTATCACCTACATTTTCTTTGCTCTTGCACGTAATGTATCATTCCCTATATACTGAGATAATTTTCTACCCTAGCAAACAATAAATTCCTCAAGTTCAGAGAATGTGTCTTAGTTATAACTATACCCTTAGGGCAGGGGTCTTCAAACTACGGCCCGCGGGCCGAGGAGGAGTCTGATCCGGCCCGCCAGGTTTTTTGGGCAGTGAGCGCAGCCGAGGTGTTACAGTAGGAATTAGTAGTTCATATAGTCCGGCCCTCCAGCTCTCTGAGGGACCGTGATCTGGCCCCCACTTTAAGAAGTTTGAGGACCCCTGCCTTAGGGCCTAGTACATGTCAATAAACATTTGTTCTGGGGTTTTGTTTTGTGTGTGTGTGTGTGTTGTTTTTTGTTTTGTTTTGTGTGTGTGTGTGTGTGTGTGTGTGTGTGTGTGTGTGTGTTTAAGACTGGCAGAGTAGATGGCAGAAGACAGTTAAAATAAACACAGAAATAAAGTCAGTGACTCTTCAAGATAAGGCACATGTATACCAAAAATGAAGCAAAAAAAGTTTTTGATACAAAAAAAAGTCATACATTTGATTCTCATCTATTGTGCTTTGTTTTTTTTATTTAACAAAGCACAATAGGTGAGAATCAAATTGAAGTCATCCAATAAGGATGACTTTCATTGAAGTCATCCAATAAGGAATAGTATACACATATTGTTCAAAGAGAAGGTTAAAAAAAAATAGTAGTAACTTCTCTTAGTATAAAACCAGCCCCTGAATATGTAAAAGACTTGACCTTGATCACAAAGAAGCTCTGACTGAAATTAAGAAAGATTCATGAAAGAGATGATTGGAGAGGTAAAAAAGTTATTTTCTCAAACACAATGTTGTTTTTTAACACTCCAAATCTGTGTTAAGACCATAGGGTGATTATGGAGAACCAGAAAAATTATGACTGAAAAAAAATTCTCAAAAAAGGAAATAACCTAAGAATGAGAGAGAAAAACAGTTCAAGAAAGGCAGTTCAAGCAAGGATGAAAAGACAAGTTGATATTGTTATTAGCAAAAGCATTTTCCTTTTCCTTTACATTCCAATATGCTGTATAAGAGAATGTAACAAGGTCAGTAAGGAGACTTCTGGGATGGAATATTATGACTTTATGCGCCTCTCTTCCTCTAAGCAAATTCTCCTTTAGTCAAAATATTTTTACTGGGGTTATAGTTTTTAATCACAAGTCCCCAATATAGGATAAATAGGTAGAGTTCTTAATTGAATCAGGTGGATAATAAAGGAGAATGCAGCCTCCGATCCAGCTTTAAAGTTCCCGGAAATCCAGGCGAGTAAAGCAGGAGGCAGGGCACATGTGGAAAAAACAACACAAGGGCCGAGGAAAAGCTTGAAATACAGAGACAAACAGCACCTCTCTCTAAAAAGCTTGAAAACCAAAGAGGCAAACAGCACCTCTCTTTCAGGAGTATACACAGAGTATTGGGACACAGTGGGCACTTGAAAACTTCTGATGAGTTAATGAACAAATGGCAAGGCTTTAAGAAGAAGTGGTAAGTCAAACTAGCAATGGACTTGTCAGAAATAGGAGATAAGATTTAGAATTAATTTAAACTAGAAATTAATAGTGGTTAGCTTTGCAAAATGTTCTCTCTCTTTTCTAGACTTTAACAAGCATATCTAAATTTATGAAATATTGCAGGGGCCTTTTCAAAGCTGGCAAGGATATTAATATAATAATCTTTAGTAGCAAGAAAAAGAATGAAAGTCAAAAAATTTTTTAAACAGCCCTGGCTGGTTTGGCTCAGTAGATAGGAGCATCAGCCTGCGGACTGACGGGTCCCAGGTTCGATTCCTGTCAAGGACACATGCCTGGGTTGCTGGCTTGATCCCCATTGGGGGATGTGGAGGAGGCAGCCAATCAATGATTCTCTCTCATCATTGATGTTTCTATCTCTCTTTCCCTCTCCCTTCCTTCAATTTCATTTACAGGATACTTTGGAAAAGCCAAAGCTACAGAGAAGACAATCAGATCAGTGGTTGGCAGGAAGTCATGAGAAAAGACTGGGCTGACTACAATAACTGAAAAGAAGCCACACAAAGGAATTCTTAGGGCATGGAACTATTCTGTATGCTTTTGTCTTCCATCTTTGTTTTGGACCAAATCATGTCAAGCTGGAGATTTGATATCCTGGTCCTGGCTTGTTGTGGGTGTCCTATGTTATTAGTCTGTTCTTGACCAATACACTCTGAAAGATATCTACCAATTTCCATGTCCTGCCTGAGCACAGAGCCTCAACCAGTCATCTGGCCTTAGGGAACGACCTGTCTGGAAAAGAGAATAGTGACTTTTACGACTTGAGAGAGATTCCTGAGCAGGACCACATCAGCCAACATAAATCTGCACTAATAAAGAAGAGTAGAATTACCCATCTTAAAGACAGGAGGAACAAGTTGGACAATTAGTGCAAATGGTCTCTAATAAAAGTTAAAGCAAAAAATAGGAAAATCGTTTTAAAATAACTATTTTCTTTAGTGGGAATCAACAGAGTATAGGATCCATAAATAACAACAAGCTAATTTAAAAAACACAATTAAAAAGTTCTCAGAAATTAAAGACGTAATGGCCAAATAAATTGAATGTTAAAATGAAAAAGAAAGATAAGTGACCTAGAACACAGAGGCAAGAAATCAAATATCTACCAAAAATAAATTCAAGAAGAGACTGACTCTGACAAAAATTCAATAAAATGCTAGAGGATCATGTAATACTATAGAAAGTCTAAAGGATTAAAACAGACTAAAACTCTTATTCCCATTAAAAACAAACAACAAAATAAAAATATTTCTGGACATGCAAATAAACTTCCCATAACTCTTCTTAAAAACATTACTCAAGCCCTGGCTGTGCGGCTCAGTTGGTTGAAGCATCATCCACATACCAAAAAGGTTACGGGTTCAATCCCTGGTGGGGGCACCTACGGGAGACAACTGATCCATGTTTTGCACATCAATGTCTGTCTGTCTGTTTCTCTCCCCCTTCCTCTCTCTCTCTAACGTCAATTTAAAAAACACACACATAACCTTGGGTGAGAATAAAAACAAAGTATACTAGTCCACAAGGAAATTAAAATGAATAATAAGTAATTTTAAAAGGGGAACATAGAATATAAAAAGTAGCCAGGGACCTTACAGTTAAATCTAAATCATTACTGCAACAGTAATGGTAAAGTTGAATGGGATGGTTAGAGGAAAAGCAGAAGGTAAGTAATGTACAAAGGAAATAAAATCAATAGAACCAAGAATGGGGGAAGCCACGGAGTGAAGGTTTCACCTTATTACATGGAAGTGTGAGAGTAACAGAAAGTCAATTATACATGGTTCTAGATTTGAAAGCTTACAGGGGAGAAAAAAATATGAGGAAGTTAAAATTTCCTATTAAAAGATAAACCCTTTCGCCCTAGGGATCCTTGTGATAGAATGGTTCTGTATTTTGGTTTTGGTTATAGTCACAAGATCTACATAAAACTGCAGAGAACTAAACACACGTGGGCATATAAAACTGATGAAATCTGAGTATGGTCTGTCAATTCTATCAGCGTCAATTTCCTAGGTATAATATGCTATAGTTTTAGGCAAGATGTTACCATTGGAGGAAAATGGATGAAGTCTACACAGGATCTCTCTGTATCATTTCTTATAACTGCTTGTGAATCTATAATCATCTTTTTAAAAACAGATTTTTTTTATAATGCAAATAAATAAATAAAGGCATGCTTTCAAATTGGGAGGAGTAACGATTAAAAGGATAATGAAAGTCCAGCTGTATGGTGTTTGGTGTATAAGGGAGGAAAGTAAAGCAAAATGATATAGAAAGATTGAAAATCAACATATGGGCAATAAAGATCTATCTGGTATACACAAAACTGACACAGATGGCAACAGTAATCTCAGACAATGTAGAATCCAAGGCAAAAATCATAAATAGGATAAAAAAAAGACATTTTATATTTCATAAGATTAGAATCCACTAAGAACAAATAACTATATATAGTAATCTATAAGATGGATTCAATCAAATTCATACTCACTGGAGGAGACAAACACATTTTGCTTTCTAATTTGTCAGTTTTGAGAAAATAATAAGAATGGCGAAACTGGTTTGGTTCAGTGGATAGAGTGTCGGCCTGCGGACACAAGGGCCCCAGGTTCGAGTTCGGTCAAGGGCATGTACCTTGGTTGTGGGCACATCCCCAGTGGGCGGTGTACAGGAGGCAGCTGATCCAGATTGGAGAGGGTGCAGGCCAGGCTGAGGAACCTCTTCCCCGCCCCCTTATGCATGAATTTCGTGCACTGGGACTCTAGTCTGGAAAAATAAAGAAAATGTCTCGACCTAGGGCAAAGGTTAGGCAGGTTTACTTGCAGCCTATTATGAAAGATTCAGATTCCCTAAGCACGGGGTTCCTCTCCTCATCTACTGCACGTGCTAGAATCATCTGGCCCTCATCACATCCCCCAGTATAAATTAGGGCTCAAGGAAGCAGCACAAGAAAATAATGATCTCTGACTACTTTTATTTCTGTGTTTTGCCTCTGACCCAGGAATCTCATATCTTCTTCCAGCATCCATGAGATTGTTAACTAGCATGTAGGGTAAAATCTCAGCCTTGACCATTCTTGGCAATGATATGGCAGCAGCACTGTTCTCATAAATTGTGTAAATTTGCTCTTATATCTTTTTGCAGAGCAACATGGAACAACCTATCAACATTTAAAAATAGCCTTTGACCCAGCAATCCCACATCTAAATACTTACACTAAAGAAATAAACAAATGTGCATATGTATATACAAAAATGATCTCTGTAGTTTTGTTTGCAATAGAAATAAATTTGGAATTGGCTAAATGTCAATAGGGGGGATTGGTTATATATTAAGGTTTTGGGGTTATTCCTACAGTGAAATACCAAAAACTAAGTTTAAAAAGGATGTTATATGCAGTAACATAGATCCTCATCAATTGTTACTAACTGGAATTATAGATAATTATATATAGATAATTATATATAGCTACGCTGCCTTTTATAAAACATGTAGACATATACATTTATTTTTAATGTCTGGGAGAAGAACAAATGAATGATAATCTCTAAGGAATGGAGCTACTGGCTGGTGGACACACAACATATTTACTTTCTCCTTTGGCTATTTCTGTACATATTTTAGACTTTTTAAAAAGTATAATTTATTTTATGATCTCATAAAGTTTCTAAGTATCTATATATATATAAACTAAGCCACCAAACAACCAAAGACTGGTCAACCGGTTGCTATGATGCACACTGACCACCAGGGGGAAGACACTCAATGCAGGAGCTGTCCCCTAGGGGTCAGTGCACTCCCACAGCCAACCTCCCACATCCTCCCCACAACAGGTCCTGATTGGGGGGGGGGGGGGGGGGGCGGCGACAGCCAACCTCCCTGCCCCCTTCCCCATAGGCCCTGACCGCTGGCCAGGCCAGAGACCCCACCCCTGCAAGACTTTGGCAGCTGGCCTCTAGTTCCTAATAAAGGACTATAGAAGTGCAGATGTATCGGTAATCTCCCTCTACTCAACCAACAGATACAACATGTAATTCGGACAACAGAAGCATAAAGTGAGCTTTAAGGGGGGTGGGGGGGAAATGTGCCTATGATCTGAACTTAAGAAACCTAGAGGAGTGTAGCCAGAAAGCAGTCAAGGCAGCTTGCGTCCTGGAAGGACCCACATCTGGTGTTAAATGAGTCCTCCAAGGCTTAAAGTCAGACACAGACCCTGCCAGCCACTACCTGACCACGGGTTTGCACGGTCTTGGCTTTCTAAGTGTGTGGACATGTCAACTGGTGAATGCACCCCGACACTGTGGCCATGAGAACCTGGGGAACCGTCCAGGAGACCCAACACCGCTCCCCCTGCTAACGTGCTGGCAGGGAGCACAGTGGGTGTCCATCGTCACTGCGCTCTAGGGCACCCCTAACCAGAAACAGGGCTGCTGCCGGGCATCTCGTGAGTGCAGTCCTGAGCAAAGACACGGGCTTGGCCAGGCAACACCCCTCGGACCCAGAGGAAAACCGAGGAAGCACAGACAGGAGCAGCGGGTACCGACGCGCAGGCGGCGGGCCCGGGGCTGCAGGGCCTCCCGGCGGGGCCCGAGTCCCCAGGGCCCGCAGACGCCGCTGTCCACACCCCTGCCCGCCCGCACCCGGCGGCGACGCTCCTGCAGCGGGGCAAACCCGAGACCAGCAGCGCCCGAGGCCGGGGCGGCGCTCAGGGTCCCGAACACGCCCCGCCCGCGCGCGTGGGCGGCAGGGGAGGGGGGACTGGCGGGACCTCGGAGGCGCAGCCCGGCGCCCGGAGCGCGGCGCTCCGCCCGGGCCAGGCCCAGGCCCACTCCAGCGCCGGAGGAAGGACATGGAGACCCGCAGGCGGGGGAAGGAAAGGAAGGGCCGTACCCTGCAGGGTCCGGGAGAGCGCGCGCCGTGGGCTTCGCCAGCGACCTGGCGGCGCGGGGAGGCCCGGGCGCGAGGGCGGCCCCCAAACTCACGCGCAGCGGCACCACCGCGGCGGCCCGGCCCCGCGCGACCCGGAAGGAAGACGCGGAAGGCCGGAGGGGGCGGGGCTAAGGGGCGGGGCGGGGCCACGAGGCGGGAGGCGGGGCTCTGGCTGGGGCGGAGGCTCCCAGTCCTGGGCGTGTCCTGTAAAAGGTCCGGTTCCTCCCGGGTGGGCAGTGGTTGCTAGAAAGAAGGAAACTGGCCATTTATAGGGCACGCCCAGGACTGTCATCTGCAGTGCAGGCCTGCGAGGGCTCCCTCAGTCCAGGGTGGGTGGATCGGGTGATGCAGCGGGATGGCAGGTGGTAAGTCCTAAGAGGAAAAGTAGAACAAAGTTATGTTTTCTACTAAAGGTAAACCTTTACACCTCCCCAAAGTTATGCAGATGTCTGCTCCCCATATAAAAATCAGTCCTGCAGGCTCACTTCCCTCCCAACGTTCAGAAACCCGTGATCATTACCTCTGATGAAGATGCTCTCGCGGTCTCCCTTAGTCTTTTTTAAAAAATTAATTTTCAGTATATATACCAGATAATATCACCTTTTTAAAAGTTTGCAATATTTATCTTATTATAAGGTTTCTGTTAAGATAGCAAAACATTTCATAATGACGAGATGTTGAACTACAGAACTAAAGAGGCAAAATAATGATATTTATTTATAAATTATATATAGGAACTGAGCTGATATGTGATGTGCAGTATAAATTGTATGCAAAACAGTAAATTTTAAAAAGGAGCTGAAACCGGTTTGGCTCAGTGGATAGTGCATCGGCCTGGGGACTGAAGGGTCCTGGGTTTGATTCCAGTCAGGGGCATGTACCTTGGTTGCAGCACATCCCCAGTGGGGGGTGTGCAGGAGGCAGCTGGTGGATGTTTCTCTCTCATCGATGTTTCTGACTCTCTGTCCCTCTTCCTTCCTCTCTGTAAAAAATCAATAAAAAATATTTTTTTTAAAAGGAATTGAAGCTTAATTGTCAACCTCCCTTGAGTGAGGGCAGCACTTAGTGACTTGTTTCCAAAGACTATGGAGGAGTGGAAAGTAGCTTTATTGTGGAGAAACCTGGCCAGCACCTAGGCCAGAAGAAAGGGAACAGTATTAGAGATAAGCCAAGTTGATAACATGCATCCCGATGTGTGATGAGAAGGGCACTTCCTCCCTGTGATATTCTTCCTTAAAACCCACGAACTCCATCTAACCTTAAGATAACATCAGAAGACCTAGATATCCTACAAAATGCCAGAACAAATTGTCAAGTTAATGAAGAAGGGAAGGGGAGGAAAACAGAAATTCTTAGACCAGAGGGAAACTTAGGAGATAGGATCAGTAAATGAAACATGGTACTTTAATGGGATCCTGGAATATGAAAAGGAATTGGTGGGAAAACTAGTGAAACTGGAATAAAGAGTGGAATTTAGCTAATAGTAATATATGTACCAATGTTGGTTTCTTAGTTGTAACAAATGCACTATTATAATGGAAGACGTTAAGAATAAGGGAGAATTGGGTGAGTGGTATACATGAACCTCTCACTGCACCTTTTCTATAATCTCAGTCTATTCTAAAGTCAAAAGTGGATTACAAATAGTTAAATAAAACTGACCCTTTCATGGTTGCAGGTGAGATTTAATTAAGTTGATGCCTTCAGGGCATCCAGACCCAATTTACCTAAAGCAGTTTCTAATTTCTAACACAATTCCAAATAAACTTTTCATTGAAATATAAAATATATTCAGAAAATGACCAAAATATGGGTATAGTTTGATGTATTCAGCACTCAGATAAAAAAAAAAAAAAAAGTTCTAACACTCAGAACCTCCCACGTGTTCTCCTACATGCATAACCTTTACTCCTCCCCAAGGGTAACCACTGTCCTGACTTTTAATATCAGAGATTAATTTTGCTAAGTTCTTGCCTTTATAAAGATGGATTCATACACTATACACTCTCTTGAGTCTGGCTTCTCTCTCTCTCAACATTAGTCTTGTGACAGTTATGTCATTGAGTGCAGTGGTAGCAACTTGAGTTTCTATTGTATAAATAGACCATAATTTATTTATCTATTCTGATGGGCACTGAGCTCTTTTTAATTTCAATTGTTACAAATAATGCTGCTATGAACATTTCCATGTATATCTTTTGGTGCATGACTCTCCATCCATTTTCATCTCTGGTGTTTAAGAAATGTAGTAGTTGGTGCTGTTATTTTATTTAGTGTGCTTGTTTAGTTTTTGTTCTTAAAGGCACTTAAAGTGCTGCTTATAAAGTATGCAAGTTTATATTTAAGGAAAAGAAAAGACTAGGGCAAAGTTCCATTTCTGTACTAGATGGAATTTGGGCCTTCATTGCTCAATCTTCCCTATCTTCCAATGTTCTTGTCCCAAGGTCTGTGCCACTGCCATGCTTTGTTCGCTGGGCAGAAGAGTCAAGTGAGGCCATGGAAAAGGGCGATACTTATCAGTTAGTGATGGCACTGATTTAATGGGGGAACTAATGCCTAGTTATTAAATGGAATGTTGTTTGCAGCTGAATAGCATCCCACGCCTTAACAGCACTATTACAAATAAAGTAAGCCCAAACAAAGCTTAATTGTGCATAAAGTCACCAGCTCAGCAAGCTGGTTATGATCCAGTCTATGTTAGCTTCAAAAGTAACAATGGTCTACTCAGATGGGGAGGCGGGCAAAGAAGGAGCAGGTTCAAAACTCTTCTTTGTTTCTAATCTTGAAACACTCATCATCATAACCTTTCACTATTTTCAAATGCTTTTTTAAAGTTTAAAACGAAATGTCTACCAATTAGAAACTTTCGGGGTGTATGCATGGCAATAAGATACTATGTCAGAGAAAAAAGATACCATCATTCAGCTCACTGCCAAAAGGGCCAAAAATGTCTTCACAATGAGATTTTCTATCATTGGTTCCCAAGTCAGTTTTTCTATCAAGTCAAGACTGCTCAGAAAATGCAACTCCATGCACTTCCTACATAACTCAGTGAAAATAATTTACCTCTTTGTGAAATTTTAAGTTAACTAGTTTATTGGAAAGTGGTATTCAGTCAGTAATGTTAGTTCAAGGTTTTTAATATGCCAGTGGCCAAAAAGCATGAATAAGAGCCAGTATGAGTGATCTCTTAGTGTGCTTTTTAAAACCTCTTATAGTCAATAAAAGTTTCATTTTAATATTGATCTATCATAATATTAATCTAGAAACAGTTACAATCATCAAGAAGAAAATAAAAATTTTAAGCAAGAAATAAACCCAAAAGTCATGAAGTCCAAACTCCTTTTTTCAGATGAGGAAAATGAGGCTCAGACAGGTTAAGGGACTTCCCCCAAATCAGTGTTAGAACTGTCAATGAAACCTAATTCTCTGACTTCAAATCAGTGCGTTTTAAAAAATGATATCACATTACTTTATAATTTAACAAAAAATGGAACTCATCATGCTCCCATTTCCCCATCACCTTCAGGAGCTGAATACACTAGAGAGAAAATTGTACGTGGGGTAGGAGGACCTGTCTATGCTGCTCTGCCATGAACGGAACTCTGTCATCTTGGATTAGTTACAACTTCTCTGAACTTGTACTCAGTTCTGTGAACAGTGCTCAACTCACAGGCACTGGAGAGATTTAAAAGAGTTCATATATGTGAAAGCACTTTGTGAGCTATAACGTAGTATGCAAATGTATGAATATTATTACTATTACTAGAGGCCCGGGGCATGAATTCATGCACCAGTGGGGTCCCTCAGCCTGGCCTGTGGGATTGGGTCGAAACTGGCTCTCTGATATCCCCCGAGAGGTCCTGAATTGAAAGAGGGTACAGGCCAGGCCAAGGGACCTCACCAGAGCATGATTGAGGCTGGTAAGGGACATGGGAGGTTGGCCAGCTGGGGAGAGACCATGGGAGGACTCCAGGGCATGTCCAGCCCATCTCTTTCAGTCCCAATCGGCCAGACTCCAGCAGCTAACCTACTAGTTGGAGCATCTGCCCCCTGGTGGTCAGTGCATGTCATAGTAACTGGTCGACCAGTCGACTGTCTGCCCCCTGGTGTTCATGGCAAGCAGTTGAGAGGCCTTAGCATATCATTAGCATAATACACTTTGATTGGTTGAATGGCTGACTGGACGACCGGACACTTAGCATATTAGGTTTTTATTATATAGGATTAAAACGTGTTGAAGACCAAAAATTGAGTCTTTCAAGTACAAATTGTCAGAACAGAACTTTCAGTTTATTCTAGTCTAAGCCTTTCAATTGTTACCAGAGGAGAGAAAAGCCTAGAAAGACTAGAAAATTTACCCCAAAATTTATGGCACGTTTTTGCAAAGCCAAGACTCAAATGTAGGTCACTTAACTTGTGGCTTCCAATGAATAATGTCTAATATCTTTGGTAAGTGAGTACAAACTAGAAATCAAATATATGGCATAAAATAATCTGAAAAAAACTTTAGACTGAATTTGCATAGGTCTCATAGGAATATCATGAAATAGATTTTAAAATATTTTAAAAATAAAAACTAACATAGTTTGTACTGTTTTGATTTGTACTATTCCTTTTTTATGTAGCTTGGATCATTTACTTGAAAACTTAGTATAATGAGTTTCAGTGGTCAAGAATAATGTAGGAGAAATACTACCGTGTTTCCCCAAAAATAAGACATCCCCTGAAAATAAGACCTAGCGCAACTTTGGGAGAAAGAATTAATATAAGACACTGTCTTATTTTCGGGGAAACAGGGTACCTGGAGACAGTGGGCAGAATAGGTCTCTTCCTAAAGTAACTTCTTGCCTATGGTTCTTTAATGGCTGGCACACCTAGCCGTGAAAATGAACCTTGTGGCCACTGTTCCAGGTAATCCCTCTTCTTAATATTTTTTTCATTTTTCAAGTGAACTTTTTGTTGTTGTTAATCCTCACCAAAGGATATTTTCCCATTGATTTTTAGAGAGAGTGGAAGGAACAGGGAGAGACAGAGAGAGAAACATTGATATGAAAGACACATCAACTGGTTGCCTCCTGCATGTCCCCCAACCAGGCCGGGACCAGCCTGTAACCAAGGTATTGGCCCTTAACCAGAATCAAACCCAGGACCCTTCAGTCTTCAGGCCGATGCTCTATCCACTGAGTCAAACAGGCTAGGGTTTAAGTGAACTTTTGAGAGTTCCTGTGTATTTGTATTAGGCAAATCCCTATAGTCTACTCACAGTGACACAATAATCAACAGAAAAAGAAAAAAAAAAAAAGCGCAAAGATTTTCTTCCATACAAGTAAAGCAAAAGTGATATGTGATTATCTGAGAGTTCCAATATCAATGTTCCATGTAATTCAAAGCCTTCAATCTCTCATAATTGTTTTGTCCTCCAAGGAAAATTTAAGGAAACTAGATTATCCAGTTAAGCAGGCAATATTCACCCATTTATTTGCACCCTTGCACAACTGTCACTGTCCCTTCCCCATTGTAACATAATCTTATATTTAAATAAATAAAAAATTGATAATGGGATCTTCTTTACTCATGTGCTTTGGAACAGAAAGAAGTATATCCAAACAAGACCCTTACACATGCTGTCAACAAGAAACTCACTTTAGATAGAAAGACATACACAGACTGAAAGTAAAGGGATCGAAAAAGATATTCCATGAAAATGGAAACAAATAATAGAAAGACATTTAAAAAGAAATATAAAAAACAAATTTAAAATAAGGCTTACACCCTCCCCCCTTGGTTATAATTTGATATAAAAGGTTTTCTGAATTTTCAGGAGAAATTGGCTTTCCTCTCTAATGGTTTCTCAAAATGTTACCAAATATAAAGCTCCCTGTTATAGACTATTCTCTTGTTATTTTTTCTTGCTTATCATTTCAGCCTTTAATGTTGAGATAATTGATTGCTTTGGAGGAAGGGTCTTTTCCTCCAAATCAAATGACTCACAAAGAAAGTCACTAAGAGCAGAGGGTGAGAAGCCAGGATGGGCTGCTGGCAGCATGCCCCTTCCGCCCGCCTCCTGGCTTCCTGTCCCCTGGGAATGCCTGCGGCTGCCAGGACAGCACAAACAACTTGGAGGTGGGCCAGACAAGATTTAACAGTGGTCAATTGGGATCGATCTGTTATGGAACTGGGCACTTTATTTACTATTTACTAAATAGATTGCTACTCATATGGTGTTGGACTATTTTATAGGATGAGAGGTCTTAAGCCAATTTCATATTTATGTGTCCTATTTCCCTAATAATGAATATTTTTCCATAGACTTTAGTATAGCTAGAAAGCAAGCTTAATGCAATCACTCAGAAGTATCTCTTTAGGGAACCAACACAAGTATTTGAAATTCAGAAGAGTGGGTATCTGAGCTCTTTCTTTGAAGGTCATATTTTGAGAATGGGAGGGGCCCTTTTTAAAGGACAATATCAGTATTTTTCTCTCCCTCTAATAAAATTTATGTTCAGGAATTTATGTTCAGTTTGAACAAGAGTTGGACTTGACATAACATATTGTGTTTTTTTTCTATTCCAGTTTTGTCTGTACCTCCAACCATAAATGGGAATCGAAGCAGGTATTCTTTTTTAATGTTTTTAACTTTTAAAAAATATTTTTACTGATTTCAAAGAGGAAGGGAGAGAGAGAGAGATAGAAACATCAGTGATGAGGGAGAATTATTGATTGGCTGTCTCCTATATCCCCCATTGGGGTCTGAGCTCTTAACCTCCCTCTCCTGCTGCAAAATGAACCATCACCTCCTGGTTCATGGGTTCATGCTTAACCACTGAGCCAAAGGGATGTGCTAAGCAGGTATTCTTTTATGTGGAATACCTGACAAACACTACTTACAGTAAAAATAGTAGAAGTCATATGGGCCAATACTTCTCAAACTTTAATGAGCAATGGGATACTATTCAGGCATGAGAAAGGAAGGAATCCTTCCATTTGTTACACCATGGATGGACCTTAAGCACAAGTGAGATAAGACAGATAGAGAAAGACAAGTATTGTACATCATTTATATGTGAAATCTAAAAAAGTTAAATCTGTAAAAAAAAAAAAAAATAGAGAGCTTTTTAAACTCTGTAAAAAAATAGAGTAAATAGAGAGTAAATACCAGGGGATGGGAGAGGGGTTAAGTGATGGTGTTTAAGGGTAAAAACATGTAACAAGTAGTAAATAAGCCATAGAGACTTAATGCCCAGTGTAATGAGTATGGACAATAATATTGTACTATAACCAGGCAATGCAATAAATATAAGTACATATAATACAAGCATATTACAGTACATACATGTGTCAAAGTAATACGTTATGTACTTAAACTTGAACAATGCTACATGTCAAATTTACTTAATTAAAAACCAACTTTAATATGCATATTAATCTCCTGAGAATTATGTTAAAATATAGTTTCTGATTCTGGGTTGGAGCTTGAGTTCTGAACCTTTAACAAGGTCTCAGATGATCTGGATGCTACTACAACCTGAACTATGCTTTTGAATAGATTTAGGCCATTTCACTTGTAGCATATTGTATCTGAACTATGCAGATTTATTGTGAACAGGTGCTAATATTACAAAGCAAAATCTCAACTCTAACCGGAGGCTTGAGCAAAGTAAGTGAATAGAATCTTATTAAAGATTTGTGTTGACTTCTTTAGATAATTTTAGATTTCCCTTTAGTCTTAGGCATCCCATTAGTCTTAGAAGACTATGGCTGGCCCATCGTTCAAAAGAATCCAGCAGTCAATATTAGAAGAGTTTGGGGGATTGAATTCTAAGCATGTACCAAGACTACATGACCAATTTAACTTTCTATATGTCAAAGTTCTCAACCAATGTGTCATGTCTCCAGCTGCTATTCTGCTCAAGCCTGCCTTTGTTTTCACCAAGTGCAAGTACAGCACAGAAATGAGGGCATAAGAAAAACACCTGATTTGTTATTCACAGCAGCAGTTCCAAGCTCAGACAGCTCCCAAGAAAATCCGCGCAAGGTCTTGCTGTGACTTTGTGACCAAAGACTTAATGTTCTCATACCATTAGTGGGCTCTGGCACTTTATCAAACCTGTGATATTGACTAACTACCAGTAATTGCTGATTTATGGGCAGCATTTTCTCAGCCTTGTTTTCTTCAGGACTCTTATAAAACTTCATCTTCTGTTGAATCAGTCTGTTCATGCGCTCTGTGAGCTTTGCTGTTGACATAGCTAAATAGAGGACATGTTGCTCTTTTACCTGTTGCTGTTGAAATGACCTTGCAGTACTTTACTTGCCTTATCTCCTTTAAAAAACAACCATACTTCTCTGCTTTCAGGGAAGGCGATGAACAGAATATAGCATGTGGGAAATACTTATTATTGTTCTATAATTTTCAAAAGCTCTTTCCTTAAGCAGGACAAGATAATGTTACACCTAGAAGGATTTCTAAAGAGCACCTAGTCCAGGATGACAAATGGGTATCACTTCCAGTGCCCTCCGACAGAGGAATGAGGGCAGATATGTCTTTGGTTTTCCAGGCCAGATCTAGCATCAACCCTAACTTCTAGTCCATGCTTCCTTATTCTTTCTATCTTTTTTTTTCTTCTTCTTCTCTCTCTCCCTACCTCTTTCCCCCCCACCCCCATTATCTGGCACCGTCAACCTAGATACAAGTACCAACCAGGCTCCAAAATAACATCTGAAGAAGTATTAGAGTCATATCAAGAGCCCAAGACAACTCTACTAATTGCATGTTGCCTTCAAACTTCCTGTACCCCCATTCTACAATCAGCACCTGGAACCCCCAGAACCACAGACACACAAACCTTTGCCCTCAAGCATTTCCAAAGCAGCCAGTGTTACCACGGGTGCTCTGTGCCTGATTCCATGTTCACGAATGGTTATATTATAACAACCCTTGAAACCATACTATGGAATATCTATGACCAAAGCCACAGTTCATAATAGTTGGACACATACATGTGTCTCTGTTTTCTATTTATACCATTTTTCAGAATGAAAGCTTCCAAACTCTGGTTAGATGCCACCTCCACCTCTTCTAAACCTCTTTGTTCATTGCACACAGCACTAGGAGGGAGGCAGAGGCTGATAACAGCGCCATTGTTGACCACAGATTTATCCTGTATGTGTCCAAGAATAGAAATGTATTTTGTCCTGTTTATTTCTGGATTCAGGAGAGCATTAATTGCAGCCAAAACATCTAGAGCTAATTTGGATTTCTCTCTAGCAGCGTGACCTTGCCTGAGCTACTTCACCTTGATCTTCTGTGGGTAATGGCATCTGCTCTTACATGGGGGTAATAAGAGGAGAAATGCAAAAGAGCTTAGCTCTCTCCACAAGAAAGGTTCTAGTCCCTATAAACACAAGGAATTATTAAGATATGGATGTTTTCAGGCCGAGTTGGGTGTGATTGAAATGGTCAGTGATTTTGTTATTGGCGGGCCAATTCTTGGTATGTTAATGAAGACCTAGGTATAGTTTTCTTGATTAACTCATGGCTCAGGACTTGTTACTTCAAGCACCAAACAAGATTCAGTTTTTTGAGGCATTGTAGCCAATATCTCATTTATTCATCTTAGGAAATTAGTGTAAAATTAACAGAGACCCAAGTTCATGTGGAAATAGATGGGTATGTTTATTGGAATTCTGTAGCTGGAAAAAGTCTTGCATAATGTAAGGGTTGCTATTAATATTTTTAATAGAAGATGTATGAAGATATTGTTAGCAAGGCATAATCCACTCATGTGTACTTATTCTAAACAATTGTTTTATGCAGTTTATCTCAATTCCAAAGTATATATAAATTATTCAATATACTTAGCAACTATTTTGAAACAGAAATATGATAACACACTTTTTAATTTAAAGTAAATCTATGTTAAAACATTGAAATTTATTTTTTAAAAGTATATATTTTATTGATTTTTTTACAGAGAGGAAGGGAGAGGGATAGAGAGTTAGAAACATTGATGAGAGAGAAACATCGATCAGCTGCCTCCTGCACACTCCCTATTGGATATGTGCCTGCAACCAAGGAACATGTCCTAGACTGGAATTGAACCTGGGACCCTTGAGTCCGCAGGCCAACACTCTGGCCACTGAGCGAATCCTGTTAGAGAAAAACATTGAAATTTCTTTCTTGCTCCTTCTTATCTATTTTCTATCACTGTCCATGTTCAAATTTTCACATTCAGTTGCTATTAGTTCTTAAACAGAACTGAATATATAGGGTACACTTCCACTAATCATCTAAATTAAATACTAGGTGTGTGATAACTTGCCATCACTAAAATTCCCTGTTTCTCCCAGGTAAATCCCTTAGAGCCTTTTCTGATTTTACATATAAAGTTAAGCCTAAATAGTAGCAACAATGATTTATTGAAATGCTGAAGGAAATGATATGCCACATTACATATAAATATATATATGTATATATATATATATATATACATATACACACACACCCACGCACCCTGAACTCAATATGAGACCTCTAATCTGTTTTAAATGTCGATGCTTATTATAATATAACATAGCCCTAGCTGGCATTCCTCAGTGGTTAGAGCATTGGCCCTCACACTGAAAGGTTGTGGGTTTGATTCCTGGTTGAGGGCATGTACCTGAGGTGTAGGTTAGATCCCCAGCCCCAGTCTGTGTCATGGAGGCAACTGAGGTGTCTCTCTCACATTAATGTTTCTCTCTCTCTCCCACTTCTCTTTCCTCCTTCCCACTCACTCTAAAAGATAATGGGGAAAATATCCTTGAGTGAGGATTAAAAAAATATTTTAATACACATATAATGTAACATAAATTATAGAAACCTTATTTCACTTATCATTTTTATAATATTTTACCACTTATTTCATTTAGAAATTTAATTCAGAAATTAAAGAAAATAGCATGTACTGAGGATCTATGATGAGAAAGACGAGAAACATAGGTACAATTCCAGGGATTTTTCAGGCAAAGAAAATCCTTCAAGGGAAAAAAAGGGCAGGAACTGTTTTGGAATTGGTGATGAGAGAGTTGCAAAAAGTATAACAAAGAATCTCCTGCCCCTTTTCTACACACAGCATTTTATGATAATTTTATCTCCTTTTCACCAATGCTGTGAAAATATTGTTTTGAATACAGATTGTATGTGAAGAAATTCTAAAGCCAAAGGCAATTTTCCATAGAAACATATATAGTAATTTCCCTGCTTCAGATTGCCCAAAACAACTGAGGCTGGCATCAACTAACATTTAAACATCTACTGGGGACCTAAGGAGCACCCAGAAAGATAAAGGAATCATCGGTAAGACAATGTTGGCAGCCATCTGACAAACCCAGTGCATAGTGAAGATGGGTGATAGGGCCCAAGAGGCCACTGGGTGACAGTCATCAGCGGAGGTTGCAAGTTCAGGCACCAAGGATCCCTTCACACTCTCCATAAAGGAGGGGATTTTGCCTAGCTGGTGTGGCTCAATGGTTGAGCATCAACCCATGAACCAAGAGGTCACTGATTCGTTTACTGATCAGGGCACATGCCTAGGTTGCGGGTTTAATCCCCCCCCCGGGGGGGGGGGCATGCAGGAAGCAGCCTATCATTGATTCTCTCTCATCATTGATATTTCTATCTCTCTCTTCCTCTCCCTTCCTCTCTGAAATCAATAATATATATTATTATTATTATTATTATTATTATTATTATTTTTAAAGAATGGGATTGGGAGTTTGGGATAAAAACAATGAACAAATAATCTTAAAATGGGAGGCTTCTCCAATCATTTCTAACTCAAGATTATGGGAGGAGAACCCATAAACAATAAATTTATCTACTTTTTTGCCCAATGGGCCTGATCCACTTAGGATGACTGCATAATAAATTACTCTAAAACTGGAGAAAGATAACAATTTATTATGCTCAGATTCTGTGGGCCATGCTGCAGCATAGTGGGATCTGCTTACCTCTCCTGTAATCAGTCTGGGCCTCAGCAGCAAGACTCAGACTGGAAAGCGGAGGCTGTAGTCATCAGAAGGTTCCCTCACTCACATGTCTGGCAGTGAACACCGGGTGGTCAGCTGGGGGCCTGAGTTCCACTCTAGTTGGGCTTCTGCATGAGGTCTTTCTGCAAAAAAGCTTGTTTGACATTATCCCAATGTGGGGGCAAGCGTCCTAAGGGAGAGAGCGCAAATGTAGGCTAGCACTGTCCTTCCTACGCCCTATGGCTTTGAAAGTCACACAGCATCTCCTCTGTCATATTTTACCTGTGGAAATGGTTATGAGGTCCTGCCCAAATTCAAGTGAGAAAACAGAAACCTTGCCTCTTGGGAGGAGGAATGGCAAGGTTCTAAAGGGAATGTCCAACCAGAAATGCTGCCATAGCCATGGTGTAAAATACAGCCTGCCACAGGGCCCAATAGAGCTCATAGCACGAATACTGTGTAGCAATCTCTTTCTGTCCCCCTCTCCTTCCCTTGCTTATACTCTCGGTAGCTGTTGGCAGTTTTATGAAGAGAGAGAGAGAAGCCTGGTCTTTGCTTAGGGAATTATTAATAAAGTTTATTATGGGTTTTCAATATTCAAACTCAATGTAGATTATCCCTGGAGCATGGAAAAGATAAATGTATTTGGAGAGGTGGTTTTAAATCCTTGAGGGCTTTAAGTGCCATATTGAGAATTTAGGTTTTACCCTGGATGCAGCACTTTGCTCTGTGGCAATAGAGGAATGGCCAAACGGTTTAGATCAGATGAATGGCATAATCGTTTAGGAAGATGACTCACTTTGAAAGCCCTCGGAGAATGGCAAGAGATGAAAAAGTAAGCGAAAACTGAAGTTCTCTTAAGGGACCTCCTCTCAACCGAAAGGCCTCATTAATTTCTGCTCTCAGTGTTGTCTCTAAAATCCATGGACTGATTTGCACCCTGGAGACTGAGACCAGTAAGACACTCTCCAACTCTCCCTTGCATTCCCACTCCTTTCACGTGAGTTGCTTGCTTACCAATGGTCAGAATGTTTGCCCCCAAATCTCTGTGTTACATCGTTTAATTAAATATTTTTAAATACAATTAATTTTGAGGGCTAAAGAAATGAGGATAGTTGTTTCTGCAAAACATACTACGTGCTCTGGAAAGACAAAATGGAGGTTTAGTAAGTGCTGCAGGAGTAAGAGTGGGTGAGACTAGGGTAAAGGATTGGGAAAAATAAACATCGGGATTCTGTAGGCAGGTTACTTGTAAGAGTCTTGGGCCTGATATAATAGACTAGAGGCCCGATGCATGAAATTCATACAAGGGGCTTGGCCCTCACAGCCCTGGCTTACCTTCATCCAGAAGGTCGTCTGGACAGTCATTCTGCTGTTCAGTCTAATTAGCATATTAGCTCTTTATTATATAGGATGATACAGTGTATCACAGTGGTTAAGAGTCAAAGAGCTAAATTTAAAGAATCTCATTCTAGTTCTATCATTTGCTATATATATAACTTTAGGTAATTTACTTAGCTTTTATGTGCTTCAGTTTCTTTATATGTAACATAGAGTTAATAATACCGTATTTTTCGGACCATAAGACGCACTTTTTCCCCCCCAGAAGTGGGGGGAAAAAGTCCCTGCGTCTTATGGTCCAAATATAGCCTACACATATACTGTAAAAAAAAAGTTTTTTTACTTGCCCGGCTCTGTGTGGTCTCTGTGTGCTTGCCCGGCTCTAAAATGGTTCTAAATGCTGCTGTTTACTTTACAGGGTTGATTACATGTGTTTATGACTGTGATGTTGGGTTTTAATGCACATAAAATATTTTAGGACACTATTTGTTTCAGAATCTTTTTTTCTTCATTTCCCTTCTCTAAAAATTGGTGCGTCTTATGGTCCGGTGTGTCTTACGGTCCAAAAAATACGGTACTATATACCTCATGATTTATAGTGAGGATTAAAAGAGTTAAAAAATTTTAAGTGCATAAAAGAGTATCTACTACACAGAAAATGTTAAACAAAGGCTATTATTATTAATAGTATGCACTATAATATGTCTTTTTAAAGGACAGTGCAGAACACCAATAAATAAACAAATAGGAAAATGCTATGGCCACATCAAAATATAATCAGTGGGTATATATTTATATTTTCATAATGTATGTGTGTCATAATTTTTATAATTCCCTGCTTATACAGACTTAAAAATAATATTGAGCTGAAACCGGTTTGGCTCAGTGGATAGAGTGTCGGCCTGCGGACTGAAAGGTCCCAGGTTCGATTCCGGTCAAGGGCATGTACCTTGGTTGCGGACACATCCCCAGTAGGATTGTGCAAGAGGCAGCTAATCGATGATTCTCTTTTCATTGATGTTTCTAACTCTCTATCCCTCTCTCTTCCTCTCTGTAAAAAAATCAATAAAATATATTTTTAAAAAATAATAATATTGATAAGCTACTGGTCCCAATGATAAGAGAGCCTCCTATGTCTGGAGGGTTCTTGCCAAATGAGTGATGTTAGAGGTTGAGGATAAAGACAGGGAGAATGGAGAATAGGGGCCAGAGACTAGAGACTTAAAAGGAGACTCAATGGGACCTGAAAATTGTTTGTGCATAAAAGGAGAGCCAGGAGTACGGTCCCAAGGCTGGAGCCCAAGTACTTTAGGGGATATTTACCAAGAAGAGAAGGCCCAGTTTGGGAAGGGAGAATGAAAGCACTTTATTTAAATACGATAGTTTTTAAACTTTGGTATTGCCTAGGCTTTGATCCTGAACCCTCCTTAGTTCTTCCCCAAAACACTCTCTGTAGGCCAATGCATCTCATGGCTTTGGCTAACCTATTCTAACCATGCCAAAATTCATAAACAAGCTCAAACCTCTCCACTGAATTTTAGACTACTATAGGCAGCTGACTCCCAAACATAGCTCTTCTTGAATGCCCCTAGAATATGCATTGAACACTCAATATGTGCAAAGTAATTTATCATCTTCCTGCTAACACCTGTTCCTTCTCCAAATTACCTTAACTAATGATACCATCATTTACCCAATTATGAAGGCCATGGGTGAGCTGAAAACCAATCTAAATGTCTCCCCTTACTTTACCCCTCACACTTAATTGCTCTGTAAGACTTGCTATTTCACCTTCTAAGTAATATTTGAATCTGTACCTCTGCCTCCCAACTCATTTCCCTGCCTGCCCTGCTGGTATCTCTGCCTTCATGCTTTCTGCCTTCTGATCCCTGCTTTACTTTGCTACCAGAGATACATTTATAAAATGCAACATGACCATACTACATAAATGGTCAAAACTTCAATAATTCCCCATTGTCTAGAGCAGCGGTCGGCAAACCGTGGCTCGCGAGCCACATATGGCTCTTTGGCCCCTTGAGTGTGGCTCTTGCACAAAATACCACATGCGGGTGTGCACAGACAGTGCGATTGAAACTTCATGGCCCATGCACAGAAGTTGGTTTTCTGCCTGGGCGAGTCTATTTTGAAGAAGTGGCGTTAGAACACTCAAGGGGCCCAAGAGCCACATGTGGCATGCAAGCCGCGGTTTACCGACCACTGCTCTAGAGGATTTAGCCCATAATTCTACAATGGCACAAAACATACTGACACATTGTGATCTGCTTTCTGCCTTTCTCTTCAGATGCATCTATCCCTTATAACCTATAATAAGCCACATGAAATTATCATGAAAATAACCCCATCTTCCAGAACTTACTGCTCAAAAACTACTCAATGAAATTTTCAAGGAGAAGATCTTAATTGGATCAATGAAGAGCATCTCTATTTGCTTCAAGGAATCTTTTACGAAACAGGAAAAAAGAAAAGCTCAACCCAAACTTTCTGAATTCATTTTTAAAAAGCCTACCTGGTATAATTTCACAGAGAAAAATCCCCACGAAGGGATGTTTGCAGTCTATAGTTTATTCTAAATATTTGTTTTCTGAATCTATAAATATGCTTATACATATGCGCTTCTCGTTACAACTATAATTGGTATTTTCCTTGCAATTACTTCTATTTTAACTTCACATTTTTATAGTATGAATAGGACCAGAACTCTGTTTTATAACATTGTATGTATGGGACAAAAAGAATTTGTCTAATAATGACTTAACATCTAATAATCATAAAAGAACCAATTATACTGTCAGAAGTAGCCTATACACAAAAAGAAATGCAAAAGAGAACAGAGAGGATATTAAAAGAACTCCAAGAAAATACTTTGCATAACCCTATAATAATCAAATCTACAAGAAATGAACAGTAGTTTAAGAAAATATAAATTACCAAAATTGGCTCTTGAAGAGCTAGAAAATCTAAATAAGTAAATTTTTATGGAGAAAAAAAAAATAAAGTTGTTATAGAACTACTCCTCAAAAAAAATGTGTAGAACCCAGATGGTTTTACATGAATTATTTCAAACTTTCCAGGAACAAATTGTTTCTGTGTTATATAAACTGGCTCAGAACACACACAGAGAAAAACTGTATCTCTTCCTCACATGAAGTTAGCATCCATCTAACAAGGAGAGCACAAACTTTAGACCAATTTTCCCACTTATTTTAAATATTTTCAAATGACTTACCAAAAAGAATTTTAAAAATGCAAAAATAGTTCTGGCCCATGTGCTCAATGGTTAAAGCATTGGCCTTTGCACCAAAGGGTCCAGGGTGTAATTCCCAGTCAAGGGCCCATACCTGGTTTGCCAGTTTGATCCCTAACCTGTCAGGGCATGTGTGGGAGGCAACCAGTCAATGTCTGTCTTTCTCTCTGTCTCCCACCCACCTTCCCTCCCTTACTCTCTAAAAGTAATGGGGGGGGGGGGGGCGGAAATCCTTAGGTGAGGATTTAAAAAATGCACAAATAGCTCAATATTAAAAAACATATTAATAGGTCCCAAGAGGAAAAGCCATATTATTATTCTACTAGAGGCTTGATACATGAAATTTGTTCAAGAGTAGGCCTTCCTTCCCCTGGCTGCCAGCACTGGCTTTCCTCTGGCACCCGGGACCCGGGCTTCCCTCACAGCCCTGGCTTCATCTGGAAGGTCATCCAGAAGGACATCTGGTCTAATTAGCATATTATGCTTTTATTATTATAGATATTGCAAAGGGGCAGGTTTTGTTTTTGTTTTTTTTTAATAAATTGGGAAAACACAGAGATTCTTCATATTTGGCATGACTATCACCTACTCTTACAATGGCTATGAAACGGTTAAGCAATAACAGCCTGAGATACCACAATAACAGCCTGAGATACCACAATGGCTAGGAAACAGTTAAGCAATAACAGCCTGAGATACCATAAGTTCTGGTGATGGATTAATAGAATACAATGTATAAAGGGGGAAAAATTAATTAAAAATTACTCTGGTCTTCCAACTTTTAATTCCTGGTTAAAGTACCAAAGCCACATAACTGGAGTCTCATGGATAAATATTGGGTCGGCAACTAAGTAATTGCGGGTTTCACACACATATGGCTTCAGTTGAATTTTTAGGTTTGCAGACGTAGTACAAATGTAAAACACATTTTGTATTTGATAGTTGGCTATTCAGCTGTTAATCAGTAAAAAAAGTTTTTTGATCTGTTTTGTAGTTTTTGTTTGGCGTTCGTTGAAAAATGGAAAATCAAAAGGAACATTTTCGTCATATTTTGCTTTTTTATTTCCGCAAGGGAAAAACGCATCGCAAGCTCATAAAAAGTTATGTGCTGTTTATGGTGACGAAGCCTTAAAAGAACGGCAGTGTCAAAATTGGTTTGCCAAATTTTGTTCTGGTGATTTTTCACTCAAAGATGAAAGATGCTCTGGTCGTCCAGTTGAAGTTGATGACGCCCTAATCAAAACAATAATCAATTCGGACTGTCACAGTACAACACGTGAGATTGCAGAGAAGCTTCATGTATCACATACATGCATTGAAAATCACTTAAAACAAATTGGCTATGTTCAAAAACTCGATACATGGGTTCCTCACGAACTGAAAGAATCACAGTTAACGCAACGCATTAGCAGCTGCGATTTGCTAAAGAAACGTAATGAAAATGATCCATTTTTAAAACGACTGATAACTGGCGATGAAAAATGGGTTGTTTACAACAATATCAAGTGGAAAAGATCGTGGAGCAGGCCAGGTGAACCAACTCAAACAACATCAAAAGCTGAGATTCATCAAAAGAAGGTTTTGTTATCAGTTTGGTGGGATTACAAAGGAATTGTCTACTTTGAACTCTTACCACCCAACCGAATGATCAATTCTGATGTCTACATTGAACAACTAACAAAATTAAACAATGCAGTTGAAGAAAAGTGGCCCGAATTGACAAATAGAAAAGGTGTTGTATTCCATCATGACAATGCAAGGCCACACACATCTTTGGTCACTCGGCAAAAATTAATGGAGCTTGGTTGGGATGTTTTGCCACATCCACCATATAGTCCTGACCTTGCACCATCTGATTACTTTTTGTTTCGATCTTTACAAAACTCCTTGAATGGTAAAAATTTCAATAATGATGATGATGTCAAATCGTACCTGATTCAGTTTTTTGCTAATAAAAAACAGAAGTTTTTTGAACGTGGGATTATGATGCTGCCTGAAAGATGGCAAAAGGTCATTGATCAAAATGGGCAATACATTAAAGAATAAAGTTATTTAGTTCCATGAAAAAATTGTCTTTGATTTTCTTTAAAAAATCCGCAATTACTTAGCTGCCGACCCAATAATATTAATTCTAATAAGAAACTTCAATTTGAATTTTTATTGTATGGCTAAATTATTTTTCTCCAGTTGGCACAAAAGTCTCATTATACTTAACAACCATTACCCCATTGGGAAAAGAAGTTTTCTTGCCCGGAATTAAGCTGATTGCCAAATTACCATTTGTGCTGACGAAGTTGAAGTGCCATCACTTTTGTTTCTACCTTGCTCTCGCTCCCTGATGAATGGTGGTTTAGTTTGTGTAACTGTTTAACACACCAAGTTTTAAAGACTGATTGTAACTTTTAGTTTGAGATGTTTGACCTTTTATCCACATTTAAATATCTGAAAAACATTTGGAAACCTCAGCTAGAAGATCAAACAAAATTCGGTCACAACAGTGCCTGACCTTTCTACATTTCGCAGTAAAGGAATTAAGACTTCACACTTTCTTAATACACATTTGAAACCAAGTTCATTGATTGAGAGCTTTCTGTTCTGCATGTGTCTCCTCAGCTTTACCTAATGTCAGTTTGAAATCCGTGGCACTCCATCCATTACTTTCTCTTTGTTCTTCTAACCTCTATAACGTTCAAGTGACTTTCGGCTGAGTGAATACAAGCCGGGGTTTGAGTATGTATTACTAAATTGGTCAGAGTCTTACAGTGGGAAGCTAAAACAATAATCCTAACATTGGCCAGCAAAGGATGTAATTAAATTTAAAACCCAGTCTTGTTTTCCTTTTACAAAAGCGGAATGTTTTTTACTTTTTTGTTTATTCATTCAGGGGTGCTTTATTGGGGTGTACTGTGTGCCACAGCAGTGAATTAAGACCTTTCATTCATAAAGCTTATAGCTGAGTGGGGATAGCCTATATAATAAGGAGGTAATATGCAAATTGACCCTCACACCCTTGCACAAGATGGCCACCCCATGTGGTCAAAGATGGCCGCCACAAGATGGCCAGCAGGGAAGGTAGTTGTGGGCAATCAGGCCAGCAGGGGAGAGCAGTTGGGGGTGACCAGGCCTACAGGGGAGGGCAATTGGGGGGGACCAGGCCTGCAGGGGAGGGCAGTTGGGGGTTACCAGGCCTGGAGGGGAGGCAGTTGGGAGTGATCGGGCAGGCAGGGGACCAGTTAGGCATCAATCAGGATGGCAGGGGAATGGTTAGGGGGTAAACAAGCTGGCAGGCAGGCGAGCATTTGTGAGCTAGCAGTCCTGGATTGTGAGAGGGTGCAGGAACACACACCCACCACCACCACCACCACCACCACCCCAGTGCACGAATTTCGTGCACCGGGCCTCTAGTAAAACAATAAGCATATTAAATAACAGAAAGCATAAGAAACATGGCTGGTATATTGATTAGACAAATTCACACACGTGATCCCAGTATCAAAGCAAAACTGCAAAGTCACTAGCTGAGGCTAAGGCATAAGCCCTTGCTCCAAAGGGGAAGACCTGTTTAAAGGTCTGCAAGAAATCCCTGCCTTTAGGAAGCTTTCTGTCAAGAAATGTGCTTCTCAGCCCCTTCAGGCAGTGAAACAGGCAGCCATGTACTTAGTGTGATTTCAGGACAACAAGTCTTCATTAGATCCGAAAAGTGCCTACACTTTGGGCTCCTGCATGCCACACTGAAGTCAAAAGCTCCCACTCCCAGATACATTTTGTACATTAAGAGAACAAAGCCTAGGGCATTCGTAGCAAAGAGATTTTTCCTTACCTCTAAAAGAAACAAAATTTGAGTGAGCTAGATTTATATAAATGAGCCAGGACAGCCCCTGTGTCTTAGCCTAAAATAGCTCCATTGCTATTTACTTCTTCATAGCAGGTAATACCATTAGCCCAAAACCTGACACTTTCAAACTCAAAATCCCACACATATGATTGCTTTAAATAAAGTCCAAGTAAACATATTTTAGCCACTTTGAGCATATGTACTTTACATACTTATAAACTACATCCAGTATCTGCCAATCATAGAGACAAAGCCCATTGCTCTACATGACACCAACTCGCTATTGCCCTTCAGAGTTCTCTGGCCCAGAAATTCCACCTTGCTGCTGAGCAACATCACCTGCTCAGACTTCCACTTGTGCCCTGGGAGTTCCCGGGCCCTAGTCCTCTTTTGGGTGGTGGCCTTGTGTTGCTGTGTCTGGAAAGTCTCCTGCTGGCAGGGGCTTACCATCAGCAGCGGTTGGAAGCCACCTTGTCCAAGAACTCCCAATAAAGCCTGTTGTGTGTTACTGCCTCACATGATCTTGTCTTTTCTTGCTCAACCCTGACATCTCTGAACTATTAGAGCTACACGAGTCTACGCTCTTGTAATACATTTGCACCACTTTGTTCAGAAGAAATGTGTTCCCCAAATCTTACCAATGAAGCAAATTTCATTATATGTTAATATTGATATATTTCTTCTCTCATCCAAGTTCTGAACCAGGTGAGATAGAAAGGAGGCAGAGAGAAGGTGGTCAAACTGACAGCAATGGGCTCCCTACTGCTGTGCCCAGAGTTAGGCAGACTCACTCACTCAGCCTTCTCACGCCAGGGGCAGATCGGAGCTCATGCTCTCTCCAGGCAGGTGGACCTCAAAGTGACAGGCAGAGAAAGAAGCAGCAGCCAGAGAAGCCACTGAGTGATCGGTAAGATACAGGCCAAGAGTGTGCTCCCAGAGGGCCCTCTGCATAGAAGGAAGCAGCAGCATTGGGGGTGAGTATTCTCCCCTAATAACCACATTCTCTTTTGTGACTGCAACTCATAAAAGTGGAAATATTTCTGTGGAGAAAGTTTATATCCAAGATGATATGGCTTTAGTTGAGAACCACCACTTTTACAATCATACACTTAAAGGAAGAATATTATATTTATCTTGATAACATGCTCAAATTATATTGATAAAAATGACTAAATTCTTTTTTACAGTTATGGTCATTCATACATGCATAGAAAATATGTCAGATAAACTGAATGAACCACCGTGGACTGACTAACCCTCAGCTTAATCAATGAAATATCATATTGGAGTCTATGCTAGGAAAATATGCCACAGTTACTGGTTTGTTAGAACTTGTAGTTACTTCCTGACTTTTCAAAATGAACAGTTATATCTTAGTTCTCAGAAAAAAGAGGCACTCAGCTCTAGCAGTGGTGACAGCCTAAAATACAGCAACAAAGAAAGGAAAGCGTGTGTGGGAAGACATCACTTAAGTGTCTCCAAGGGAGGCTGTCAAAGGATGTGTGTCAAGACACAACCTTGCTTACAAGTTCTGTAAGCTCACACATCTGCTTGGCATGCTTCTGTGTTTTCAGGTATACTTACTTATAAATAGGAAGTGAAACACACAGAGCTTAAGTCACTGGACACCAGAAAGGAAACGTTTTGAGCCATTAGAACGAGATTTATACGAGGGTACTGTGGCTTTAACTGCGAGCCCTGAAACCCTGGTTGTGTTGTGACATTGTTGTGACATTTAAGAAGAGTTACACCAGACAATTTAGATTTCACTGTGACATATGCTGTATAAATTCTTTAATGTTTAACTTATCTTGCACTAAACAGCAGAGGAATACTTAGTAAGTGCAAGTAGGTCAACATCACTTTAATTTGCATTATCAGTGCAGAAGAACATTTTACACTATACGTGTTGTGATAAAACACTGTGTCATTTCTGTCACCCAGTGCAGAGTATTTTTAGCTCCCTGCACATTGTGTGTGGAGATATTTGGTATTGCCTTTAACGTAACTTGCCATCTGTGTTCTAGTTTCCAAGCATGGGCAGAAGTGAGCAAAAAGCACTGGCCAAACTTCAAGGGGTTAAGGTTTTTCGCTAACAAATATGGACTATTTGATATGAAAACCATCATTGTTTGATATGTCAAATAAAACATTTGTCAATCAAAAGTCTTTAAGCACCGGGCTATGTGACATTTACTCTTTTATAAACCAACAAAGTCCCTGGTGGCATGCCTTTTTTCCTCTCATTTAAATAGTGGTCGGAGAACAAATCATACTTCAGGGCAAGTTGATAACTGCCAGTCACGATTCCTGCCTTGTTTACTATAATGAGGAGGGTAATAAATGCATCTGACCATTTCGGCTGGCATTTGCATAGATGAATGATTTGTCCAGTCAGTCGCTCTCCAGTGATTTGGGTCTTTTTGTCAGCACAAAGAGCATTCAGTCTCTCTGGAATTTACAGCAGCCAAGCTCTCATTAGCAAACATCCTTTACCATGAATGATTCAAATAATTACCACTGAAATAATAAACTGTTTCACAAAAACATTTTATTTGATGGCTCCAAACATCAACTTTTCTGAATTGTTGACATTCAAATAAGCCAGAGAGCTGCATTGTTCAGCAACAATGGCCCTCTTGTTAAAGGGTGGGCATTGTTTTACCTCCAATAGACCTTTCAACTTGGCCAGCTATCAAATTCGTCCCTCAAACTGCCTGCCAACATTCTGGGTAATCAGAGGGCATGTACCAGATGGAGCTGTTAAAACTTTACATATTCAAACTCCAGGAAATATTCTTTCAATTTACTTTTGAGGTTGCAAACCTCGAACTCCAGATTAATTAGCAGCTGCCATTTGTATCTCCTTTGCACCTATTGGAGCCAAATAATATTAAATGTCCTCACTTATACTGAGCTGTTCAAGTGCGAGCTCTTCGCGGTAATGATATTCTATGTGTATAATTAAGTGTTATTTGATATAGTTTTGGAGTTCAAACAAATGAGCAAGCAACAATTATACCTTATTATGATCTTCTCTAGTGTATAGCCATGGGGTTGCTCTCAGTGCATTACCAAGTTCATAGCGGTAGGCAAGCAGCAGTTCCTGTTATCAACTTTTTTTCACCCTCTGCGCCATGCATAATTTAGAGAGTTTTATTAATTTTGAGCTGGTTTAATGTATGCGCATGTTCTGAAGATCTAGGTAGATTGTATGACTAAGTTTAGCTTACATAGTGCAATTGTTTATGCATGTAAATGTCGGAAAAAAATATTTCCCCTCAAAGCTTAAAAAGCTATGGTTTCATTTAAATAGATTAACTTGCACATTGCACCTTCTTCCTTACCTGCAAGGGAAAATTCAGGAATATATTTCTGTGCTTTGCAAATTTCCTCATTACTTTGCTTTCACTTTCAGACTTAGACATATTATATATAGCAAGGATGGAAAACCTCAATAATACTGAAATATCTTGATGTTCATACAAAATTACAACACGATGCAGGAAAACTGTGGTCATTGGTAAGCAAAATTTGTAAATGTTAACTTTGAGGACTAGCTTAAAGCTATTAATAATACCAAGGAGATTTTATAGACCCTGTAGCCACTCTCTCCTAGAAATATCCTTCAAGATTGCCTGATATAAGTGGCCACTTAAAATGGCATACGCTTTTTTAAGCTCCCATTTCTCTCTCACAAGGATAGATGCAAATTAGAACCGTAATTTGTCATAGTTAAAATATTTCACTTTGTTGGGACGTTGTGTTCAAATTCTCGAGGTTCTCTTTTGCCACTAGCTCAGAACCTTTGACTTCGAATGGCATGGCTTTTTATTTCCCCTTTCTGCTGCTGCCTGCATGGTTGGTAATCATGGGCAAGACTACAGAACCCATTTTTCATTTTGTTATTTGGCTTGTCAAATCAAAGGTCAAGAGATGATGAAGAAACCCCAAAATAGCCCAGGATTGGCAGATTTTCCCCCAAGTTTTCTAACAGAATTTGGTGCTTATGAAAGTGAGGGAATAAAGAACTGGCTATAGCCATAAATCATGCAGGCAAGTGCTTTCCAAGTTTTGCACAGTTTCACTGCCTAGTGCCCAGAGGCCCAGAAAAGCAAAGCAGGTGTCCTACCATTAATAGTGCCATCCTCATGATCTCAAGGCTGGGGGCCGGCGAGGACAGCTTTCTGACATCGGCTCATCGCTTATGATTGGAGATGGGGACAAAGAATAAGTGCAGCCTTACCCCTCTACCTGTGATCCCTTTCAGACACGACTTGATATACGAGGGATATAGCAGCATCGAGTGTTAGTGCCGGGGGCCACATCAGGATCACAGTAAGCAACAGAACTTGTACTTGAATCCAAGTCTCTTGACAGCACAGGCAGAGGTCATTCTCTTAGAGTTAGACCACAATGATATGCCCCTAAGGCTTGATCTTTCTCATTCTAGTTTACCCAGGCGCACGCCCTATGCATAAATGAACTTTCCCTCATGTTAATAAAAATGATTCCACACAGTGTTTCTCTTAGTCATTGGGTCTTTTGGTGATGATGTCACTCTAAGTGTTAGGACAAGAGTCATTTTAGTGTTGTTGCCAGTTTTTCCCCAGGGACCCGAAGGGGAATTGCCTGGTATTGTGCTAATAGAGGGAGGGTTCTTTTTAAAAGGCAGGGAGTTTTATTTGTTTGTTTTTATTTAACAAAATATTCCAGGACTGCTCTTTCAAGTTGCTGAGAAGATTTTAGGCCCTGGTCTTCAGTACATGTGGGCAAAGTATTGTTTTCAATTCCTTTGGAGGATAGAAGAAAAACCCTGCAGCTCCTTTCAAGACAATGCAATCTCTTGAATTGTCCCAAAACCGGGATGTGTTTTTGTTGTGGATTGGCCAGAGAATTTATGCAAGTATTTATCTTTAACTGGTGCTCTGATAATGTTACAATACATTTGGCTTTAAGCTCTGTTAGGGGTTGAATTGTGCACCATCCTCCTCCCAAATTTATATGTTGGATTTATAATCTTCCAGCATCTCAGGATGTGGTTGTATTTAGAGACAGAGACTTTAAAGAGGCAATTACTAGGTTAAAATGAGGCGGTTAGGTTGGCCCTAATCCAATTTGACTTCTTATAATAAAGGAAATGTAGACACAAAGAGAGACACCAGGGATGCATGCGCACAGAAAAAAGACCCCTTGAAGAGGCAGCAGGAGGGCAGTCATATGCAAGCCAAGGAGAGAGGCCACAGAGGAAACCAACCAGGCCAGCACCTTGATCTTGGCTTTTCAAGCTCTGAAAGTAAATTTCTGTTGTTTAAGCTGCCCAGTGTGTGGTATTCTGTTTGGGCAGTTCTAGCAGACGAATACAAACTCCCTGAATGTACAACCTTCTCTAAACTCTACAATAGTTCTTGCTGAGCCCTCTACTTAGAATGCATTTCTCTCCAGCCTTTGCCAGGCTAACTCCTACTCATCCTTCACCTCTCAGTTTAGACAACACCTCCTCCAGGAAGACTTCCTTCACTGTGCAGCCCTGGTCTGGTGCCCCCATTGGGGTTCAATTGCACATCATAGCACTTATCACGTGGCACTAAGCAGCAAACCCTAAGGCTAGTTGGTTTGGCATTTGAGCCTGCCTTGCCTAATTTTAATGGGAAAAATGTATTATATGACACATCTTAGTGACATTACTGGTTTGTTTCTCTGTAAGAAAAACAAAAAAATTCCAAGCAAATGTGCCCTGTACTAGGTTTTAGTGAGACATTCCCTTAGTCGGAGTTTGTTTAAAAATAAAAACAGTATCCATCAAAGACTTAAAGTTAGGGTAGGCAAGAAAAGTTTCAACCAAAGGGTTTTATAAAGCAAGGAGACATGTGCTCACGCATAAGTGGGAACAATATAAGTTTAGGAGAAAGTTGGGGAAGTTCTGCTGTTAGAACACATATGCAATGGAAAATCACCAACTTGAGACATAGAATAAATAGTAGTGCAAATGTAGGATTGTTAAAGTCTTGGACTTAGGCCCTCAGACTTGCAAAATCCTATGCCATGCTGACTGCTCGTCTATTAGAGCCACACATTCTCTCACAAATACACACCTGTACACACATCTGCATGTACAAGCACACACACACACACACACACACATGCATTTGAGGAAGAAGCAAACTGGACAACTCCAGAAGGGAGCTGTCACTCATCAACACTACCTAACAATGTGCATTTCCCCTACCGAGAACTTTCTTAGCTGCTTAGAGTCTACTTTTCATATCCTATCTGATGTGGAATGTCTTCTGATTGGGCAGCACTTAACTAAAGGAAGAAATTCGTATAGTAGAAGTTCCTCCCTGCCCTGAAGTTCCCTGAGATCAGGAATGGCTTCCATCACGTTCTCGGTGCCCATGGGCACAGGACCTGGAACTCAGAGGGTCCCCAGGAAGTATCATTCTTGGTGTGGGATGAACTGAGTGAGGGAGAAAAAAAAAAAAAAAGAATAAAGTTGAGAGAGGGGAGGAGGGCAGCAAGCTCTCTTATTTTTGTTCATTCTTCAACAATTTGCCTCAAACCCCACGCCTTCAGTATTTGCATTCATGTATTTTGTACTTGAACCTCTATTAAATGACCATTTTAACATTTTGAAATGGATGGATTTGAATCCAAGTTTCCTGAGTTAGAATGACTAGCTTACTGGATAAATATTACAACCACAACCCCTAAGATACCTTCTCCTGCTTGACTCTAAATAGTTATCATAAAGTAATTATAGATGCTTTCTCCTGTTTTGTGGAATAATTGCCTCTCCCACCCCCGCCCCTGAACTTATTCGCTGAGCTTTAATCATCACGAAAAATTTATTTATGCAAGGAAATGTCAAGTTATTCACTCAGCTCATTTTATTCACCATTGTCTTCTGATTCCTTCACACTACTTAATTTAGCACGTCAAGGTGAAACAATTAGTTTATCTCACCTTGACACAGCTATAGTCCACTGACAAAACATGCTTGTGACATTCTTGTTGGACTTCCTCTCCAGAAATGGCTATTTCCTGAATTCCTTATCCTTCATTGGTATTTTCAAGCCAGAATACTATGTGGCCAGCAGGTAAATCTGGTTAATAATAAATCAGAACAAATAAGGGCATCAAAGAAAATACCCTCTCTTTGGACCACGACACATGATAAGTGGTTGTTTCAGACCAACATCTGCTTTTACTCCTCTTGATGATAAGAAAAGCCCAATTAACACCCGACGTTTAAAAAGATGCAACTTTTTATTTACCCAAGACTCCACTGCTAAAAAACCTTGCCAGATTTACAATTCTAAAGACAACAGCTTTTTGGAAATGTGTTTTATTTGCAGTTATAATATCTATAGTTAAATCAGTTAATTAAAAATAGAGTTGTAAACTCTCTCCCAAAATGCCATATTTGAGTGTTTAAAACAAAATGATTAAATCATATGCTTACACTGCATTTGTTTAGAACTGTGAAGTCTTCTAGTATACAAAATCGTGTCCTCGGCTAGGAAACCCTTTGTTAATTAAGACAGAGGTTAGGACCATGCAATTTTATGTTATACATCTAGTCACTCAGCTCAGAGCTAAATAAGCATTGTCCCTAAGCACTTTACCATGGTAGTATTTGCTACATTTCACTTCTAAAAACCTGATACCTGTATAGGTCTCAGGGCAAGTGAGCAACATATATAATCAATGGAAAAGGTGACCCCTTCTTAAGTCCAGAAGTAAGTATGTGATACACTCTGGCTGCAAAGCCTTCAGTCTGCATGAGCAGGCTGTATTTTGCCTTTTTGAATTATATTATTTCTTACAGCCCTACTTGGTTTCAGTCTTTTCATAAGAAAGCTAAGGGACGTTTTCTGTGAATAAGACCCGAAAAGATGCTAGAGTTTCTGCAATGCTCTGCTGTGGAAAAGCCCTAGGAGTGAGGGGCAAGGGCAGGGGAGGACCTCCGGACCCAGAGTGAGACCTGGGTCCCCAGTGCAGCCCTGCTCTGCTAATTGTGTGATTTGCGTTTTGTCTTTTAATCGCTCTCTACCTTTGTGTCTTCATTGTTAAAACAGGAATACTAATAGCTGCCCTGCCTGCTAGTTGTTACAAGGATCAAATGCATTAATAAATGTGAGAGTGCTTTGGAAAAGTTAAAAGCGCCTCTCAAGCGTTCGTTATTCTTATTTGGCTTTCATACTCTCTGGACGCCCCGTGTATAATAAGGCTCTCCTGGAGAAGTGGCTGTTTCTTGAAATCCCGTGAAAGCTTTGTCTTTGTATTTTCTCTTATGGGTTCCTTTGGAAGTTCAGCACGTCTCTCTGTTCCCTACTGTGCTGTACATACATTGCCCAAAGTGATTCCAGGACCCACCTGTCCATGGACCGCCTGCTCTGCGCACTGTGGGCTCCTTGGGGGTTGGTGCTACCACAATGGGATTGGAAATACATATGCTCTTTGTAGAATTTTTCTGATTACTGGAGTAATACATTCTTAATTGAGTATCTTGAAATGACAGAAACTCACTAAGAAAACAATCCTACTACCTAAACATAAGTACTGTTGATATTTTGATGCGTATCATATCTATCCTTCAGGCCTTTTTCCATGTATATGTAATACATATTGTACATTTAAAAATATACAGGTTGTGGCCGGGACCGGTTTGGCTCAATGGATAGAGCGTCGGCTTGGGGACTGAAAGGTCCCAGGTTCGATTCCGGTCAAGGGCATGTACCTTGGTTGCGGGCATATCCCCAGTAGGGGGTGTGCAAGAAGCAGCTGATCGATGACTCTCTCTCATCGATGTTTCTGACTCTCTATCTCTCTCCCTTCCTCTCTGTACAAAATCAATAAAATATATTAAAAATATACAGGTTGTGGTTGAAACCGGTTTTGCTCAGTGGATAGAGCTTCAGCCTGCGGACTGTAAGGTCCCAGGTTCTATTCTGGTCAAGGGCATGTACCTTGGTTGCGGGCACATCCCCAGTAGGGGACGTGCAAGAGGCAGCTGATCGATGTCTCTCTTTCATTGATGTTTTAACTCTTTATCCCTCTCCCTTCCTCTCTGTAAAAAAAAATCAATAAAATATATTTAAAAAATAAAAAATAAAAATATACATGGTGTTATAAGCTGGGTATTTCTCCCCTCTCCCCAACCAATTTGTGTTGAAGCCTTAACTTAATGAAGGTTAACTGGAGACTTAATTCCATAGGATTAATATCCTGATAAAAGGAGGCACCATAGGGTCTCTACTCTCTCCTTCTCTCTCTCTCTCTCTGTCTCTCTCTTTCTTTCCAGCATGTGAGGACACAACTGTGGAAGGCAGCTAGACATGAATAGAGCAAGGACGATGGGCCAAGTATAGAAGGTCACCAGGGTAGAAAGCCCCAGGTACCCAGCAATGGACAAAACTGAGAAAACAAGGACCTCACCCTCAGGGCAACTTTCCTCCCCTAGTTTATGACTGGTCATGCGATTTAGACCCCCTGACCTTTCATATATGCAATTCGAACCCACATCTGACCAAGTTTCTTCTCTTGGTATGTCACTAAGCATGTAGTAGACCCCCTTCAAGGAGGAACAAGGGGCTGAAGAGTGACCTCATGCAACTTGCATGTGGTCCCTTGCACGACCACTCCCTTAAGTGTTAACCCCAGGTGATAGCATCTAGGCCTCAGCTGTGTTTCAGCTGCAGGTTCAGAAAAACAGTAAAAACAGACAAGTGATGTCATGGCTGCCATCAACCCAACTGCATTGACTAACAACCCCCTGTCCTAGCACCTGGAAAGCTGATGAATATTCCATTAATATCCCCTCCTGGGACCTTCCCTGAAATCCCCATCTTGGTGAGCAGATAAAAGACTTCAAGATGAAGAACCCAATGGGGCTCTCTTAATGAAGCACACCCACACTTTTCCCTAGCCCCTTCCCCCAGGAGTGTTTTCCTTGCTTCTCTCTTTCTCCTAAGCCCCAAGAGCCCTTCTTTTGCCTCTGTAACTAGTTTCCTGAGCCCATTTTTCCCATGGCTCACGTCTTCTACCTCTGTGACTTTCTAGATGAAATTTCTCTTATAGTTTGAGTCCTACCTCTGAATTCTTTCATAGCCAGAACTCAAGTAATGAGATTGCTGAACCAAGGTCTAGTCTGACTTCACTGGTCTAACACCTGGTGCCATTTTGTCACCAACACAACAAGAAAGCAATGGTCTTTTGCAAGTCAGGTGAAGAGTTCTCTCCAGAAACCGAACTGGTTAGCTCCTTGATCTTGGACTTACCAGCCTCCAGAACCATGGGAAATAAATTTATGATATCTGCTATGGTAGCCTGAGCAGACTAATTTGTGTGTGTTATACACTGTTATGTCATTTGTAATTTTTTTTTCTCAGCAGTATATGTTGAACATTTCTCCATGCATTAGCTATTCTACAGTGTGATTTTAATGGCTTTTAATATGACAAAACATAAATGTGACCTAAATTATTAACAATCCTTACTGTTGAACATTTTGATGACTTTTAATTTGGTGTTATTACACATTCTATATAATAAAAGCCTAATATGCAAATAAACCTAATGGCAGAATGACTGGTCGCTATGACATGCACTGACCACCAGAGGGCAGATGCTCAATGCAGGAACTGCCCCCTGGTGATCAGTGCACTCAGCCAGAAGCTGGGTTCAGGGCTGATGAGCGCTGAGGCAGTGTGGGAGCCTATCCCACCTCTGCAGCAGCACTAAGGAGAGCAAGCCAAGCAGTAAGGCGTAACGAGCAGGTAGGTGGTAGGGAGGGAGGGATCCCAGTCTGCAAGAGGGTGTAGACCGGGCTGAGGAACGCCTCACCCGCTGTGCAAGAAATTCATTCACTGGGTCTCTAGTAATGCTATAATGAATATCCTTCCATTTTGGATATATGCATTAAAATGTCCTCCAGAAAGACTACCAATTTACAATCCTATTGATGGTGATTTGACGTTGTCTGTTTTCAAGAACTCCCACCAACAGGCACTATCATTGTAAAATATTTGTTGATTTGAAGATAAAACACCATCTCATTTCTATTTTAATTACCAAACCAATGGATTATGCTTATTTTTAATTTATTCTGTAAGTATGGAAAGGAAAGATGTCCCTGTTAACATATATTATTACTTATTAACAATTTTATTATTAAAATCTTAATTTTTCAATATTAAATACTTTGTTTTATGACATACACTCTACCACATGGAGAATACACTTAATGTAATCACTAATTCTGCAATTTCCAACTTCATTTGCACTACTTTAACGCTTCACCTTTCAAAATTTTATAGGAGCTAGCATTTAAGTTTGAATTAACCTTAATTAAACATCTAGGAATCCTTAATTCAGAGGACTATGGAATACTTCAAGGAAATGATATGCTGGTAATATGATAATAAGATCTTCAAAATAAAGTAAGTTGAATTTTATTACCTGGGTATTTTTTTCTATGGGCCTCGGTTATTCACTTTTACTCTTCATTATGGCACATAGTAGCTGCAAAATAAACATTTGTTAGATGTTTGAATAGGTTACTAAAGAAAATTATCTATTGTTTTCTTATTTCAAATAGAAGCAAATGAAATCTAATTCTATTCCAAACCATTTTAAAATAATCCTATCTATTCCTATTTCCAATGTAACCCTCCTCCACATTCTTCTCTGTTATGATAAATTTTACTTTTTTACTTTTTTTCTTTCACGATGTCCTAAAAGACCTTTCTAGGCATTTATTGAGTGACTAAAGGTTCAAGGAATTGTTCTAATGTTTTAAGTAAATGACCAAGTCTTTAGCTGAGTTTCAAAGTAACAAAGGGACAAACCTAGGGAAAAGATGTTTCACAATTACTCAAAGTCAGATAGAGAACAAATGACATGTAGCACTCCTGAAACATTCTTTTGTTTAATCGGCAATTGCCATAGAAAATTTGCCCTGGATTGGCCTTTGAAAATCCTTTTATTTTTCCAGCTCATTACTCCAAAGATCACAACAAAAAGTTTGATCTTTGTTTTCTTTACTGAGACTAACCTTGATCTACCCTCCACTTTTGTCCACTCCCAGTGAAAATACCTTTTTTTAAAAATTAGTGTCTATTTTATGGTCGTTTGTGAAGAAACTATTGCCGAGAGATCTGTCATAACATTTTTGATACAGTTAAAAAAGAGTTAAAAGAATTTTTCTTCAAAAAGACCAGTACAAAAGTACTCCTACATGTACTAGGCTTTCGGATGCCTCAAATATTTTCATGAATGAAAGCCCTTTTGGTTATTTTCATTATAGGAGAAATTCTTTTATGGAAAATTCAAACCAACAAAGGAAGCTCAGATTGCAGTTCTAACATTTTTCAGCAGAGTTGACTAAACATGAGTCCTAAATTGACGTATTATGAACACAATAAATAAGGTTTTAGAGGCCGGCTAACACTGAAAGCTTTTTGAAACAGACCTCTCCTTTATGTATCTATCTTTCTGGGAGTTCATAGATCATGAGAGGACATGGAATTTGAAGGCCTCTGGTTATTCTTACAATAGCCACAGCTAAATGACAGCCAGGCAGCAAGGGTCAGTCACTTCCTATAGAATGATCTGTGATGAACTGTTTCTGTTGCCAGCTTGGAAGTGACGGAAGTCCTTATATTGCCTGACGAGGCAGAGTTATTAAAATACTGCACTGGCATTGTGAAAGGTTAATTGCTAATGGATAAACAATTCAACTCAAACAATTTCTGTTGAATTTCTACTTTGTATAAGGCACAATGATGATAGTGTTAGAAGCTCTGGTATGGACAGTGGTGGTGATGGTGATAGAGATGGGGCATATGTGTGTGTGAGGGGGAGAGTCAGAAAGAGAATGACGTAGTCCCTGCCCTCAAGTGTGGAAAATGTCATATGAAGATTCAGTGAAGGGTTGTGGGAACAAAAAGGCAGGAGACATCTGTTCTAAAAGATGGGAAAGAGGTATGGAGTACTCAAGAGGAGCTCAGTAGTCCTAATTTGAGGGTATAAGAGATTAAATTTAAACTCACTAGAATAGGTCAAGGGCAGAGGATAGTTTTAAAAGAAGGGTCTTGTAGGTGACCAAAGGAATATAGCTTGGACAGCTAAGGGTTAATCAAAGAGAGAAAGAGACAGAGAGAGAGAGAGAGAGACAGAGACAGAGAGAGAGAGACAGAGACAGAGAGAGAGAATGAATGAGAGTCATGTTATAAAACAACCTGGTACAGCTCAAGGCATTCAGTGAGATCCAACTACTTTCAGGTTCTTATCTGTGATAATTTACTGACATATAAAATGTTTGCTCCTTTACTAGAGTAGAAGATCAATGAAGGCAGTCAATTTGTCTGTTTTGTTCATTGCCCCAAAAGAGCACTTGACACTAGTAAGCACATAAAAATCTCAGCAAAAAGAATATACGAACATATGTGATGGATGACTTAGAGAACCATAAGGGAGGCATTTGTCCCAGAAGTTGGGGCAGAGGAAGTGCCCATGCCCCTTAATATCAGGTGGTCGCATAAATCTGTGAACAGCAAACTGCAATAAATGTGTAGGATATAACAAGATATTGATTAGAAATTATTTTTATTCCCCTGGAATTGGTATGCAGGACCCAAGGCTGACACTAAAGAGGAACCAATTACCCCCTATTATAAAGAGAACAAAAAACAATGAGAAACAAACATGTCTTCAGAGCTTCCTAAGAGTTGGGCACATTAGTTCTGCGATTACAGTGAGTCAAAAGCCATCAGTTCAGTGAGGAAGGCTGTCTGGATTTTCTTTTTTTCTTCAGTCTTCTTAACAGCCCTCAACTGTGCTGCCAAGTTAGGAGGAATGCTTTAAGAGAATTGCCTGTGGAGACTGAGGTTGTCTGTAAGAAGAAACTGTGCTCTCATTCTCGGATTGAGCACGTATTATGCAGCATATTATGCCAGGGTCATACTGTTCCTATGTAGCATGAAAGAAGCAAGAGACAATGCATAAGTGGATATGGCTGTGTTCCACTAAAATTTTACTTATGGTCATTGAAGTGTAAATTTCAGTTTATTTTCATGTGTCATGAAATATTGTTCCTTTTTTGGATTTATTTTCAACCAATAAAAAATGTACAAATCTGCCAAAACCGGTTTGACTCAGTGGATAGAGCGTCAGCCTACGGACTGAAAGGTCCCGGGTTCGATTCTGGTCAAGGGCATGTACCTTGGTGGCGGGCATGTCCCCAATAGGGGGTGTGCAAGAGGCAGCTGATCGATGATTCTCTCTCATCGATGTTTCTAACTCTCTATTTCTCTCTCTTCCTCTCTGTAAAAAATCAACAAAATATATATTTTTTAAAATGTACAAATCATTCTTTAGCCAGTGAGCTGTAATAGAACAGGAAAATGGGTATATTTGGTCCAGAAACCATAATCTGCTGATCCCTGAGCTAGAAGCCTGATCTTCATCTGAAAATTCATTTGCAAAAGCCTCCTACAAAATGCCTGCTTCTCTTGTCCAATGATGAGAGGGGACAACTTTCTTGGCTTTAGTTTTACCTATTTTCTGAGTTGAACATGATTGGGAACACTCTTCTTGCCTTACTCCGTTCTTCCCTCTGGACTACCTCCCAATATTAACTGGTTTTCACTTGGGTAAAAAGTATTCTGCCAAGAAACCAGAAACACCAATCAGAAAGGATATACCCACCCCTATGTTCATAGCAGCACAATTCACCATAGCTAAGATTTGGAAACAGCTTAAATGCCTATCAGCAGATGAATGAATTAGAAAACTATGGCACATCTACACAATGGTGAGAATTCCATTGAAATATTGTTATTAAAAAAAAAAGAAGAAAAAGGAATTCTTACCATTTGCAACAGCATGGATGGAACTGGAGAGCATTATGCTAAGTGAAATAAGCCAGGCAATGAAAGAAAAATACCACATGATCTCACTCATTTATGTAAAATAAAGATCATTATAAAATGAACAAAAAGATAGACACAGAGGCAGTAAAGCAACAGACAGACTGTCAAATTACAGAGGGAAGGCTGGGGAGTGTTGGGGAAGGGGGTTGGGGGAGAGATCAATGAAGGACTTGTATGCATGCATATAAGCACAACCAATGGACACAAAACATTGGGGGGGGGGGTTGGATAAGGGCATGCAACAGGAGGTAGGGGAGGCTGGAGGAAGGTCAATGGGGGGGGGGGAATGAGATATATGTACTACTATGTGTAATAATTTAAACAACAAAATAAAAAAATAAAGTATAAAATAACAGTATTCTGTTCTCCCACCTTGATGCTCTCCTGTTTCAGGCCAACGTACCATTCATTCCCTGGAATGAGCCATGTTCCTTCTCACCTTGGGGCCTTTGCTCATGCCACATTCTCTGGCCTGGACTGCTCTCCCGGTGACTGCCACCTTTTCTTCGTCAGGCTAACTTCACTCTTCTCTTCAATCAATTCAAATGCCTCTTCCTGAGAGAAGCATCAGGCCATGTTATTTTGGTAATGCTTTGATTAATGCTATCTTCCTAAGATATTTAAGCTGCCTATCTCTCAGTGCCTCTACCTGTAAAATGGGGTAATAACAGTACTTACCTCCTAGGGCTATTGTAATCATTAAATAAGATAATAGTTTGTGAAGTGCTCAACAGGCTAATAACTACACCTGTTAATAGACATTAAGGGAAATAATATTCACCCATGTTGGTCAGTGGCTCCCAAAGAATACTTGGTAGAAGTCTATACTATCACTGCTGAATGGAATCAAAATTCAGAAGAAAAAGTTTAGATTCAAACAACATAGTCTTAGTATGAGTTGCTATTTAATCTTTTCCCAACACATTCAAAGACTGGCTGCATGAGACTCACCATGAAAGCTTTTGAAAATTTAGGATTCTGGCACTCTGAAAATTCTGAGTCAGTCAGGGAGAGACCTGACGAGGGTCCTGGATGCCTCTTCACATTCTGCCTGACTACAGTTATTGGAATTTTGGTTCCCTCATTTTCCCATCTACAACAGGAAATACTTTTCTATTTAATTTTATACAATTTATACAATTTTCTTACAATCAACCCACCTTTTATTTAAAACTCTTACCTAATATGAATATTTGATATTATAACTATTTTGTTTTTCTATTGGTCAAGGGCTTTGCAAATAAAAAGTGATTAAGAGCTTCAAGAAAAAGAGAAACCTGGCCAGAAGCAGTAATTTAAAGAGGAAATCTATTTTTCTAGAATTACCTACTTGATATCCTCAACTGCTTCATTATAGGGAAAAAATAGATCTGATAATTCTTTTGAATACTACTAAGGCACTTAGCACAGAGATATCCAACTAATTGTCATTGATACATTATTTTAGGCATTCTAAGCACTAATCAAATATCCTTTGTCAATCTTTGATGATATTTATCTGTGAGATAAGAGGTTGGTCTGGCCTGTAATGTTTAATTGATATAGAAATCACAAAGTTAAACCTCAAAAATAAGGAGTTAAAAAAATTGAAGAATGGAATAAAAGTATGTGTTTTAAAAATGCTAGTAATGCATTAAATGTCATATCTTTGAAATTACCTTGTTTCTTTTTTTTTTTTCTTCTTTCTTTTTAAAATATATTTTATTGATATTTTACAGAGAGGAGGAAGGGAGAGAGATAGAGAGCTAGAAACGTCGATGAGAAACATCGACCAGCTGCCTCTTGCACACCTCCTACTGGGGATGTGTCCGCAACCAATGTACATGCCCCTGACCGGATCGAACCTGGGACCTTTCAGTCAGCAGACTGACGCTCTACTACTGAGCCAAACCGGTTTCAGTTACCTTGTTTCTTAATTAGAATTCTTCAAGCATATCAATTGAACTTGTCCTCACTGAGAACCACACCCTAGGCAAATTCAAAGCATGGAAGGGAATTATTTTCTAGTTAATGGAGCATGTAAGTTTATTTTAATATTCAAGGTTATTATGGGTGAAATGTAAACTGAGAAGTTTTCCTTTTTATCATGGGTCATGGTATAACAGCAGTACTTACTTTATGAAGTAAATGTCCAATTACCATAAAACAAATGGAAGGTCATTATATCTTACTTAGTTTTTGTACTCATTTCTTACAAACTGGCAGGCTGTAATACTTGGTATCTGTAGTGAAGCCAGGGGACCCAGCCTTATCTATTTCTCATTACAAAGTGCATGGATCCATTCTAGCAGAGATGACTCAGTCTTACTCATCTCAGAAGCTATGCATAAGCCATTCTCTCTGCTTACAATGACTTCTTCCTTTTCTCCACCAATCCACGAACCTTTTCCCCTTCAAGACATCTCAGAAACTCATCTCTCCCACATATGCCTTCCCTATCACTTCTTTTAACCATTTATAATTATACGGATGTGAAGTTTAGGCCGGTTATCTTAATTGGCCCGATAACCCAGGTAACAAATGAGTCACTCACTTATCTTGGCCCTAGAAAAGATTGCTGGCCTCAAGGCTCTACTCCGTGTCTGTTGTTGGGAGAGAAGTGGTGGGGATGGAAGGGAAGGAGTAGTAGGAGTGCTCCAGGCTGTGTGGCTCAATGCTAGTTCATGATCCTTAGAACAGACTTTGCATTTATATGCCAACATTACCCTTTTACCTTAGTTATTTATAATTGTGTGCATACTTCTTTTGTATTTGCCTTTACAAAAGAAATAAATTCCACCATTAAGTTCTACTTAGTTCTTCCTTTTAAGAACTAAGTAGATTCTAAACCAACAATGTTAGAATTGTTATGTGGAGGAGTGAGAATTCATTGGTCAATGATGCCACCGTCTCAATTTCAATTGCCTTCAGAGACCAGGCAAGTTACATATATGTGCAAAGAGGCAGGGTGTTGGGGAGCAGAGGCTGTGTGAACGGGAGGGTGCCTGCCCAGCCCAGGGCATTCACATGCAAAAGGTTCACAACAACCCTGCCAGTCCAATTTGGCCTTCCAATCTGTGACCTGCAACTGAGCCTGTGAGGCCTGTGGGTGGGGACAGGGCGATTAGCTACATTTTATTGGTGAAAGAACTGAAATACAAAATGGTGACTTTACAACAGCTACACGGGAAAACCAGCTTCGCGGTGCGTCTTGTTCAAAAGAGAACAGATTGCCAAAAGGTAAAAGAAAAAGCGTGACCTAAAACCAGGAAGTGGATGAGCAAGACTAATTTCCTTAAAGAAAAATATTTTCTGATATTTGAAAGCAGTTTTTCAGTACATCCAGGAAGTTTTTAACGTATAATTAAATCAGTTGTCCCTTCAGGGTGATTTGTATAGAAGCACACATACACACTCATAAATGCATGCACGTATTTCTATGATTGATTACATTATAACTTTCTTGGGAGACTTGGCCTTGCATCCTTCTTAAGGGATTTTGACTAATATGTAAAATACTTTGACTTATAGAAAACTTAATTTTAAGGGGAGAATTGTTCCTTTCCTAGATAGTCTACAGTTTTGTGCACCTCTCCCCACCTCCCCCCCCCCACCCCCACCTTCCCCAAGATTATGCTTTATTTACTGTTTATTACTATCAGCTTTGAGGGGGAAAAGAGGGTTTGGTAACACATCCTAGAATCCACTATTTAATGTGAATGCTTTGAAATTTTTATTTGCTTCTCCTATAAGCTGGGAAGTAGGCAGAGCACATCTGCAAATCAAGCCTGTTAAAATTCCGCCGCAACGCGTGGACTTGACTGACTGCAAGTGGAGCTGTCGGCTGGTACAGGCGTCACTGTCAGAGGGCCGTGTCATCTGTCAGTGTCGGTTCCAGCTCACTGTTCCACATAGAGGGAATGCACTGTTGCCTCCCAATTGATAACACGCTGCCAGAAGCATGCTACTTTCTCATCCATCTTCTTGTAGCTGTCAAAAGTGGAATCCATTAATTAGTTTATTCTTGGGAATTTTAGTTGTTGTAAAGGCATGTAAATTTCAAAATAAGGCAAATAAAAACCCCAACCCAAACCCTGATGCCAAAAAAAAAGGGCTCAAAACCCCAAAGTGGCAGCTGTTGCTGACAGTGGTGAGAAGTGACCAGCTAAACTCTGCCTTAAGTGAATGTAATGATGTGGCTAGTTTCCCATCCTTTTTAATGAGAGCACGCTTCCCAAGGCAGCAGAGGGAATGGAGAGAGAGAGAGAGAGAGAGAGAAGAGAGAGAAAGGTGGAGACGCCAGAACATGACTCTAACTAGTCAGGCAGTTTGACACAACTTAGGGAGTCTGGTTGCTGCTGCTACTGAATGATTAGCTTTTTGTATTTTATTCCTCTCCAGTGGCTTTCAAAAAAAAAGTTTGATAGGCTTTATTTCCCTCATTTTGGGGCTCCCACAACACCTAGGCAATTCCGTAAACTATATACTTCAGACAGGGTGCCTCATGTGTAATTCACTTCAGCACTCCAATATACAGTATATCTATGAATTGAAGGAAGATGCTATAAGGAACCTGAAATAAATTGATTGAACAATATTTACGTCTGATATAGCATACTGAAAAATGAGTACGGCTCAGCTTAACCCAATTTTTCCCTCTCCCTCTTTTCAAACCAGCGGTAAAAGATTGCAACTGATGCTAAATTATTTTATTCAAGTCAATAAGCATTTATTAAGTGAATACTCTGTGTAACTTACTGTGCTAGCTAGTCTGGGGAATACAAAAAAATGATTAAAACACTGCCTTAGCCCTCTACAAGCTCATGTGCTAGAGGGAGAGGCAGATGCGTACCCAAAGAGCCCTAATTCAAGGCAGACTAGAGGAAGCACTGAATAATGAGCCGTGGGAGAGGGGAGCGATGAGCGCCTTCCCAGGGGCTCTGGAGTGTGCAGTGTTTGAGCAAGGCTTTGAGGAAGGGTGGTCTTCAGAGGGCGGTCACATCCTCAGTGTTAAAGGACGTACAAAAGTGTGGAGGAAAGTGTGGGCACCAGAGGAGTGAGTCTGCAGATGACCAGGATGGCACACTTGTACAGGGGAGATGCGAGGTGAAGAGCTTTCCTTACAGAGGTGCTGGCACTGGTTGCAGCGCTGGTGTGGAGTCCCGAAGGGCCCCTCTGGGCCATTTAGTTGTCGGATGGTGAGGAGGAGGCTAGGGGGTTATTGTGGCAGTAGCCATTCACCCCTGGGACAAAAAGCATTTTAATCCCCAAACAGTCATTAAAGCAAGTCATTAAATCCAGTTTCTGCCCATGAGGCCCTTCTAATAAGTGCTCAGTCCCATTCAGAAGAACACCCCAGATGGACTGAACATTCCACCAGAGAGGAGTGTCCAAACATTGACTGGACTCCGTATATCTGTAAACAGATGCAGTGTTAAAAACTCTGATCCTGCCTACAATGCCTACCCCTGCCTGGTTTCCATAGGATAAAGTGGTACCTGTTGGGGGCTGCTGACACATATCACGGAGAGACATCAACAGTCGGGGTGTCACACCTTCTGTAAGGTCCGTCACACACCTCTTCGCATCAACACCCAGCTCTTCAAATCCAGTTCTAGAGCTCAGGTCTGCACTTACACAACCGAACAGAAACTGACTCGGTTACTGGACACTCGCATCCCATGGAGTTGGCAACAATATATTTCCCCCAGACCAACTTTCTTCCCTCTTCTCTCCCTTCAACTCCTTCCACCCAAACTTCTCCCCAGCAATGTTTACTGAAACCTCCTCTGTACTAGGTAAGGGAAATAACTTTAAACAGGCATATGATTTTCACATTTAACTGTGCACCAGTAATTCATCCACGGTCATCTTGGGTCTACCGAGATTCTCCCACCCATAACAAACTACTTTTACCTTGTATGTGAGGGGCTGACGGGCACCACAGGGGGGTAGAGTCGATCCAAGAGGAACGTGTGTTGTTTTCAGCAAGGAAAAGTCACCCCTCATCCAGTGGGAGAAAAGCTTGGCAAGTAGCACTGAAACCTGCTTTTCGCACACGTTCCAGTGGCCCTGAGGAGGATGGGTCTCTGATGTCGTCTTAGCCAGGCAAGTGCCATCTGACAAGTTCATCTCAGGCTGACTCCACAAGTCAGATGGTCAAATCTCTAACTTGATCTTGATCCCATCAGAGTTAAGTAGTCAAAAGTAGATTGCATTTACCAAGAATCCTTTTTTAAAAATGACACACTTGTGGATGTTGGAAACCCATCTGTACACTTTCCATTAGAGGAACCCCTTAGAAGCCCCCGATTGCTCATTTAACTTTCTTTTTTATAATGAACATATTTATCCTTGACTATCAACTTCTGCCATAAAAAAAGACAGTAATTTGGTTAGTTGTCTATAAATAATATAGCAAGATCTATTAACCTAATTTCTATATCTAAGTGTCCCCCTTCTAATTGAATGCCTTTCTCTTTCTTTCATTAAAGTCAGCTTCCCGTGACCTTTAAATTCAGTTAGAAAAGTTAATCCTCTGGTTAATCTGGACCAATTGGTTTCTGAAACACCACTCAGTGACAAACCATTATTTCTAGTTCAGCTTTTAATTGGTTGGAATGTTATTGCTGTGAGATCCAGTAGCTGTCAGATTTGCTTGCTAGCCAGTCTGAGCTTTCTGGATATATTCCAAGTCATTAAAGCAACATCTCCTGTTCAAGCTGGGGATATTTATCCTGAACCCAAGCCCACTGCTCTCTGCTGCTCTTATTTAATTAAAGCCTGAGGAATGTTTGAGGGAATACAGATTGGGAAAAAGTAGATTTTGGGGGGGGGAAAGGTCTAAGGTTCAGCTTTTTTATGTTAAATTCTATTTTTGAATTATTAAGTTAAATTGCCATACAAATCACAACTTAGCACTGATGCTAACTACATGTTTTCTAAGATATTCTATTACTAGTACTTTTGCCTCTGCTTTGAGATTTCCCTTGTATTAGAGTACAATGGAACCCAATTATGTCACAGAGTTAGAATAATATTACTCTAATGTCAAACATTCAGATAACTTTTTACAATTATTTTATTTTTAAAAAATATGTTTTTATTGATTTCAGAGAAGAAGGGAAGAGAGAGAGATAGAAGCATCAGTGATGAGAGAGAACCATTTATCAGCTGCCTCCTGTATGTCTCTCACTGGGGATTGAGCTAGCAACCCAGGCATGTGCCCTGACCAGGAATTGAACCATGAGCTCTTGGCTCAGAGATTGATACTCAACCACAGAGCCACACCAACCAGGCATTTTTATAAATAATGGAGGACATTGTGTTTTCTTTTTATATCTCCCATTTGTATCTGCAGAATGATAAGTAGTAACAAGTGATCATTTTGGTCATCCTTCTTTTATTTTATTTATTTATTTTTGTTAATCCTCACCTAAGGATAATTTTTTTCCCACTGATTTTTAGAGATAGGGAAAGGGAGGGAGTGAGAGGCAGAGAAACATCAATGTTATAGAGACATATAAATGGGTTGCCTCCATACATGCCCTAACCATGGCTGGGGGTGAAACCTGCAACCCAGATACAGTCCTTGACCTGGAATCAAATCTGTGACCTTTTGGTGCATGGGTGAGGCTCTAACCACTGACACCACTGACCAGGGTGGTCGTTTGTTTAAATATTTACAGGATCAAAAGAGATCTTCCACATATATTTTTCTAATTGTATAACTAGAGAGAGTGCTGCCTATGTACATATAACCTTGAATTTAAAGATGAAATTTTCTTCTGATTCACTGAGTAATCTTGGTTAAGTTACTCAAGTTCTCTGGATTCCAATGGTCTCCTCTCTCTGATAATAGTGAGTACTATTTATCTTACAGTTCTCAAAGTGGTGAGTATTAATTTAAAAAATGTATAGGAAACTCTTAGAAAACACTGAGAGTCATGCAGTCAAAAATTCACTAACATAAAATCATCACACAGAAGTAGCTCTTGGAGTGACAGCCAGAGTCAGGCTTATTCTTCTTCAGATCTTTCTTCTCTTCATTCCACCCAATCCACTCCCACCTGCCCTCTCCTGGTTTACTGTGGCCTAGAGTTCCTGCTCTACCAAGACACTGTCTTATTTTCGGGGAAACAAGGTAGTTTGTCTTCTCACCTTTGCCCTCAGTTTGCCTGATCTGATTAGGGATGAGTGATAGGGGAGGGTGCTATTTCCTTCCCCACAAGTGAAGCACTTCTGGTCCCTTTCCCTCTTACTCCACCCTTTGGTAGGTCAAGTCAGTTATTAAATTGGTCAACTTAAAAAGAATGAACTGGCTATGTGTGGCTCAACACTTCCCTCACTGTCTCAGCACCACGTGTCATTGCTCACAAACTTCATGATGTTGCTCACGATAAGATTCACCATGAAGGTGCTGAACCAGGAGGTACTGTCCCTGGTAATTTACCATCACTGGGTAGGCAATGCTGTCTAATTCTATGCTCAGTGTTATAGAACCTACTTGTCTGTACATATTCTCCGCTGTGAATTTAATCCATTTAGTCTTCTTTCTCCTTTTCTTTTTATTTCTTGTTTGATTAGCACTCAGGTGAAGAAGAGAAGGTACAATATTATTTGTTATTTATTGGACCACCTCAAATCCTCTAAACTTACAAACCCATATTTTAACCTTTTACCCTTCACCAAGTTCCAGATCCATATACCAATGGCCTTTTAAAGAATTCTATCTGTACGTTCCATTAGTACATAAAATACATGCCAAAAAAATCTAAATTATTAAGTTAAACTTATCTCTACATCTTTCACCTATCCCATTAGATTGCTCTCACATACTTGCATGTCTCAAGGGATCTGGCACAACACTAACACTTGTATAATACATGGCGTAAGATAAGGGTCAAGAAGGTTTACTGAGTGAATAAACGAATGAGATGGGACATGAGTGCAATGGGTATGCCCTCTTCTGTGTCCTGGCCCTCTCATCTTCCCCAGCTCCAGAGTGACCCACGGATCCTGGATCAGGACAACCAGCAGAGCTACACAAAGATTCTGAGCACTCAGAAGATGAGAGGTCAACTCCAGGGGCCCTCAGCTCTGAACCAAGTATAGGACCAACACTGCCATTTTACTAATGAGGAAGAGCCCATCCATATGCCACTGTATAGAAAGGCACACCATCCTCATCCCACGGACCTCTGTACATCCCCTAATCCAACTCCATCCCCCACCTCTCTGGTTCTCTACACCGCCTTACTCCCCTTTATCCTTGACCTGCCTTCCCAGAATTCCTTCCACTTAACTTATTCTAACTGAAAAGTGGATATACCCTGAAGGCACTGCCTGCCCTGAAAGCTTAACAAGTGGAAGCTACTTTTCTTACACTCTACCTGCAAATGAACTTAGAGCTAATATAGTAGCTTCCTTAATCTGCATTTCATTCCAGATCACTGACGCCCTCTCCTGCCTTTAAACTCTCAGCTCTTGGTCTTACCAACCAGAATTCCTACTTGTTGCACTCATCTGCCCACCCCCAGTCATAATATTCATCCCTCAAAGGTATTAGTCCCAGGCTTGGTGTCACCTCTTCACACACTTCAATATTAATTCTTGGTGACTGCTATATCCACGGGGATGATACTTATAATACTCTGGCCTCTTTCTCCTCTACCATACCTCAGTCATTCATTCTCATGGTCATACTAGTACATACTCCAGACCTTGTCATTACCAATATCTGCAACTTCTCCATAGTCCCAATTACAAGTCTCCTATTTGGTTATCTTTCTTTCTCCTTTCCCTCTAGTATCCTGAGTTCAGTAATATCAAACCCCCAATTCATCAACTTTCCCTGTCCACCATTCTCTTCATGTCTTCATTTCTTTCTTAATCCAATGTCATTTAAACAAATATGTAATTAAATTATGTAAGTAAAACAGTAGATAAAAAAAAAAGAAATATGTTTAAATCCAAAATATTTATGCTAACAGTTACATTTGAAAAATTCCAAACACTTTCTCAGGATTTGAGAATTTATTTCCTTTTTACTATGGAATCAGGAAATTAATCTTCAGACCTGTGTTTAGTCAGGGTTCCAGAGCTATTTTTTCATTAGTCTTCATATTAAGCAGTTATTAATAAACCCTTCATAGAGCAACATAAATTGACAATGCCTTAAAATACAAGTTGTGCTGATAGTATAGATTAATTCAACAAAGATTTATTTTTCTAAGGGTCCCTATGATATAATGGAAAAGTTACAGTCAAATGCACTTCTGGAACCCATTCTATTGATGGGCAGACAAATCCAACCTTAATTATATCTTTCTTCTGAAGCATCTAATGAAATGACTGGTAACTTCATTAAAATAGGCAGATGTATTAACAATCATTTCTGAAGAGAGAAAGATGTACCCAACAGTGCTGACGTGAAAGAAGCACTGATTTAGGATTGTTCTGTATAAAAACAATGTATTTGACAGGAATATACATTGTAATAGTTTGCAACTTCATTTAAAATAATTCATTCACATTGAACTACAGGTAGAAAATAACATGAAAATAAGATGAGTAGATGCTTGCCTTAAAAATTTACCTTAAGCCTAAACCGGTTTGGCTCAGCGGTAGAGCGTCGGTCTGTGGACTGCAAGGTCCCGGGTTCGATTCCCGTCAAGGGCATGTACCTTGGTTTCGGGCACATCCCCAGTAGGGGCTGTGCAAGAGGCAGCTGGTCGATGTTTCTCTCTCATCGACGTTTCTAGCTCTCTATCTCTCTCCCTTCCTCTCTGTAAAAAATCAATATAAATATATTTTTAAAAAAATTTACCTTAAAAACCATTTCCCATATTGGTTACCTCTACTAGCGGGTGGTGTGGGATTGTGGGGGGAGGGGGATGATGTTATCAAATACAGAGGGGAAACATTTAGGATGTAAATATCAATTAGGTAGCAAGTCTATATAAAGATAGATTAAATTTAGGGATATTTGGGGATTAAAAGATATATAACATTGTGTTATTTTTTTCTGTAGCTTTTAAATTTTACTAATTATAGAATAAATTGCATTGGAATCAAGACAGAAATGGTAGATTCTTAGCTCTTTGCATAGAAAGGAAGAATTCCTGAGCACGACCTATCTGCCAGTTAAAATCAATTAAGTACCAAGAGAGTCATAAACTGGCCAAGGGCTGAAATCTATTGTAAAACTTCCAGGAAAACTGGAACAACAAAGAGATGCTTATTTCTCACAGTGGAGAGATACCATTCTTTTAGCTGGATCAGATTATTTTTTATCTCCTGGATTTTAAAGACTGACCAGAACAATAAACACTTCCAATAAATTTTAAGCCAATCAATGTGACTCCAGGATTAGAGAACTCTGCCATTCTTTTACCTGACAGGTACCAAGGATCAGTGAACTAGTAGAAGGCTGGTGTGAGCAGGACTGAATAATGTTCATGAGGCAACACCTACTGGGAAACCTCACAGAGATCACGGAACTTCTCTGGGCCTCCTTTTTCTCGGTTAGGAATTAATACTCTGTACAGAGACAGAATTTTTATGGTGACCTTAACAAGCCCACAACACACACACATAAACAACATATACACTGAGTGGCCAGATTATTATGATCTTTGAACCCATAATAATCTGGCCACTCGGTGTATATCCTATATAATAAAAGGCTAATATGCAAATTGTTCCTTTGACCAGGAGTTCAACCAGCAGGCAGGCCTGTCAACCGCTTATGTCCCCGTTCCCTGGCCAGGCTGGCCATATACATATAGTGTGTGAGTATGTATAACTTCTCACCCTGGGTGCTAATTTCATTCAAAGATTGATAGTAAATATTACAAAAGGATATGTTTATTCCATCTAACATCTCTTTCCTTTTTTCCAAAATGACTTGGCCAGTAAAGCTGCTTATCTGTCCTTACCATGTATCAATGAAGAGATAATGGCTGAGTTTTATCATAACATGGTACCTTGGTTTATTTTTGTGTCATTTAAAGAAATGTTCCACTCTTTACTGATTATGAGAGTAATATGTGCTCATTGTAGAAAAACTGGAAAAGAAAAAGATCATCCATAATCTTACCACAGAAAGGCATACAATTATCATTTTGGCAGATGTCTCCCAATATTTTTCTATACATTACTTTTATTTTACCTATTTTAGATGTTACTGTAAAAGCAAATTTATATCCACCTTTTAGAAGTTAACTTTATAAATTTTTTTACCATTGAAAATTTTCCTAAACATGAACAGATTATGAGTAGGCTTGGGACTTACTTGTTATAAAAGCACTTAGCACAATGCCTAGGGAAAATAAGCTTCCCCCAAAATGTAATTTTATATATAATGAGCTTTAATCATACCAGCAATAACGTGCTCAACAGGTAGCTGTTTCTCTTCTGTCCGCGTGGCTTAGAATAGGGCACAGCAGAAACCACAGCTCAGACCGTGTCATTGGGCAGGGATAATAAAGGCAGGCTTCCGCACCCCCAAATTTGAAAAGAATAATCGAGAACTCTGAACAGTGCCAATGATTCCTGGCATGACCAGGGATGGATTTCATCACAACTCTCTCCACTGCCACAAAACCCTCTGGCTGTATAATAGAATAAAAGCTTGAGTAGTTGCTGGTCAGACTGGAAGTTGGGGAACCCCATTGCTCCAATTATTGCCCTGTGTCCTGGAATCTGCTTGTGGGAACTTTCTGTATCTCTAGATTTCTGTGGGTGGGCAGTAAAAATTCAAGAGATAGGTGGAAGTTGGGAGACCCCTGCATTTGAAGAGGATTGCCTGAAACAGAATCAGCACCAGATTAACCCAACTTTATCCTTCAGGAAGAAAAGACCATAATCATGAGCTCATTAGGAGCAACTCCGTGCTATTAGTTTAAGGGATTTACAGAATGAAGAGGAGATGACTGTTTTGGTGTCATAATAGCAACGTTAAATGCTTGAGAGCGTTGTGCATTACAGAGAAGCTGGGCAAGGTGGTCTGTTGGAATGCATGCAGAGTAACTTCACTGAGGTCCCACTGGGGCCCACAGGTGGGGCAGTGAGACGGCTGCAGTCAAGATTCTGCCTAGGAAGGGGCTGCACTTCATGCTCACTGGCTTCTGCTCACCCAGAGTTCGAGCAAAGGCATACAGTGCAATTCTTCACTGCAAGTAACGTCTCTGAGTCACTAGCTCCATAAGGAAGAGCGACGATGTGAATTACTCCCCCAGAGTAAAGCTTATTACGGTTCAGGAGAAGGTGGCAGGGTGGCTCTCTGGGAATGTGCTGGGATGTTTTTTTGTTTTTTTTTTTGAGCTGTCCTTCAGTCCTCCTGGGGGTTTATTGCAGGATATATATGCTTTCCCTTGAACCCATATCATCCAGGATTTCTGAAGGTTCACCTATTTCTTCAACTTGTTTTCACTTCTCATTTTCTTTTCTAGTGGAGTTAAAAACCAATTTCCATTAGCCAATTTAGAGACAGCAGCTATCTCCTCTTTCTCCTTTTATTCACATTAGTTGATTGTGCAATGCAGGTAGGATTTCCCCACTCTTCAAAAGTGAAGCTCCAAAAATAATATTTGGCTAATTAATGTAAACCTCCTCCTCCCATCCCCATCCCACACATACCCTGATCCAGTGTTCTAGTCATCAAGATCTAACAGAGATGTAGCCACACCAGGCACCACTGGCTGATTGTGTTCAGATAGAAAGCTCGGGCACAGGAAAAGCATCCTGCGGTGAGGGGAAGCTGTGTAGATTATTTACAGAGGTGATTCATAGGCTGAGAACCCTGCTAGGTGAATGAAAGAGGTTTTAAGTCTTCACATCCAGAAATCCTCGCCCTGGATAGGACAAAGGTGGCCTTTTGCTATAAAACCTTCTAAACAAGGCTGTATTGGGTGTTTCCTTGAAAACTCAAAACTGTGGCTTTCTCTCTGATTGCCTACAAAGGCACTCGGGAGGCTGGGAAGGAGAGTGTGGCCCAGCTAAAATTCCAAGAAAATAAAGCCTACATTCTCCAAAATAGGACTCCATAACTAAGGTCAACAGAAGGAAAAATAGGAGCAGCAAATTGTTATCATTACATGATCACCATCAGTCTAGCAAAAAGCCATGAGCTAATTTCAAGTATTTCTTAAAAAGTAGTCTTCTTGTTTACTACTTTTCTGTTAAAGAAGAGATTTAAAAATTTATTCATAGCATCAAATTTGTTTAAACATTAAATATTCAAATATAATAAAGAATAATACATAGGGTTTTAAAACATGTAGTATTCATATCTATTGTTATATCTTAAACACACACACACACACACACACACACACACCTACTTGAATGTGCTTGATTGGGGCATTGACAGTTCACTTGTTATATGCCAGCTACTGGCCTGAGCCTTTCAGTGAATTATTGAAGTTAATCTTCACCAAAAAAAACCTTTTAGGATTATTATCCCCATTTTACAGATGAGAAAACAAAATCTTAAAGGTATTTAATAACTTACACAAGGTTGCACCACTACAACTTAATACAATCAGGACCAGAATCTAAGCAATTCGATTTTAGAAAATGTTCTCAACTACTATCACACTGTTTCCAAGAATGAAGAATGTTTTCTTGGCATCAGCTTCTAGGATCCTATAAAAATGGTGGCTAAGCGTTTTAGTTGTGAGACACCAGTTCATCTTCCCCAACCAACTTAGACTTGCTATTGGCCAGACCCTTCAATCTCCCACCATCCAGCATAGGTGTTGTCTCATGGGCACAGGCCCTGCTCCTTCTTCGCCACCCAGCCTTGGTCAGTGTAAACATTCAGGTCTCACCAATGACTCTTGAAGTAAGACAGGTGGGACCACATCTAAACACCTGTCAGGGAGGGAATTGCAAGCCTTCCAAGGAAGCATATCTGCCCAAATGTCTTTGAAATACATGCACCACTTTGTAAATTATCATGCCACCAGACCCAGAAGTTGCAATAATAAGCTCTTTAAAATAATTTATTTTGTCTTCAATGTAAGTTAAAGAGGACCATATCACCTTTCTCTCTCCACCCCTACCTTCCCCCCACCCCCACTACCACCACCAGAGCAACATACTGTCAGTCTACACTTGGAAATAACAGTGTCTTTTATTTGTGAGACTATTTCAAGATTATAAAATATTTTCATATCTATTTCTAAGTTAATTTTCACAAAAACTGCAAGCTTATCCCCAATGTCCCCATTTACAGAAAAGTGCTTTGCAGTTCTGAGTTGCCTTGGCTCAAGGTCATACAGATATGGCAGATTTGACATCTAAAACCCAGGTTTCCATCACAAAATCTAATGTACATTGCTATTATGAGGTTACTTAAGGTAGAATTTCACCTTCCATTTATTTTCATTCCCGGAGGTAAATGTCCACAATGGTGTATATCCTACACGCTTTCTCACATTCTCCGTCTGGCTTTTAAGTAGCTAATAACTACCTCATCAACCCTTGATGACTTGAGCTTACCTAATCCCTTCTGGCTACAGGCATCCTCTCTCATCATCTAAATAACTTTGAGATTATTTTTGACATTTATAATCAGGATTCAGCAAATTTGTACTAACAAACAACTTTTAAGAAATGGAATAGCAGCTAGTTTAGTGTTATTGTAGCCACAGCACTGGATTAAAAAGGTGGAAAATGAACCCCCACGAGTGTACATTTGGGCAAGTTACTACCTTTCTCTGAGCTCAGTTTTCACAAACGAAATGCCAGGGCATTGGATTAGCATTAGGTCATCTCTAAACTCTCATATTTTATGTGTGTTTCAAGCTGTGATCTAAAGGAAAGGTGTGAATGTGGAGGCAACATGACTTTCGGGTGGAGATACTACTTTTTAAGAAATACATGAAGGTAGCTCATGGCTTTTTGCTAGACTGACGGTGATCATGTAATGATAAGGTTCTCAGTGTAAGACTCATCTTAGGGCCCTGCATATGCAAGTCACCCAGGATTTATTTAGACTGCATTCATCTTTGACAATATCTTTTCTTTTTCAATAGGCACATTTTTTTTTTCTCTTGCTGTTTTCAAAAACTTCCAAAATTGTTATCCTTTGGCAAACCTGGCCTCACTGGAGAAGACTGAGGTCACTTGAGATTTTGACCCACACTCTATTTCCACGAAGAGAAAATGAGGATTCCAGAGAAGGGTGTCAGCATCCTTCTCAGAAATGGCTATGTGCCTATCACTAGTTCGTTCTTCCTTGTATATCACCCACATCATCTGTGCCTATCCAGTTTGGTAACTAGGACTCCTATCCACAGTCTGTCTTTTGTTTTTGTTTTTACATTGATGTCTAGGTTTCTTTAAACTTTCTGCCAATTCTTAAAAACAATAATGTTCTTAAATCCACGCATAGTCACCTTGTGTGGGACGTGGGGAATCATATTGCTTGAAAGAGTTTCTTTCTCCCCAGGGGTAACATGACTTTCGGGTGGAGATAACAACATAGCACAAATCTCTACGGGTCTGAGATACCATATCTTTCTTGGCTTTGTGGTTGCCCTTTCTCTAGTCCATCCTCCCATCCTCCAGTCCCCTTTCAGGCTGTACACGATGAGGAGATGAGGCTTTGGTAGGGCCTGCAACACCTGGGCAAGAGCTATGACAAGCTTTTTCCTCGGCAGGGGAAATGGAGTCCGGGTCTCCCACAGCATTTGTATTCTCAAGCTTTCAACAATGCTCCATCAGCATGGGCCAGACACAACAGAATATTTGTATTTCACCTAAACATACAATAAAAATTTTAAAATTCTATCGTGGTAAAACTAAAATATGAAACCCAAGGATGTTCTGAAGTGCCACTGGGAAGTTTTCTATGGAAATTCTATGCGATGTTTAGAATTATCATAAAAACAGTGGATCCTTGCTGCTTTTCTCTCTGAAAAGGCTATGGAAGAACACGGGCGAAATTCAGGTGTACAGTTTGGGGAAAAAATGAATTTTAGAAAAGTAGATGGACTCATCTTTTGGCATCACATTGTATTACACAAATCCCACAAAGATCTGTTTATGGACCATCTACATTTACCTGAACTTGGGTGCCCCCTGGGAAGACCAGAACTGGCCTAAAAAGGGCTCACTGGGCTGAGTGGTAAGTAGCTCAGACCAGTCCTGAGGGTACAGACCTCCCATGTGGTGATTTCAGGCCTTCTCCAGCCTCACTAAGGAGGGAGAGAGCAAGGTACCCACCAGGACTGAACACCGTAGCACCATTCCAGGCAAAATCCCCCACACATATCCCCTTAGGCAAGTCTCAACCAATTGTAAGCAGGAAAGAAAAAAAAAAAAAATATATATATATATATATATATATATATATATATATATATTTATATATATATTTATATATATATATATATATATATTTACAATGATACCACATTCTCCTCTACCTCAACTTATAATATTTAAAGTGATAATGCCAAAGGAGGCACGAATATACAATGGAGTCAAGACAGTCTCTTCAATAAATGGTGTTGGGAAAATTGGACAGACACATGCAAAAGAATGAAACTAGATCACCAACTTACACCATTCACAAGGATAAACTCAAAATGGATACAGGACTTAAACATCAGACGGGAAACCATAAAAATACTAGAAGCATCCACAGGTAGCAAAATCTCAGACGTATGCCAAAATAACTTCTTCACTGATACTGCCCCTAGGGCAATGGAAGCTAAAGAGAAAATAAACAAATGGGACTACTTCAAAATAAAAAGCTTTTTTACAGCAAAAGAAACCATCAATAAAACAACAAGAAAGCCCACGGTGTGGGAGATCATATTTGCAAATATTACCACTGATAAAGGTTTAATCTCCAACATTTACAGACAGCTTATACAACTAAATAAAAGGAAGATGAATGATCCAATTAAAAAATGGGCAATGGACCTAAACAGAATATTTTCAAAAGAAGACAGAAGGAAGGCCAAAAGGCACATGAAAACATGCTCAAAGTCACTAATTATCCGAGAGGTGCAAATCAAAACAACAATGCGGTACCATCTCACACCTGTCAGAATGGCCAACATCAACAAATCAACAAACGACAAGTGTTGGCGAGGTTGCGGAGAAAAAGGAACCCTCGTGCACTGCTGGTGGGAATGCAGACTGGTGCAACCACTGTGGAGAACAGTGTGGAGTTTCCTCAAAAAACTGAAAATGGAACTCCCATTTGACCCAGTAATCCCACTTCTAGGAATATATCCCAAGAAACTAGAAACACCAATCAGAAAGGATATATGCACCCCTATGTTCATAGCAGCACAATCTACAATAGCCAGAATTTGGAAACAGCCTAGGTGCCCGTCAGCAGATGATTGGATCCAAAAACTATGGTACATCTACACAATGGAATACTATGCTGCCATAAAGAAGAAGGAATTCTCATCATTTGCAGCAACCTGGATGGAATTGGAGAGCATCATGCTGAGTGAAATAAGCCAATCAACGAAAGAGAAACACCACATGACCTCACACATCGGTGGATGATAAAGATCTTTATAAACTGATGAACCAAGAGACAGATATAGAGAAAGTAAAGCAACAGGCAGACTGTCAAATTACAGTGGGGAGGGTAGGGATATCAGGGGGAGATAATAGATCAACCGAAGGACTTGTATAAATGCATATAAGTACAACCAATGGACATAAAACTATGGGGAGGGAGGGGATGTGTGGGAGGAAGGGAGGGGGGCAATAAAAAAAAAATCAAGAAAATATGTAAAAAATAAAGTGATAATGCTTGAAACAGTACATTAAGAGAAATAATTAGGAAATATGTTACAAAAAGGGAAAAATAATAACTTTAAAATATTAAAATATAAATTAGGAGCTAGTGTCTCTAATTTCACAGAGAAAAGGAATTCCCCCTATTCAGTGTTTCTCCAGAAACTTATTTCCAGTGTTTTTAACAGAGCTGTCTTTGGACAACTTTCTTTCTCAAGAAATTAAGACCTGGACCTACCTGATTTGGCTCAGTGGATAGAGCATTGGCCTGTGGACTGAAGGGTCCTGGGTTCAATTCCAGTCAAGGGCATATGCCTGGGTTGCAGACACAATCCCCCAGTAGGAGGTGTGCAGGGGGCAGCTGATCAATGATTCTCTTTCATAATTGATGTTTCTATCTCTCTCTCCCTCTCCCTTCCTCTCTGAAATCCATAAAATTTAAAAAAGAAATAAAGACCTGTCTTGAAAACTCAACTTAGCAATTACTAGAACCGCCCTCTTTTCTGATGCAGCACACAGTCAAAGGAATGTATAAAAATACTCTGCTGTTGTTTTTTCCATTCTATAAACTCAGACATACAGTGTGATCACCCTCAGGGCTCATTTTGCAAGATTCTTTATGAAGAATTTCAATCTCTTTCACAAATTCTTGTGATATTAATTAACCCTATAAGATACCTAGGCAAAAGAACCAATGCTTTGTCAGGGCACTCTGCTTTAAAGTATAATTAGCTCCTCAACTGAGACACAACATTGAACCCAGTTTTAAATTTAAGCACCAGTCATCCACCCTTTGAAGAAGATTCTTATTCCTAGTCTGTGTCCATGGGCCAATTATTCTACCTCACCTTCCTTACTTTCCCTCCAGGCTCTGATCAAACACAGTTGTCTATTATTTGCTGTCTGTCTCCCCTTTGGCATCACTTCAATTCTAGAGTCCAAAATCATGGCTCTGATGTGTTACCTTGGAACAAGGTGCCTGCTCTAATTTGAAGGCTACACTGTTTCCCAGAAGCCATTTAAGAGAAATAATTAGAAAATATTTTATAAAAAGGAAGAAAGAATAATTTTAAAATATTAAAATATAGATTTGGAGCTAGTGTCTGTAATTTCACACAAAAAATAGGTGCATGGTCATGGATTGTAAAGACCATTTCTTTAGTGATACCTGAGTTAGAAAATAACCATATCTAGGACTCTTCACCTGAATTCCCAAGAGTGGGCTCCAGAAGAACTTGGAATTCACATAATTTTATACAAAATTATGTTTATGGCTGTACATTTGCATTTTTTTTCTGAGGAAAGAACACGTAAACTTCATCAAATTTTCACAGTTGTCTATGACACTCCCAAGATTAAGAACCCCTGAAATAGTTTGTATGACTGATTCCTCTTGTTTTATGCTTGAGGATATAGAGTGTAGGTCAAAATCACAAGTCATCTCAGTCTTCCCCCATGAGGCCAGGTTTGTGGAAGGAATACTAATTTAGGTAGGGGGGTGGGGGGGAGAGAGAGAAAAATGTGCCTATTGAAAAAGAAAAGATATTGTCAAAGATGGATGTAGTCTAAATAAATCCTGGGTAACTTTCCTATGCAGGGCCCTGAGATGAGCCTTACCATGAGAACCCTGTGGCTCTCAGTCTTGTTTGTAGTGTAGGATCCATAGGTAGGCTCTTTCCTTTTGCCTTCCTTCCTTTACAAAAAACAAACTTTTGTTCCACGTGTGGCACAAATCAGTCCAACTCCATAGATGCAAAATACCTCCTCCCCAGCTCTCTCTCCTCTCCTGACTATAGACCATTTCCTTCCATGGATTTGGGTGTCATAGCATTACATCCACAAGTCACAGATAGCTAGTCTGACTTTTCACCAGTCATGTTATGGCAATCCCATCAGCAGCACCAATATTACAAGCTAACAGCAGTTAGTACTTCTGAGTGCATGCTCTCATGCTAAGCATTTTATATGCATTAACTCATTTAATTGCAAACAGTCCTGTAAGCATGTGTTACTATCAACCTCATTCCACAGATGGGAAACCTGATGCTAAGAAAGCTTAATTTATGTGTTCAGGGTCACACAGGTGGTGTGAAAAAGCTGAGATCCAGGCCTGACTCCAAAACCCACTGTATTCTCAACCACAGCTCTACAAAAGCCACCCTCAGACAACGAAACTCAAATGGAGTCTCCTCACGTTGCAAAGCAATTTCTCCGAAGTATGAATTTCACAGGTGTGCTGCAAAAGATGCTACCAGGATCAATACTTGAAAATGCAAATGCAATCATTATATTATGTTCACCTCAGAACACAAAAGCTTGATTGCATAAAAATGCTGCTTTTATTAGTAAACAGGAGAAGGTTGAAACAGTCTTGCAATTTCTGTTTTGCTTTATCACTGCTGGTTTAGAGTATGAAAATTTGATCAAAGCACCTTCTTAAGAATTCAGTTTCATTTATATTTTCAGTCCCCAAACATAAATCTGACGATGGTTCATATCAGGGACATTAAGAACACTCGTATAAAAATGGTATTGAATGTTGCATTGTAATCCTCTTTTTTTGTTTTATCCAGTAGAATTTGAGGGGGAAATATAGTTAAGTGACTCTAGAAGTCCTAGCTCAGCAAAATGCCATAAAACAAACTATCTCAATCTGATATCTGATATCAAGTATTCAGGAATTACATTTTCAATAAAAGCATCTCTCTTGAGTTAATAATGCCCAAACAAGAAGAGGTACAAGATTATAATTTATGATGCGTGCCACTTAGAGAAAAAAGAGAAACCCTTTCTTCCCTTACTTTGATGTTGTCAAAACAAGTCATAGCCTTACTTGCTGGTCTTCTCGCCCTCATGAGGTGGGAGATTTGATGGGGGAAGATGCATCTGTATCTAAGGAGGGTCCTACTGGCAATTAGAAGAAAAGATACAAGTTATAAGAACCCTCCTCACCATTCTTTAGGTAAAACATTTCCTAAACTTCTCTTTGAAAGAATCTAGTGATGACTCCAGGAATGGTTTAAAAAACAAGACTTCTAGGCCATGCTGGGACTGAGCATGGCCTGGCTCAAGTGAGCCTCTGACCTCCTTGGTGATTCATTCATCAGGTCACCAACACCAAGAGCCAGGCAGATCATCTGCACCCTCGCTTCGGCAGCATTGGGAAGAGTTTTTCTGAGAGCTGTTGTAATCAAGGACCATGGAAATCAGGCGCAGACACATCAGTCAGGAAAACAGCTTTTGAACACCCTTGTGTATTTGGCAGTTTCTAATTTGGAAGCAGACGTTGCCTACCAACTGCTTGTATGTTCACCTGATCTGTGGCAGTGCTCACTCTAATCCGGCCCAGTGGGAAATTACTATCACCTTGGCTGGAAATCAGTCAGAACCCGAGAAGTCACCATATGGTGTGAATCCAGGTTTGTTGGGAGGTGTGGGGAGAGCACCCTTTGCAGACTGTACCCACTGATGGAGCAGGTTCTTACTGAGTCATAGCTGGGGAGAGAAGCATGCTGCTCACTGACAGGATGTGAACTGCATTTTTTAAAAGACCCGTGTCTCTTAATTTTTTAAGAAACCTAAATTCTTAATAAAAAAAAGAACAAAGTTATATTCTGATACACTTCTATTTGTGTTCCCTAGGAAAAAGATAATTTATCTTATATTTTAAGATTACAAACCGCCTAAAAACCACAGGTAAGGAAAAGGATTCTGTTACTTCAGTGTCAACCAGAGAATGGCTCCTTTCATGAATTATAGATTTCCTACAGTCCTGTTTCATCTTAGCCGCCCACCTGAAGTGGCAGGGAGTTGAAAAAAATTCTCTTTAGTATAGTCATTTTTTTTTTTTAATGATGAAATGCTTTTACCACATTCCATCATTCTTAGACTTACTTTTTTTTTTGAACAATTTAACATTTCTGAAATGTATCTTAAAATTTATGAGATATCATAATTTAGTTACTAGCATTTCTTCTTTCTTAGTTTCAAGGAAATACGGTATTTCCATGGTAATTGCCTAATCTAAATCCCCTTGTAGCCTCAAAGTTCCCTTCTTATAACTATGCCCAGGGCCACTTGAGCTCCGCCGAAGACATGAAGCGGAAGTCCTGCACAGCTGTGTCTGAAGCCGGCCAGCCCCTGCTTTCCCCAGCACACAGGATCTTCTGGCTGCGGTCCATACTCTGTTCCATCCCAAAACTGTCTCACTGTAGGCTAAAGATGAACAGTTTGAACAGTTATCACCATGTTATCTACCACTGACAACCAGCTCACCCAGCTACCTTCTTCTCACTTTTTGTAAGAATCTTTCCAGGGGCATTCAATAACTGGAAATAAAGCAAATAATGGAAGAACTAAAAAGAACTAATAGATGAGTTGTATCGGAAGACCTGGTGAAGGAGTCCTTAAATAAAACATATGAGTCAAAACATCCTTGGGAACTAGCATATCATTTTTAACTTCTGGGCTCTTCCTTGGCATTGGGGAGACTTTGGAGAGGATGGTATTATGCCCAAAGACTAGATTATGGCTGACCAAGTATCTTCAAAATAATAAAATACAATAAAGCAAAAATTTCTCCTTTACCTCTCAAAATCAGAGGATGCAAACTGGCAGCCCAAGGTTTTATATACTGCTTCTATGCTTATTTGGCAATTGTATCTGTTCACGTAATATTTTATTATTATTTAAATATATTTTATTGATTTTTTTACAGAGAGGAAGGGAGAGTTAGAAACATCGATGAGAGAGAAACATCAATCAGCTGCCTCCTGCACACCCCCTACTGGGATGTGCCCACAACCAAGGTACATGCCCTTGACTGGAATCGAACTTCGGACCCTTCAGTCTGCAGGCTGATGCTCTATCCACTGAGCCAAACTGGTTTCGGTATCACATAATATTTTAAAAGACAAAAAAGGCATTTTTACCTCCCAGCTGCTTAAGCAGTACCACTAGAAAAAACACCGAAGTCAGGTATGAAGAAGGTGATTGGGGAGGAAAATTCTGGGGACATTTCTGCTATATTAATAAACTAACAGGGCATTTAACATGGGAGATAGGAAGTTAAACTAAGGTGGAAAACCAACAGCAGAACAGAGTGTACTGTCCAGGTGAAGGTGTCTGCCAGTCAGTGGCACTGGAGAGGGTGCCAGGAATTTAGGAAGCTGGGAACACAGACAAAAAGACATTCACTAGTGTGTTATTATAGCCTTGGGGGCAATGAGCCTAGAGGGGTAGGACCTGTGGAGAGAAGAAGAGCATCAAATATAGATTCTCTGGGTGGACAGCACCATTTAGGAGATCTGAAGTTGAAGTGTAAAAGCAATTAGTGAGAGAGATTGAGGTGTGACTAAGGAACATAAACCAGAGGGTATCACATCATGCATCCTGAGGCAAGAGACACTAAAAGTAAGAAGGGTTAAACGTTATCAAATTTTGCTGAGAGGTCAAGGATAACAGAAAAGAAAAGAAAAAAAGATGTGGAATTTGACAATTGCAAGGTAACACAAAAGAATACTGTGAATAGAACAGTGAAGCTGGAGCCAGATTTTACAGTTAGGAAGTGAATGGCTACCGAAGAAGAGAAAGCATAAAGATTTCTCTTTCAGAAAGTCAGATGCTCTAGAAAACTTCAGAAAACACAAAGCACGTTCACAATATACTCACTAACCAGGAATTCCAACTGCTACACATTCACTAAAATAATAAGTCATTTTGTTTCAAGACATCTTAGGAACTTTTTAGCTGTATATTTCAAAAATCAGCCTCTCTCCCACCAAACTAATCAATTTCCTGTTTGTGCCGCACTTATTCTCTGTGGTCCGGACCAGGCGTGGAAATCGACCCTTTTCTAAGGTCAACGGCAGCACTTGGTTCGGCTTCCTCCTTGTCCGTCAACACTGCCCTTCCAGAATTGACTGAAAACAATTCCCCTGCCAGGAAAATTTGCCAGTTCTATTTATTGATTTCAGGGAGCTGTGACAAACAGCCAGGATACCGAGGGTGGTAAATTGTCAGAATATAGTGTGTTACCTAAAGCTCTCAATTGACTTAGATCGACACTGTAAAACTGCCATCATCCAATGGTTGTAGGGTACACCAAATCTGCCTTTAGTTGATCCTCTGAAGGCTCACCTAACTTCAAGCTTAATTTCCCATTAATTTTATTCTGCATAAACAGCCAGTCGTGTGCATGTGCTGTGTGTAATGCCGGGTTACAAAGTTTGGGAGCCATTCCATTGATATTATGCCCCCTCGGAAACCAGAAATGCATTCCATTAAAACAGCTGTTACATATCAGACTAGCAACCACATCCTCTGCTATCTGCGTTATGTTTTATCTGCTATGTGTTTGCTCTTTTAGAACTAGTCATCTACAGTTAAATCACAGAAAAAAAAATGGTGTAAGGTTGTCCACAGAAGTGGCGAGTTGGCCACTCAGAGCTAAATCATCACTTTCTTCCACAAGTCTCTCCACCCTGAGTCCTGGGTCTCAAGACTTTCGTTCGGTCTGGGCACCCCGTTTTTATGGGGCTTAGGAGTTGAGCTCATGTTGAATGAGCTGGAGAAGATGATGAAGGTAATGCCAGTTTATTAATTTGCCATGAGAAGCCTAACACCACAGCGGGTCAGGAATTCAGCACAGCTCTTGAGCGCCTTCTCCTGTAGGAAAGTCTACCTGTTGGAGAAGAGCAGAAGACACAGCCTTAGGTGGACCTGGCCTTCACATCTTTTCTCCACTCACTGGCTGCCTCGTCCTGGTCAATTCTAACCTCTGTGCTATAGAGTCCGACTAGGTGCAGTTGGCACAATAGCAGTCTTTTTCATGAGGCTGTAGCATAAACTAGAGTCTGCAGCATACCAAAAACTATATTTTATGCCAATCTGACAAAAAAAAAAAAGGTATAATTTTGATTCATTCACACCAGACGGCTATTGTTGTGTTGGCTGTTGTCATTTTTTTTACTTAACAATCTAAGGGAAAAGAGGTCAGGGCCCCTAACTAAACAGCGAGGTAACCATGTTTTAAAAATTCTTGAAGCATTCCAGTTGAAAATCGCTGGACTAAAGTGAAGATTAAATGAAGAAATCCGTGTAAAATGTTTATCACAATGATAAGGAAATGCTGAAAGAGTATTTGCTACTATTGCTATGTGGAATGATGAATCATGATCCAATTATTTGGTGGCCACGGAGTCAGAGAAACCCTGGTTTGATGAAGAATCTTACCCCATGCATCTGGACTACTTGTCATGCATGGGAAGAAGCTCCTTTACCCAGGGCTGTAAAATTATCCTTTTATATTTTAATCTAGTGTTTTATGGTTTTATTTTTCACACAGAAATCCTTGCTCCCTCTAAAATACATTTTGCTTAAGGAGTCAGCTTTACATTTTTCTTAAATGGTTATTCAGTCATCCCGTCTTATTATATTTTTATTTTTTCTATTTTCTCCCTTGAAGCATAAAGTTCTGGGAGTGGGGGCATACTTTCACACCAAATTTGCTCTTTGGTGGTATGAAATTCTTTGGTATAAATTCTATCTCTATACCCCCTTTTAAAAAAAATGTTTTTATTGATTTTAGGGAGAGAAAGGGAGGAGAGATAGAAATATCAACATTGATTGGCTGCCTCCTGCACAACCCCCATTGGGATCAAGCCCACACACAACCCAGGCATGTGCCCTAACTGGGAATCAAATTGGTGACCTCCTGATGCATAGGTCAACAATCACCTACTGAGCCACACCAGCCCAACTACCTTTATAACTTTTAAGTGATGCACATATGGTGACAGTTTGGGGTCATTTTGCAAATCAATGCAATGAAATTTTCTCAGAAAGTCAGAGAACATTCCATGGGGATGTCCCACTAATTAGAGACCATTAGTTCAGCACCAAGCCTGCCATGTTGCCCTTCTCCCCTGATGTGGGGCTTATTTTAACACGTGGCTGGTTGGTCCTAGGAAAGGAAGGAAAGGTCAAGCGCGAAACATCTGAGTTCTGACTCAGATAAAGTATTTAATCTTTGAGCTTTAGATTTCTCATTGGTACAATGTGCAAAATAATAGCTGTCATTTTTCTCTCAGGATTGTATAAGGACAGAATAGTATATAGAAGGGCAGTAGTGCTCTTCCAGGTATTGGGCATGGTATGAGGCTTAAGGGACCCCTTGACCCAACGAAGGGAGGTACCTCTTGATTGCCTTGAAGGGACCTTGGGAGTTGTGGGGAAGGGAATCTACCAGAAAATCAAAGATTATATATGTGAACAATATTGGTATGATTTACAGGAAGTATGGATGACCTCACCAGCACCCTTGATTAGAAATGACCATGGCTATTTGACCTTCTGCAGTATTGGTGCAGGAGGGCTCTGTGTGGCAATTGCAGACGACATAAGTAACTTGCAAATTCATGGAACCACGGCAGTTCCAAACTGCATCTCTACTTCTCTTTCCTACAAACAACCCTCTACTCTGCAATTCACACACGCACACACACACACACACACACACACAGAACAGGTGGTGGGCAGGACTTGGCCTGCAGGGTAGATTTTGCTGACCCTGCTTTAGGGTTCTCACTAGAGGGTCACTCCAGAGATGACGGAGGATCCAGGGGGAGGACCCCTGAGGCTGTTGCTGGTCTGGACTGTAACTCTCTAGCCTAGTGTAGCCCTTGTGGGGACACTGGTCAATCATGATCTGAAAATGACCCCTTTGGGAGGAAGGGGGAGGAGCTACTTACAAAGTTCCCTGTGAATTCCTTTAAGAATTAGGATTACTGCCCCTGGGTTCTCTGTCTTATCCATTATCAATGTCATTGACATAAAAAAAAAAAAGGCTAGAAAATATTGCCTGCTGGTTTCTTGCAATGCTCTGACCGTTTTTAAGGCCACCTCATTTGGATTCTTATATTCAGAATGAAAATCATGAAATCATAGTTACAACCCTGAGATGGCACCTTCTTTCCTGTATACATAACAGGTTGTGCATTAGACTTGGGGGGTTCCTTATTTTCATTTATTTGTTTGCTTGGGGGGGGGGTGGTAATATATTTTTAAGAAATACTAAACACACACACGCACACACACAGGAAAAACAAAACAAAACAACCCTTAACGTTATAATACCTCAGGCTACTAAACTAAGTGCTGGTGTGAAAATGTGATACTCTGTATGACATGTTTGATCACACTGCTCTCTGATGCCATATCCAATTTTTTCAGCATGACCTTTCCTAATATTCTGCTGCTCTTTCATTGGGATTTAAATGAAAGGGCAGAGTATTTTGCATGAATATAGAAATGGAGTAGGAACTGTATGAATCCAGTGAAGCAAAAGAAACTCCCGGCAACTAATGGCACTAGTTGAATCCAGTTGCTCTCAGGGAACTTACTGTCCTGCACCACACAGCAAACCCCTGGGAAATGGGCTGTTAATCAATTGTGGGAGAAAAGAGTGCTATTAAGAATCAAGGGAGCCCTAGCCGGTTTGGCTCAGTGGATAGAGTGTCAGCCTCTGGAATGAAGGGTCCCAGGTTCGATTCTAGCCAAGGGCACATGCCTGGGTTGTGGGCTCGATCCCCAGCACGGGGTGTGTATGAGGCAGCCAATTAATGATCTCATCATTGATGTTTCTATCTCTCTATCCCTCTTCCTTTCTCTCTAAAATCAATCCATATATATATATATATATATATATATATATATATATATATATATGTATATATTAAAAAAAAAAGAATCAAGGGAAACAAGAAGGGTCATATATTGAAAGCAAACTTACATCAGAATACTGTTTCTGACTTTTCAATGTCCAGAGTGCAGACTTGAATTGTTAATAATGCTATGGGTACATGTGACCTAGCCCTTCCTCAAAATAAATAAATAAATAAATAAATAAAAATAAAAATCCTTCCTTCTGCAAAATTACCCCTTCATACACACACCACACACACCAGCAAGAGTCCTGCATTTTTCAACTTCTAAAATAAAATGAAACATGCCTAGGAATTTTCATAGTTATTTAAATCTAGATTAGAGTCAGCTCCAAAGAGCCACAGGACCAGTTGTCAAACCTAGACACATGCTACATGTTCTATCTTTTCTTTTGAAGTTCCCAGTGACTTTGCCTCCCCCCATCCCCACCTCTATTTTTATTACTTTTTTTTTTACTAGTAAGTTTACTTTGAGAATTTTTAAATTATGAAAAGATCAAAAAATATGACATCACATTCTACCATCCCAATATAACACATATTGCTTTCCTTCTATTATAAAAAAATTTAAATATTGCAACTCTAAGTTCCCTTTCCACTGCCCTAAAAGCAGCACTGTCATGAGTCTGTATAATCTTCCATTCCATTTTTTTGTTCCTTTCATACATAAATGAATCCACAAAAGTCTACAGTGTTATTTTGTAGATTTATATTTGAATAAATGGAATGGTTCTGTATTTATCATTCTGCGTCTTGCTTTTTTCTCAGTTGATACTATGGTTTTGATCATTTCATATGTATCTTTTTTCTTTCTTAAAGCTGCTTATTACCCACCCTATCCTATCGGATTCTTCTCTCTGCAGAACCAGTGAGGAGCAGAACCATGCCTCCCCAGGCCCCTAGTTTCCTGAGGCCTTCACCTAACAATACACAGCCCCTCTCAATTTTAAGGGTTTAATTACCTATCACCATAGGAAAACAGAAAATGCAAGAAATATGACAAATTATGGAATTTCAGAAATCTTAGTTTAGAAAATATAACCCCACATAATTATAAATTTTTTTTTAAATATTGCAAACATATATAATTCGAAACATCCCAACCAAATCAAGAAAGCAGCTGGAAACCTCACTGATGTCCTGTTCTGCTTTTGTTTCTGAAGGTGAAACGTAGTAATCCTCATCCCTCCCCCTGACCAAAGACAAAGGTCCAGCTGACCCCTCTTCCTATACCAAGACTCAGCCTAGACTCCTTTGTGAGCAGGAAAGACACAAGTAAGTGATGCTTTATTTCAAGCGGGTGAGTTGCTCCTGGTGGGACTCCAGACCAGACGGAACCCATTTCATAGAAAGGATTAGCTCTTAAGAAGTCAGGGTACTTAAAATCTTAGGTTCAAGATCCAACTGTCTAGGTTTAAATGCCAGGTCTGCCCCTGTCTAGTGCTTTGGACTTGAATAAGTTTCTTTACCTCTAGAAGTAATTTTTGCTCATCTCTACAATGAGAATAATAATGGTTGTTTGAGGATTAAGAGCTAATCTAATGAGTATTTGGTGTTAGAAGCTATTATTTTTGTTATTGTTATTTGAGGTCCTGCACACTAATGGTCCCCTCATTGATTCACAGTCAATGAAGAGAAATGAGCCTTCCACCTCTTCCTGAAAACTTGTCATTTACATGCAGTCAATATTTTGCGTTATCTGGTGATATTCAGTTTTAAGGGCAAGCTGAGCTAAAAATCCATATATGAATTAGGTTCAAAAGTTGATATCTCAATTACGTGCAACCCCATGAATTTTCAGGATTAAAAAACCAGCGTCATTACTTTCAAGAAGTTTTGTGAATTCACATCAGAATACCAACTAAGCAGTCAATACTTTAGTAATAGTGAAGCCTGAGAAAGTGGCCCCTAAGGAGTGTCCTGAGGGCTAGGGGAGGCAGTTATCTGAGCCAGTTATTTATTGGCCATGAAGACAACGGTCAACAAAGAAGACCTTATTAGAGGCTGTGATTGTTTTACCAAACCACTCCACTTGTGGGGAGTCATAGAGTTACTCACAAACGTAGAATGATTAGGGAAGGTGGGGAGAGTGGGGGAGAAGGAGATTAACTGAAGAATTTATATGCATAATCTGCATAACCCATGGACTCGGACAATAGAGCAGCGGTAAAGGCCTGGGGGTGGGGTGAGGGTGGAGGGGGATGGAAGGGGTCACTGGGGAGAAAAGAGGACATCTGCAATACTTTCAACAATGAAGATACTTTTTAAAAAGACATGGGATAATTGAAATAATCAGTGGGCCATTTTACATGATATAGAAAAGTATTTGCTATGACTTTTTTTTATAGGGAGAGTTCCTGGGATAAAATTATAGGGAATAGCTTCTATGAATTTTTAGGAGTTTGAACTCTTGTGGAGTTTTCAGGTGAAGAAACTCTTCTCTGCCAATAATGAACAACTTTGTCAATAATCTTTTTGTGTAACTCTAAAGCTCAAAAAGAAAAATTCTGTAAACAAAATCAAAGCCAATGTGTAAGAGAAAATTAAAGGTAGGAGTTCTAAAGCAAAACAGAAAAAGAAAAGCTAAAGGGCCAATTATAACTTGAAATATTTTAAGCAAATGAAAATCCCAGAAAAAAAAATCCCTGCTGTAGCAGCACATGGGTTAGGATTCAGGAGAACATTTAAGGAAAATTTGATATCTGTCCTGAGAACAAAGATTTGCCTCAGTTGTGTCCAATACACATCCTAGAACTTGAACTGGATAGCTACGGAAAACACAGATATGGTCAAGTATTATGCAGGGGTCCTCAGAGGCACGATCGATGTTCACCTATTGTTCACACACATCTCAGGGAATCACTTAATTGACTTGTTTTTAAAAACTCTGAAGACCAAAGCCATAACCAATGTTTTTATCAGTATCTAGCCATAGAAAACTGACCCCCCCCAAAAAAAATGTCTTCAGTAGCATTCCAAATTTCACTGCACCATATATGATTTTATTTAAATACACAAATAATTCTTTTTAATTCCCTAATAAGGAAAAAAGCATAACTTTTAAGATTATGATTAGATAAGATCATGCTAGACTCCTGTTCTGGCCAGATATTTAGGTGGGGCTCTAATTACAAGAGATGGTTGTTGAACACATTTGTGCTCCTACCTGTGGATCAAAATGCTTATGGGAGTTAATGTTGTGGCATAATTACCAGGATTGTAAACAGGCCTCATCCAGGTGGTTCCTGAACCATTTGCAACAAAAACACATTCCTCTTATTAAGGAAGATTTTGATCTTGAAGTTGCTTCCTAAATTCATGATTGCATGATTTTTGTCCGATTTGCAATCTCTCTGTTAGCAGCATATTTACTGTAGGTTTCCCTTCCCCACCACCGAGCCTGCTGGTCATATCCAGCTGGACTTAAAGACCATTTTAAAATTGTGATCTGATAAGACACATGGTCTACCTATTGCAGAAAATTTTGAAACTGCTCAAGTTAGGGTCGACTTTGTTTTAAGCCTTTTTAAAGGTGTTATCCTGGTTTGGGATTATTACTTCAGTATTAACCAGCCTCATGCATTTTATCGAATCAAGCCTATAAGTAGGAGATTAAGTTTCTTCCAGCCAAAGACTCATCTTCCCCCCTTAACTAGTAAAACATTCCATTTTGATGTGACTCAACTTTGAAAGAAAGTTTGCCTCCCATAATAAAATAATTTACCACAATGTGGAGTAAAATACATACTCATTATAAAACTCATAATAAAAACAAATCCTGCATATGAAGGAAATGAGTGAATTTGAACCACAGGACAAAAAAAAAAAAAAAAAAAAAAGCTGATCACACATTTGCTAAATATTAATTCTCTACTGAGCCATGAAATGGAACAAAGTTCTAAAGATAAATATTAATAGGAGTTTCTGCCAATACATCCAAGAGAATGCATTATAATAGTAAACATATCAAGTGAGAATTTCCTTTCCTTGGAATTAAAATAAGCTAAAGCTTCCTTTTAAGAACAAATTCTATACCAGTTGAATTAATATAACCCCTGTACAAATGTTTTCCTTTAAACATTGATTATTTGGGACCTAAAAAGTCTTCCTAATCTTTTGGTCTTTTGAGAAAGCTCCATGCATGGTCCTTGTCAAATGCCTGCATTTTTACTTCGTTTTGATGAGCATCTTGGTAGCTATAATAGAAAATCTTGTTCCTAGACTTCTCTGTGCCATTCCATGACATCATTTTAGATAAGTTCTTTAAAAGAACAATGAAAAGGATGTTTAAGATTTTAACATTTAAACAGATTCATCACTCTCCTTCTTGATATAGCCACACACAAAAATTAATTCACATTTCTAGAGATAATTACTAAATTTATATATTCATAGAAAACCAGTATACAAGTAGATGATATCACAATTTGATATTTATGAAATGCCAGTCTTCCATAAATATCGAAAATCAGCAATTATAACTGGAGTTGTTTATTAACATTTGGAAGAAAATAAATAACAAATGGGCTCACTGGTCATTAAAATTCCTCAATAATATCACAACTGTCCCGATCTCAAAATAGTCCTATATAATATCTATGCTTTGACTTTAGAGCCACTTATTCTAGTAAGCTTACATTTAAAATAATCCTTGCTAATACATTTTCATTGGCTTTTTCTTATATTTTCTTAGATATTAGCCAAATTTTCATTTGTGTATATGTTATGTGTTTATACAAAGCACAATCTTATTTGCTATCAAAAACCTATTCTATTAACCAGAATTGGTGGTGAAATACAATGATGAAATTAGTGTGAATCTTTTACATAACTACATGTATCCATATGTATATGAGTTCACCCTGCTAGACTTTCTGCTCATGATCAATAGCAGAACCAGGTTTGAATGTATGGGTGAAGTGATCAGCACTCCTGTGAACAAACCTCAGGTGTGGATGGACACATTTACTCATTCACAATTTTAAGAAGGAAATAAATGGTACATCCTTTGTCATCACAAACTACTACATTTTCTGAAGAGAGTATTACAGTTTCCAGAATCATCACACTTTCGTCCAGCCTCTAGAAGTTCTTCAAGTGTTTGGTTTGTCTGTTTTGTTGTTTTGCTCCCTCTTGAGTTACAGGGTTTTAGATAGCCATCTCTCTTGCCAAGACTCCCTGCAGTGGTGGTAAAGGGAGCTATTTTAAGATATCAGTCTCTAGCTGTTAATGTTTTCAAATGCAAGGTTGTAGCTTTTGAAGGAAGAGAATAATGCACGTAAAACAGGGTTAGGCAGATGGTTTTCTTAGGAAACAATAGTTGTCTGTTGTCTAACACTGTTGAAGAAGTTAGGGTGGACTTAAAAAAATAATGTAGAAAGGCACACTACCAAGACAATGGAAGTAATGGGCTCAGAGATCAGGTACTGAGCCCTTCTGAGCTCCACCAGCAGTAGCCCCAGGACCTCTCCTTGATTTTCTGTGGGTGTGTGGATTACTCATCCTGGCAATCATCCAATACACTTGAATCATAAACATGGATTTTGGCATCATGTAATCTTAGAGTTGGCAGAAACAGTAAAGGTCAGACAGCCTAACCTTCTACATTAAATACATTACCTATTCCTATCCATATTCATTGTCAAATATTTAGACAATCATATATATATTATCTCAAAAAAGAAAAAAATATCCTCACAATCTCACCATCTTGATTAATCTTTGGTGCACAGCTATTTACTAAAACACATATAAAATCATACTATAAGGTTTGTTCTGTAACTCATTTATTTAATTACCATATCTCATGAACCTCTTTTATAAATAAGAATTTATGTAGTCACTTTAAAGTCTGCAGTGTCTGGTTCTACCATAACTTATTTAATCAATCCTTTGTTGTTGGTTGGATAGATATGGTATTTCATATTTTCTGAAATACTAAACATTGGAATAATATTTGAAAACTTTTCCAGTTATTTCTTTGAAAAAGTTTCTTGAAGCTCAGATTTTTAAAGAATTTTTCCAGTGATAGGAAATTTTGCACACTCTGAGACAAATGTTTCTATTGTTGAACAGGTCCAATTCAAACAAAAGCTGCTCCTGAGTATCATAGAATACATCTAATTCCCCTTTAGGCTATAGCTTTTCATGTACTTGATAACAGCTAAAAATTATTAATAGTAAAAAGATACACATTTTACACTCCCCACCTCCTGTTGACCTTCTATGGGCATCCTCTGATAGTTCATCCAGTCCTTAAGAGAGCAAAACAGACTGGTGAGAAGAGCCTCATGTCTAATAACAATAGCCTTTCACACCAGGGCTTAGCTACCTAACTTCCAGACTTCTTTTAGGTATGAAAGAAAGAAATTTCCATTTTATTTAAGCCACTGTTATTTCTGACTTATCTTAATAGTTTTATTGTTTTTCTCCTAACCGCTCACCTGCCTGCTTGCCTGATTGCCTCTAACCCCTCTGCCTGCCTGCTCAATGGAATTCCTAACAGATAAAGAGGTCATACTCACTAGTGCTAATATTGTAGAAAATAATTATTAGTTACTAGAGGCCTGGTGTACAGAATTAGTACGGGGGGGGGGGGTGAGGGGAGTCCCTCAGCCTTGCCTGCACACTCTCCAATCCTGGAACCCTCAGGGGACGTCCGACTACTTCTCGCAATTCAGGACTGCTAGCTCCTAACTGTTTGCCTGCCTGCTTGCCTGATTGCCTCTAACCTCTCTGCCTGCCTGATTACCCCTAACCACCTCTGCCTGCCTTCCTGCTCCTAATTGCTCCCCTACTGGCCTGATTGCCAGGACCTGGGTTTCCCTCCCTCTGGCTGGCTGCAGGTACCCAGGACCCAGGCTGGCTTCACCCAGGCCAGCCACAACCACAAGGGACTGTGGACAGGCGGCTTTGCTTAGGCCGAAGCTGCAGGCACCTGCGACCATGGGGCCGGCAGCTTGTACCTCTCTCAGGTCACAGCCCCAGCTGCTGGAGTCCAAGACTATAGGGTGTGTGGCTTGTCCCTCTTCTGGGCTGCAGCCTGGCTGGTGCCCAATCCTCTCTCATGAGCTCATTTGTGCCTGGCCGTTCCCCATTCCTCTCTGTGTTGAGTGTCAACCATTTGCATATTAGCTCCTTATTATATAGGACTAGAAGCCTAATGCATGAAGTTTCATGTTAGAATGGGCCTTCCTTTCCCTGGCTGCCAGCACCGCCTTTTCACTCAGTCCCAGCCCCGGAGCCACCTCTTTCTGCTCTGGCCCTGCCTTCCTATGCTACCCAGAGGACCTGAGGGACCAGGGGTGGGGTGGAACGCCTGCATCATCGCCATGGCATCCCGCCCACAGTCGCCCTGCACCTGTGTATGCAAATTAACCGCCATCTTTGGCATGCTAATTTGCATACTCACTGTAATTGGCTGGTGGGCATAGCAGAAGTATGGTCAATTTATATGTTTGTCTATTATTAGGTAAGATTCCTGCCTTACCAGGAAATTCCCTCAATATATGACAAATTCATAGTAGACAAAAATAATAATAACACTGTCAATGAAGAAAGACAAATAAAGTATATAGAGTCAAAGTGTTTGTTTGGGAGAGAAATTTCTTGATCTGTGTGATAATCCTTATAACTTTGTATTCAACTAATACTTTAGCCTGGTACATACTAAACACTTACAGAGTGTTTTTTAGTCTACTTGGAAACTGGGAACTGGAGCTACATTTTTAGCAACTCACATTCCTTTTAGTGCACTCTAGAATTGTGAGAAGCAGGATGATTTAGTTGTAACAAAGACAAAGGTTGAAGTGAACGGCAAAGAGATCCTCTAAGAGAAGAAAGGAACTGATGCCCACAATATCACTGGTTTTGTATAAATATATGACTATTTCATAGAAAGTAATGGATGTGAAAAATACATTGGAAAAGAAAGATTTGAATGGAGAAAAGACGGAGGAGGAAACAAAGGAAACAGAAATTCTTGCCAATTAACAAGTGCTAGGCAACCACAAAACCTTTGTTTCCCTTTGTCCGGTCCTCCTCTTTGCCTCTTTCTTAGCCCACAATGAGAGATAGACAGTAGAACAATATATGAGGCAATGACTGCAAGTATTGTTACAATCAGAAGAGGACTCATGATAGAAGGGAAAGAAATCTCAGCTGGTGTGGCTCAGTGGTTGACCATTGACCCATGAACCAAGAGGTCCCAGGTTCGATTCCCAGGCAGGACATATGCCTGGGTTGCAGGCTCAAGCCCCTGTAGCTGATTGATGTCTCTTTCTCATTGATGTTTCTATCTCTCCATTCCTCTCCCTTTCTCTGTCTCTAAAATCAATAAAAACATACTTTTTTAAAAAAGAAGGGAAAGAAATAGGAGCCCTAATTTTTTTACGGTCATAGAGAACTCATGGAGTTCATTGTTTGTAGCAAGTATTATTAATATATATCCCTGGGTTTGATTTCCATTTTAAATCCCTTTTCTTATTATGCAGAAACTGAATGATATTAACATAAATAGTCAATTTAAATGTAAACTAACAATGATGAGTATAATTTAAACATCAATGTCATAAAGTCATTTTAAATTAACTTTTTAAAAATAGGTTTAAGTTTTATTCAATGTATACTTTAAAAGAAATACAAATTTTTTCAGAAAACAACCATGGAAGTTTTGAGTTTGAGGCTACTGAAATATCTTCCAAGAGGACAATAATAAATGAACTTTAGTGACATTACTGGTAGTCAATGCCAGCTGGAAAACTTATGGTAAAAGAGACATTTATCTTTTTCCCCAAAAGTCAGGAAGAAATTAAAGGCTTTTGATAGTTATGGGAGGTAGAGTTGGGATGAGATTCTGTCTTAGGTATAATTATTATTATTTTTTTTTTTTTACTTCAGTTATATAGAAAAGTCAAAGAATAATAAAAGGGGAAAATACTTGAGGAACTGTTTCCCTGGAAAGGTATTAAGAGGGCATTGATGCAGGTATTACTAGGTGGAGTGCCCATCCAGCACACACAAAACCAGCGATCGCCCTGGACTCCCAGCGTAGCTGGAGAGGACTAGATATGCCTCAAGAAGGACTTCAAGTCTTATGTAGATCGAAGAACTAGATCTAGTACATAGTCACCGTTTATTCAGAAGTCTGCTAGTAAGAAATATTTCCTTAACAATTACATGTGCTCTAGGTTTATCTATTTCATACAAAAAAGTAGGAGAAATATTTGCTTGTTTTTTTTGTTTTGTTTTTAATAATATTAAATGGTTTGAAAGAAGAAAACAAAAGAGCCATTGTAATAAAACCTGGAAAACAATTAAATTACACTTACCAATGAGGCTAGCAAAGAACAGGAGGTACAAGAAAGCCAAGATCAACTAAAGTCCAGAGAGAAACACTGGACTTTATAAGTGAGAAGAGAATAGTAGAAGCTTCTATCTCGAGGGGCAAATACTGATCTGAGAAAGATACATAGAGAAACTATAATAGACCAAAGATGTAGAGACTTTTTAAGGAGCATTCTGACAGGCCACACTGGCAGAATAGCTTAGAATCTGGAAAAGACCCTAGTGCAAACTGCTTGACAGTTCTCTTCCCATCCCTACCTATCCCTACCCCAAATGGTGCAAAGAAATTCAATGAAGAAGGCCTGGAAATCACATAGTTTTGCATCTGGACTCTTGAGGTCTACCAGAGATAAACCCTATAGTCGACAAAAAATACTTCTGAAACTGCAGCCCCACCCCTCAGGCCTGAATACTGACAAGTTCTAAACCACAGTGATGCCACAGGAGTTTGGGGGGTTGGACTAATCAGAGATGATTCAGTCTAATTAGGGTTGCAGCCTGGCTCCATTTCAGCTCCAGTCTAGGAAAAATCTAAATGAATTGGCCACCATCTAACCGCGAGATGGAGGAAAAGAATTGAATGTTTTGGGGAAATTAAGTAAAACTAAACAAAAAAACTTTTCTTAGTTCCCACTGCTTATTGTATACAATGTTCAGAGTACAGTACAAACTTGTGAGACTTGAGAGTAAGCAGAAAAACATGAACTATATTAAAAGGAAACATTCAATAAAAAAGATATTGGAATTAGCAGAAGATTTTAAAATAACTATTATGAGCATACTAAGGAACTTACAGAAAAATATAGACATAATGGAAAAATACAAGAGTTACTACAGGATAACAATACAACAATTTTTATAAACACCAAAGGAAAACTCTAGAACTAAAAAAAAAAAACATGCAATATCTGAAATTAAAAAAAAAAAAATTCTTAGGTAGGCTTAACAGCAGACTGAGCACTGCAGAAGAAAAAAATCCATGACCTTGAAGACAGATCAAGAGAACTTATTCAAACTGAGTAAGAAAGAGAAAAAGACTTAAAGAAAAATAATCAGAACAGCAGTTACTTCTAGGATATCAAATGCACTATATACATGAACTTGGAGTCTGAGATGCAGTCATACAAATATTCAAAAATGGTGGAGGGTGCACAGGATTGCCTTGTATATATTTTCAGAACTTCCTGTGACTGTATTTTTACTTAAAAGGGAAGAAATGAAGGTGAAATAAAAACATTTTAGATAAATGAAAGCTGAGAGAATTCTGCAGCAGTAGATCCACCCTATACAAAATGAAAAAGAAAAAAAAAAGTTCCTCAGAGTGAAAGGAAATGATAGCCCATGGAAACAAGAATCTATACAACAGAAAAAAGAGGAACAGAAATTGTCCATATACGAACACATATAAAAGATTATTTTTTCATTTCTTAATTTCTTTAAAAAATAATTTACTGTTACAAACAAAAACATTAATAATGTTTATGGGCTTTATAACATGTAAAAAGTCAAATGTATGACAACAATAGCAAAAAGGGAGCTAGTATGCATGCTCAGTGAAACTGGAGGCCTGGATGAGCCCTATCAATGAACTGGCACAAATGAGTGATGAACTGGTGGGTTATGAAGACTACCAATTATCGGGACATCGTGTTAGATTAGAACAAGAGCATCTGATAAATCTTGACATACTTGCTAGCCATCCCACTTCTCAGAGGGTAGAAGAAGAAATGAAGGAAATTACAACTCTGAACTTAATTATGACCACTAAGGCAACACTTGCTCATGAACTGAAAGTGACAGAAACCTTGGAAGACAGTGACATTTGTGATAATCACAGAAGCGGAGTACAGCGCATGGTCAGAATCATTGAGGCCTTGTTACTCTAAGAGTCTGTGGGCTCTACATCAGTAGCAATTGCTCACCTGGGAACTATCAGAATGGCAGAATCCCCACGGCAGGCCTATGGAATCAAAATATGCACTTTACAAAACCCCAGGTAACTCCAAAGGAAAGTTGGGGAAGCATAACTCTAAAATGCTTTTTAACATGCAGATTCCAGAATTCTTTAGAGGCCCTGTTGAATCGCTCACCAGGAGGGAGAGGCCTACAAATCTGAATATTGTTCAACTCCCCAGGTCAGTGGTCCAGCAAACTGTGGCTCAAGAGCCACATGCGGCTCTTTGGTCCCTTGAGTGCGGCTCTCTCACAAAATACCACATGCAGGCGCACATTCAGTGCAGTGCGATTGAAACTTTGTGGCCCATGCGCAGAAGTTGGTTTTCGGCTCTCAAAAGAAATTTCAATCGTTGTACTGTCGTGTTTGCTGACCACTGCCCCAGGTAATTCTCTGGGCACTGGTATTTGGCTAGCAACTGTAAGAAGACTGAATAAGTAAATTCCTTGAATGAAAAAGGAGTCCACAGAAGCACTATTGTGTCATCCTCTTGGAAATTCATGTTCTAAGAAGTTGTTCAGGAAAAAAGGTCTGAAATTATTTGAATTCCTGTTTCATTGGTGTATTTGGTCATGGAATCCTTTTCTCTTCATCCCTCACAACAACAGAAGCTTGTTGAATTACTTATGAAACTTCATTTTTGAGTGGCCTTCACTTTGGGAAATATGGCCTTATGTGTCAATACACTCGGCTTCGGTCAGAGAAAACCAGGAAGGCTCCCCATGTCTGAGACTTCAAAAGGAAAGTTGGTTCCGACCCAAGACTCCCAATGTATACATCCATCAAATGAAACCACCTCAAATGGGAGCAACGCAAAGGCAGGGACGGGGAGACTGGCCTGGCTGCGGAGGGCTTCTTTTAGAAGCTCACAATTAAAAGATGGATTAGAGGGCATAGGGCCACAGAAAACAGTTTAAGGATGATATTACCAACAATGGAGACCAAAAGCTAAAAGAGGCGGAGACTTGGCAAAAATGGCGAAGGACACTTACTAGTATTTTGTGACTAATCTGGATTAGTAGAAAGAGCAGAGCACGAAGGTGCCAGGGAGACACATGCTCCCATATTTGCTCTGTTTCTAGCCCCCTGTGGGGCCTGCGATGGTTTCCTGTCTGAGGAGGAACTCCCCTCTAAACAAGAGACTTGGGATCTTTTATCTCTCAGCACTTCCTGTTCCTGATTCTCAGAGCTACTTCAAATCATGCTCAAACCCATCATATTTTTCTTTTCCTTAATGGACTTTTGTGGAAACCAACGCCAAAAGGGTGGGTGTTTATCATGTCTGGAAGCTCCCCTTTGTAGTCCCATCTACCTCTATCTATCAGAACAAAGATTTAGGTAAACTGATGGCATGTCTTCTCATTCTATATGCCTCCAGGAGATCATTTCTTCTGTAGCTGATTCCTTTCTTTCTCCCTGAGAAAGGAAGATGGATTAAAGTTACATTACAGAAAAGGATACTTTCCAATAGTTCATAAAGTTGAAAATCCCAAAACTAGAACTTTGGGGAAATGTTAAAAAGCCTGCATTGTTTTTCCTGAAATTAGAAAATTTTTAGAGCAGCTTCAGTTCTTACATTTGAGATTTTATCGTGCAGACGATAGCCCAACTGCTTATGTCAATAATTTTTGTGGGGATGCTATTATCATATTCATGAAGAAACAATAAAATAAAAATGTAAAGAATGAAATCTAGTAGTTCTGCTGTGCAATCATATGCTATGGCATAGTCAATACATAAATTCAGCATATGTTTTCTTCAAACATTTTGAACAGGCCCTGACTCCATATTTCCTTCCCAGGTGAAAAGCCTGCATGTAATAGCATATAAAGACATGTTCTTATCAAGCAATACCCATAACGATGTGAATGGAGCACTTACCACAGTATAATTTTATTGTCATGTTAGCTAATAAATTGTAAAAAAATAAAAAATTATGTGCTTAAATATTTTGGTGGAGGATTACAAACAGAAACTCACACAATAAGAACTGAAAAAAACAAAAACAAAAACCTGTGAGAGATGACCTGAACAGGGTCAGCAATCATATATTGTATTAGCCACAGATACTTTTTTTGGCTATTGTTTGTTTGAGATGGGTAGTGTTTTTTACAAGGTAGTGAAACTAGCCCTGGCCAGTCAGTTGGTTGGGCATTATCCCATGCTCCAGAAGGTTGCCAGTTTGATTCCCAGTCAGGGCACACGCCTGGGTTCCTTGGGGAGTGTGCAGGAGGCAGCCCATGGATATGTTACTCTCACATCCATCGATGTTTCTTTCACTCTCTCCATGTCCCCTCCTCTCTTTCTAAAAATCAACAAAAATTTTTAAAAAGTCAGTGAAACTATTTAATGTTACAGTTGGATTGCTTAGCACCTGCTATCTTTATTTGATATTTAACTACCTGACCAGACCCTTCAAGCATTTGAGTTTGCAACTGCCCTTCCTAGTTGAATTTCTCAAAGCTACAAGGGACATTAGAAATAATCTAATTCAATGAATTCACAGATGTTGGTGGGCCAACACAGGGTTGTGAACTTTTATACAGATAAGCCAAGACAATTTTTACTTCAAAAGTAATTACTATCTACATTACCATGATATCATAAAAGTTATTTTTACAATAAAATATAGAACAGCCATTTCCAAGAAAAGCCACTTATAATCTTCCCGTAAAAAATATATAATGATTAGAGGCCCAGTCACAAATTCGTGCCCCAGTGGGGTCCCTCAGCCTGGCCTGTGGGATCTGGCCGAAACCGGCTCTCTGACATCCCCCAAGGGTTCCCAGATTGCCAGAGGACACAAGCCAGGCCAGGCCAAGAAACCCCACTAGTGCACAATCAGGGCCAGGGAGGGACATGGGAGGTTGGTCAGCCAGGAAGGGACCACAGAAGGGCTCCAGGGTGTGTCCAGCTTGTCTCGCTCAGTCCTGATCTGCAGGACTTCAACAGCAAGCTAACCTATTGGTCAGAGTGTCTGCCCCCTGGTGGTCAGTGCAAGTAATAGCAAGCGGTTCAGTGGCTCTAGCATATCATTAGCATATTATGCTTTGATTGGTTGAATGCCTACTGGACAACCGGACACCTAGCTTATTAGGCTTTTATTATATAGGATATAGATGTAACATTATCTTTTTTTAAACTTGCCATTCACTAATGAATGAAAACTTCCTCACAGCCTGACACTGGTTCTGACTGGTATCCGGAAGCCACCAACCTGGTACAGCATTTCATTTTAGAAGTAGGGATATATGATTTCATGTTGTTCCCAACTTGCATGGCTGGTAAAAGTCAGACCCATCACCCAGCTTCCCAGTGCTGAGACCAATGATTTTAACTTCACCAGCAGCTAGAAGGCATTGTGCCATAAGGCTTCACTGGAGTCAGAGAGAGCCCACTAAAACCCTACTGGGCTGCCAAAACTAGTTTGGCTCAATGGATAAAGTGTCGGACCCCCAGTGGTGGGGTGCAAGAGGCAGCTGATCGATGTTTCTCTCACATCGATGTTTCTAACTCTCTATCCCTCTCTCTTCCTCTCTGTAAAAAATCAATAAAATATATTTTAAAAATTAAAAAATTAAAAAATTAAAAAAATAAAACCCTGCTGGGCTATACAACTTTGGGCAAATTCAAAAACTTCCCCCAAGATTCCAGCCCAGTGCCTTCTGCCTAGAGAACTTCATTTACTTGAATTCTTTGTGTCTATCTCCCCATTCTTTCAGCAAATTGCTCCATTTGAGACACAACTTCCCTTTAAGTCTATGGGAAGTGTAATATGGAAGATGGTCAAGGGCATGCTGATGACACTTCCATTCCCTTTTGTAGCTGTCACAAACCAGGCCTGCTTGCTGTCTCCCCGTGGGCAGTCCCAGAAAGAGGCTGTGGGTTTGTAGTAAAGAAAACAAACTGGAGGCCAAAAAATTAACTGAAAAACAAATTAAGACTTTACTGCAATCTCCTGGAAATGCCAAAAAGGATTCATAAACCACAGCAAACCTTTTTGAAATTCTCTTTCCCTATCCACACCCCTCCCCTGCCTTCCCAGGCACAGCTATTTGGTGCCTGAGCTGACCCTTAATGCTCTTTCCTTACTCCTGGATCGCCAAGTCCCACCTCCAGTTCAGATAGAACAATCTTTCTGGCTTATATTTTTCTTGTCACTCCTTTGGCCTCCTTTTTTTCCCCTCTTCAATGACTAATACTCTCATTTGCAAAATAAGTCCCATTAACCTCCGTTCCTCTTTAATTTCCTTCTTGCTCCTTACTCTGATTTATGTGATCAGGCCAAGACGTGGGCTCCTTAGAAGAAGCTGGGGAGGGAGATGTAGATAATGATGCTTTAACAGTTGGAATTCCTGCCACATATTTATTTACCACATATTTATACTACAAAAATATTTTATATTCTCAGACATCTTTAAATTCTTCAGATTGGCAAACATATAACAAATATTATTTGCATTTTACGGAGTAAGAAACCAAATAAAGAAGAGATATAATTGACTGTCCAAGATCACATGTCATTGAACAAAACATATATGAACAGTTCCTTTAATTTTGTCCTAGTCTTTGAAAACATTTTCAACAGTAAATATTTATCAGCAATAAGTATTTACTAAGTACTTGCTACATCCCATAATTCTAAGTGCTAAGAAATTAGAAATGAGTAAGACAGACAAGATCCATGCACTTGTGGAGATTTTTATTACAGATGGGAGAGGGGAGTATATTTTAGTAGAAGGGAGGTAAGTAAGCAGATAAATGAGTAAGTTTTCAGATAATGAAAGCTATAAAGAACCGAAACCAGTCTGGCTCAGTGGATAGAGCATCGGCCTGCAGACTGAGGGGTCCCAGGTTCGATTCCAATCAAGGGCATGTGCCTTGGTTGCGGGCACATCCCCAGTAGGAGGTGTGCAAGAGGCAGCTGGTCAATGATTCTCTCTCATTGATGTTTCTGACTCTCTATCCCTCTCTCTTCCTCTCTGTAAAAAAATCAATAAAATATATATTTTTAAAAAGAAAGCTATAAAGAAAATGGAACAAAGTGATATGATGGCCAATCAAGAGGGGTGAGTCTCCTCTATAAGCACAGGGAGCTCTTCCAGAAAGAAAGAAAAAAAAAAAAGATTTAGGGCCAGATCATTCCAGGAGAGGAACAGCAAGTATAAGTTTCCTAGAACTTGAGGGAGGAAAAATGTTGAGGGAGGATGGGAACTTAATATGATTGTAAAGCCGAACAAAAGCCAGTGCTGGTAGAGGGGAAGTGAGGCTGGTAGGACATGGCAGGAAAGCACTCAAGGCACAGGTTGTGTTGCCACTTGCAGGCCAGAGCAGGGGATGGAATTTATCCTAAATGTGATGGGAAGCACTTGGAAGACTTTAAGCAAGGAAGAAATATGATCTGATTATTGTTTATAAAAATCATTCTGACTGCTGTGTTGAGAAAGGACTTCAGGGAGGCTGCTTAGTAGGTGTTACTCTGATCAAAGCAGGAGATGCAGGTTGCTTGGCCAAGGGTAGCAGCAGTGGCAACAGGAAGAAGCAGACTGGGGTAGAGCAAATAAAATGTGCTGAAGAACTGGATATGGGAATAAAAATAATGATGATTCCTAGATATCTGCATTTAACAACCAGCAAATAAATACTTGGACCATTTCTTGAGATGGGAAATAATAATAAAAAATTAGAGATATGGCTGAAACCGGTTTGGTTCAGTGGAAGAGCATCAGCCTGCGGACTGAAAGGTCCCAGGTTAATTCCGGTCAAGGGCATGTACCTTGGTTGCGGGCACATCCCCAGTAGGGAGTGTGCAAGAGGTAACTGAGTGATTCTCTCTCATCGATGTTTCTAACTCTCTATCCCTCTCTCTTCCTCTCTGTAAAAAATCAATAAAATATATATTTTTTTAAAAATCAGATATGAGCAGAATCAAGTTTTGTTTTACCTGTGTTAAACTTGATATGCCCGGTGGACAGCCAGGTAGGGATATAAAATGGCATCTAGGAAACTGTTGTGGTTAAGGAAAAATCTGCTGTTTTCTCTGCCCACACTACCTCCCTCCCCTTCTTCAGCAATTTTCTACTCACCCTTCAAGTGTCAGTTCAAAAGCCTCTCTCTGGGAAGTTAGTGTCTCTTTCCTTGAGGGGTTTATTTCAGCATGGATCACGGGGAGAAGTGGATGGTTTCAATAGCAATTTAAGAAGTAAAGATCAGCAGGATGTGATGACTGATACAACAGTGAGCAGGTGTCAACAATGACTCCCTGGATTCTGGTTTGTCCAACAGTATGAATAGCGGTGCCATTCATTAGGCTATTAAAGACTAGAGGGCAATGCGGTTTAGGAGAATAATAATAATATTAAAAAGTATTATTTTTACAATGTTAAAGTTGAGGCATCGATGAGACATACATATGGAGATGAGAAGGCAGCTGGACATGGGGGTCTGCCCAGGAGAAGGTGATTGCTGACGGTATAATATTCAGCCATTAATTTCATGGATAGTTAACTGGGGCAAAGGCGGGACTAAGACCTTAAGAGAGTAAGAGAGAACTTAGCATAACGAAAATAGAGCCTAGGACGAAGTACTGGGAGCTCCAACATGTTAAGTTAGGAAAAAAAAAAAAAAAGAGGTCTGAAAGGGGACTGAAGATAATGTATTCAAGGGGACAGGAGGAGAAATGGGAAAATGCTATACCAAGGAAGTCAAGGAAGACAGCTTTTTGGGAAAGAGGCATTAGTCAAGAGTGTTAAGTGCTGCAGAGAATTAGCTACTAATCATCCAAACCTATGGCTCTGCCGGGGTATGTTGTGTGCTGCAGACACATCACACCAGCTCACAGAGCCAATTGTATACATCTCTTCCCACCTCCACGCTCAGTGATGTGTTTATAACTTGGGTTGGTCATGGTGAGTGTATTTGCACCATGAAAATCACCAAGTGCTACAAATCAGCCTTCCCCCTCCACCCCAGAGAGCTGCTCATTAAACATATAACAGCATGCCACAGACTAAGGCTATACTATACATACTGTAGGAATTTTTTTAGAATTATTGGGGAGATATTGAAATAAAACAACCATGAGCTTGGTGCTCATTAGACATCATACCAATGACTAGAAAGCAATACAATAAGTTAGTCAAAAATAAATAGTTTAAGATCCCAGAGAAGCAAGACTAGAAGATACCATAAGTCTGAACACACTGTTAAGTCATATTGCTAGAGGCCAAGATAGGTCAAGGAGGAACAGAGAATACGTTCTGTAGGTCCAGACAAGCATGGCTCAGAATCGTTTCCCCAATCTTCTTGCCATAAAATAGAGTCTGGAAAAGAGGCTGATTCACAGGGAACAGTAGTGCCCTGCTGAGACACCAAAGCCAGCTCTACTCCTGGGCTTTACAGGAATCCATAGCTCCTCCTCACACTTGGGGATTTTTCTGTTAGCTACACGTGAAAGAGATGCCCAGTCAGATAGGTTATAAGCTGTTCTCTCCATCTTTATCCTATCTCATTATTGAGAAAGGAATTTTATGAACAAAAATTATGCCTACCTATGGCATGGGTGGTCAATAATAATTGCAATTCCTAGTCAGTACTGCCAGTAAAAGACCCTAAATATTCAATATTTTCATCTCTTGTGTTATTAAATTATGCTTTGCTTTTTTTTGCTTCGAGCTGGCAACATTTCCTATTGATTTATAAATAAATATCTGTGACATTTATGTTACCTAATACAGATGCGTACACATAGGACTCAGACTTTGCCCTATAATGAAGTGAAATTTTTAAATAAAAGTAAGATATTTTCATTTTGGACAAACGGGGTGAGCCAATGAATCAAGAAATCAACCAACTACCAGAGCTCCTACTGTGTCTCCTACAAAATTCAAAATATTCCATATTCCACTTTTCTTTCAGATAAATATTTTTTATTTCAATAGGGATGAGCAAGACAACTTGGAAGATCATTTGTACTGCTTTCAGAACTCCAGGTAATTTTTTAAAAGGTGACTGGAATGGAAAAAATCCTCTTAACCAATCAGCCAAGAGGTCACACTATATTTTAAAATTAAAATCACCCAGGTATGTGTGAGGATTTGAGTATCATTTTATATAGTCGAAGAGTTTCTGCAGCTACTTAAATGATTAAGAGGGTACAACAATCAAATGATTAAGATTATGTAGCAGCAGGTAGGACCAATATACCTTCAAGTAGTAGAGATTTTAATGAGGCAGGAGAGTGGCTTTCATTAGCTCGTTTACTTTCCAATTCAAATCATTCTTGTGTGTACTATTGTAGTGTATAGAAGAGAGATTTCCAACTGTAGGAATTTTTTTCTGTTTTCTTCCAATGGTAGTATATGTTTGGTTTGGTTTTAAAAAGGCTTTATTAGCTTATAGCAACAAAACACATTAACAGGACCTCCAAACTTCTGCAGATAATTTTCCAGAGTTCAGAGGAGAGTAAATGATGGTAACACAGGGAGAAATAAAGCCAGTTTTCTAAAGCCTTATCAGTATTGAGAGTAAGAATATTACTTTCCTAATAATAATAAAAAGCCATAAAAGTTATGTGATTGGCTTATGATTTTTATAGCCAAGTTTTATTTCTTGTCGCATAAGCTTGCTGACCTCCCAATAGTTTAAGTGCAAACAGAGAATCCACGATCAATGTTTGGGTAGCATCTATGCAAGATGGCTCATAGATTATTGAACATAAGACAATTCTACATTCTCTTTCTCTGACAGGATAGTAAGAACATGGATGGTTTTTTACTGCTCTAAGAATGGACTAGGTTCATAAAATTTAATATTCAACTTTGTGAATATTATGAGAGAATCTTAGAACTCTGAGTGAAAAAAAAATTGCTTTGATTTTCTCTTTTGGATTTTGGTGGTGTGGTTTTTGTGTGTGTGGAGGGTTTTTTTGTGTATGTGTGTGTGTGTTTTTGTCTTGTTTTGTTTCCTGTGTGTGTGTGTGTGTGTGTGTTTCAGGAATAGTTTGGGGAGCCCTAGCTGGTTTGCTTCAGTGAAGAGAGTGACAGCCTGCAGACCAAAGGGTCCTGGGTCCAATTCTGGTCAAGGGCACGTACCTTGGTTGCAAACTCCTTCCCCGGCCTGAGTCCTGGTCGGGGCTTGTGCAGGAGGCAATAATTCAATGTGTTTCTCTCACATTGATATTTCTTTCTGTATTTCCCTCTCTCTTTCACTCTCTGAAAACCAATGGGAAAAATGTCCTTGGTTGAGGATTAAAAAAAGAAGTAATTTGGGGAAAATTGTATATGCTTTAGTCATGTTTGATGTTTCTCATTTTCTTCTCTCTCTTTCCCAAAAGAAGAAAATTATTATTTTACTCAATGAATTGTTAAATCTAAGTTAAAATTCTACCTAATGAGAGGAGCTACATACTAAGGAGTAAGATTTTGTTGAGTAGAGTTGAGCTTTGGAGGACCACAAACCATTCTAAGATTCTTTTTGCTCCCTCCAAAGAACCAGCTTTCACCGCTTTGGGGAGATTAAGGCTCAGGTACTCATTCCACTAAAGCAAAATGAGGCTCATGGGCTGATCACAAAGACCTTAGAGAATCTCCCTGGTGGAGGGGGATGGAAACTTAACAGTAAGTACAGCCAGACTTCAAAAGAACTGCAGAGCAGTTCAGACAACAGCTGGCTTCGTCATCTCTTATCTGCCCTTCTTTGATGCATCTCTTCTATGAACCTCTCACAGCCCAATTACATAAGCATAGCCAGGCTTCAAAGGAGCTGCAGTGTAGTTCAGACAACAGCTGGATTCATCATCTCTTATCAGAGCTTCCTCTGTGCATCTTTCTTTCTGCTTCCCTTGCTTTGAGCAAGCAGCCTCCCAAATGCCAGGTGTTTTACAGTGCTCTGGAATCGGTGCATCATATTGTTCCATCTCTATTACTCTGCGGGCGAGGAGAATACTGTCCACAGAAGGGTCAGCCTGAACCCGGTTGACCAACGGATCTCCTAGGGAACTTGCAAAAATACAGATTCCTGTGTTGTTGTTTTTTTATTTAACAACAATGCAAGCTGCTCATTATGTTTCTCAAATTCTTTCCTAATTTCTCATTCACTGAGTTCTTTTCACTGTTTCTTTGCAGAGATGGTATAAATAATAAACTAAAGATACCTCATCCTTTTCTAGACTGCCAACAGGGCCTTTTTCCATCTGATTTTTAAACAGAATGAGAATAGATTACCCTGCAGAAAGTTTCCATTTAGAGAAAAAAAAAATAATGAAAACTTATAATTCTTCAGATTCAGCCCAGCTGGGGTGGGTCAGTGGTTGAATGTTGACCTATGAACTAGGAGGTCATGGTTCAATTTTTGGTCAGGGCATATGCCTGGGTTGTGGGCTCAATCCCCAGTGTGGGGCATGCAGGAGGCAGCCAATCAATGAGTCTCTCTCATCATTGATGTTTTTATCTCTCTCTCCCTCTCCCTTCCTCTCTTAAATCAATTAAAAAAAAAAAAAAAAAAGAATTCTTCAGATTCTGAGCTCAAGGAAGCACCCTGTCAGGTATAACACCCAAGCTGTGACAGTGGTGTAAGAGGTGAAGAGGAGGGGGAGAATATGGGGAGAACAATGTGAGGAGGACGGTTGTCCCTTCTTTGAGAGAGCTTTGTGGGGTGGAGGGTGGTAGGTGAAGGGGAAAGTACCAAAGAGAATTTCTCCAGAAATTCTGAATTTGGGGTGATTCTGAATAAAGAAATGGATTGATTCTGCATGTCATCTGGTGTTTGCTCTCTGGCAAAACCTGAAGCACATCTTGTCAGAGTAGAAAAAAGTAATAGAAAGACAACAAGGACATGGAGTGCCATACCTTGGAGAGCCTGAGCAAAGACTGCTCTTGAATTCTCCCAGAATTCTCTGAGGTATGGCACAGAAATTAGCCTGAAGCACAGACAGTCTGCCAGGCTCCCTGCCAAAAACCTTCCAGTGAGAATGTGGAGATCCTGTCAGCAGGGGCTATGAGTGGGCCTTGTTGGGGAGGCAGAAGGAAATTACCTACACTAGGAAGCTGGGCCTTCAAGGACCTTTCTTATGTTACCAGTGAGCCAACATCAGCCACATTCATGATTACAACTTCCCACCACAGGCACCTACAGCTGCACAGAACCAGGCCCGGCTGAGAAAGTGAGCCACCTTGGCACACCTGCCCCAACCCCACTGGATCGCTAAGGGAGAGGGAACTCAGAAGTTCAGCTCTGAACTTGACAGGGACTGAAATAATCCTCTATAATAAAGAGGTAATATGCAAATTGACCCTCACACCCTCACAAGATGACTGCCTACGATCAGGCCGGCAGGTGGGTGAGAGATGAATAAATGACTGAACAAGCAGGCTGTGTGAGGTGACCATGCCAGCAGGGGGGTTAGTGAGGAACGACCAAATGACTGAACAGCAGGCTGCATGGGGTGATCAGTCTGGCAGGGGAGGGAGCAGTTGGGGGTGTCCAGGCCAGCGTGTGTGTGGGGGGGAGTTGGGGGCAACCAGGCCTGCAGGGGGGCAGTTGGGGGTGATCAGGCTGGCATGCAGAGGCAGTGAGGAGCAATCAGGCTGGTGGGGGGGGGGCAGTTAGGGTGACCAGGTCAGCAGAGAGGGGCAGTTAGGAGTAACCAGGCTGGCAGGGAGGGGGCTGTTAGGAGCAATCAGGCTGGCATGCAGAGGCAGTGAGGGCGATCAGGCTGGCAGGCAGGTGAGTGATTAGGAGCCAGCAGTCCAGGATTGTAAGAGGGACGTCTTGACTGCAGTCAGATATCCCCGAATGGGTTCCAGATTGGAGAGGGTGCAGGCTGGGCTGAGGGGAAACCGCCCCCCCCCCCCCCACCATCTCATGCACAAACTTCATGCACCAGGCCTCTAGTACTGTAATAATACTTGTATTAGAACAGAAAGATTTTTTTTTTTTTTTTGGAAGCAGATCATAGTTTAGGTTCTGTTAGCAAAACAAAGAGGATTTTATTTTTATACAGCCTTATTTGTTAACTGCCCCAATCATACCTCTTATACTCTCTTGTCAATCGCAGCCTAGTGACCTTCATGGAAGACACTAAGGCACTAGATGGATTTATAAGTCCTTAAAATGCAGATTTTCTACAGATAATTTTAATACATCTCAATTCTATTAGCTTTAGTTTCTTTGAGAAACAGAAAATATTTAGGGGGGAGACCTTCTTTCTGCATAGTTTGGATTGGAAAGAGAATAAATTTAAAAGAAATACTGTATCAGGAAAAAAATCTTCTTACTTTTTTTTATAATAAAGAAGCCTCTGTCTGTGCCCAGACTTTGGAGAACAAAGCAGACTGAGGGGAAGTACACGTGGTCCCGGTGCTGGGGCTCGGAAGATCAGTGCACGAGCTGCGGACAAATGTAGGAGATACAGGATAAACTCTAAACCCCACCCCCCACTGCTTCTCTACCTCCTTCCCAAAGGTCACATGGTTTCCTTCTGAAGATTTTTTTGGTTTTATGTTTTCTTTATTGATTAAGGTATTACATATGTGTCCTTATCCCCCCATTGCCTGCCTCCACCCATCAACCAAAGGACTTGTATGCATGCATGTAAGCCTAACCAATGGACACAGACACCAAGGAGTTGAGGGCATCCTTCTGAAGACTTTAAAAAACATTTAAATTTTTTTATAACTACATCCTATATCTTAGTGGTTGTATATTATCATTTTTACCCGTCTCTTTTTTCTTAATCCTCATCGAGAATATCTTTATTGATTTTTAGGGAGAGAGAAAGAGAGACAATGATGTGATCCATATGCTCCCAGATCAGGGATCAAACCCACAACTCAGGCATGTTCCCTGACCAGGAATTGAACCAGCAACCTTTTGGTAGATGGGACGATGCTCCAATCAACTGAGCCACAACTTCAAGCAACAGTGTTTGAGACTATCTATTTCCTCATTCTCAAATTTTAAATGCTTGTCAGAAGAATACACATTCATACTGAATTGTTGTTTTAATTTTATTTTTGCTACTGACAGTAAGGTTGAATGCTTCTTAGGTTTAATTACCAATATTTATACCTAGTAATTAATTTTCTTGTCTTCACCACCCAGTATAATGTAAATAATAATGGTAAGTGTGTAAATTATTCTATTAACAAAGCTTTCAGCTTTTAAGCTATTAAAGTAGTAAATTTTGTTACCAAATGTCTTAATATTAAATCATCCTTGCTCAGGTTTTTCATTTGGATATGATCAATGTTGTTGTTTTTTCTTTCTTTCTTTCTGTTCAATTTTCTTACCATTCATTAGGCTCTTTCAGGCTGAAGACAGTGCCTTACATTGGGGAAATTATTTTCTATTATTTCTATATGTTCATTTCTCTCAGACTCTCTCCTACAAAAAAAAAATATGGATGTTTGATCTTAAGTATTGATCTTCCCATGTGCCTAAACTCAGTTCTTACAATATTTTAATCTCTTTATCCCTTCCTGTTCTGAGATTTCTTTAACTTTATTTTCCAGATTAGTAATAAATGTTTCTATGTCCTTTCTATTATTTAATCCTTCTGTTGATTTTTAAAATCCAGTAATCAAAATATTAACTTCTAAGAATTCTTCATTTTTCTGATTGCTCCTTTCTTATGCAGTGTGTTCTACTATTACGAATCAATAATCTTTTGGTTATCATTAAAGATACTAATTAGAACTGATTTAATATTTTCTTCAGTTCTCTTTATTACCTCTGTTGCCAACCATTCTGTTAGTTTACTTGGCTCTTGCTTCTTCGATTTTGCATTGTTAGTTTTTACCTAATGGCTGGTGATCCCTGGGTGCCCATTCATTTTATGAATAATGAGCGAGATAGATAAATGTATAGAACTGGAGTGAGTTTTTGTTGTTTCTCTATCATGCCTCTCTATCAGCTTACCTGCTTTATGCCCACATATCTCCATTGGAAATAAGTGTATTACTCGTTTAAGGACAGTCATGTCTTTGTCTCCCCACCCAACATCTGTCATGGAGATTTGGTGTTTCTTCAGGTCCTACACCCAACTCCCAGCACTTCTGGGCAGCATCTTAATTTTCCTTAGAGTGTAGTTTTTAACTTCAAGGTTGGTGGCAAGCACCTCTGCCAGCCATTGTTCAATGCGAGAGTAGCCTAAATGTCCTAAAGCGGGCTTTTAAACAAGAGGAAGTCCTGAGAACATCCCTGGACCTCTTTCTCCTCTTCCATTAGTTGACTGGTTGGAAAGAGTAGGTCCAGAAACATGTAAGTCCAGGGTGCCTTTCTTCTTGGTTTGTGTTAGACTATGACACCCTCTGCTCTGGCCAGTTCAACTCCCTTTTATCTTCTAGTGTCCAGAAATTGTCTAATTTTGGCAGAAAATGATACCCTTTCCTATTTACCGGTACTGCAACATGTTTATGTCTTCTCTGTCACTTTAATGGGTTTTGAGCAAAAAGGGGAAAAATCATTATCCTGATCCAGTCCCCGAAGATTCTTAGCACCTCTGCTTAGCTCTTTTCTTGCCTAAACTGTTGCCTTAAAAACATCCCTGGGCCCCACCAATCAGTGTGTACACTGTCCTGCAATTTATTTTTTTTATTATTTTTTTTATTTTATTTTATAAAAATATGTTTTATTGATTTTTTACAGAGAGGAAGAGAGAAGGATAGAGAGTTAGAAACATCGATGAGAGAGAATAATCGATCAACTGCCTCTTGCACACCCCCTACTGGGGATGTGCCCGCGACCAAGGTACATGTCCTTGACCGTAATCGAACCCGGGAATCGAACCCGGGACCTTTCAGTTCGCAGGCCGATGCTCTATCCACTGAGCCAAACCGGCAGTTTCTTTCTTTCTTTTTTTTTTCTTTTTTCTTTTTTTTTTTTTAAATATGGTGGTTGCATAGGCAGATACTTCCTTACCATTGCCCCTTAAACTCTCTTACCTGTATTAACAGAGCCCCAAACAGTGAGATGTGCACATTAGGAAGGCTGCCTTGCGGGATTACTTGCTTGCTTCCTCCATCCCAGTACTTGCAGAAAATAGGTTAATTAACAGGCCGACTTCAGCCTTACTAAATTTATTATGAATTATATGTTCAGGGATGTTAGTAAAAGGCCAGCACTGGCAACTCTTTAACTAGTAATTATTGTGTTTTATTGTTGTGGGCCCATAACACATTAACAAGGCAGGACTCAGCTTTATTACAATGCACGTGGCTCCTTGGTTCCATGCATATTTATTATGCTAGAGAATGGGATTCTTCTTCTCTAGCCTTCACTAATTTAAAAGAAGATATCCTCAATGAAATGTATTCAAATATTTTGACATTTTGCTTCACCTCACTTCCAGAGCAGAAATTGTTTCTGACAGTTATTATACAGCACTGGGATCCTGCTGCTTCCGCCGCTGAAGAACAGGTTGAAAAGACACAGCGCTTGCATTTTGTTCAAAGAGCGATGCTGTGGCTTAGAAATAGCAGCACTGTCAGCTGTGATTCCGTGAGAGTTTAGATAATATCCAGTCTGTAGTCACTGCTAACAGGGGCTTCTGGGCTTGGAGGGGAAGGAAATGAATGGAAGCTGACGCTCTGAGATTACCCAGGAGAATGAGTACAAAGTATGGAGCTGGCATTTGGACACCTAAAATTTTGGCAAATATCCTCCTCCCCCTTCTCCACATTGCCAACCCCACATGACAATAGGTTTACATTTCAAATGCATCTATGTACAGAAGGCACCCAACAGCAAATGTTAACTTGAAACGTGGGGGCATTATGGAAGCTTGAACTGCATAAAAGCGATTAGAGGCAACATTTGATGGGCGTTTCTTTGATCTTACGGTACTGAAAGCCAAAAATTGCTCTTGGATCATCCGTATGGGAGGCTGAGATGATAGGCCACAGAACAACTAACAAACCTAACAAGCCAGCTGATGTGATTTCTTTGGGGCACCTCTAGTTTATTCAGTAGACGCCTGCTCTGAATGCAAACGTATTCTTCCAAAGTAAGAGGATGAAACACTTAGTTACAAAGAGGGCCTGACAGAGCAGTGGCAGCTTGGCACCAACAGGTCTTCACAGAGCTACTGAGACAACCAAAGCAGGGCGAAAACCATTCATCAGCCCCGCTGCCATTATTGATCCAATTTCCCTCCCGTTTCACATCAACTCGAGGCTGTGTCTGGAAGCGGAGCAGCAGCTCAGGGTCAAGCCTGACCAGCTATGCTTGCAGAGGAGTCGAGGGGGGCTCGGCCCATCACAGAGACATAGCTGACTCCATTGGGCATGCGTTTAAAGGAACAGAGAGCCCGTGTGAGGATTGAACCAGTTCACACACAAATCCATCACAGATTGAGGACACACTGATATTCAAACGGGAGACTCACAGGGTAGTGGCTCTGCCTTCAATAGGCCAAAACATGGAGAAATCTGGCTGGTGCAAACATGCAACTGGGGACTGAGGATATTTGGGGTTTGAAATCCAGACCGGTAAGGAGTTGGCAAGGAGCCTGCGGAAGGGCCTCAGTGGGAGAAAAGGATCCTGCAGCAGGTCAGCAGATTTATTCGCTGGCGACATCCCTGGGGACCTGTGAGTAAATCTGGAGGGCACTGAGGGGTGACGAGGCCCATTATTCACCGGAATGAGACATGGCCAATTCAGCCCTCATTAGGGGCTTCTGCTGGGCGGTGAGAGGTCAGACCCTGACAGCGACCTGGGAATAGATGAGAAAGAGCTTTGCCAGCTTGGAAAGATGAAAAGATGTGCATCTAGATGTTTTTCAAAAAGGTACAGTCAGCCCTAAAGGAACTACAGGAAGAAAAAAAATGTCTACTTTAGACCACGTTAATTGTTCTAGGCAACTCTCCCCGTGAATAACGCTGGTTAAGCAGGAAGAGAGGAAGTAGGATCCCAAAGCATTAATCACACTGAATCGCAAATGATCTGTTTCTTGTCTTACTCATTTTGATATTGCTGTTGCTAGTTGCTAGTTATTGTCTTACAAAATGCTTGACACACAGTAAGTGCTAAATAAATATTGGTGGATGAATGTTGGACTTTTTAAAAAATCTCCAAAATAACCACCATAGGGAATCAGGTGGGAAGCCATATATCATAGTATTTTTTGAGGCCAGCATTAACTGTGGCTGCCCAGAAAACTTCTTAGGAGACATAATTTGTAGTGTTTAAAGAAGTTTAATCGCTTGGGGGTGGGGCTGGGTGGAGGTGGGCAAAGGGGGGAACATCCTCAATAGTGTCAATAGATTAAAAAAAATTTAAACAGGATCCTCCTTTTCTGTCAGTTATTATAATACTCTTGGAAGTTTTTAAAGTTATTTCTAAGCAACTCAAGAAGTCTGAATTTGTTTAAAATGCTATCCTTGGCACAATCCTTTTCATATTCCATTTTATAAACATGGTTTGACACAAATGTTTACTTTGTAATATTCAAAGAAGAACTTGAAGCCTGTTTAAAAATAAAAACAAACTCCTTAAAAAAAAAAGTTTCATTGCTCAAAAATCTCTGTATTCTGAATCTCTGCAACTCACACATTTTCCACCAGTCTCAATAATGTACTGGCACTGTAAGAGTTATCTCATTTGGAGGCAATGTTACTATCCTACTTTACAGTTGAGGACCTGAGACCAAGTGACTTACTCAAGTTTACAGCTATGGCAAATATCTAAATTTATTCCAGAGCCCTAACTGGTTTAGCTCAGTGGATAGAGTGTCAGCCAGCAGACTGAAGGGTCCTGGATTCAGTTCTGATCAAGGGCATGTAACTTGGTTGCAGACTTGATCCCCAGTAGGGGGCGTGCAGGAGGCAGCTGATGGATGTTTCTCTCTTACTGATGTTTCTAACTCTCTATTCCATTCCCTTCCTTTCTGTAAAAATCAATAAAAAATATTTTTTTTAAATTAATTAATTTATTAACTCCAGAGCTTGGGATTTTCAGCACCATCCTATCCTACCTCCTACATTATTACTAAAGACCTACAAAAATGCAAATATCACTTAAGAAAGAAAAAAACTGAATTATCAACAATTAGCATATTTGTTTGATTTGATTCCTCAGATAAATCAGCCAGGCACTGAGTTGAACCCTGAAGAGAGAGAACTTAAAAGTTTGATGAGAAGAATGTTTTTCCAAGTTCTAATACCAGGGCTCTGACTCGTTTTAGCTCTTTCTGTGTGCCCGGCACTCTGTCAAGTGCTAACTAGAGATATGTGACTCTATGTCTGTCTCTATCAAGCCTGTTAGTTTCATTTTCCACCAAGGAAATCCCTTTTTTCCACACTTGTATTCCACAAAAGATGCATTACTTACTTATTACTTTATTTAAATTTTAAAATAAAATCTCAATTACCCATAGAATTGAGTAACCTTTTTTTCTTTGCACTACTGCATCACCAAGAGTGGGAGATCAAATTGAATGAGAAGATTCTCCAAGGTAACATCCAAAGAATAGCTTAATAAAACGTGCTATTGTCCTATTAACTGGGGAGTGCGGCCATATTACAGTTATAAACTTCATTGCGGGAGAATCTCTATAGCAAAAGCACCATTCAAACGGCCGCCTATTAAGGAATAATGGACGGCTTTAGAAAGTGCCTTTAGTAAACATTTGATGGAAATATTGAAGCAGTTACCTATGTAATTCTTGTTATGTGCACTTGAGACCACCTCTGTGTTTCCCTTGAACTATCCAGAGGATTTTGTGAGGCTAAACATAGTCTGTAGCTCACTTTTTGATACGAGGAGAGTTCGCTTAGTTTTCTTTTCTCAACACAGAGAAGCTTTAACCAGTATGAACAGTTACATTGAAAGGCACCCCGACTGCATGGCTCAGGGGTTGAGCATCAACCTGTGAACTAGGAGGTTGCAGTTCAATTCCCAGTCAGGGTACATGCCCAGGCTGTGCGCACAGTCCCCAGGTGGGGCATGCAGGAGGCAGCCAGTCAATAATCCTCTCTCATCATGGATGTTTCTATCTTTCTTTCACTCTCCCTTTCTCTCTGAAATAAATAAAAATATATATTGTTGACATTTGCACATCTAGATTCTTGAGTGTACCAAGATAATTGCTCTTTTTCCTTAGAAGAGATTCTTGGAAATTTGTAGTAACTAGTGCAAGAAATTATTGGAATAACTTCCTCCAATTGGACATGCAAAGCTTGGAAAGTAAGAGGCCATCAGATGTGGATATCCTTTGACTGTTCATATTTTTGCTGTGAGTTAAAGGCAGCTGGATATATAATTTAATTTAATATATCCAATATATAAAAAGTATATCAAATACATTAGCTATTATATAATATGATTTTTCAAATTAATATAATACATTATATACAATTATATTAATCATTTATCTTAATATATTGGTTAATATATTAATTGATATATCTACACATATGTTGTATAGATATATATCAATGGTCTATCATTTGTTCATAACAATGAACTCATACTTATTGAACACTTACTAAATGCAAGGCACTATGCTTTAAAAATCCCATGCCAGGACTCAATCAGGGAAGATCTTATTGGTTACTCTTATCACCCTGTTACATAAATAAACAAAGGTAGATGTAGTAACTTGCCCAAGGCTGACACCAGAGCCCATACTCTTAGCCACTTTATAGTACAATACATGTGGTCTCATTTAATTAATATGCTGAAACATTGGTGACACAGCTCCATTTCTGACTTATTTGTATTTCTCTATGCAAGTGGAGACTTGACATAGTGTTTGTGCCTCTTTCCCATTTAAGAAAATAGCCTTCACACAAGATTAAATGTGTAAAATGTGCCAATATCCTTGTACCTGGCAAAACACTTTCAACCTGAGGGTCATCTCAGGATAACACTGATCTGACCTCCATTGTATACTCCTCAGCCTTCTTTCACTTCAGAAACTAATACTAGTTCTGACTATTTAATCCTCACATAACGTAAGTTACACCTTGTTAGACTGATAATGGTTTGTTAAAACACACGGTAATTTGAAGCATTTGCTATTTCCTACCTAATTAAATGGACTATTGTTTTTTACTAAAATATTAGATAGTCTAAATCTAGTTCATCCAGAGCTTTCTAAAGCTTTATGCTGCTTTCCAATTTGGAAAGCAAATTAATGTGAGGTTCACTATATACAGCATTATCATTAAAATTTAAATTTTATAGACTTTTATATAAAATTTTATAATTTTACCTTTATATGCACACTTGGGTAATAAGTCGTTAAACTTGCACAAAACTTCCAGACTTGAAAACATTCCAAAGTTGAACATCATTGTTAACATTATCAATATTCTCTTAAGGTGCATTTCAAATAGTTAATATGCCTCAAATCATGACCTTTTATTTAGATACTCCATCCAAATAATTTTCAAAATATTTTGTAGCATACACTTACTTATGTTTCAGTGTTAGAAAACAGTTTTTCTCTGGGTGTTGAATTCAACAGAGGTCAAATCCAATTTTTGATATTAGTAAAGCTATTCTAACTATTTTTTTGTTTAATGTATATTCTTTCCCATCTTTATCTATTTGTTTATTTACTTATTTCATCTTTATTGAGATATAATTGATAAATGGCATTGTGTAAATTTAAGGTGTCAAACACAATGATTTGATACATGTATATATTGTGAATGACTACCACAAAAAAGGTTACAATTTTTTTGTGGTAATTACAATCTTTTTGTGGGTGGTGAGAACATTTAAATCTACCCTCTTAGCACCTATTATGTATATAACATACTTATACTACATAGAATTATCCCCAGGTGAAATATTTGTAGGTTTCTGGGCAGTGACTAGTGGTCTGACTGCCTAGTCAGGAGCCTCAGAAGAAAATGACTGAAAGTTTATAGATAAACCAGTCTGGGGTGGAGGAGTGTAGGGAGAGGCATGGGCATGAATTTTTGTATCACACAGTAATGGCCACCAGAAAGTATCCACCACACAAGAGATGGTGAGCAATCAAGTAGATAAAATGACCATAGTCAGCCTTCATTGTTAGCCCCCCAAAACTGGCATGGTGGGCATACAAATGAAATGGTGTTAGTGACTGAGCTGGAGGCTCCATAACCACCAGGACTTGCCAAGGTGGTAGCTGTGGATAAGGGTAATTTAGAATAAATAGTGTGTAAGGGTTAGGATGAGAACCAGTTACATCTCAAGACCAATTACAGCAACAAGGTCTGTGGTTTACCCTACAAATTCCCATCTCTAACTTTCCCATCAGGAAAAGAGGCCTATGAGACAGACCATGGAGGAGGTGCTCCCTGGACCTGCACGGAGAAGTAAAGTTGTGTGGCACAAAGCTGAAACACATGGGAACGAAGACACACCAGTTATGTCTCCTGTTGAGGGGATCGCAGTTGACGGATGGTCCCAACAGCTCCACCTGTAAATCCAGCATTATGTTCACTCAGAGGCAGCACTTCCTGTGGGCAACTCCCAGCCAATGCCTGAGCGCAGAGGGCCACTAAAGCAGGCTTATTCCAGCAAAACACAGAACTCTTCTAAAGATTCACTTTGACTTCTGAATCTTTCTTGGAATTGTTCTGAAGTCTGTGGCTTTATCTGTACCGATCCTCTTCTCTCCTCTTGTAAGCATCAGACCTGCATTATGATTCGAAGCCTCTCTCAACCTTCCCCTGTTCCCTCCTCACTCCAGCATAAGTGTTTCTCCCACTCAGTCTCTTGCACATCTATTCCTGTGTTGGTGTAATCTTCTAGGAGGAACTAAACAAACACCCATCTCCTGAGTTCTTGACGTCTTTTATTTTTTTGTTGTAAATTTCCATTTGATTTTAAAAATATATATATCCCGGTTCTTTGGTGAATTTTATCTGTGCATTCTTGAACATATTAACCACAGCTCCTTTTAAGTTCCTATCTGATAATTATAATGTCTGGGTCACCTATAGATCCCTTTCTATTGTTTTTTGGGTTTTTTTCTCCCTTTATTTTGAACATTTGATCTAGTTTCTTGACATGCCTGGTAATTTTTGTTGTTGTTGTTGTTGAATCCTGGCATTATGCCTTTTAAATCATAAAGATTATATTTGATATCTTCTTTTTCCCAGGAAAAGTTTTAATTTCCTTCTGGCAGGCAGATTATGAACAAGCCACAATAATCTAGTTAAAGTGGAGTTTCAAGTTTGGTTAGAACGGATATGTTTCTGGACTAGCCTTGCTCTTGGGGTAAAGTTACTCTTATGGCACTAAGATCTCAACTGAAAACTAGGTCGTTTACCAGTGACCCTTCCTGTGGGCAACTCCTAGCCAATAGCTGAGCACAGAGGGGCACTAAAGCAGGCTTAAGTAGTTCATCCACTATATTGGAATATGAATAGATGCATTAGCACCCTGTTGATGAGTAAATGAAATCAATAGTTAACATCTGAATAGTGTCCTCCCTAATAATTATACTGTGTATGTGTGTGTTTGTATGTGTGCATAATTGGAATTGATTTCTATATGGCAAAAATGTAAAGTACTCAGCAGTGGGAAAGAGACATCTTGGACAAGTACTTGAATATTCATCAAAACCAGAAAACTACAAAGATCTCCAGGGATATAATTTTAGACTCTGATAAGAGCATTTATGCAGTAATTCATTGAGCAACTCTACCAAAATGAAATGCTGACAGAAAGAGGGAACATCAAAGAATGCTTTCAAGGACAGAGCAGGAATCGGGCATTGCGAACGGGAGGTATGACGCGTTCGGCAGAAAGGTTTAGTGAAAGGAAGAAGCAGCAGAAAGTTCAAAGTGTCATGTTACCTGTCTTCAACATAGATCAAAAAATTCCCTGACATTCCCACCCGCCTGACTTTATCAAACAAAAGAGAGGTGAAGGGTGGGAGATTAATTCCAAATAGCCTCATCATTCTGTTGAAATATCCCAGGAGGCCCAAAGCATGCTTCATGTGTCAAGGACTTCACTACTTCACTGCAAAACTGGAGAGTGAGAAGTTTAAATGTTGGACAGTATATTAGTTGGTACATGGAACTGGTTAAGGTTTACTGAGGTTAGCTGAAGCCAAAATGGTCATTTGGTCAACTCAGCCAAATAACCAATCAGATCACCCAAGTCAGCAGTTTTGTGAACTAGTCAATTTAGTTGCACATTACCTGAGTAGCTCCACCGAGAGATCTCCAAATCCAAGATCTGTATGTCTTGCATGTAATAAGCAAAGAGTGCAGACCCCACTATATGGTCTGCACTCTTTGCTTATTACTAACATTTCCAACAAAGGCTCAGCAGAAGGATTTCTAGTCCAGTTTTTTGTTGTTGTTGTTGTTGTTTTTTTTTTTGTTTTGTTTTGTTTTTTTTGGGGGGGGGGTAAGATGCACCTACCAATTGCATTAAATCTGTCAACAAATATATGTTGAGTATTTCCAGGTGCCAGGCTCTGTACTGGGAATGCAGAGTTTATTCCTGGCCTCATAAAGCTTACGGTCTACTAGGGAAACATTAAGCAAATAAATTTAAGCAGACAAATGTAACCCTGCAGCTGTGGCTACTGCCACTAAGGATAAGCATGTGATGATGCTATAGGAGCCTGAAATCTGAGGGTTTGGACTGGAGAGGGGAGCTTCCTAGAGAAAGTGACATTGAGCTGAGAGCTGGAGGTAACAGGGAGAGGGAAGCTCATTCCACATGGAGGGAATAGAATTGTGTGCGCATATTAACTTGTAATATCTAGTTAAATTTTTAGATATTTTTGTCTTACAACATCCTAAACTTTCCTTCTTTCTCCAATACATGTTTTACTTGATTTGTGTACAAGGCAGACAGTCATACTTATGGTTTGGAAAGTGTGGCCATCTCTCACCATACAAGGTTCCTCATTTCCATCCACCCCAGTAGCCCTGAGGAAAAAGAGAAAGCAGTAGAAGGGAAGAGGGAGAGAGCTCGGAGAGCATCAGGGGCCATGAAAAGAGCAGCTCCCATTCCCTGGAGAGACCAACTCCCAGACCACATGTTGGCCTTGTTGTGTGTGTTGAGGCAGCCACCAGCCTTCTACTCCGGCTGAGATGGCAGGGGGAATGGTGATGCAAGCAACTGGAATGCAGAAAGCCTTCCATGTCAGCCCTCACAAACACTTTCTAGATAAATGGGGGGCCCGCGATGACTGCTCACTTCTAGGTCTCAGATCTCTCAGGAAAGGTATGAAAGACACGGGAGACAAAGCCAGAGGGGAGGGAGTTACAATATCAGAAAAGAAACCACAGGGATCAGTCATTTCAGAAATATTAGTATAGTTATGAAAAAAAAATAAAAAGTGAAATAACTCACCACTATAAGTGACTGTTTTTTAATGAGTCCAAAGTACTACATTTTCTTCTCCATGGTATCATTTGGCTGTCATTGTCTGGCCCACAAAGCAAAGATAAACCAAGCAGGCAGCTTTGAATGGGCTCTTGTTTACTATGTCCTGACTTTACAGAGCCAAATTTGCAATTAAAATATCAAAAATAAAAACACCCATCTGCCAGATGTCTTCCATGGTTGTAAGGTCTGATGATCTTCAGCATTTGCTTAGGCCTGTGTTGTACTAACTTATTTTTCAAGACCTGTAAAGAAACTACAGTTTTCTACACACAATTACATATGTTTCCATGTACATGCTTTTGTTGATGATAATTAACAAATGATACAGATTCTACGAAAGTTATGGGATGTGGGCAGAGTATGCCAGCATTAAAGTCTGTGGAGTCCCAAAATAGGACAAGAGGGTTTATGTAAAGATCATGGGATTGATGCACCTTTAAGGTGTCTTAAACCATCAAGTGCCACATTAGTCCACTCATTGGCTTGCTCTGGGGGTTCTATACATTATCCCCACTCCTTCACATCAGAAACAGGAGAGGTTATCCTAGATCTAACAATTATCCATCATCACTCATCAGAAGTCTCTTATTCTTCATGTTTCCCTGCTCTGAGCTGACAGATACAGCAGAACACATACATCAGGATGGTCTTTAACTGAGATGATCCTCATTATTTGTGATGGAAAGGGAGTGAATTCACGCAACAAATAATTCAGCCTTTGTGCAAGGACTTCAGAGGGAGGGTGTGGGGCAGGACCAAGTGCATGGGACAGAAGACACTGGTACCCAGAATTTTATCTCAAAAGCAGATAGCATCTCTTTTGGTCTCAAGATGATGGCGGTAGGAGAAAGGGACCCAGTAACTTGGGATGAGAGATATGAGGGCCTGTTAGGCAGAGAGATCCAGCTCCTTTCCCTCCTCCCAAACTTGTTTTCATCGCAACAACCACACAAATGCCTCTTACATTAAACTACAGCTGAGAACAGGAGATTGACAGAATTTTCACTTTTCATTTGGATGATTCAATATCACATAGAAACAGCTACTGTGGACCTCCTAAGGAGGAAGGGTGAGAAACAACCTATCTCAAAAGACTTATTTAAAAAAAAAAAGTTTAGAAGCCACTAGGTGTTTGGTACTTATTTTCAAGGCTATAAATCCCACAGCAGGTGCACCTAGGCAATCAGGATAGGCAAGAACTCTGATAAATTCAACGATGATACTTAGGGCCAAAGAAACCCTGGGAGGCTATAAATAGTCATTAGGAGTGAGATGTTGCTGAAAACCAAGGGGGAAATCCACCAATGGAGCAGAAATGTAAATCAGGAACCACTATGATAAAATTATGTTTTCATATTAAGTATAAAGGAAGAAGAGTGGGAAAAGCAAGAACTAGATTTCCTTCCAATGCTTAGTCAGAATTGGAACCATTTCAGAAAATATGCAAAAGGGAAGATGGGGTGGAAGAAAAGGGGGAGGGAAAGAAGAGAGAGAAGGAGGAAGGGAAGAAAGGAAGGAAGAAGAGAGTAAGGGAGGGAGGGAGGGAGGGAGGGAGGGAGGGAGGGAGGGAGGGAGGGAGGGAGGGAAGGAGGGAGGGAGGGAGGGAGGGAGGGAAGGAGGGAGGGAAGGAGACCACCCTAACCACCCTGTTTCATGCAAAAGTATATCTGAAACTGGCAGGTTCAGTAGAGATGTTCTAGCTGCATCCGCAGTCAGTAAGCTCACAGAAATTGTCACAGCAACTTCTATCAATCACCTTTTGGTTGCCAAGGTCCGGTTTCTTTTTGCAAGAGAGCAAAACTATTTATAAACACTGTTTACTTCTCACATATTCTCTGAGGATGTTGGGAGGATTAAAAGCATGTTTGATAAGTCATTCTTGAAGTATTTAAAAGTCCCTGTGGCAAAGGCACCATGCATATGTAAAGTTATGATCATTTTCAAAATTCATTTCTTCCTGTTTCACCCCCCAAAAAAATATATATTTTAATTGTTAAGGTATTTTAGTGTATTGAATTATATCTCATGAATTTCAGAAAACAACAGAAATGTATTTCATTGCATTACATTTAACAATGTAGTTTTCAGGTTGTTTCTGACTGCAGATATACTTTTGATCATCTCTTCCATGAATAATATTTCTATTATTTGAGTAGGTCACCTTGAAATGTAAGTCTGCACTACCTAGACAGAATTCTATGGGAGTCATTTTTAAGGTTCTCTCTTTTCTTTTTTTAAAAAAAAGGTAAATTTCACATATGGATTTATAAAGCAATTATTGTTGCAAATGTCTAGCAATACAGAATCAGAGTGGTGAAAGAGTTGGTAATGATATTGTTATACCACTTAATATGTTCTTGGCTGACCCACACAGACCCTATTTCAGAAAATGTTTCCATAGACCCAGAATACAATTGATTTATTTCCTCAGCCAGGGAAGGATGGCCATTTATTAGCAATTGAAAAATGAGGTTCAGCATCAAATACTGTTTTATTAAGCTCTCCAAGTGTGATCAGACTAAAAGATGGAAGGCTGGGCGTTCTGAAAGTGAATAGAGGGGATAAAGAATAATGGTGAAGAGCATCAGCTTTAAAGGTAAATGTCCGTGTTCAGATCCTGGCTCTACAACTTACTAACTGCGTACCTGTAGGCATTAACTTTGTCCCTCAGTAAGTGAGGTCACTCTGTGGTAAGGGCAGGATGGTGCACTGGCTAAGGGACTGTCGGATAAGGACAGCAGAGCCTGCTGGCCCCCATACTATGAGGGAAGAAGCAAGAAGAACCATGAAAATAATTCAGTGATATGCTACTATTGCTGCATAGCAAACTGCTCCACAATTTAGTGCCTTAAAATAACCACTTGATTTTGCTCATGATCTTGCAGGTCAGAAAATTGGGAAGGACTCCGTTAGGCACATCTTCCTGTGGTTAGAAATATAGATATGGGAATCTTAGACATAAAGTTTGTGGTTGAAATCATGGTGGAATATGAGATTTTTTTTTCTTCTTTTTTAAATATATATTTTTATTGATTTTTTACAGAGAGGAAGAGAGAGGGACAGATAGTTAGAAACATCGATGAGAGAGAAACATTGATCCAAAAACATCATCGATCCAGAAACAAGGACTGATCCAGAAACAGTCCTTCCCAATTTTCTGACCTGCAAGATCATGAGCAAAATCAAGTGGTTATTTTAAGGCACTAAATTGTGGAGCAGTTTGCTATGCAGCAATAGTAGCATATCACTGAATTATTTTCATGGTTCTTCTTGCTTCTTCCCTCAATAGTATGGGGGCCAGCAGACTCCGCTGTCCTTATCCGATAGTCCCTTAGCCAGTGCACCATCCTGCCCTTACCACAGAGTGACCTCACTTGCAGGCAGCTGATTGGAAGCCTCTTGCACACCCGCTACTGGGGATGTGCCCGAAACCAAGGTACATGCCCTTGACCGGAATCGAACCTGGGGCCTTTGAGTCCTAGCTCTACCCCCTGAGCCAAACCGGTTTTGGTGAGATTTTTTTTTTTTTTTTTCAGGGAGGATGTGCAAAGAAAAAAAAAAGAGAGAGAGCCAAGGACAGAACCTTGAGCACACCAGCCTTTATGGGGTCAGCCCAAAAAGAACTATCTTTTTCACTTCTAATTGCACACACTCCTTATGTACAAATGACTCCTTGGGAAAGAATTTCCACGGCCGCTGAGAAAATAGGTGACCGATTTGGCTCAGTGGATAGAGCATCGGTCTGCGGACTGAGAGGTCCCAGGTTTGATTCCGGTCAATGACATGTACATTGGTTGTAGGCACATTCCCAATAGGGGGTGTGCAGGAGGCAGCTGGTTGATGTTTCTTTCACGTCAATGTTTCTAGCCCTCTATCCCTCTCCCTTCCTCTCTGTAAAAAATCAATAAAATATATATTTTAAAAAAAGGTAAGAAAGATTTTAGTGGCTGGAGAGAGAAGAGGAAAGAGAGTAAAAAACATGGATATAAAAAAAGCACTAGTGGAGCCATGGGTCAGACTGTTAGACCTCAAAGGGAGGATGGGGATAAAAGGGAGAGATCAACCAAAGGACTTAAGTCCACACATATGAGCCTAACCAGTGGTCAAGGACAATAGGGGTTGGGGTATGAGTGGAGGTGGGGGTGGGGGATTGGAATGGGGTTTGAGCACAAATATGTGATACCTTAATCAATAAAGAAATTAATTTTTAAAAATAATAAAAAAACAAAAACAAAAAAGCACTAGTATTATGGGAGTCTCATTTAACTGAAACGCAAGGTGCTAGTTCATTCTAAAAACACACACACATTATGCTGAAGAAAAAGATGAATTATGGCTCTACAGCAAACATATGAGATTGATAAGCTTGAGAGTAAAATGATATGCTAAGTTACAGAGTAGATATCGGGGTTGCATGACAGGCCAGGAAACCAGGTTCACTGAGTAAATGAAAGATTAAGCCCTAAGGATGAGATTTAAGAAATAACTTTTTGCTTCAATCACAGAAATTAGAAGATAATAATAAAAAGGAATGCCTGGCAAAAAGGGACATGTATATTCTCGGGTAAATTCTGTCTTCTCTCATGAATAAAAGAATAGGCTATATGGCTTTTGGTTTTAGATGCCATCGTGCTATTAACATCCCCTGAGTTCTTTGGGTAGGAGAAATTATTAACATTAGAAACACCTTTTTTGTTATGTTCATCACATAGTAGAAAACGGATAGTTTCACTGCTGCTCTGAAATTTTAGTTTAAAGCAATAGATGGTCAGCTACCAAATACCAGTGAACACCCTTACTGTACGCTCCCAGAAGGCAGGGCTTGCATCCTATTTAAATGTGTGTCTCCATTGCAAATGTGGAGGAGACAGTGAGTAAAATGTGTTGAATTGTCTACAGTAGAGAATAGAAAATTATAGGAAATTACTTCATTTGGGTTGTTCAGACTTTTCTTTCAAGGCAAATAATTGGCTTAAGAAATATTTTTTGCCTGCATTAAAGCTTTCATGAGCAGAAAATATGTGGATTGAATACTAATGTGGTGAATTTTGATTTTCTTATCACTTTATTCTATGCTAGCCTCCCCTCTCTCCATGTGTTTCTGCAGTATCTGTCAACTTCTCTCCCTGGTGAGCCGAGGGGAGCAATTCACTGAGAAATACCAACTGCCTCCTAAAAGCTTCCAGCCGGGAGCACTCCTGCCACAGTCAGCTTCCAGCTTCTTCTCTCGGCCTCAACACACTCCCTAAATCCTTGCAACAGACTGCTCCCAAACTAAGAGAAAAAAAGAAGGAAAGTATAGAGAGGAAAGATCTCCAGATGTTGGCTACTCACAGAGCCCTCCAGGTTTCCTACATTACAATCCTTCAGTGCCACATACTTGGCATTTTCAAATATCACTATCCCTCAGACCACCATAAGGGGGGGAAGCCTTCAGCTCCTGCCCGCTGGGTGGCCAGGCTGGAATCAAGTTTACTTTTCTAAACATGTGCATGGCAGCTTTTGGTGACCTAGCTCTTGTATTTATGCACCTGATGCTGATAAGATCTCTTCTGAGGAGGTTAAATGGTTTGTAAAGAGTGTTAGGTCAATAGGCTATGAAATTATTCTTTGTGATTTATAGATGTAATAGAGTGTATAACAAGGAGAAATCTTTATTGTTATTTAAAAAATAATAGATATCTAGGAATCACCTCCATCTTCTGAGGGACTGGACACAGTTACCTAAAATCAGCCAAGGAATGACTGATGGGTGGGGAATGCCCATGTCCTGGCTGGGCCAAATGGACAGGGAGCACGTGTCTCTGCATTTGAGAAGTCAACTGGGTAGGTGTTTGGGTAAAAGTACCTGAGGGAGGCCATCCTCACTAACACACCCTGCACAATCGACCTGCATGTGAGCTGTATCGCAGCTGGGACTGGGCAGGCTGCAGCAAAGAATTTTAATCAAATTGATCATATTAAGCAGACAAAAATCATTAGATAAACATTTTATTAAATTATGTTTGTTTACTAGAAAACATTTTGATTATTGTTTCATTTGCATATCAAGGTGTTAAAATGGGCTTCTCCAGCCACAATTTTGACCGTGGCATAATGTAACAGACTAATGTGAGCATGAGAGCCATCACAAACAAGGACATAAAAGGATCAGAGCTAGAAAGAAAGGGGCGGTGACTTCATGATGATATTTCTTTGGAGGAAGCCACCATCTGTTACCTACTCGTACTGTGAAGGTACTCATTGGAGGTACAACTCCTTCACGTCAAGCCTAGTGAGAGCATTCTCTGCAACAGAGGCTCTGAGAGCAGCTCCCATCACACTCAAGAACCAAGCAGGCAGAGCGAGCTCTGTACCAAAGGCAATAGTGTTTCCCCCGCACCAGAACAAGGTCACAAGGGAGTGAGATTTTCCTGAGTCTTAGACTCCATTAGGAGTCTGGAGACGATTCACCACTGCCCAGGAGCCCAGGAATCAGTCATGTGCAATCCCACCAATATCAAGGTAACCACAAGTGAGAAGCCCTGGTGATGAGACTCTCTGAAGAACCAGGAAAGCACGCTGAAGAAAGAACCCTGTGCCCTCACTTCTACTCCCTCCCCTAGTTTTGACCCTGATGAAGATAAAAAGCAGCTAGCAAATAGAAATCAAAGTAAGTCAACTACAGGTCCTAGCATGGGGGTGGGACTCAGTACACAGAAGTCTCATCTTTAAAAGATAAAAGCAATAGTTTAGTATTCGGGCCAGAAAATTTAATTTCTGAATTAGCTTCAAGGAATCATATACCAGTATTTTTCCTAAGAATTCATGTAAAAGTCATGGGATCTTCCACCTAAGGGCAAAGAAATATTCTCCCCACTGCCTAAATCTCAGAGGGACAGTAGAAGCAAACCCAGAACTGTGTTTCAGCATATCCAAGAAGACATGCATTCAACATAGCATTTACATTTATGATCACCTTCTGAGTTCTGATGGTGACTTCACTACGTCTAGTTAATATGTATAAAAACTTCTATCTTTCATGTGATATGAAAACCTACAATTTTCTAAGAGAGAAGATTCAGTCTACCAACCTTGATCCCTTGAAACTTCTTTAAGTAATAAGGAAGGCATCGTTTTCAGAGATCTTGTTTTCTTCTCAGTGACCTCAGTGTAGGCAACTTTCTCACACATTGCAGGTCACTGAGGCTTAGGGTTTTAAACTAGGATAGGAATATAACAATAAAGTTTTCTGATCCATCATACAACAGTATCTGGAAATTTGCTAGCTACTCTATTTGACTGTAGCTGCCATTTCTTTAGATGTCAGGCTACTAAAATCTCCTGGATAACAGGGTTCTCATCCTCTGCTAACAGGAACCTGTAGAAACGTAAGGGGCAGGTGGGTGAATGTGGGCTATTATTCTGGCAGAGTTGAAGACGAGAGGGGGATGGTGCCCTTGATTGCAATGGGTTACCTGAAGTGGGCTGCACCATGCCAAAGGACAATGGGATCTTTGAGCATTCAAAATGACTTTTTTTACTTTAAAAAAAATGATTAAAGATTATTCTTTATCTTCAAAGTGGTCCTTTTGAAAAATTATAATATTTCTACAAAAGATGACAATCTGCCAACACAGAATAACTTGTGAATGCAAATATTGCTCACTTCATTGTTCCTGATTTCCTTCAGAAGCTACATAATCTTACTTTCTAAAAAATGTAGGCTGCAAGGCTAATAGAATTCAAAAGGACTACCTTTCAATCTGAAAAGTTACAAAGATGTAAGTTCTCCAAGTCTTTAAGGAAATCCAATTATAGGTCTTTTTTTTATTATTATTATTATTCAAGCAAAGACCAAAAGAGAAGCTTTTCTTTCCTGGTGTCATCTGCTCAGCAGGAACTCACCTTGACATGGGAGCTGATTTCCCTATATTTCTCATTAAGAAGTTACTACCAGATATCCAAACTCCAACACTATGTTTAAGCAGGCCCAGGTTGCTTTGCACACCTCCGATGTAGACCTTTCAAACTAGTCAATCTGTGGCATTTAGTGATGGGACTAGGGTGAGGCATGAAATGGCTAGGTTGCAAAATTTAAAGAGGAACTCACTCTCGGGGTCTTGCAGATACAATGTGAAAATAGTGCCTTCTTTATACCAAATGCACCTTACTTCTTTACCTTGGTCCTGGCCCTAGAGGAACTTGTTAGTTCCTCTAGGGCCAGGACCAAGAGGAATAAATAAAATATATATTGGTTCCTAGAGGAACCAATATATATTTTATTGATTTTTTACAGCGAGAAAGAGAGAGGGATAGAGAGTTAGAAACATCGATGAGAAAGAATCATCGACCAGCTGCCTCCTGCACACCCCCCACCGGAGATGTGCCCGCAACCAATGTACATGCCCTTGACTGGAATCGAACCTGGGACCCCTCAGTCTGCAGACCAACGCTCTATCCATTGAGCCAAACCGGTTTCAGCAGAACTTATTATTTTTAAGTAATCCCTAATCATTAAAATAAGAAAAGAAAAACAAAATTTTAGTATTCTACTAAAATATATTCTGAGTTGCTTTGAAGACTTTCACAGAACAATGATTTAATATTTGATCTTCAGACAAACAAGGAATTGAGTGAAGTAGGCATTGACTGATAATGTCTTTCTGTAAATTACACACACACACACACACACACACACACACACACACACGCCATCCCAAGAGGGACAGCAGGACTCTTTGAGGTGTTCAAAACACAAAAGTATCTGGAAACATTCATCTTTGCCTTAGGAGAGAGGTTCTTATTAGTTTGCCCAAACTAGCTGATGAATTTAATATACTAACATGTCTATAACAATCCTGATTGTAATTGCCCCTTTTTTCTTCACCTTGTCTTCATACTAACTAAACTATTTTACCACATAATGCTATAGTGATCAATTTCCCCTTGCCCAGATTTTGGTTATGATCAGTTTCTATTAATTTTTACAATGGGGATATTTTTATATCTTTATGAGTATATAGAGTTCTGCCTTTAAGATTACAGGAGACTAACTCTTGGGTTTATTTTTGGCTTAAAGAGTGCACTGATGGCAAACAGCTACAAAGAACTATGAGTACCAGTTAAAGGGGGAAGGTTGAGTCTTAACAGGAAATTCCTTTGACCAGGAGATATATCTCTGGCACATGCTATTTGGCCCATTGTGTTTTGGTAATGCTAGCAATAGCAGAAGACATAATGTGGTTATTGACTGTTGAAGAGTCTGTGGTTCATTTTCTAAGCCTGTGCAATAGGTATAATAATAAATGGAATTTTATACAAAAGTCCTCACAATATTTTTTGCCCACTTCATACCAATCACGTTTGTCCCTTTCATCATGCATGGCTGGGGGAAAAGCCAGAAACTTGTGTTTCTCTCTGAAATCAAGTTGGCAATTATAAAGAAGCAACACTTCGATACTCTAAATGGCTGCAGCAAAATGTCCCACCTTGACTTAGACAAGAAGAAAGCTGGAGAATTCCAGTTGTTTATAAGAGTTGAACACCACTAAAAAAGATTGCTGACTTCTCTTTTCTCATAGCTTTAGACCATAGGACACATCAAGATTCCCAGTAGGCTCCTCACCCATAAATCAGAGAGAGTGTTTCTCTCCAATGAACTCATTTACCATACTATACAAGACCAATGGGTTTAGTGTCTCTATCAATCAGAGAATTTCTATAAAACTAAACCCCAAAGTTTCTATAGAATTTTAGTTATTAATTCATTTAACAGAATTTCCGGTAGTTGGGCAGATTTCTTTATGTGGTGCATCAGAAACCTGAGCTCCTTTCATCCTAGGGTTTTGACATCCCCCTTGAACCGTGGAATCTAAGACCAAACAGAGACTAAGATAAAGGCCCAGAGAAAATAGCAGTGCATTGAAGCATCAGTCTGATAGTGTGACACTTATTTATGTGTGTGTATGTTGTTATTTTTGTCTGAATTTGTTATAATTTCATTTTTATCTTTAAAAATGCCTTGGATTTAATTATTATTTATAGAACCTTCCATTCTTGAGGGGAAAAACATAATGACTTTTAATAAATAAGCCTGTCAGTTCCCTTTGTTGCCTGTCCGCTCCTTATTGGACCCATAGATCCATGATGTGTCAAAGATGGCAAGAACCTTGGACCTGATCCAGCCCCAAACTCCTTATTTTACAGATGAGCAAACATGCTAGCTAACATTATTAATTCTCCCTCTTCGAATGAGTTTTCATTTTGCTTTCCAAACTTCCATCATTTCTTTTTATCATTGTAGATGCCAGCCATTACCTGAACTAGCTTCTCTGTGAGTCATATATCCTTGTCTGTGTTTACTCATGAAGTAGAAGGGCTTTTGTTATCCAAGCAATTTCCTAAGTAATATGGCAGGCACCGTGTGTCCCATCTCAATATTATTAATAAAAGTGACTTACTGATATTTCTACCTAAATCTTGGCATTATTCTTTCAGAATAGATATTAGTCAATATAAAACAAAGCTCACTTATTCTCTCTCTCCAGGAACAGAAACTATAATAGAAATGCCCTACACAACACCCTTGCCTGCTTTGGTTAACCTGTTAACCGGGGAGTTCCCTTTTTAATTACACAACCTGTAATGGGCACGCACTCTTTCACTAGGACGTGTCAGCACGTCACGCCCGGAGGACGTAATTTCATATTATTATTATTTTTATTTATACTTAATTAAAATAAATGAGATATATATATATTTTTTGTTTACTTATATATAAAGCACAAAGGAAAATACAAAATTACAAAAAAAATAGAAAAGAATACCAACAAAAAAATGGAAACATCGAATTAAAAAATTATAAATTTTACAATTATAAAAATTACAAAAAATATATACCATCCCTCTCAGGGTGCAACATATATTTCAAGGACGTATTCATATGTCCTACCCGTACCCGATATTGTTTACGTTTGACGTATTTATATGTCCCGCTCGGTTAACAGGTTAATTCCTGCCACCAGAAGCTTAAAACTAAAATTGAAGTTTAGTTAGTAATGAAAGACTCATCAATCTGTTCCCCAAATTCTCATTGACCTTCCAGTAGGATAGTCATAGAACCAAGTCAATTTTAAAAGTTAAACATGTCAAGTATATCTCAATAAAAGTGGGGTTGTGGGGGGGGGGGGAGATAGAGGGAGGAAGGGAAAAAAAGGAGGGAAATAGGAAGGGAGGAAGGGAGAAAGAGAGGGATTAAGGGAGGGAGGGAGGGAAGAAGGAAGGAAGGAAGGAAGGAAGGAAGGAAGGAAGGAAGGAAGGAAGGAAGGAAGGAAGGGACTCACACAAAGGAAGTTCAGCCAAATGTTTTTTGTTTGTTTGTTTGTTTGTTTGTTTGTTTGTTTTATATCTTGTAAGGCTAGATGGTGAGTGCCAACTTCCACATCCCAGAATTTTCATCCCCTTGTACTAGAGTATAATATACAAAACAGACAACAGAAAGATTCCTTTTTAGTTGAAAGGAACAATAAATTATAATTGGATCATTGGAGCCATTGGTGAAATCTTTTAGCCCACTAATAATCACTGAGCTCATAGACATAAATATAAGCCTGAACGTTGGTACATTTATTGAAAAAATATTTATGGAGTATCTACTACTTGCCAGGGAGGTAAGCATTTAAATAGGAGGAAGAATATGAACAATTTTGCTAGAAGATAAAAACCTAGGGTGACTATTAAGTTCTTTACTAGCTGGCCTTTAAAAAAAGATCCCTTTTCCATGGCTTTCCCATTGCATTCCAAAGAGATTATATCCTGAAGAACTCCTTACTTGCAATACTTCTTTATATTAACGTGTCAACAGTAATCTGAGCCTTACTAAGTACTTTACGTGGATCAAGTTCAATCTTCATAATAACCCACTGTAACAATGAGGAGCTGGGAGACAGAGAGGTGATGTGACTTTCCCCGAGGCCATGCAGCTGCAGAACTGTTCTGCAAGCCCAGGCAGTTGAATCACTCCACTGGACCCCTATATGTGGTTCCCAAAAATCCCTCCCTTGTTATAGAAGTCACTTGTTCTCCACATCATGTCTTTGACTAAACCTGGCTTAGGGTCTAGATTTAGCCCTGTGTCTTCCTGCTGGCACCTCACTATCATTCTTTATGGCAGATATTCTGTCTCCCACAGCTTCACCTTTGGCTGTCCCAAGATGCTCTGCACAGTGCTAACAAGGCAGTTCTGTGGAGCATGCCACAGTGAGAATAACAGGGTAGGTCCACTGAGCCAACACAAAGCTCATGAGACTGTAGTGCCTTTCAAGGCCTTTGGGGACTGGAAATAAGCCCTCTAGTTATGAAGGAACTAACCTTTTCCCCAGCGGTGGGATGGATGCTCCACTTGACTTGCCGTCTCCTTTTTGCCCGCAGACTACTGACGATGGCCAGCTTCAGATGAAACTTCCCCTAGCCTGCCTTTTCAAAGGGAGGCTGGCTACTGTACAGAGAGGCTTTGAGGCTAGAAGAGGAGAAAGAATATAAAGTGAAAAACTGATGGGTCTCAAAGGACATCTCTTCCAACAACAACAACAAAAAAAAAACAACAAAAGAACATTGAGCATAAAAGATCCATGATTTCTCTAACAGGATGTAAAAAATACAGGTTGCCAGTCTGTCATATTGTAAACGTTTTCCCCACTGACTCTAAAGCCATCATGAGATGAACCAAATCTGAATTAAAACAGCTTCAAAGGAAGCTGAACAGTTGGTCAGAAGGGGTGAATTTCCCTGCACTGCGAAAGGGAAGGTTCCCTGGGGGGTACTGAGGGTAGGGTCCCCTCAGTAGCTTAATAGAGTAAAAAATCATCTCTCTGCACAGGCCCAGCCGATGCCATGGCACCTTCAGCAGCTTGCTCAAAGTCGCAGTAAAACAAGAATGCAAACCAATAGCTGTCATCTCTGATGACAGATTTATTGACTTTGAATGGCCACTCCATTTTGTTTGTTTTTTGTTTTTTAAATCTTTATTGTTGAGAGTATTACAGATATCTCCTTTTTTCCCCCATGGCCTCCCTCTACTCAGGTCCACGCCTTTACCACCTTATTGTCTGTGTCCATAGGTAATGCATATAAATTCTTTCGTTAATCTCTTTCTGCTCCCCCTCCCCCCCTTCCCTCTGAAATTCATCAGTCTGTTCCAGTTCCATGCCTGTGGTTCTATTTTATTCATCAATATATTTTGTTCATTAGATTCCTTATTTGTTTATTTTGATTTTTAGATTCAACTGTTGATAGATATGTATTTATTACCATTTTATCATTCATATTTCTTCTTCTTCTTCTTACTAACTGCTTTTCTCTTGCTGCCTTTAAGATTCCCTCTTTGTCTTTAACCTTTGGAATTTTAATTATGATTGTCTTGATGTGGGCCTCTTTGGGTTCCTCTTGTTTGGGATTCTTTGTGCTTCCTGTACTTGTAATTCTATTTCTTTCACCAGGTAAGGGAAGTTTTCTGTCGTTTCTTCTTCAAATAAGCCACTTCTATTTTTAATACATTGCTCCCTTAGCCAGGATAAGAATGACACAGACACACCTCACTGAGGTGCAGAAGGCTCTTCTCATAACTTCTGTGCTTCTGAAGAAAGAGTCACATCAGAAAGCAGGACACTTTGGAACTAATGCACATTTGCAGACAAGCAAGAGGGGAATGTTTAGGCTCCCCTGCGTTTTCGCCCCCTCTCCCCTCCCCGGGCCTATCTGCTCTGGAGTTTTCCAAGAGAAGGAGTTACAGCCCCAAAGGGAAGAGAAATGCCCACACTGCTCCCACTAACTGGGACTTTTGACTTCCCATCAGAGAAACTATATGTATGGATTTAATAAATATTTCAATAATACTATGTGCCAGGCACTATTCATAATGCCTCACAACTATTAATTCACGTAATCATAACATCAATCCCATTACACCAACAAAGAAGCAGGGCTATAAGTTTAGTAATGTGCCCCAAATCATAGGGATGTAAGCAGCAAAGCCAGGTACCAAACCTGGGTCTGGCTCTAGAGCTCTTCACCACCCTGCCCTGCTGTCTGGCCATGAACTTTCTTTTTTCCTCTGCAGACAAAATTCACCTCCGCTTCATAAGAGCTCCCTCTATCTTTGATATTCCCAGCAGGGTTCATAACTGATCACTTCCACAAGCTGGCCCACGATGCCCGGGAGAGAGGAGGAAAGACAGGGGAGGTGGAGGCCAATGCAATTATGCTCCCGTGGGCAGTTCACTGGGGGCTTTGCTTTCCTTTGCTATTTTTCCAGTTGTGCCAGGAAACCACGGAGCTTCCCATGCCTCTGCTCCTCGAGGTGATGCCGGTTACACTCTCTGTTTGCAGGCTCCGGTGCTCTTTTATGTCCCCACTTGTTGTTACTTGGTTTCCCTACCTCTGCAATGTCTCCGACCGCTGTTTCATTATGTAGAGGCAGGCAGTGTGAGACAGACAGATGTGCGTGAGGCGGAGGTGGAGCTGGCACCCGGGTCTGCAGTGTCTGTGGTGTCTGCGGTGTCTGTGGTGCCTGTGGTAGCTTATTACTTGCTGCCAGCAGAAGAGAAATCTGATCCTGGCAGGTGCAGCCTGCTGTGAATCAATATTTTACAGGTAGTATACTTTGAAGAGATGACATCAAGACAGAATCAAAAGAGAGCCGAGAGAGAAAGGCGGGGAAAGAAAAGGTGCAAGTGGGAGCGGAAAATGTATCCTGACATCCTCTGACAGTCCTTCCCTACAGGAGTGAGAGGAACAAGCCCCAGCAAGGGGAACTGACACGGACGTGGGGGGCACTCCATGGCAAAACCCATTACTCCCCCCTTGCCTTCACAGCACACATACACTGTCACAAAAGGGGAAACGCGGCTGCGATACCCTTTGGACTAAAGGAAGCTTATTCTTAGATGCAGACTGAGAAACAGCCATAGACACAATAGGAAACAGACCTTCTTTTCCCTAGTTGACTGACTGGGAAACCGAGAAAGCACTTAGCAGAGATGAACATACGCCTGTCCTGGTCTGTGTGTCCCAGATGTCCTTGGGGACCAATGGAAAGCATTCTAGAGTCTCAATCTGGGGGGCTAGACATATAGGGTGGGTGACAAGAGTTTGCCAGGGCTTCACGGGTCCCAGTGGACTGAGCCTGGGAAGAGCTCTCCCCTCTGGCATGCCTACAGGCGCAGGTGCTGACAGGCACCCAGACATGGTTGGGAGGATTGTAGTTCCGCGGAGGATACAAAGGAGCTATATTTATGTGTGGCTTACTATAGTGGGAAGGTGGCTGCTCAAGGGTGAGATTAATTAAACAGCAATCAAATTCCTCCTCTGGACAAGATAGAAGTGTGAGCGCCACACAGAAATCCCTACCTTCTAATACCAGGTCTACTGCTAAGTACCCAAGAGATGTATCAATGGTGCACTATAGGAGTTCAGAAAAGACACAGGTCTCTGTTATCCTAGAATTGCAGCCTTTTAAGATCTGAAAAGAGCCTTGGTGTAAGGGATGAAGAAAGCTGACTTTAGAGCTGACAGTAAGATCCGGGAGGGATTCCATACATTTGTGCCACGACTGGAAAGATGGGTTGGATCTGGGTCTGGTGAAAGGCGCTGGAATTCAACAAGGCAAGAAGGCATCTCAGGCAGAGGAAATTATTCAGGTGAGCATTTCTCAAACTGAGTTCCATGCAAAAGAGAGTTTATATGAAATAACTCCTTTGTTAAATAAGTTTTGGAATTTCCAACTTACATGGAGATAAAAAATTAACATAGGATTAAAAATGTTAGAGAGAAAGGCTTGGGAAAAAAACAGAGGTGACCAATAGTTAAGTCTACAGCAATTAGAGTGAAGTTTTTAAAAGGCAAATCTGACAATCTCACATCCCTACTTAAAATTCTTCCATGGTTTCCCACTGCCCTTAGAATTAAGTTCCATGTTCTTATGATAGTTGCCTTATTTCTCTCTGGCATCATTTTGAGCTTGTCTTTTTCTCTGTGGATTTAGGCACATGATGTCCTTGTAGACCCTTGAATGAATCATATTCTTTCTAGCATCTAGGCCTGAATGTGTATGGTTTCCTGTTCCTGACTAATTCCTTAACATTCTTTAAGGATCATCTTTATGACAACCCTGATTCAGGTGAAAATCCTGGTGAACCCCATTTTCCCTTCCACAACCTCTCATGCTATTAGTGCTGTACCCTCAGCATCCATCACAGACCCCAACATGCACAGACCTCAATGACATAGAGTGGAGATGGTCCTTAAAACATCTACTAGAGCCAGGTAAGGTGACTAAACATCATTATGAGGCAATTGAGCAGACATTGGGGATTTGAAAGAGGAAGAACAGGCTTGAAGCTGCTTCTTAAGACAACTTACCATGATATACAAGATGGTTTGGAACACAGATAAGCTGGTAATAAGAAGCTGCATTAAGAAAATGTCCCACCCTCGCTGGTTTGACTCAGTGGATAGAGCGTCAGACTGTGGACTGAAGGGTCTTAGGTTTGATTCTGGTCTAAGGCACATGCCTGAGAGAAATTGAGTTACTGGCTTTATCACACAGTTATATCACACAGGATGGTGGGCTGATCCCCAGTAGGGGGCATGCAGGAGGCAAATAATCAATGATTCTCGTCATTGATGTTTCTATCTTTCTTTCCCTCTCCCATCCTCTCTAAAATCAATAAAAATATTTTAAAAATGTATTTCAAGAGTCTGGCTAGAGGTAATGAGTTGGGTCTAGCTGGTTACAAAAAAAATGAATGGAAAAAAGAAGATGGAAGAGAGAGAGTCTGTAGAACTAGACTAGACTCTGTAAGATTCCACAAGAGATAGGCCATCAGAGGTGAAGGAAAGCAAAAATGACTCCAGATTTTGAGCCTACATGATGGAAAGAATGCTTGCAGAATAACAGTCAGGAGAAGGAGCTGAGGGTAAGAGGAAGGAACTGAGAGAAGAGGGTACAATGCTAATTTATCCAACAATTATGTGCTCTTTAAGCAAAAAAGTAAATATTCAGCCAAGACTTGTTTTAAAGATGTTCTAATAAATTAAAGAATAATAAAAATTATTATTACCAATTGAGGATATAAATATACTGAGTGGCCAGATTATTATGATCTCTGAATCCATAATAATCTGACCATTCAGAGTATATATATATATATATATATATATATATATATATATATATTTTAGAGGCCCGGTGCGTGAATTCATGCATGGGTGGGGGTGCAGCCAGCCTGGCCAGGGGGAGGGGACATGGGTAGTTGGCCAGCCTACCTGCTGGTCAAACTCCTGGTTGAGGGGACAATTTGCAAATTAGCATTTTATTATATAGGATATACACTGAGTGGCCAGATTATTATGCGTTCCTTATTATGAATGCATAATTATCTGGCCACTCAGTGTAGACTAGAGGCCGGTGCATGAAATTCATGCACTGAGTTGGGGAGCGGGGGGGCCTCAACCGGCCTGCACCCTCTTGTACTCCAGGACCCCTCAGGAGATGTTCAACTGCTGGTTTAGGCCCAATCTCCATGGGAATTGGGCCTAAATCAGCAGTTGGACATCCCTTTCACAATCTGGGATGCTGCATGCACCAGTGACCGTACTCTTCATACAGGTGAAAGGTATCTTGCTGTAATATGGGCAGCTACATTTTTTTCTTTTGCCCTGATTATAAAGAGTAGTACATAACATAATCCTTGTGAGGCAGTAGTGCCATTTTCCCCATTTGATGGGTGGAAAAACTAAAGCAGAGAGAAATTGAGTTACTGGCTTTATCACACAGTTATAAGTGTCAAAATCAGGGCTGACCAAAAAATGTGCAAGCCAGAGTCCATGCATGTCATCATTGCATCATCTTGTTTTTTCAGTATTAGAGTAATCTTGCCAAGTTTTAATTTTTAAAACTCAGAGACTGTTCCCAATATATAGGAATGCATGTTCATCACCATGTAGAATAAACGAGATGTGGACAGTTTGGAAATTCTGCTGATGAATTAGGATTAAGCAGTCATGATCTCTTTTTCAAATACTGCAGAAGCCACCTTCCTTGTTTAACTGTGTGTGGGATATAGCAGTTTATAAGCTATGACATAGTCACTCCCAATCCAGGACCCCTCAGGGGATGTAGCAGTGTGCCAAGCAGCAGGCAGCCAGGGAAGAGCCCAAACGGATGCTGGGCACCATGCCACTCACACTCATCCCGTCCCTCTAAGCCTGCTGCCACTGCTCCCCAATGGGTAGTGCCACAGAGTCAGAAGAGACTCCTGCTGCCACATCTGTGCTCGCCAGCTGTGAACCCAGCTTCTGGCTGAGCTGTGTTTCCCCTGTGGGAGCACACTGACCATCAGGGGCAGCTCCTGTATTGAGTGTCTGGTCACTACACATCATAGTGACTGGTTAATTGGTCATTCTGGTTGTTCCATTGTAATGTTCGCTTAGGCTTTTATATATGTATATCCTATATAATAAAGACCTAATATGCTAATTAGACTGAACAGCAGAAAGACTGTCTGGACAACCATCCAATGATCTTAGGACAAAGCCAGGGCTGCGAGGACCAAGCCCCTTGCACAAATTTTGTGTATCGGGACTCTGATAGATAGATAGATAGATAGATAGATAGATAGATAGATAGATATTTCCTGTAAGGCCAAAAGTAATAAATTGGTTTTATCCCATTTATTCCTTTCCCTCAAGACAGTCCATTTCTTATTAGCACACGCAACAGGTTCTCACTGTGGCAAATTATTTGCTGTCTTGAAAATAACTCCTATCCACCTTTCCTGTCACAGGCAGGTGGTCTGGCTAGAGATCACCAGGCAAATTATCTGCATGCCACCTGCACCTCTGTTCTCAGAGATGCCTTCCTCGTGCAGGGAGGCGAACAGGAGCGAGGGGAGGAAAGAGCTCTGAGACATCTCTGCTCCTTTCCTAACCATCTACAGCCTCGGGGCAGTCCTAAGGTTAGACTTTGGCTTCGCTATTTCCTTCTTAGTTTGGCATAAGCCACCAGTAAAAGACAGTCTATGTAAAAAGTCCTTTTGTGACTTCCCCTTTAGAAAAACCATAAAATGGACGGACTTTATGCACATGATTATAATACAGGGGACAGGAAAGAGTGATTGTCACTCGTATATGGAAAAGCCTAAATATATATATATAACAAGTGTAGTACCCAAGTGCTGAAGACCTAGGGTGACCACCCACCCCAGTTTATGTCTGTTTTCATGGTATAATTGAAACTCTATCAAGAGAGTCCCCTTCATTCTCAACAGTGTGTCTGTTTGGACAATAAAGTATATGGCTGCCCTACATATCCTGCAAAATAAGTTGGACAAAACAAGCGGGCATGAGGCCCACTCAGTCCCATTGCCTCATTTCTATCAATCACTCTCGTAAAAGCCGTGTATGCTAACCGAATGCTGCATAACCATAATTATGATTTCCATCTGGAAGTGACCATTGATTAGGAAATGGAGTTCTCTTTATTGGAAAAGTGTAGGGCTAGCCAGAGGTTAATGGGGACAAAAACAGGCTGGCCTAGAATCCTTGATAGATTAAAATACTAATTTGCATGGTGAAGGTTAAGTGCTGTGTGGGCTGCCAAAAGAACTGCAAGTGTCTCAGAATGACTGGGATAAACAGGAAGGTCAGAACAGGAACAGGGCAACCTGTGCTCTGCTCCGACTCATGTCCTCAGCGGGTGAAATGGTCACCGCTCTGGGGATCAAGCTCCTCAGTTCTCAACAGTGCACCTAATGTTGATAGTCTGGGAAGACTAACAGGAAACAGTGAAACACGTATTTTTATGGTACAGTCATCCTTGCCAGCGTTTATGACAGGGGTTGCATCTAAATATCTAACATGAAGCACAGGCCAGGCGAATGAATGCTTACTGGAAACAACTATGCTGTTTATTACATCTAAGAATCATTGGTGCCAACAAAACCCATCAAGGGTTGACCCTATCCTATTGCTTACCATACCTCCTCCCTTACTATGCTCCAGCTACCATTTTTAACTCCTCAACTAAGTCAAACTCATCCTCACCACTGAGCATTTTCTGTTGCCACTGCCTAGTATGGTCTTCCTCCAGGTTCTGGATTGGCTCAGCCCTTCCTGTCTGTCAGGTGTCAGTTCAGAAGACAGCATCTTAAAGTGGTCTTCCAGACAGCCCTATTTACAGAATCATCCTCTTGAGATATTCTCTGTTAACTCCCCCATTTACTTCCCTCATGTTATGCCACCAGGTGATTATCTCATTTGTTTCTATGGTTATTATTTGTTCCCCCCTCTAGACCAGATTCTATGAGCATATTAGCTTTTATTCTTATTGGTCATTGTGTCACTGTAGTAGCAGTGTTTGGCACATAATACTATTTGTTAAGTGAGGAAATGAATGAATGAATGGTGTCTACAGCAAAATGGGCACAATAATCCCCAATGAAGGATAACTGTCCCAATCAACCTCATCCTTATGGAGTCAAAAAGCCGTGAGCAAATAAGAAATACTGTGGCTGAGGGACCTCCTTGATGGATACCCAGCATAAGCCCAGTGCTGAGAAGTAAAAGGTGTCCAACTTCTTTCCAAGATGCTCTGACTGTAAGTGATAAACTATACACAGTCCAGCAAAACTTCACCATTCCAGCTCTCTAAGGCTCAGTCACATAAGCAAAGTAAAATGTTGAGGAAGGAAGGGTTTAGTCACTTACCAGGAAATTCATGAAAAAGACTTATTGAGGAAAGGAGGGAAGGGAAGTGGGATGAACAGGATGTTGTCCTGAATTAATCAGGATTATTGTCTTTTCTGAACACAGTTGTAGCTCCATCCTTTCTCCAGTCCACACTGCATGTACAGATACTGTCTAAATCTGAGGAAGTTAGTTAATCCCTTTGAGATTTAGTTTTCTCATCTGGAAAAATGGCTTTAGGGAATTACCTCCCCAAGTACCATTTGAGCACTTGGCAGATGCAGAGGGCCTGAGACACTAACAGAATAGTTTGGTAGCCTCAAGGACCACAAGTAATAATACAAAAACCTCCAAAAGACAAATGCAATTGTCCACTCAATTACACCAAGACTCCCTCCCAGCTTGGAGGGGAGAACACTGCAGTATTGAGAAGGGGCCATCCCACATGTCACCTAGAGATGAAAAAGCATTTAGGTTTTAAAATGTAAGATTTTCTTGAGAAGGAGAAACAATTAAATCACACTTCAATACAAAAATATTCTATTCCCTGTCAGGATTTTACAGAAGAAAATATTGAAGTTATGATACCTCAGCAAGGCTGATAACAGAAGTGGGGGTCAGTGTCAACTGGGCTAATGATACTTCACCGAGCATACATCAGCAGGATGAGTCATCATAGAGCTCTGAGATTAGAGGTAAAGAAAGAAGGAGTTTCCAGCTATGCAGTATACTTAAGAACTGATTTCTACATGCCTGCTAATGAAGGATACCATCTGAAATACTCCCTCAAACTCCATATTTAATTTTAGAATAATAATAATTTCTATGCCACAGTGACAAATACCCCAAGGTTCAGAATGACAGGGTGAGAGTTATTATAAACAGCACATGAACTCAAAAATGTAGTTTTGCTCAAGTACAAAAGGGATTATTTGATTTGATCATAGAACTATGAACTGAATTATTTCTAATACCAGAGGCCTGGTGCACGAAATTTGTGCACTTGGGGGGAAGGAGGAGAGTCCCTCAGCCTGGTCTTTGTCCTCTCCCAGTCCAGGAGCCCTTGGGGAATGACTGACAGCTTAGGTGCGCACTGTCATGGAGGCAGGAGAGGCCCCCACCACTGCTGCTGCACTTGCCAGCCCTGAGCCTGACTTCTGGCTGAATAGCGCTCCCTCTGCACACTGATCACAAGAGGGCAGCGCCTAGGTTGAATGTCTCCACCCTGGTAGTTATGTCATAACAACTGATCGTTCTGCTGTTTGATCAATTTGCATATTATCCTTTTATTGTATAGGATAAGAAATATTACTGGATCAATGGGTATTACAACACATTTAAAATTTAGTTCTTAAATATGAATATTTAAGTGGAACAATATATTTTCCCAAAATTTTGTATAGTTTTCATTTACTTATATGTAACTAAAATTCTGTATATACAGGGTGTCCCTCCAAAATGTATACACACTTTAATAGCTGATAGCTCAATTTTGAAAATGAAATGCATTTTAATAAACACTGCCTTTATAATCATTCAAAGTATATGTATACATTTTTTTTGAAATCCTATATATTTTTAATCTTATTATTTTTTCTCACCACCATTTATTTCCCCTATACCCTCTTCCACCTCCACCCATTCCCTTCTCCCCTGCAAGATGTGGGTATATATTCAAACTGTGCTTTCAGATACACTTGTTCATGAATTAACCATATAATAAATAAAATTTCAAAAATATCAACCTGGAGCTTTAATTGTTTGGGAACTAAATCCTAGATACATACCAAAGTCACCATATGATGACAGTATCATAAAGATATTCTGGGATAAACATAAATCACTATCAATTTGGCTGATGTCTAAGTGTTCTGATGTGGGGGTTTCAGGAGTGAATTCAGCATAGTATGCATGAGCATGACCACCTTGGTGAGCCCTCAAAGCCATCTCAGTGGGTGCCTGCAATCTTATCTCTACAGGCTCACACAGCTTGCTCCTGACCTAGATCAGTCATCAGCGCTTTTCCTTTCAGGATTTTCCTCGTTGTGCTACATGGATACTCATAAGAGCAAAGCTTTGCATTTGAGTCTTGTTTTAGGGCTGTCTGTTGGTACCTGCAACACTTTAGTAACCAATCCCTTGTCTGTGGCACTGTGCTGTTTTTACCTCCAGCACTGTAACTGATCGCTGGGCCCACAACTGCTATGATCCACAGCCCTTGCCTGAGTGTGCAGCAAATGATTTCCCTGAGTCTGGCTGACAATGAATTTTCCCCTTCCACTCCTGGAACCTTTTCATTGGCATTCCCTCTATAGGATGCAGAGGACCTGTTGATGAAGACAGATCTGAAAAACTGTCCATCTGTGCTCACAAATCTGTGCACCAGGACTCTAGCATACATATAAGAACTTTGGTTAATCTCTTCCCACCATCCCCGCTTCCCTCTGAGATTCATCAGTCTGTTCCATGTTTCCATGCTTGTGCATTGAGCATCTGCCCCTGGTGGTCAGTGTGTGTTATAGCTATTGGTCAAACAGTTACTTAGGCTTTGTAGAGAGAGATTTTATTTTTTTACCTGGTATTAATGTCTACTTTTCCATTTATAAAACTAAAAATACATACCCATGCAAAATGTTTCGAAAATACAGAAAAGCATAAAAACAAAATTAAAAAATCACTCAAAATCCCACCACCTTGAATTACATGTCATTGCACTTTGATGTATTTTCTTTCTTTTTCTCTCTTCATTCACTTTAAATAAACTGACTCGAAGTCAAATTAAAAGCCCCACTGCATTGTAATGCTCTGCTGAAAAAGAAGCCACAAAAGAAAGCGTAGCACCACTCACAAGGCACTGCCCTGCACCACAAAAAGGATGCCACTTTTTTAATAAACATATTTGTACACTGCCTGTGTGCTGAGCACTCTGCTGTATGCAGGAAACAGAGATAAATGACCCAGAATCTTCACAGCCAACTGTGGGACAAAGAGAAGTAAATGGACACCAAGTGGTGTAAAAAGCCCAGAATAGAGGTAACCCCAGAGGATGGAGAGGGTTCAGGAAAATCTTTCTGGAGGAGACAGCACTGGGTTTTAGTCTCAAAAGACTAGGAGAAGCTAGTTAGTTAGGCGATGAGGAGTGCATGTGCCACAGAGAGGGAGCAAGCAACATTGGTGAAACCTTAGCATTAGACAGATCAGCAGATTCAGGAAAGTGCCAGTCATTCTACACAGCTGGGGCAACTAATTGGGTTATCAGTTGGAGATATAGTCAACCCTATAACTTCCTCCTAAGGTTTTTAAGAAGCAAAGTTTCTTTTATCTGAATCACCATGTGTCAAAAGTCCAGGTATTGGCATCAAAATGGTATTGATCCTCGGGATCTGAAGCTATGACCTATGGACTTGAATCAATCATTTTAAGGGTGGCCCATGTCTGGTTTAATTGAAGAAATTTACGAAATGCCAAATTAGAAAGAAAACGATCTTGATCAGGTTTCTTCATTTTTTGTTTCGTTAACATCTATCAGTCTAATCATCTACAGAGGTAAGAATGCCTACATAGCAAAAAAGCACAGCTTCCTAACAGTACTTTAATAAAAAGTCATTTAGAGGCAAGAGAATGAATAGTGTACATGTCCTCTAGCATATCTGTGGATATTCCCTTACTTTTGTCTGTACAGTCCCCATTTCCACCAGCCTGCTGGTCAGAGAGCATGTGGAATGCTAATAGTGCTAACAAAAACAGTAATGGATGACTAACAGGACATGTTAGACCAAGGATACCCAACAAGCTCACTTTCACCTGCCAGATCCTGCTGTTGGTAGTGACTGCCTCCCAATCAAGGGTCAGCAAATTTTATCAATAAAGGGCATTAAGGTAGATACTTTAAGTTTCACATGTCATACAGTCTTTATGGCAATTATTCAACTCTGCTGTCATAGTATGAAAGCAACCACAGATAATACATAAACAAATGGGTGTGGCTATGTCCCAATAAAACTTTTATTTACAAAAACAGGTAGTGGGCCAAATTTGGTCTGCTGATTCCTGAGCACTGAATCCTAGGACCTCAGATAAGTAATACGAGTGAGAACACAAACTTGCAATTTCCAGGTTATGTTCATTCCACCTAGAAGCTGAAACTTGGGACATTGTTTAGTTCTAATTCTGGCTCTTTCTCTATTAGGGGTGTCGAACTCAATCAGAGAAGGGGCCAAAATCTAAAATCCAGCCTAAATCGCGGGCCGAATGGTTTACTGAACAGTCATAAACTGACAATGTCATAAATTGACAGCGGAGTGCAGTGATGACAGCGCGGTGCGGGCCACATTGCAAGGCCTGGCGGGCTGGATTTGGCCCGCGGGCCTTGTGTTTGACACATGTGCTCTAACTTACCAGGTAATTTCAAGACAATTGTTTAACCTCTTATACTGGGCAGTGGTCTTGGTTGCAAATAAGAGAATCCACTCTGTCTAGTATAAAGCTCAAAGTCATAAACCACACAGCAGAATCAATATGATAACTAAGGATCTAGGTGATCCATCACAGACCCCTAGAGAACCAGATGCCTCCTGATGTACTGGCCAGTAAATGCCCTCACCTGGACACCACCTTGTGTTGCTCACTTCTGTGTTCAAGTCTCATCCCTGAGCATCTGAATGACAGCCAGAGTCACATGTCTGCTCCCCAACTAAAGAAAACAGCTAGGAAATATAGGTTTGGATACTCACAATATGGAAAACCATCAAAATTTAGAAATGGTGTATGAAAAACTCTGGGAAACCATGGCTGATGGGAATCCATACAGCTCCCATTGTGAATTTCTTCTCCTGAAAGATTGGTGACTCTACTGCTATACCAAGCTGCTCAGTATGGTAATGCATTGGTGATGTAAATGTTTACCTCATATAATAAGGGAAAATATTTTACTTTGACAATTATTTTTTCACTTCCCAGGATTCCAACCTAAACTGTTGGAAGCTGTTGAAATACATAATAAATGTATGGCTTAAAACCTAATTTTACCACTTATTTTAACTTGTAACTCATTATTTTCATCCCACCTCTAAAATTAGCTTCCCCATATACTAAGGGATGAAATAAATCAGGGGGGAAAAAGAACTATTCTTAATAACAACCAGCATTAATAGCAAGAGCCTTTCCCGTCATATTTTACTATATGCAGAAAAACATTGCTGATGGCATTTTGCTCTTCTTGATGAAAGCATGCCTTCTCTCACTTTTCAATGTGGACTTCTCTCAACTATCCGTAGCACTAAGGAATCTCCATTCTGCCATCAGCCATTATAACTTCTGTGATTAAAATCCATCGTGTTGGCCTCCTTTTCCAGGCTCCCAAATGTTCTTCTGGAGCACATTTCATCTAATTCGGAAGTCAGCTGCTGACATTTTTAAAGAAAAAAATATATATAAGATGCACTCATTTGCTCCTTACAATCAACTTTTATTACCCATGGAGAAATCACTCCGTTTATTTAAAGATATACAAAGTTTATTCCAAATCATATCTCTCTTGTTCATTACTGCATTCCCAGCAAAAATCTGGTCCTGGCAGGTAGGGGTCTTTGTTATATACTTGTTGAATTGATAAATTCAATTATTATTGAAGTAATAAATCCTAGATCTCTATTTATATTGTCCCAGATTGTTCAACTGAGCTTCAATATTCTATGGCACAAATATCCATGATATCATATCCAGTATTAGATAAAATATTCATAGCAATGAAAATGGAAATTGCCATCAATATTATTCTTAAAATAAGAACATAAAGTTACTCACCAAATGTCTAGTTATGTGGTTAGAACAGCATATTTGATAGTATATCTACTAAATGTGCCATTTCCTTTATTGAACAGTTGAAACAAAGAGTGTCAAGAATCCTTTGGCCTGACCCTCCCACCCCACAATCTGTTAAGCTAAAGGCAACCAGAAATCTTAGATAATAAATCACTCTCTGGTCATAGTTTTTTGAACCGTTGGATATATGATATGGATTGTTCATTTCATTTTACATTTTTCAATACTATACCTTTTTTCAATATTGTTATTTTAGTTTAGTGCAATAACAACTGGGTTATTAACAAAAGTTAATAAGTGCGTTTTGTTGGATTAATTCACAAAATGTTGTTTATATGTGTGAATTCTACCAACAGAGAAAGAACCCTAGCTTTATTCAGCTCCTCAAATAAGTCAGGGACAAAAAAAAGAAAAGAAAAAGTTCTGGTCTAAATGTAGTGAAATCTAGCAATGCCTGGTTTTTCTGTCTGTTTGATGTGATCAGGCCTAAGGTAGTTGGAAAGGAACTGGGAGTGAAGAGCTTTTTCAGCTTTTCTGGAAATTCTCTAATTTTTTAGTCTATGACCACCATGGACTTACGATATTACCCAGAACTACTCACCAAAAACAGCTTTGGAAGGTCAGGTGCAAGAAACTATGAATCTAAGTCAGTCAGATAAGAAATGGCTTTTCTAAGATGAAATTTAATCTATATATAAGAATTCTCCCCCAAATGCCAAACTCCATAATGTGGTTCCTATACCATCCAAAATGTGAAAAGTAGAAAATCCCACCAAGAAAGACCACAGTTGAAGGCACAGTAAGGCACTGATACGGCCTGCATTTCAGTCCATGCCAATGGTGCAAAGGGGAGTTGTTTTAAGATCTGCTGAAAATCAAATAACTTGCCAATGACAGGGTAACAAGGACATGCTCATGTAAAAATTCAAATAATACAGGACAACAGATTCTCTAAAAAACAAACACCAATAGATCTATACTTAGAAATGGTAGTCCCTTTTGAGTAAATATAGACAAGCTCTTCTTATATTTCAGGCGCACTGAACTCTTTCCTATCTCCAAATGGCGCGAGTCTGTCTGCCTAACCAATGTGTACTGCAGAACTTAACCCTATCTAACTCTTTTCAGCTTGAGTCACGATGCTCTTTCACTCAAGGTCTGGGAAATGTGTACAATGCTCCTTTCCCATCCCTCAACAACGTACAGCTTCCAATGAAGGAATTTGCTTTGGCCAGGATTGAAACATGTCTTTTTCATGTACATGTCAGAAGCAAAGATGTATTTTGTAAGAAATATGATATCTATAAAGAATAGGGAAACTCACAATCAGCCTTCTAAACTTTTGTAATCTAAAACAAAACAATGGGGAGGAGGCAGTCTGTGATTTTTTTCTATCCATCAGGATACATGTATAGCATGGTTCTTTCAAATAGAGTATATTTTTTTAAATAAAATCTCAGAGGAAAAGCTTTTTTTTCTCCCTAAACAGGATGCTAAGTATAAATCTAGCATCTCTTTTAGCAAAAATCCTAGGTGTGACTTTGGGAGGTGGAGAGCAAGGTCTGAAGAGAATAAAATACAGAATACTTTTTTTTTTTTAATTTGTAGGTGGAAGACAGGTAGAAAAAAAAGTTGAGAATAAGAGTTCAAATGGTCTTAACTGGAAAAGTGAACATTGAAGTAACCAGTATTTGGATAATTAGTCCAAAGTATTTTCCGAGTAAAATGAGGTTTTACACTTCCAATTACCCAGAAAATTGCCTAAAATTTCCATTTCATGCTATAAGTATAGATATGGGCAAAGCCATTTGGTGATGGGGATTGGGAGGGGGGACCAAATGAATCAGAAATGAATTGAGAATGGGAAAGTTCCTAACAGCTTTAAACAATCATTCTGCATAACTTAACATTGGGAGTATGATTTTATAAGTGGGATATTTCTACAGCATCCATAAAATTCCGGAAAAAAAATAATAAAGGTGAGTATTAAAAAATAAAGCTAACCAGGTATCATTTCATTTTACATAAAATAGAGATTGCATTCCCAGCTGGTCTGAAGTGAAGACAGCTATTTCCATTTACTATGCCCCTTAAAGCCGTTTTAAAAGTATCAGCCTCTCCACTCAATTGTAAAATGCCTGCTAGTTTTTGAAGGAGTGCTTTGGAGGGTGAGAAAGATTCAACTCTAAAATGGCTAAAAGACAGTTTTATGAATCTCACTGTGTCTACAAGATGAAGTATTCAGGCCATTATCGTGTGCTTATATTTCCGGGATGTGAGCAGACAGCTCCTGACTCTGTATTGATGACTGCTTACTATGCTGGCACCTTTTGTGCCGCACAATAGGTAACACATCTGCAAAACCACACTCAGAAGCAGGAGAGGCAGCTGTTAAAATTATACTCTTCCTGCATTAAAACCAGCCCCCAGTTGTGAGCCTTGTGAGCTCTGTTAAGAAGTCATCTTAGCTGATCCTTGTTGATGAGCTTTATATATATATATTTCTCTGAAAATATCAAGGCATGATGTCAGTCTCCTATTATTAGCAGGAATTCCACCTCTTGTGAAGCAATAGAAACCAAACCATTACAGCTCATATTCCCCCTAATTCTCACCTATTAGGCAGCCAGTCTCCCATTGGGTTGGAAAAGGCTGAAATTTGCATGCATATAGAGTTTAACCAGAAACATTGATTTCAGTGGAAGAGGACATCTCAAGGTGGTGAAAAGAAAGTTTCTTATCCCAATTCCATTCACTCTTCTTACACAAATCACTCTGGTCTCCCTAGCCCATCACTACCTAGCAGCCCACCAATATCATAAGAGACAGTCCGGATTGTGCTAACATTCCCCGAGAGGAACTGGGCATCTCATATTTCAGCAGAGGAAGAACTTTTAGAGCATGAGGTTTTTCATTATAAAATCAGGACCCTGTTTGAAAGCAAGAATCCAGAAAAAAAAAAAACCTTTGTGGAAATCTCTGCCTGTTTCTTAGGAGGCTGCATGCCTAGACGGCAGCATTCACTAAATGGTGGCCCAGGAATTCTTTCACATTCTTCATTAGAAATCTGTATTGGTTTCCTGGGGCTGCTGCACCCAACTGTGTGGCGTAACACAACAGAAATTCATTCTCTCACATTTTCTGAGGCCAGAAGTTGGATATCGAGGCTCCAGAAGGAATCATTCTTTGCCTTTTCCAGCTTCTGGTGGCCACCAGCATTCTTTGACTTGCGGCCACATTTTTCCAATCTCTGTTTCCAGGATCACAATGCTTCTGTCCATCCTATCTCTCTTTGCCTCTCTCCTTTAAGGACATTTGTGGTTGCATCATAGGACTCACTCAGGTAATCAGGGTAATCTTTTCTACTCCAGATTTTTAACAATGACATCTACAAAGACCTCTTTTCCAAATAAGCTAACATTCACAAATTCCAGGATTGGGATTTGATAACAATCTCCAAAATCATAATTCTTGAGTAAGCACAGTTTGAGAATTGGTACAACTGCTGATTGGCACAGGCTTTTGATTTATTTAAACATTTTCCTTTCATCTGTGCCAAAAGTTTGGGCTTTGTTGGCACGTCGGTGCTACAAGACTTAAAAGAGTCTGGCCTTGCCTTGTCTTCCCTTTAATCCTGCCACTCGCCTTCACCTTCTTCCCCATCCCTTTCCCTTTGCCCATCACAGTAACATTGCTGCTGTTACAAAGAAGAAAGGGGACCTTAGTAAAATGCTTCATTGCTTTATTTTACTTGTCTCCTCTCAACGTGAGTAGGCAAGAAAATGAAGCATACTTCATAGGATCCTTACGCTACAATGACTTCATTTCACTCTCAGTTCAGCTGCCTTCAGGACCAAAAACTTTTCTTCCATGTCATGTTTGTTTATCTCCTTTCTTCATTCTTCTCAGATGAAACAGGCTAAGAAAATGTGGCCTCCCTGTTTTTTGAGCTCATTGCTCTGCCAACTCGGGCTGAGGTGAAGATTGGTAGTTATTGTGGTGTGGGGACTTATTTAAAGCCACATCTACACACACACACACACACACACACACACACACACACACACACACAAAATCCCTGGCAAGAAATAAACACAAAGGAATGTTTTCCAAACTTGGTAGTCTGCTGAAATCTGTGACCACCCGAAATTCGAATTCAGGGTCTAGCCTTGAATAAAGGAGAAAAGAAGTGCAGTACAACAGCACTGCATCATAAGCACACAAGACTTAGGTGCATTCAACTTACTGTACCAGGCTGAGGGTGGGGAGAAAGAGAGAACATTTAAGCCCTAGGGAATTTCCATCTGCCATCACACTCAATGAGCATTGCTCCAATTAGCATAAGATGGGAGACATGAATTTCTGTTTCCTCAGTTAGCTTGGTCTCAGTTTTCTGGTACATGAGTATCTTGCTATACTGTTCATAATTCAGGAGTTGAAATATAGGTATTGTCATGAAGCATGACCCTTAAAGACAATCCAACTACTTCATCATAAATGCAGGATTGTATATGTACTGTTGTATTTATTGCTGTTTATAGATGTTTTAAACTATTTCCAAGTTTACATGATTTTTCACTGACTTTATAACCTCTGATAATTACATGATTTTTCACTGACTTTATAATCTCTGATAATTCATGATTTTTGACAATTCATGATTTTTCACTGACTTTATAACCTCTGATAATTACAACTCACCTCTGACAAAAGTAAAGAAATTAAATAGTTAGAAGTAAACAATACCATAAATAGTATCATACATTTAAGTGCTTTTAAAAAAGATATTTATAATGCCACTGGAGGCCTGAACCCTCTTGCAATCTGGGACCCCTCAGGTGAAGTCCAACTGTGGGTTTAGGCCCTCTCGCAATCTGGGACCACTGGCTTCTAACCACTCGCCTGCCTACTAGCCTGATCACCCTCCAGGGGTCCTCAAACTTTTTAAAGTGGGGGCCAGATCACGGTCCCTCAGAGAGCTGGAGGGCCGGACTATATGAACTACTAATTCCTACTGTAACACCTCGGCTGCGCTCACTGCCCAAAAAACCTGGCGGGCCGGATCAGACTCCTCTGCGGGCCGCATGTGGCCCGCAGGCCATAGTTTGAAGACCCCTGCACCCCTCTGCCTGCCTGCTAATCTCCCCTAACTACTTTGCCTGCCTGCTGATCACCCCTAACTATTCTGCCTGCCTTCGTAATTGCCCCTAATTGTTTGCCTGCTTGACCGATCTCCTTTAACCACCCACCTGCCTGACCAATCACTCTTAACTGCTCTACCTGCCTGCCTTGATTGCCCCTAACTGCTCACCTTCCTGACTGATTGCCCCTAACCACCTCTGCCTCAGCCCCCACCACAGCAGCTTCATTCGGAAGGATATTTGGAAGGACGTTCAGCTGTGCGGTTTAATTAGCATATTTTATCCTTTATTATTATATATAGCTATAGGTGTAGTTTTGAGATCATTTTGTCTATAATATAGTCTTTTATTAGTCAGGATAAGCTATTAAGCTATAATAATATATAACCCCCATATCCCAGTGGTTTAAAAAAAAAATCGGGTTTATCTCTATTCAAGCTATATATGCATTGTGGGCTGGCTGTGGTTCATTTGGAACCCAGGCTGACTACACATTGCCAGTTGTGGCAACTTGAAAAAAGACTTAGTAAACCATGCCCTTTCTCTTAAAACTTCTGTCTGGAAGTACAGGTGTCGCTTCTACTCATATCTTCATTGGCCAGAGCAATTCATATGACCACGCTTGAGTTTAACAGTTCAGAGATGTATATTGCTCTAATTCTTACAGAGAGGGGGAGAATATAATATTTACTAAACTCCCAAAGATTCCTTTCAATATTTCCCAAAAATGCCCATCCAATCAATGCTTAGAACTTCAACATTTGACATATAATGGTACATTAGTTTGAAGTGTACAACATAGTAATTAGACATTTATATACCTTATGAAGTGATTTCCCAGATAAGTCTACTACCCATCTGACACTATTTGTAATTATTATATTGTTGACTATCTTCCCTATGCTGAATTTCCCATCCCTGTGACTATTTTTACAACTGCCAATTTGTACTTCTTAATCCCATTCACTTTTTTCACCCCTCCCTTAACAACCTCTCCCAACTGGTGACCATCAAAATGGTATGTGTATCTATGAGTTAGTTTCTGAATTTTTTGTTCATTTATTTTGTTTTTTTTAGATTCTACATATCAGTGAAGTTATGTGGTATTTGTCTTTGACTTGTTTCACTTATCGTAGTACCTTTTAGGTCCATCTATCTTGTTGCAAATGGCAAGATTTCTTTCTTTTTATGGCTGAGTATTATACAATATATGTAACACTTCCCCTTTATCCATTTGTCTACTGATGTACACATAGGTTGCTTTCATTACTATGGTATATAATAATGCTGCAATGAACATAGACACACATCTATCTTTTCAAATTAGCTTTGAATTCCTCTGGATAAATCCCCAGAAAAGCAATTGTTGGGTTACATGAAAGTTCTATTTTTAATTTTTTGAGGAACTTGATACTGGTTTCCATAGAGGCTGCACGAATTTACAATACTACCAATAGTGTACAAAGATTTGTTTTTCTACATCCTCACCAACACTTGTTTGTTGATTTATTGGTGATAGCCATACTGACATGTGTGAATAATACCTCATTGCAGTTTTAATTTGCATTTTTTTGACGATTAGTGATATTGAGCAGGAGGACGAATTTAGTTATTTTCCATGGGACAGCTCGTCAAAGATCAGAAACACCCAAACCCTTCCACTATTTCTCATGTAACAAGGTATTTGGTCTTTTCTCAACAATTTTAGTTTTTCAACTCTATTCCAATAATAAATTCCCTTAACATTCTCTCTGTCTCACAGAACTTTTTGGCTTCTAGCAATGTATTTTCACCATCAAACGCTTGTGGTCTCCCTCCCAATATCCAATGAACAAGATTCAGCAGGAAGATACATGGTTATGGCACCCTAGGTATCAGTGTTCCATGGCACTGTTTGTACCTCATTAGTAAACATTTTCTTTAAATTATCTTGGATACTCATTAAATATTATCAGCTACTTAGAACCAAAGGATAATTATGAGTTTAATGAAGCATGCACCAGCTTGCTCAAGTCTAACGTTTGTTTCTCTGCTGGGACCCCATTTTACTTTGCACTTATCCTTCAGCAAAGCTACTCTACAAAGTCACTTTGGCAATAAGAAGTATTTAATTAGATTAATGAATTTTTATCACCTCTCCTAGGGATTAGGCTTGTTAAATCCTGGCGACCAAAGAACAACAGATTTTTTATTACTGGATGTTTAGAGATGCACTGGTTGTGCTGCTGGGGCGGTCCTCATAAGTCAGGCTGCTCTGGGCACTTTTACCTGGCATCCCTTGGTAGATCAGGGAGATTTGGCAGAGACAACCTGTGCCTTCAGTTAAATCACAGAAATCAAAATGCAAATGAAATCATATGCACCCTAGACGGAGCTTTCGGCAGCTGTCTTTCTATCACAGGCTGCTGACTCACTGTAACCTGGAAAAAATTGCGCCCCTCTTCCTCCATTTGCAGGTGTTTGAGAGGAAAGGGAAGAGCCCATAAGCAGTATGTCTAGCTGCTCTTGATGAGTATCCACTGATAGTTTCCCAAGTCACTGGGATGGTGACCAATCATAAGGCAAATTTTTTTTCAGAACAGCCTTGTTCTGATGCTGTTAAATGATATATATGTAAAACAATTTAGTATCTTTCTTAACTAGTGCTTTGAATTATGGCAATATCTTTCATCCATAAACTTCAAAGTACTTAAAAAAAAAAAAAAAAAGAAAGAAAGAACATTTCTCCCATCCCAGTCCTATGAGACAGTTCTCAAGCATCAACATCCCCACTTAAAATATGAAAAACCTGAGGTACAAAATTGGCCAAAGTGGTAAAACAAATCAGTATCGCAACAAAAGGACAGTTTTGTAATGACAAGACTGATGTTCTTTCAGGAGTATGTACACTCAAATGGAATCACAGGTTCCTCTCTTGCAGTTTATAATGATGCCTCAGAAAATAAAGAGAAAGAAATAGGGATGAGGCCTAAAAGGAGATCGTGTACTTCCTGAGTGTGATAAAGTTTTTGTTTTCTTTTGTTTTAAATATATTTTTTATTGATTTCAGAGAGGAATGGAGAGAGAGACAAATATCAATGATGAGAGAGAATCATTGATCAGCTGCCTCCTACAAGTTCCACACTGTGGATTGAGCCCACAACCCAGGCATGTGCCCTGACTGGGAATTGAATCATGACCTTCTGGTTTATAGGTCGACACCCAAACATCTAGGCAGGATGATCAAGTTTTGACCAGAGCAGATAGAGGAAAACAAAGGCCTGGAGATGCTGAAAGTAAGCTTCATGGCAATTCAGAGGGGAATTCGAACAAAAATATAAACAAGGAGGTCATCCCTAAATTTAGTCAATTTGTAAGCATTTAGGATTTATTACACAACATATATAGTGATTGTATAATGTACCACCCAAAGTGGAACATTTCTGAGAGAGAAAGAAGGCTCCATTAATAATTACACTAATTTCCCTCTCTCATTTCTCTGCAGTTAGCCTAGAAATCGTAGTTTTACAGTCCTTAAATAGGTCTCATTTAAACACTCTCCAAGTGTTACTAAAACCTCATAGTTTGATGAAGAAACTGGGAGAGAAGTAAGAAAAAGAAAAAAGAAAAAAAAACAGAAGAGCATGGAGGAGGGTTTTCAGCAACTACAAAAACGTGAACCAGGTTTGCAGCCCTTTCCTTTTCTAAGATCAGTCTTCTCTTCTAGCACTTCAGGTGGAAGCAATGCTGACTATGAATAGATTGCACAAGGCTCATTTATAAGCTAATTTCTCTCTTCTTTCCAATTATTAAAAAAAAAACAACCAATAACACTGTTCTCTGCTGCCCATGTTTAGCTGGACTGGCTGAAGCAGTCACAAAGAAGGCAGCAGGTAGGAACCTCACTTATCTACGGACACAGACGTTTATCACCATACTGTCATCAGTATCAACAGTTCATGCCCTCACCAAAACCGGTTTGGCTCAGTGGATAGAGCATCGGTCTGCGGACTGAAAGGTCCCAGGTTCAATTCTGGTCAAGGGCAAGGCAGCTGATCGATGTTTATAACTCTCTATCCCTCTTCCTTCCTCTCTGTAAAAAAATCAATAAAATATATTTTAAAAAACAAAACAAAACAAAAACAGTTCATGCCCTCATAGAGAGAAGAGAATGGGGTGTCCCTACAAAGGGGGAGTGTCCTTCCACCACTCACCCTGGTGAGGTGACTAATGGAAGTAGTGGTATGGAGAGGAAATCTTTTGGAAAGTTTTAATTAAGGACCCAGAATGAGAACCTACATACTGCTTCTAGGCAGTTCTGTTCAACAGCACTTTCTGAGACAATGGAAATGTTCTATTTCTACTTAATCCAATACATTTGCCACTCACCACATGTGGCTATTGAGCACTGACATGTATCCAGTGTGACTGAGGAACTGAGTGTCTAATTGCATCTGATGCTAATGAATTTAAAAGGCATGTGTGGCTAGTGCCTGGTGTGTTAGACAATACAAATCTAGATACCTGAGGTTATATCTAGACCATTCTGTTTTCTAGGAATCAGTAGATGCTGCACTCATTCACATTTCTAACACCCGAGGACAGGTTTGCACATTGGAAACCATCTGGACTTTAACTAGAGAAGGGATCAAATCTGGAGGTCAGCCTTCTCAGAAGGGAGCAGTAAGGGGGAAACTGTCCGTCAGTATGGTGACATCCAGCAGAGCAATGATTTCGTGGGAGAGGCTCTGGGGCCAACATCACGACGTAAAGAACAGTCTCCAAAGAGGGGAAATAAAGCACACACCTGGACCTGCCAAAGCATGAGATGTGCATGCAAGAGATTAAACACTAACCCTTCTTTCTTTTACCTGCAGTTATGACACAGGTTAGAATAGCGGAGTGGTTTACTTCGTGCTATTATCCTTTAACATTATGTTTGAGAGGCAGGTGTGATTCATCAGGGTAGCAAGATCTATCCTAGTGTGGCTGGCTCTTCCTCCAGTGAAGAAAGCTAGTTTTCTCTAGATTGAAAGCCTTCCTAATTTTTATACACAATTCTGGTGTCAGACTACCCCCTGCTGGAAAGAGAAGGAAGAACAAAATTAGATACCTTCAAAAGGACCACCACCCTCCTATTTCCTATTTCCTGCATGCGTGTTCTATTTTGCTCACGCTTAAAGAGACTATCAACAGTTTGGATAAAATTACAAAGCACCTGCCTTGGTCATATCCTTTCATTTCTTCTGGATCTTGATGCAGCATGACACTGCAGAGGTGACCCTGCCAAGGGTAAATTTGGATGTGTTTTTGTACCTTTTTGTAGTAGGCTTTCCACTCATTACAGGGTCTACCAGCTTTATAAAGGAATGGAACATGTTTTATGAACAATCAAAGCTGGATAAATTGTAGAGGAGTTTAAACTAATGCAGCTCACATATCGTGCCTCACACACACACACACACACACACACACACACACACAAATCAACTCATGGCACATCAGTTGACTAACCACTTAACGTAACATCCTTCTATCACCAAACCATGCTATGAATATAGCTATTGGGACTTTTTGGCACTAATCCATATTCACAACATCAAAACAAATGCTTCACTCTTAAGGCGTAACAGGACAAATTTCCCTGGCTATGAAAGTGATTCCTAAAGTCCAAAGTAAAACAAAACCTGAATTTCAGCACACCTCTGATCTAGAGTCATAATATACACCAAGTCCATTACAAATTCAGAAATAAGCACTAAATTTAACTATTTAACTTTTTTAACTATGTAACTTTCATTTAACTATTCTACTTTTTACAATTATGGCATTTTCCATGTCTATTTCCCCCACTTTCAAAACAAAGTAAGATACAGAATAAATATAAACTCACTTAAGTTTGAATGAATTAATCTTTTTTTATAAACCAATTTTATTTTTTAATTGAATTTATTGGGGAAAGATTAGTTAATAAAATTATATAGGTTTCAGGTGTACAATTCTATGATACATCATTTGCATATTGTATTGTGTGTTCACCACCCTAAGTGAAATCTCCTTCCATCACTATTTCTCCCCCCTTTACCCTCTTCTATGTCCCCACATCCCCCTTCCCTCTGGCAATCACCATACTGTTGTCTGTGTCCATGAGTCACAATTAATTTTATTCCTTTCTTACCACAGAGAAGCCACAGCTAGGACTTCATCAGAATAATCAAATAGCATCTAAGCAGCACCGATGTACCAGATGCTATTCGGCTTTCAATTAAATAGACCCTTGAAGATTTAAGCCCGACGGCACTAATGTTAGAGGTAGGGACAGGTTACACTGAGTAGCCGAGCTACTGTTAAAGAGTGATTAATAAAAATTGAATGAATTTCCCATGTTATTGATTTCCGCACCTTTGTGACCATTATGCTTTGACAAGATCTTGGACTACAACTGCTGAAACCTTCGCCTCATTTAAACCAAATTTTGCTTCTGAGAAAATGGCACATTGCTAACGCGATCACAGGTCCAGCCATTCTATCTGCTGTGGGGTCTGAACTGGATGGACTAGGGGTCACGCTGCACTTGGAAAGCTGTCTGCTAATGGGCACTCGCCCTCCATGACTAAACTTGGGCACCAGAACCCGGGACTATTCTGGCCAGAGGCCATTTGCCTCATCTCGGGCCCTGTGCTCCTGAAGGGGGAGTGGAGAGCACAGATTATAACAATAAGGCGAATGGAGTGGATCAATGCTAATGTTATAGTCAACAGTTAAAGAACACAAGAGCATTCACAGCAGGTGAATGGCCATGTTATGACACTATGAAACTTCAGGAAACTCAGAACTTCACAAAGGAGAGCTGTCTCCAACTAGTGATGGATCCTCCAGGCACTTCACTGAGGGACTCTGTTCGCTCACCTCAGGGGTGCCTGCACATGCACGGCCCAGGCATCCATCTGTGGGTGTATGAATGCCTCAGTGGTCCTGTTCATCTGACAGAGCCACATAGGAGATTCTGAAACAGCACACATGCGAAAATATTTGGGGATGTGGCCATTTTATCACGTGTTTATAAAATCACTAACAGGTAAGGAACCCACCAAGAAAGACTTATGGGTGAGGAAAATGCAGAAATGAATTTCTCCTGCATTCAGAAATCAGCTTCGCTGCCAATGCTAGCACAGGCAGCTTCCGTGGGGATGAAGTAAGTCTTCTCCTTTCTTCTACCTTTATCTCTTTCTGTATGAAGTGGGAACAGAAATATCTACTTTTCCAAAAAACAGTATTTTGCTAATGTCTGAAGAGTATTTTGCCTTGACCGTGTAAAGTGATGGGTGTTGCTGGAGTAACAATACATAGCAGGATCAGACGGTCCTGGGCATGGCTCGCTGCCTGCTACCCCAGAAGCTGATGCTGCCCACAGGTGTTCTGTTTGGGCCTGAGCACCAGACTACTCACACACCCTTTTCCCTTCTACATAGACATTCTATCACTCTATGGGCCACTTGAGAAAGAGGCCCACGTGTTGGTGTGTGACCGGATCACGTGCTGTGCTGGCAGCTGGTGGGAATGGGGCCACTATATTGCACAGTCGGCCGTCCCCGCAGCCTCCGGAGGCCTGGTACGATGAAAAGGCATAAACCACTTATTTCTTATTTCTCACCAAGAACTTCTCATCAATGAAGGCTTTATGTCCTTCCAAACAGTCAAGACTTTTCATTTGTTAAAAAAAAAGCCACCCAAAGGGTGGAGCATCTAAAAGGGGAAATATCGCATCCATCTCTTTAATATCTGAGGGTGACAGTAAGAAGGGATAAATTTTAAGGTATTTCAATTGAAATTCTTAAGGTAGATTTAAATTCATGTAATGAACAGATCACAGGCTAATCAATCTATTGCCTGGCCACCTGTATGTTTGATGTACATGAATTCGATTTTAGCTGGAACATTTAATTGGGGTGTGTGTGTGTGTGTGTGTGTGTGTGTGTGTGTGTGTGTGTGTTTGTTTTCAAAGATTGTGGTTTCAGATCAGGATCATATGAGCCACAGTTTCAATTCACTCACTCTTTACTAAACTGTCTCTCTGATAACAACAACCAACATTTATTGCACATTCAATGTGTGCCAGGCACCATGCTAACACTTTACATGCATGAATACATACAGTCCTCAGGTCAGCCTTGCAAGGTGGGCTTCCTGATTATTCCTGGTGTACAGATGAGAAAATGAGGAACTAAGCCAAAATAACCAAGCAAACAGGGACAGAGTCAGGATTGGAACTGAGTGGATTCACACATGGAATCAAGTTTTAGATAATACACAAATGTGTGTTATACAAGGTGGGGCAAAACTAGGTTTACACTGGTAAGTACACAAAACAGAGTTATTCCTGTACTATTACTTATTAATTATTTTTTTAAATATATTTTATTGATTTTTTACAGAGAGGAAGAGAGAGGAATAGAGAGTTAGAAACATCAATGGGAGAGAATCATCGTACATGTCCTTGACTGGAATCGAACCTGGGACCTTTCAGTCTGCAGGCTGACGCTCTATCCACTGAGCCAAACCAGTTTCGGCTTACTTATTAATTATTGTATTCTTTTTCATAGGACCAACTATAAAACTACTTTTGCCCCACCCTATATGTGTATTTAGATATTCAGAGTTGTGGTATGTGAGAAATGTAGGTGACCATTTCCAAACCTTCAAAAGGAATGGATAGTCCATCTATGCAGGTTGGCCATTCAAACACCCAATACAAATCTGGTCCATTTGTTTTACTTACCTGTATCTGGAATAATGAAAATACAACAAGCTGAATATCCTCTTACAACCCTTAGGTCTATTTGTCAGATACTATGTAATACTCAGTATGTTTACCAAGGAGTCCTAATGCCTCACACCAGTCTTTGACAAACTCCTTCCTTGAAGTTTGATTTAGTCCTGCTGGTTTCTGATTTAATACCAAAAATAATTCCAACCCAATAAATCTGTTTGGAGAGGAAGACAGAAAAAGGGACAGGCTACGTGTGTGCCTTCATGCTCTGATATTGTAAGTACAAGTTCAATCAGACATAAAGTTTTCACTCCATTTACTGAAATGTGCCCCGTATCAATGGGCTCATCCCTTTCTCTGAGACAAGGATGATGTTAATTTCTCCGAAGTCATGTGTGAAGTGACCGGGGAAAGAAATACAATCAATCCACCCAGAAATTGGATCTGCAAAGGTACCTGGTGATGGAATGGAAATACCACAGAATCGGCTCTGAGCTAAGGTTTGGACATCTATTCTGCTTGGCAGTGGGAGGAATAATTTTTTTTTTTTAAGAGAGGAAAGGGGAGAAGGATAAAGCGGAAATCTAATTTTGCGAAATAAGGATTAAAGGTTCCATTATTCATGCTGTTTTCACTGTATATATTGAGTTAACAACATGTGATTTTACTGGATGAAAGCATGGGCCACATGCAAGGAGAGTGTGGCGCAGCTCCATCCCCACGGCGACAGTAATGAGTGAGGGTTAGTGTCGCGTTGGCATGAGGCAGTAAACAGTCCTGGGTTTTGAGCTGGTGTAATAAGTGGAGATTGTTCCCGGACTTACTGGGGAGCACAGATAGTTTCTGCCACAGGAAAGGCAACCCCCCCTGAGGCAGAGAGGCACAGCATCGCTATCTTCCTGTTTATCTTGTTGTAATGCTGGAATTGTGGGCCCCAAAGTGCAAACTCGCAGCAGGGAGCAGCAAGACTGCCAGCTCCTCGAGCTGGCTCCCTGCTTTCTTTTATTTATTTATTTGTTTGTTTGTCTATTCTTTCTACACACTGTTTGGTCAATACTTGGGAGGTAAGTGTGCCTCTTCCCAAACCCTCCCTCCTCCCCCCACAACCCCTTTCTTTTCCCAAGGGTTAAGGGTCAAGGAAAGAAAAACCAGTTAATAAGTTAAATAACGCAAACCCTGAGAAGCCCAAGTGTGGATCAATCCATTGTGATGGAACAAGGAGAGACAAAACAGGTAATCACCTCTCTTCTGAGTGCTATAATGAGTCACAATCCACGCCACCCTCACCAAGCCCAACTTCAGGCAGCTAAAGGCATGTGGAGGACAAGGGAAGAGTGGGAGCACATTCCTCTAAATCTCCTAATGATGCCAGCTAGCCAGGAAAATGGGGACTTAACCTCTGCACTATTTGGTGTCCTGGATTAAAGAGAAAATGAGAAGGGAAATTATACCTTCAAATCTGCCATTGGCTATTAGCTACACATATTCAGAAACTAATGACCTTTTCCTGCCTAGTATTTACCATTAAAAAGCCTGCATATCACCATTACAATAAAGATTCCATCAGTCAAAAATCATTAATGAATGCTAAGCCAGGAAAAAATTCCATGAAGGAATTTAAAAAATGGTCTTAAGGTGCCTACCCACAGACTGCTTATTGGTTGCAAGGGGGAATGTAATATATAATGGAGATACCAGAAAACAACTTGACTGAGTGGTGAAAATAAACATCCCCAATGCAGGGAGAGTCCATTGTCTGCCTTTGGATATGCCAATGCATAGCCTGACTTGAAGCGTAAAGGAACATCTAACAAAACGGGGAATGTTCTATATTCAAAAAGATGGGGAGAGGTGGCTGTATTCTTTAAAATTTTCAATGTCAAAAAAGACAAAGAAAGGCTGTTCTAACTTAAAGAAGGATGAAGAGACATAGGACAATTAGTTGCAATACATGGCCTTAGATTGGATCCAGGATTGAGGGGGAAATGCTATAAAGGTCACTATTGTGCAATTAGGAAAATTAAAATATGGACATTTGCCTAGACAAAAAGTGTCATATCAATATTAAATTTCCTGGAGCTGATAGTTGTACTGTGATTATGTAAGAAAATATCCCTGAGCTAAGAATACACTTGGAAGTTTTTAGGGATAAAGGACCATAACACAGGTAAATGACCCTTAGATGGTTCAGAACAAAACAGTCTGAGTATATATACATTTGCATATATATATATATATAAGTCTAATATGCAAACTCTCCTCGGGGAGTTCGACTGACCAGGAGTTCGATCACTCACTATGACCTGTGCTGACCACCAGGAGGCAGCTCAGAATGAAGGGAGGACCCAGGCAGCAGCCGGCAGCGGATAGGGAACCTTCCCATGTACGAATTTCGTGAACTGGGCCTCTAGTGATATTATAAAGTACAAAGAGAACACAAATAAGACAGCAAATGGGGTAAAATGTTAACCAAAGGTAAATATAGCTAGAGAATTCATAGTGCGCCCTTTGTACTATTCTAATTCTTACAAGTTTTCTGTGAGTTTGAAATTATTTCCAAATAAAAAGATTTCTTTAAAAAAAAAAATTTAAGCCTTAAAATCAGTGCTGTATTTTCCTTAGTTATTTCATTTAAATAGCTTCTCAAAATAGAGGAAATTACACAGAAATTCATTGGCACATTTTACCCGCCTTACTCTGAGTTTATCTGTTTTACGAGATCCAATACATCCTATACTCAAAACCTTCCCCCATCTCTAATGAATACAAGAGTCACCGATGGCAGTCATGCACTGTAATGACAAATTTTCATGTATAAAAGAAAATCAATAAAACCAAACGGCAAACTTCCTTAAGCTATTCTATGTTTCATGGTTTAGTGACAAGAACACTAACTATTGAATCAAGGGCAGGCTCCGTCTCTTACCAGCTGTATGACCTTAAACAATGTGCTTAACCTCTCTGTGCTTCCTTATCTTTACTAGTGTTACTCTCACTTGAGGATACTAAGTGAATGCAGGCTAAAAGGCCAGGGAACTGTGCCTGGAATGGAAAGGTCACTGAATAAATGTTGGACTGCACCCTCCCTCTTTTGTGCTACCCTCTCAGGAGAGGGACACTGAGGTCCTCCCAGACTTGAGTGAACAAAGAATTAAAGCAAACATGGTCTTGCTCTGATGCAGGAGGTCAGAGGTGAGACTGAGGCACCTGCCATCCCACTAGCTTCTGGATTTCTCAGACCCCACTTTGACAAACACTGCCCAAGACTTTCTTTTTTTTCTTTTTTTTAAATATATTTTATTGATATTTTACAGAGAGGAAGGGACAGGAATAGAGAGTTAGAAACATCGATTATAGAGAAACATCGATCAGCTGCCTCTTGCACACCCCCTACTGGGGATGTGCCCGCAACCAAGGTACATGCCCCTGACTGGAATCGAACCTGGGACCTTTCAGTCCGCAGGCTGACGCTCTATCCACTGAGCCAAACCGGTTTCGGCTGCCCAAGACCTTTCTAACGTTGCTCCTGTTGGGGCCAAAACCACACCTGAATTGTACCTCTCTAAATTAAACCCAGGAACCAGCATTTTCTCCTTTTCTTGTATATTTATCTGCATTGGTCAGAGTGTCTGGCAGTCCCTGCGTGCCTCATTCCAGACTGCTTCCTGAGACTTTCGGGCATGCAGGCCAGCAGAATGTACTGCCAGTTACACAGCACCCTCCCTGTCTGGCCAGATTTATGCCACAATCAGCTGCTTCCAAAAATCTAAATCATGCCTAGACAGTCTGCATAAAGGGGACCTTGAGGCAGAAAAAGCTAAATGGGAAGTGGAATCATTCCGTGGCAATTAAAGTCCTTTGAAATGACTTTCACTTCTCCTAAGTATTTTAAAGGAATATTATTACCCACCCCGATGCCTGTGAAGTCTTGCTGGTATTGCTATTTAGGAAATATGCATATAGATGTTAGTGAAAGCCCAGGGTTATCTCGATCCCTGAATTCCATAAACAAAAATCTATATTTTATTTTGGCGGAAAATGTTTGCTGTTGTTAATTTGCTTAACAAAACAGCAGGTGAATTAACATAATCAACCTCATCTGCTTACTCTCTCTTCCATGCCCTCTTCACTGGTGAGAATGAAAATAAACAGTAGTGAGTCCACTACGTGCACGGGAAGAAGAGGGAGCCGGGGGAGAGAACGTCAAAGTAGTATATAATCTTCCTTATGCAAAGGCAGCATGCAGAGTGTTTCGGTGTGTGCAGCTATAGGACAGTTACAGATCCTACTTATATTTCTAGATCTTCCATTTGACTGGGGATTAAGTCAATGCATTGAAGCCAGCAGCACAAACCAAAAAGGCCCATGCAAACGCTTGGCTATGGATGCAATCACTCCAACAGCTCACTTGTCAGCTGCTGAGCAATGCACTAACACCACTGCTTGTTCTAAAGTTAACTACATTCTGTGGGTCAGCTGATCAGCTGCTACATGATGATTAGCCCAGGACTATAATCAGGGTCTATGACAAGGAAATGCAGTGCGCTAGCCCTTATAAGACTCACGTAAGTCACAACTGTAGAGTTCACCTAATAATAACTAAGAATTTATCTTCCCCTTTTTCTCCCTCTTTCTCTTCCCTTTTCTTCTCTTTTCTGTTCTCATTTAACTACTTTTCCAACAGAAATCCCTCTTGTTCCAAAATACCAAAATCAACTCCAACCACTTCTCTTTTGTTCAACCCCAGTGACTTCTCATATCCATTCCTGAAATAACATCCTAAAGCGATCACTTGTTGCTCCAGGACAAAGGCATAGCATGAAAAGGAATATAAAATGAGATCCGTGAGTTCTCTGAAAATTTCAGATGCCTGCCGCACTAAACCAGCTATGTATCTCAGCCAAGCACAGAGCTCCCCCTAATGCCCAGACCGTGAAGGGAAAAGAAAAGGAAAACCAGAGCTTTATATATTGCCCTACATTTCCATTGGAGAAAAACAAAGCAAGCCTCTTTCTGGATGCTAATCTTGTTCAAGATAACCTTGCCCTCCTTGTACCCTCCACCCACAACATTCCCTACCATTGCCAGAGACTCTGTGTTAGACTCCCATTTGTCAAGTGCTACCTGTAGGGGTACCTGTGTCCCCCACTAAGACCCACGCCTGTGGCATAGTGAAGATCTTTCACACTGAACCTGGCTTAAACGATGTCTCCTTGTCATTAGTGCCAGGCTGCCACTGTGGACGCTTGGGAACTGTTGAAAAATTTTATTTTGGTCCTGAATTAAAGGATTGCATTTCTCCTGCAGGCCAGCTGTTGGCTGACTCTGGTGCCAAGAAGACACTCTTCAAAGTGTCCTCCCGTGTTTCTGTAAATTGTTGCTAATCCTCTGGCTGAGAAGCAGCCAGAAGGTCTCCCAGGGGGTTTGTTTGCTCACTGATAGGCCAGGACCCTGGTATCTGCGCTGTTCAGGAGCTCCTTGAGAGCCAGAGAACACACAGAGTTCTCTGAGCAATGAGCAACAGCAAAGGAAACCAAGTATCATTTACCGAAGCTGGCAGCAGCCTCCAAGTCACTCAGGGTCCCATCCCAGACAGAATAAATGAAGATGTGGCCTACGACCAACCTTCCTTTGCTCCTCATCCTCTTGCAGATTGGTCTATGGACCCGATTCTGGCCCTGGAGCACCCCCATATCCCACACCCCAGGTGTTGGGTGTTACCTGCAGACCTCACCCTGGCCTTGGACTGGAACATTCAGAACAGTCACCTGCTCCCACACCTGCCATTAAGGCACAGCATTACTAATGCATTAACCCTGAGGTGGGAAATTGGAAGCTGATGAGCCCAACCAAATCAGGGTGGCCAGAGGATTTTATAAGACCATAAAGTGTTTTCAAAAATTCAGAATTGATTATGAACATTTAAAAATCAGGACATTCCACTTGGTAATGCTTTTAAAAGTAAGGCAAACCAGCTAACTGGACCTTGAACCTGCATTCTAATGGGGGCTGAGCCACAGCCACCGGAAAAGGAATCCAAGGCCTATCACTCCTGGCCAGTCCTCTCCAGTCACCTGCCCTCCTGAAAGCTACTGGCCTGGCCCCTGAGGCACTGTGTTTGCAACCATGAATTAATCAGATATATAACGCATTAACACAGATTAGTTTATTTGGCACCTCTCCCAGGTAACATCTTAACCCAGTTAAAATGCCTATCTACAGAAGATTCCTAAGAAGTGAATCTAATGAAATCTGATAATGGGAAGGTCAATGGGGGGAAATATTCTAGCTTCAGAAGGCTTTTCAGCACCCTCCTAATTTCTCCGTGACAGTTGGGTGCTTGCCATGTTTTCAACATAGGACCTACTTTGTACTATCAGGTTGATTTGTTCAAATTAGTTCCACTTGAGAACTAAAAATAGAGAACATAAGGTAACCTTAAATCCTGTTTGGAATAGAGCAGAGACTACACATAATCAATGCAAAAATTATAGTTAGGCCTAAAAATGATGTCAAGTCCAGGGTCTAAAAGAAATCAGAATAATTTGCTTGGATCTTTTCTGTGTTTTCTTTTCCCTCTGATTGGTTTTTAAAGGAACCCATCTGTATTTATAAGAGAACTCAAAGATGTCTTCAGACAAGTTCTGTGTTGCTTTCAGCTAAGAAAAAAAAAATCTGGGCAGGCCAGGTATTATCAGAATATCAGCTCCTGGGTTCACGTACAGACAGCCAATGGAACATGTTCAGAACAAGCGAAACTTTGAGAATTATTTTGGAAAAAGATTACTATGTCTTGCTTTCTAAAATAAGAGTTTGGTTGGGTGGATTGACTTACTCCATTGCTAGAGATAGAGATCTGGGTGGGAAATATAGACATAGGTATTATACTGTATAGAAATTGCAGGTCCTACATAAACAGTGGAAGAGCTCTGAGGACGGCATCTACTGAACTTCTGTCTCCCTGCAAGTGTCCAGCCCCAGGAGCACGATTAGAAACTTACTGCCTGACTACATGCAGGAAGCCATGCCTGTCAGGCTGTTATACTACAGCTTGTCCTATTTTACCTGAGGACTTTTCCAATTAGAATGTTGTAATCAGAAGTTAATCAGGCAGAACATTTATAATACTGCCTATAATTTTTTACCAGGAAAACAATATATTTATTCTAGATATTAGATTCCCATTTAATTTCTCTACCTTTTATAGCTTGAGTTTATAGCATTGAGGGTTTTTTATTAAAGACATAATTTAAAAACATAATTATAAAATGCTATAAAATAGTTTTCACACAAAAATTAGAAAGGCATTTTTTTATAAATATATTTTATGATTTTTTACAGAGAGGAAGAGAGAAGGACAGAGAGTTAGAAACATCGATGAGAGAGAATCAGATCAGCTGCCTCTTGCACACCCCCTACTGGGGATGTGCCTGCAACCAAGGTACATGCCCTTGACCAGAATTGAACCTGGGACCTTTCAGTCTGCAGGCTGATGCTCTATCCACTGAGCCAAACCGGTTTCGGCGAAAGGCATTTTTTATTAAAACACACACACACACACACACACACCTTTTTTGCATCCTCAGGTTGGATAAAATCTTCATTGACACCAACACTAAATTTATCAGACAATACTTGTATAATTTTATCAAAAATAAGCACCAGCAACAATAACCATTATTTACTAGAAATGTTATTTTTTAAAAGGATAACTAATTCAACTTCTATACCACTCAAGACAACTGTGGGACTACATAATGAGCATTCATGATCATAACAGAGACCTTCGAACATTGAAAGATAACATACTCTTAGGCTTTGATACTTAGCCATTATCTCTTCTAGCATCTTCATTTCATAGATGAGAAAGCCAAAGGACAGAGCAGAGAAGTGAATTGTCTAAAAAGTTACACTTCTTCTGAATCAAAACCAGGGATAATTTCTGGTCTGATTCTTCTCCCCACCATTCAAGGCATCACTTTCTAAATTAGCAAGTGAAGATTTAACCACGTTGAACATTCTGCATTAAATTACGGTGACCAGGAGAGTTAATAAGGCAAACAATCCCCTCCCAATAAATTGCAGTCCTTTAAGTCTTTCTTAAAATAAAAATTCTTTGCCCTCAACCAATTAGACAGTGCCTTTCTTGTCCATCCACTATCCTCAATGGTTATTTAAAACTAGAGACCCAGTGCACAAAATTTGTGCACTGGGGAAGAGTCCCTCAGTCTAGTCTGTGCCCTCTTACAGTCCTGGAGCCCCGTGATGAATCATCCTTCAGAGGGAGACCCCACCCACCCATGCAGCACCAAGTAGCCTGGCCTCCCTCTTTGGGGCAATCAAGAGCCCCCCAATTGATCGTCCCACCATCCGGTGGCCTGACCTCCCTCTGTGAGGTGATCATGGGGTGATGGCAGGACCCCCCAACAAATTGCATAGCACCCTCCTTGGCTGACCTGGCACCAGTGCTTTATCATAGCATGGTCGTCTGAACGGTTGTTCCACTGTTTGGCTGTTCCGTTGATTTGCATATTATGCTTTTATTATTATAGATAATTATCTTCAGAATTTTGCTTTGTGGCATAGCTATTGTATCCATACTATTCTTTCAGCTTGCCTCTTTTTTCTATTTTCTTACTGAAAAGGGATTAGATGGTGGTAACTTGCTAAAATTTGACTTTAAAGACCACTGCCAGAGAGGGTCCAATGAGGCATTGTGTGTGCTGTAAATAAGTAGTACCCAGAAATTCCTGATGTGGTAAAGGCCTGTGGTAGAACAAGGGGTGCACTGGTCATTGTCCTAAACAAAATGCTCTTCCTTTTCTTGGAAAGAATCTTTGCATTCAGTATGGCTTCTGGATCAAGCTTTCGTGGCCATGCCCAGCAATCACCAGGGAGGTTGATGGGCACTGGAATATGTCCTGATTTTAGACCAACCTCCTAGGAAAGAAGGGACTGTCAACAAACAGAAAATTGCTCATTGTGCATAATTTTAGATCATCTTTTTCCTTTCTCCCAAATGAAATGAAAATCCCAGTGTCATGAAAAAGGTAACAATATTCTACCAGATTAAAAATAATTTTTAAAAATGATTACAAACAAGTTACAGCTTAACTTTCCACATGGGTATACATATATAAATGTATGAAAGGCATATGCTGAAGTTGGATCCTAAGCTGTGCTGCCTTTAGTGTTTCTAATATTCTGCTCATAAACTCTCTGAAGACTGAGACCCCATGCAGGTACAGTCACTACTGTTTCAGACACAACCTGTAATAAAGCTAATCAGGCACACATCTGACAACATACATGTGGTAACTGTTATGACACTGCATAGTAATTGGACATTAAGACTAAATGGTTCACATAAATTATAGAAAAAGGGAAAAGTCATGTTATACCTTTCTCCATACCAAATGCCTATGTGCAGACCACCTGTATTCAAATCATCTGGAGAACTTTTTTCAAAAAGTTGCAAATTCCTGACACTCCCCTGTCCCCCTTCCCCTTGGAGAGCCAGATTTGGTACTTTTGATAGATGGGAAGCTCTGCAGCATACCAAGGACCTCAAGTTCAAATGCCTCACAAGCAAGGCAAGTAAATGTGTGTATAGGATAATGTCTTTTAACAGAAGTGTGTATTAAAAAAATATTCCATCCAAAGGCATTTACACTGAAATTATTTTTAATACTGTGAACCACTTCTGCCAACCTTTCCCCAACCTCAACCCTTGGAAAGCACATCTGTGACTAAATTGAGGCTGGCAGTTTGAAATCCCTGTGGGCTATACCATATTGCTCATGTTTTAAGGGTCTACTTTTGTTGGTACATGAAGCAGAAATGGTAAACAAGAGTGTTTTCTGCTGCACATGGCCATGTCCTTCACAAATGATAGCTGATCCTAAGTCATTGTTAACTATACACACCCACTCATTTCTTCATTCACTACATTTTTTTATTGGGCACCTAATATGTTTCAAGCATTTGCCTCACCCGTGGAAACACTAAGCTGAATAAGACAAATAGCTCATAGTTTAGAGGGATATGTTTCAAAATGATTCAAAAATTCAGAATAGGATATTCCTTTAAATTCAAGTGTAAAAACTGATCTCTTACTGTCCAAATGCTGATGAAATGGATCTCTGGGAGAATTTATTTTGAAGTATTCCTCCCCTCATCCCAATATCAACACAAAGGACAGGCTGACATCTGAAGCTGTTCAACCCTCTGAAGCAGACGTTACCTCATGCTACATGGCTTTCCTGTTCCCAGAGGCTCCGAGAGAAATGGGGCTTCCAGGACATTCCGTCCTGCCAGCAGTTGGGTGATGTTTTTGAAATGGCCCATTTCTAGGGGTCTCTAATGAGTGACATTTAGAAGGTGTCCTTCTCTTCCCTGAACCCAAAGATACCGAGGTGTCTTTTATCTTAACATTTCCCGGGCCTGTACTTAGTGTTTATATGGCCCAAATCTTGAGCAAGTCACTCAATTCCATTTCTGCGCTCATGATTTCGCTACTGAAATGCAAACTCCCCTGGGTAATTCCAGGCAGTTTCTTTACCCAGAGATCATCTCTGGCCACAGAGCAGCTCAGCTGCAACCCGAGTTGTGTGCGCTGCATAATACTGTAACATTTTCAGAGTCAGGAAAGATTTATTCAGTGATCAACTGCTTCAGCATCCTGAATCACTCCAGAGACAGTCTGTTAAAGAGGGGACCTTGAGGGAGCTGAAAACGTAAGCAAGAAGTAAAATAATCCTCTTTCCTTTTTTAACCCCTTAAGCCCCAACAAGGAAATATAGTCACTTATATGCATAAAGGGGAAATGTCTAGAAATAAATCCTTCAAAATATTAAGAGTGCTTATCTGTAGAAGGTGAAATCAAAGGTGGTTCTTAATTTTGCTACTCTATATTTTCAACAATAAACTTTAATTCTGTACTATGGAAAATACTTTAAGATGCATATTTATATGTTGTTCTTTAAAATGATCTTTTAAAGGAAGGGGAAAAAGACATCATTAGCTATCTCAGGAAATAGGTCAGAATATGGAAGGCTAGCACATTATTTACCAAAAATTAAAATAAAATGGTTAAATATAACTAGAAAGTAAAGGCTTACAGAGTTTTTAAATACTTGAAATCAATACAGACCAAGAATTGCTAATAATTTTCATCTAACATTACCCACTAGTACAAAGCTATACAACTTATCCCAATTTACTTGAAAATCCAGAACTAAATAGAAGCGTGGGGAAACAACCAGTGTGTCATGTACACAGCTTTCAAGAGCCTTCCAAGGGAACATCTAATCTTCCCTGTGGATGCTACAGTAGAAAAGGGCATAAGCAGCCATGTAGTTAATTGAGTGAAAACTAAAAGGGCAGATGATAGAATTCTCTACCTGCTCTCATCTGCCCACTGTTTCATGGTGGAAGGACAGAGCCAGCCACAACTTGAATGGTCACAGAGCTCAAGATCAAGGTGAGATTTATCTCTTAGAAGTGCAGACACACCTTCCCTCCTATGTCCTAACGTCAGGCTCTGTCCACATGCACATCTAATCTAATAGAATTCAGTTTACTAAAGAAAACAAATTACTCAGTAATCCAACTAGAACATTTGCTTACTCATTGGAAGGATTTTTAACTTGGTGTATACAACCAAGACCAAAATGCCTGAGGAAATATAGCTTAGAATGAACTCCTGGGAAAATAGCTACTAAGAGACCAGGTGGGCAGACAGCAAGCACAACACATTCTGAACAAAGACCACCTATTTGACTAAAGTGAAGGGCGTAGATTGCAGATGGCGATAAACTCTATAAATTAGTAGATATCAGCAAACAACCACTAGGCAATAACATCCATGTCAGGAAACCGCCATTCACAAGTTGTGGATGTTTTAAACTTTAATATGAAGGGTGATCATCTTTATTTTAAGGGGGGAAAAAACTCACTATAAGAAAATAATAATTGAGCCTGGGTCCCTATTGTGAACTACAATAGGAATTAAATCTGAACCTATTTATGAAAATTCAGATTGTTTTCATTGGAGTAATAAAAGCAGAAATAACTAGCTAGCTTTGGTTATATAGAATAAAAGGCCCTCTGTTGTATTATTAACTTGCTAACTGGTTTTTACCAGGTGGACATTTGCCAGTGCTTGGTCTTTAATTATAATGTATACAATATGCATCACCCGGAAAGTTAAAAACATTGAAGTCAAAGCTGATTTTTTTTTCCTGTTATAATTGTGAGAAATAAAAACAATAGAAAGTGTCGAAACTTAAAAAAAAAAAAAAAAAAAAAAAAAAAAAAAAAAAAAGAAGACAAGGTGAGAAAGAGAAAGAGATCCCCATTTTCATAGGGTCGTTTTACTTTGTCAGAACACACACTTTTCTCAGTACAATTTGCTCCTTAACCATCCCATGTGCCTCCCATCCTCTGATGAACACACGTGCAATATCTCCTGATCTCGACAGCTGCACCAAGGACAACACTCAGAGTCGGTGTGGCTCTGAAACAGGATGAAATGAAGATTTTGAAGCTAGATACTGATTTATGTGGTTTAGGTTTCCTAATCCCTTTAAAGGTATGTTTCACCAATGTTACCAGATTTGACATTATTTTTTGTTTTTCTAATCATGTCCCAAAATAAATTTGAGTACCAATTCAAGATTAACTTTTTGAATAAAGAAAGGAAAGAGAAAACAGAAAGAGGGAAGTACCGCTTAACAAAACTACACACAGAGACCAGGCTCCCTACCATTCCAACTTCTATCGAGTAGTAAGACTGAATTATCTGCAAGCATAATTCACATCCTTCTTCTGAGACTGCATTGATGAACATGGCCTGCCTCTCTCTCTCTTTCTCTCTCTCTCTCTCTCTCTCTCTCTCTCTCTCTCTCACACACACACACACACACACACACACACACAACAAACAACTGAGAGATGTCACCATGAGCAATCCCAAAAGTTATGCATTTCTTCATTTATAAATGCTATGTTTCATTTTAAGGATAATTAAATATGTATTTGCATCAATATGAAAACATGCTCTTGTGTGATGTGTACAAGCCAGAGAACCTCTGTCGAGGTTTGCTGCCAAACACACTCCAGATTCTACCAAATCAGATCAAATCTATCCCTGAAAGACACTCTTGATTTTCTAGACCTTCCTTATAAATTTCCTACTGAATCAGAATGCTAATCAGGTATTTTTCTTATTTGTTTCTTAATTCTTGTCCAAAACAAGCAATTTTAACACACTCATTTCTTACGTTTACCAAGTTGTGACTCTAACTTCCCTATAAGCATGTGAATAAATAAAGCATCAGCCTGTTAGTTTTAGAAGATATGTATAGATTACAGTAATTCCTTTTCTTCCCATTAGTTCATTCAGCAACCACTTCCTCCAGCAGCAACACTCAGCGGAGCAGAACTACGCCGAGCCTTGTCCTTAGCCCAGACGCACTGCAGCATTTCACTGCTAGGATGGCAGCGCTGGGTGACCTGGGGGCATAGCCCTCAGTGAAGTGAAAACCATTTCACTAGCTGTCTTTTCAACTGTGACAGGCCTTAGTCAAAAAACCAGAGAGTGTGACCTGCCAATCACAGGAGTGAGAGGCCCGAGGGCCATGTGTCACACGATTCTGCAGCCCCTTCTGACTTCCCGAGTAATTCCCAGTCAGCAAACTCCTCTCACCCAGGAGCTGCAGAAACAAAGAGTGTTTCCATCTACACTTGTAACTTGTTTGGCCATGGACTTGGTGACTTAAATTTGAAAATTATTTCCCTGGTGGTACCAGTCATTGGTTGAGATATGCGATTACTGGTTTGCCAGATCCACAATTCCTCAAAAAAGATTGTTGATCCAAATCTGAGAGAGTGGCAGAGTCCATGCGTAGCCGAGTCCATGCTCCTGCCCATCACCGCACCCCGGAGAACGTGGCCCCGGAGCAGGGACCACATTTCTCCCTGAATGGAAATGAGTGTGTTCAGTTGCTAGGCCCCTACGCAGAACGTCTATCACAGCCGCTCCTCATCACTATTCTAGCTCCAACTCTCAAATGAGAATTTAAGGTAAAAATACTGAAATGTAAAAAGCATCATACACATTATGATTGCTTTAACTACTAACAATAATTTCAGACTTTTCACTTTCGCAAACTGGCCTGCAGGAGGAAGATGCTTGAATTTAGAGGGAACTTGGGACTCGATAGCCAAAGGGATTTTAAGACAGCCACTCCTCACACTTCCCATTCTACTCCTCATAGTCACCCCTCAATCTGACTCTGAAACAGCTTATCAGAATCACCTGGAAGGACTGCCAAAACCCAGACTGCCAGCCCCTGCCTAGGAAGTTTCTGATGCAGCAGAGCCAGGATCAAGCCTGGCAGCTGCATTCCAGGTTCCTATGAGGTGCTGGTGGTGCTGGTCTGCAGAGCACCCTCTAGGAATCGCGGCTATAAAGAAATAGCACTTCATTTAGAATGTTACAAGCGGTGTGGAGCAGTGAAAATAAATAAATTATATGGAGAAAATGTAGGTGGTAGAGAAAAGAAAGGGATTCCAAATGTTTGTACTAAAGATTACCAGAGGGGAAAAAAATTACCAGCCTGGCCCTGGCTGCTGTTGCTCTGTGGTTAGAGTATCGACCCATGCGCCAAAGGGTTGTGTGTTCAATTCCCGGTCAAAGGCATGTACCTGGGTTGCAGTTTCAATCCTTAGCCACAGTAAGGCACGTGCAGGAGGCAACCAATCAATGTGTCTCTTTCACATCGATGTCTCTCTCTCTCTCTCTCTCTCTCTCTCTCTCTCTCTCTCTCTCTCTCTCTCTCTCTCTCACCACCCCCCACTCTTTTCCCCGCTCCCATCCCTCTCCCATTCCCTCCTTCCCTTCCACTTTCTCTAAAAATCAATGGGGGAAAAATATCCTCAGATGAGAATTAAAAAAAAAAAAGAATTACCAGCCTGTCATGTATACAATCATCTAGTTTTAATCTCATTTAAAGGTAAGTTAACTGAGGCTTTAAGTAGATAAATAACTTATAGCAAATCTATGTCAGTGTCACTGGGCTGGTCCAGCAATAACAGAAGTAGATCTAAAATTCAGTTCTCCTCCATTCCAGCTGTATGCTTTCCAATGCAAAACACTGCCAATAGTGACTATTTTCACTATTTTCACTATTTCTATCTCTTTAAGAAAAAGTGGTGCTCAGATACCCCATTCCTAGTCACTCAAGTTGAAATAGGAGGACAGAAGAGGAAACATCGTAAGACAAAATGCAATCCAGCAATGCACACATAGGTTTGCAAGGAATGGCAAATTTACTAACCAGGTTGGTGACTTTGTAGTAGCCCCAGCTGTTGATTTTTAAACCCTCTCTTCAGTGTTCTGACTTCACTATCCAGGAGGTCCTGCAGTAGCCCAAATGCCTGTTTGATTTGGAACAGCATCTGCTTTTAGCATGCCTTCCAGTTTTACTTGCGCCTGGCAGAGATTCAGCCTGCACTGGCCCTGGAAGCCTGGGCCAGTTCCCTGGACAAAACAGAAAAGCTCCACTCTCTTTTTAGGAACATCTCCACACTAGGGCCGTCTGGTAAGCTGACCAGCTGCCACCCGCTGCTGTTTTATCCTCTCAGAATCATGGCCTGAGAGCACGGGCTCCTTCCTCTCTCGTTTGTTGTGAAGATTCTGAAGAGGAGGGAGGAGAGGAAATGGTGTAACTGAGAGCTTGTGAATGTATGGCCAACATGCTCAGCCCTCGTTGTGGAGGAAATAAATGGACATGAAATTGTTTTGCATTTGAAAAAAAAAAATTAGAGGACATGAAGTTATTCCTAATCTTGTTAATTTAGCTGGGCTCTTACTGTCAGTGCCTTAGACATAATAGACCCTTGATAAGTGTGTTTTGAATTGGTTGAATTTTAATGGCATAATCAGTTTAGATAGTACTCTTCGTACGAGCTAACATAACCCAGGGCCTTCATTTCCTCATCTGAAAGGAAAGAGTAAGAACCTGCAGACATTTTATGGAGATGTGGTGAATTTATTCAGTAGTCTGACTGAATTTCTTCCTGGTGGCATACATAGGTCTCATTCGGGTATTGTGAAATATTGTCTAAATTAATAGTGAGAAAGTTCTAGAAACACCTAAAAATAAGCATTTCTATGCATCTCCAATTTAGTCCCTGCTACTAGTACAATAATAATAAAATAATAATGCTGTCAGGCTATTGTTTGGTTAGCATAGATTTGCTCTAAGTTGTTTATCTTTGTTTCGCTGGGCACTCCTCAGCAGTAGAAGTACTGAATTCTAACCTTTCTTTTAATTCACCTATTGATCTTTGGGAGGATAAGCAGGTAAGTATAGAAGAAGCAGTCATGTGCTGATAAATGTTGAACAGCCAGATCTCTGGAGAGGAGGTACCCAGACTTGTAATGTTTGCCCATTTCTCTGGTGTGAATACCCCACTGTGGTTCATTTAAACCTGCCAGCCATCTAATGACTCATATGCAGAATTTCTGACAAAAAACGGTTCTCATGAGCTGCTGCAGGCTGGTACCAGCACACAACTGGGTGGGGAAGAAATCACATGTGGCAAAATTATCCCATACTGACCGACAGGATTTTTCTCACCCTTGAGAAAAAAGAAAACATGTTGGAATGGTAGGGGGAAAACAACTGTTGTAGGAATCAGCTAACATGAATTACAGTTATTTGCCAACAGTCAAATAGGTAGGTAAATCAGTAATCTGCAGGGCCAACTACAATGACACAAATTCAGAGAACTGGAGGCACAAGACTTAGCAATCAGTTCTCAAAGACCAAAGAGAAGTCTCAGTTGTCTGCCATATTATTGTAATATTAGCATGCACTGGCCTAAAGGCAGGGGTTTCAGACTTCCAATATCATGACGGCACAAGTTTTGCTAGCACACTACTTTATTTTTTTATACATTTTATTGATTTTTTACAGAGAGGAAGAAAGAGGGATAGAGAATTAGAAACATCTATGAGAATCATTCATCAGTTGCCTCTTGCACACCCCCTACTGGGGATGTGCCCACAACCAAGGTACATGCTCTTGACCAGAATCAAACCTGGGACCTTTCAGTCTGCAGAATGATGCTCTATCCACTGAGCCAAACCGGTTTTGGCTAGCATGCTACTTTAAATCACCAACATTATGATTCAGTGGCCTATGCTACCAAGACCTGAAGGACAGTGCGGTATAAAAAAAGCACTGACCGAGGATCGGAAAGCCCCAACTATATATATAGTCCTCATCCCTCTATTGCAGAGGTGGGGAACCATCTTTTTTTTTTTTTTTCTTTTTTTTTTTTTTTTTTTTTTTTTTTTTTGCCAACGTCTTTTTAAATATTTATAACTTCATTCGTGGTTTATACAAAATTATCGACCTAAAAAGTAGCCTACTATATTTGGTCAAACATTTAATTAACTCATCCCTAATGCCTTGGCAGGGCCAAACCACATGATTTTGCATGCCTTATATGGCCTGAGAGCCAGGTATTCCCCACCCCTGCTGTATTGAATGATTTAGGAAAATTCATCTAACTTTTCAAAGTTTTAGTTTGCCTCATCTATAAAGTAAATAATCCCCTAAAATCCCTGTAGCCCTAAAATGCAAGGCTGTTAAGTGGAATTTTTAAATCACTTCAGTTATTTTGACTTTAACACTATGCTCACTGCAAAGTACTGATGGAAATAAAAATCTGCTTGGATTACAATAGGAGTCTCTTTGGGGCTTCAGCACCGGAGCCGAGCACACCACTCGGGCAGACGCGTTGGTGAGAAACAAAGTTGGAGGGATGCAGGAAGAACACTCACTCAGCCCCTTGCTTTTTAATAATTTCAGCAATGGAGGGCTGGAATTTGCCTTGAACTTCTCCACTTCCATCCTACTGCAGTTCCTGTTAATGGCCTGAACGGCAAACTACACAAATGCCACCCCTCTCTAGAGTCCACATCACACGTCAGGATGGCTGGCCTTGCTATTTGAGGTCCACATGGGTTCCTTATCTATGCAGACAAGTGTCCTCCTTAGTATGAAGTACTAATTTTACAAGATGAGCTAGACCAACCCTTTTATTGCTTCCACCAAAATTTTAAATTATTAAAGATTCAGCTATGTGCCTATTGCAAATAACATAGCTCTGTGTTCCGTGAAGTCTAATGAATCCTATGAGTGTGTGTGTGTGTGTGTGTGTGTGTGTGTGTGGAGAGAGAGAGAGAGAGAGAGAGAGAGAGAGAGAGAGAGAGAGAGAGAGAAGAAAGAAAATAGAAACAGGATTGGAATAAGGTAGGTAGAGCTGGGTCTATATGTCCATGAGCCTGTACATACATAGCTACAGTTCACAGAAAAGCGACCAACACACAATTTTAAAAGAGGATCTGGGTCAGAATTCTTGCTATGAACATTCAAAACAACAGCTTTAATCAAGAGATCCTCGGGAATGACTAAGTTGTGAATTAAAACTCTAATTATTGAAAATGGATATTTTACTATCTTGGCCTCCCTGATTCAACATCAGACAACCAAATCTCAAATGTATACTTCTAAAACAGTGAAAATAAACACCACATTGAGCATAATCATCAGGATCATGCTCTAACAGGCCCTGTAAGACCACAGAATGAGACATGATGCAAGAACACGCGAGTGAGGGAGGTTATGGAGGGGCAAGGTGTGGCCTCTAAATAAAAGTAAAGATTGTAAACTCTCGGGCCTATTTGCAATATTGTACTTTCCTGAAGCTAAAACAAACAAGTAAGTACTGGCTTTGAGTGTTTGTGATGATTAATTTTTTAAGAAAAAAATAACTTTAGTTAAACCAGGCTTTTAGCAGGTTGGCTGAGCGCACGAAGCCTCGCTCAGCCTCAGATGTCGGTCTGAGCTGCCACATGGCACGGACTGGCCCTGGGGGTCTGGGGAGCCCAGCACAGGACACAAACTTCCCGTTTTGGTGCTGGTTCCAAAACTCCCCATCCCTTTCCAGTTCATTACAAGCGCCTATTGTTTGCCATATTTATCTGCCATCACTGCTGTTCGTTAGCAAATGGAAAGAGAACTGCCAGGACTACATTCAGCCTGCCCTCCGAACAGTGCAAAGGCGCTACAGGAATTGCACGACAGATGGTCTTTGAATGATATACAGAACCTCTGCCCTTGGGCCCGCTTTGGAGGAGCTGTTTTGGATTGTTGCTCATAAGAGTGGGAGGTTGTTGTGTGATATGTGATTATTCCATAATAATTTTAATTATTTCGCCTGTTTTCAGACAATAGTCTCGGCGTTTTTTAATTTTTACACTCACTGAGTTGTGACACGAGCATTCTTTTCTCTCTGTTAGCAGGGATTAAAATCAAGCCCTGTATGCCTTCCCGTTTTTTCAAATAATCCACGTTTAAATAAATTACCTCAGTCTGGGAAGCCAGGTTACGCGGTGTCCTCCTGGCACGCACATGAGCAAGGAGAAAGAAATTCCTTATTGCGGTGTCTGGTTTGAAATTGTCTCGGTAACAAGTTTCAAGAAAAGCCTGCTCGTGGCCTCTCTGGAGCGAGGCTCCGGCTAAGGAAGCCTCATTTGCATGCATGTGGGGATCCCATCAGATCTGCTCAAAGGTGCAGTCCGAGGCAGTCAGCCTGTATCCGATGTGCATGTAAATGAAGCTCCAAATGGGATGTGTGGGCTTCCGGAGATGCAGAAAATATGCCATCTCTGTCTCATCCAAATCCAATAGAAACTTCCCAATGTTTTTCTAACGCAGCAGGAGCCAAGGAGAAGCAGATGCTAAACTTTCAAGGCATCCGAATGCATTTTTCTTCACCAGATAGATCTGTTGGCTGAGCACCGGCAGGCAGGCAAGGTTTGGGGTTAGAACCCAGGCTTTCGGTGTCTCCAGCCAGGGGGCCCCTGGATGCCAGCCTGCACATCCCAGCGGCCTCAGCGGTGGCCTCCAGCTTTCACCTGAAGGAAGATACCCCTCGGGGACATGCCAAGGCCACCGGGGACTGTATAAAAGGATAAAATCTACAGTGACTCTACACCACGGGAGAAGCCAGGAGTGAATTAATATTCATAGGACGGCCTTCTACCACACATAGAATGTGTGGCTCTACCTGGAGTGTGCTGCTCATGAAATTCCCCCCGACTAAATTATGTGTCCCCAAATAGACTGTGGTTCCAATCCCCTAGCCAAGAGCCAAATAAAACTTTGGATAATGTCCCAGCTGGCTAGTCTGGCACCTAGGTAATAAGAAAGACATTCTGTTTCTCCTTGGTCTGCAGCTAAGTGATATAGTTACCTCAAAAAGCAGGAATCGCTGGTGAGTGGGGTTACTAGAAAAGAGGAAAAACAGAACTCTGACCCTGCTCTCTGATGGAGAAATCCCCCATGGGGTCTTAAGTGCTTCCCAACAACTGTGGTTTTAATCCAATAACAGCAGCTCCTCTAACAGAGAGAAACCCAACTCACACAGCAGTTAATACCCAAATGAAATTCAGATAACCCCCACTGTGTTGACAAAAAGGATTGGGGAAACGTCCTCTGCTCCCTCCCAAGAAAGACGTGCCTTTGGTGAGATTCAGCCAGCCTACCTTCCCAGGCACAGTCGAGGAGCAAGGCTGGGGCACACACGGAGCACAGGTCCCCAGAGAAAACATATAAATTAATGTTTGGCGCCTCAAGGAGCAGGGTGAGGAGGATCATCTAAAGAGGACTTGCCTGGCTTGCTGGGGTGTGGCTGTTTTTATGAGAACACTGACTGAAATTTTTCATTCAAGTATATGATTGGAACAATAGCTCTGATGCTATCAGAAAGGATATAGATGTGTGTTCTCAACCTATTTAAAATGATGAAACCCCACTGGAAGCATATTTATATATTACAATTAGCTAAATTCCGATACAGGTCAAGCCCTATACAAGGTACTTGATGCACATTATCTCTAACCCTTACAACCAGGAAGGTATTGGTTATCCTCATTATATTATTCAAATGAGGAAAAAGAGACTCATGTTGATTAAATGACTTAACAAAGATAACTCATAATAAATACCCAAGTCAGGATTTGAATCCCTGCTTGTTTAATTCCAAGGGTCATGTTCTTTTCACTAATGTACGGGGAAACGGTTACATTCACATGCCACATGAAATTAACCCAAATAAATGCAAATCTCAGCATATTTTGGATATCTGAAAGAAGAGAGTACCTATATCCTCAGTACCTAACATATTGTGAATTCTCAACAAATACTTATTCACTGGAGTCTTCCTTTGTAGATATATAATTATCAAGTGTTAGTCTTAATCATGTAGGCATTCCCTGCTATTTTCTCTTAGTCATTTCACATGTTTACCCTGGCCAGACCTAAATTCTGGAAAGTTCCTCTGTTTAGGCCAAAAAGATTTGGCCAACCCAAGTTCACATGGACCAATTCTAGGTGAGTGCTACTATAAGAACCTATTCTGAAATGAATTCTGGTATCTCCTAAGTACCCACAACAACCCAATTCTTCTAACAAAAAGAAATATAGCAAAAATAAATAAGTAAAATAGAAATATCTCTTAAAAGCTTTTAAACTCAAGTAGAGAGTTTAAAATAACTTGGCTAAAAAAATAATATTTATTGACTATAAAGAGGATCAGAGACAAATGATTCTACATTCAAATCCCAAACTGTATCTTACATTTTGTAAATAAATTTCCCTGTGCAGTTGTATCTAATTCACATAATTTAGAAAATAATATTGTTTTAATACAAACAACATCCTTAGAAATTTAATTGTTTTAAGACAACCACTGGAAGATTTCATTCAAGATCAAAAAAAAAAAATACTAGTAAGTAGCAGAAATCAACAACAAGGTGACTGTCAATGAAATACATATATTTTCTAAAGAACAGCTATGTTCAAATGTTAGCCATTTTTCCACCGTTTCTGAGAGCTCTTTTTTTTTTTAACATTAGCAGTCAAAAGAGTGACATCCTGCCAGGACCCCAAGACCTCTATGGATGGCAAACTTAACAGTTAAAAGGCTGCACAAAATGCTTTTATTCTGATCCACATGTGAATTAGGCTCAAGCTTAAAGGAAAAATAAATGGGAATTGGAGGGCAACTCACAGAGGCATTACAGTTGGGGAGCAAATACCACCATTAAATCCCAAATGCAATTTAAGAATACAGCATTTGAATTTTCTAATTGTTTCTACAAAAAAAAAAAATGAGGCAAATGGAATTACACTGGAACCAGCCATTTAATCATGTACATTTCTGTTGAACAACGTCTCCGTGCACCCAGTCCTGAGCCCCTGTGCACATCTATACCCTTGCCAAACGTTGGGTCCATAGAAGAATCTTCTTTCCTTTTTGTTTCCCCCCCTCTGGGTAGGAATAGAAGAGGCTGGAGTTTTCAAGTTTCATGGTCAAATTGGATCAATTTGATGCAGCTGCTAGGGACATATGAAGCAGAAAGAGGGCCCTGGAGATTATCTGTGCCAGAAGTTTTCAAATCAACTAGAATCACTGTGAAACTACTCACCACATTGTCCACCCTTCTAACCTCCAGTGGCCTAATGTGCACTCTGTAGGAAATAAGAGAAAAGGAAGTCTTCATTGGATAAGCTGCGGGACAAGTGATGTTAAGCTTCTGTGAACCAGACATAAATTATTATTTCCTATCAGGAACCCATGAATAATTTTTAGATTTTACTGTAAGTACCCAACAGACCTCCCAAAGGCTTTTACCCAAGACCAAATACCCACGCCCAATGTGTTTTCAAAGTTCAACACATATGCTGCTCCTAAAAGTGAAAAGAACTCAATTCCATATGGTGGCAGATTCATTCCTCCCTTCATTCATTCGTTCCAGGATTTATTAAATTTCAGGTATGCCAAGCAGTGGGAATTCAGTGTCCGTCTAGTGAAGAGACAAACCTGATTACCATTCTAAATGAGAATGGCTGTGTAACTAAAATTCCCCTTTGGACTATCTCTGTGCTTCATCGTGGAAGCTGCTCAAACCTCTCTTACCCTCATCCCTTTTCCCTCGTCCAGAATTTTCCCTCATCCACCCTACCATCTGTGGCAGAATAATAGGAGGATATAATCCTCTCCTGTCTGTTTTATGATGTTGCAGATCCTACTGAAATTTTACAGAGTTTAGTGAAGTGGCATTTGTAGTCTTTCCTTACATACCCATAGGACCTGGACCTATCAGATTGAAACCAGTGTGAGTTTGGGCAGGAGATAAATCCAAGCCTCCTAAAAGGCTCTTTGACATCCTTAGAAAGGCCCTGAGCCAGCCACCCCATGGTTGGACAGACGTCATCAGACCTGCCTGAATATTAAGAGAGTACTGTGCTTGACTTTCCCCCCAAAGACATGGTAGGCAAACTGTGGCTCATGAGCCACAGACGGCTCTTTGGCCCTTTGAGTGTGGCTCTTCCACAAAATACCAAGGCCTGGGTGAGTCTATTTTGAAGAAGTGGTGTTAGAAGAAGTTTAAATTTTTAAAAATTTGGCTCTCAAAAGAAATTTCAATCGTTGTACTGTTGATATTTGGCTCTGTTGACTAATGAGTTTGCCGGCCATGCCCCAGAGGGTTTCTTAGCCTCAATGCCACCATATTCCTCTGGGGTCTCACCCACAGATCACAGATATGCTTTGACACATGTGATTCCTTTGGCTCCAGAGAGGACAGGACCAGAGAGTTGTGTAGAAAGTGCAGCTGGAGCCAGAAAAAAGCAGCGAGTCTATGAAACATCTCTGAAAAGATAAGATTTGGAAGATGAGTGGCACTCTATTAGTCAGACTGCATGTTATAGGATGGAATGGCAAGAAAGTGGAGGAACAGCCAATTCAAAGGTTTAGAGGAATTTAAAAAGTACACTATGTGTACAGGGAAATACACCTTTGCTTGCTGATACACAATATTTAGTGTTGGGAGGGAAGAAGCAAGAGATGAGACCCATGTAAGACATGAAATAATAAAAGGCGAAAGATTTATGCGATCTGAAGAGAAACCAGAGCATAAGACATGAAATAATAAATGTATTGTCTTATGTACTAAATTTGGGTAATTTGTTATGCAGCAATATAGAAAAATACAGCCAAAACCAGTTTGACTCAGTGGATAGAGCATCGGCCTGTGGACTGAAAGGTCCCAGGTTCGATTCCCGTCAAGGCATGTACCTTGGTTGTGGGCACATCCCTGGTGGGGGGTGTGCAGGAGGCGGCTGATCAACGTCTCTCTCTCATCAATGTTTCTCGCTCTCTATTCTTCTACCTTCCTCTCTGTAAAAAATCAATGAAATACATTTATTTAAAAAGAGAAAAATACAGGGATAGCTGGCATGAGACAGACAAGTAGTATATTCAGAAGGAACAATTAACACAAGTAGTTTGAATTGATGGGGTGAAAAGTTGACTCTGAAGTTACTGGCTGGGCATGGTAGATTAGCAGTTCTGGAGATGTTGAGCTTGCCATCACTGCGGGGCATTCAGGTGGCCAAGTCTACAATACAGTAGGACACAGTGCCAAGGGAAAGTCAAAGGTCAAGTTTGAGTTAACAAGTCAAACTCCAGTGTCCAAATCTCAGGGGCCAGACACAGAGTGGGAACCAAGGTCTAGAGCCAAAGTAGGCGGAGTCACTGTGGGAGCCTAAGAACATGGAGGATGGAAGTGGGAAAGTGCAGAAGGGCCTGAGGAAGTCATGTCTGCCAGTCTCACGGGAGCTCCACCTGGTTATGTAATGGCTCCAGTGGTTTTGTTCTGTGTGATCATTGTTTTTAGAAGTAAATGAAATCAAGCAGGGCCCTGCTCAGGATGCGAGCACAAGGGAAAATGTAAGGAGAAAGGAAGGAATAAGGCTACAGATGAAGCTCTGGGACCCACATTCAGATGACAGGATGGAGAAGGTTTGCCTTGAGACTGCAGAGAGGACTGAGAGGTAGGAGGAGACTCCAGAGAGGCAGGTTTTTTGTTGTTGTTGTTGTTGTTTTGTGTGTGTGTGTGTGTGTGTGTGTGTGTGTGTGTGTGTGTTGTTGTTGTTGTTGTTGTTGCTGTTTTGTGTTGCTGGGTGTGTGTGTGTGTGTGTGTGTGTGTGTGTGTGTGTTTCTGTAAAACCCAGGAAAGGGGAAGCTTCCATCAGACATGCTCACCAGTCTTGAATGCCGATACACAGAAGAGCTGAGAACACCCATGAGATAAGGCAATTAGAAGAAGAGTGAAATCTAACTCGAGCAAAAGTTTTAAGTGAGTCGCAGTTTACAGCCAACGTTTACATTCTTCATCTGTAAAATGAGAGTTAAAAAAAAAAAAAGTCTGCCTTGCTTTCCCCACAGGGTTAAAAACCCTTGCCTTCCTTCCCACTCTGCTTCATAGAGGCTTAAATATATAGGGGCCCGTTCTTTCCGCCTCCTGGACCCCAGGGAGACTGGATCTCTACCTTAGATAGGACTCCAACTAGCCCTGAACTGCTTTGTCAGGTACCCCATTACTTCAAGCTAATTCCCCTCTGGACGGAGGAGCATGGAGACATAAATGCCTGCTGACCATCTCCAATTGCCAAGAAGCACAAGAAACTGGAACGCAGAAGAAGGGAGCCGCTTCCCTTTAAGGACACAGTGTCCCTTTGTTTACTTGGCACCAGTTTCATTGGAAAACAGCTGAGAATCAATAAACAAACAAAAGAGACCTCTGAGCAGCCAACATCTCCACACCACAGAGATCACCCTCATTAGTGAACTTTACCGAAAAAGATTTTGTGGGGTCCTTACTCAGGGCCTAGTTTTTCTCTTCAGAAATTCTAGCGGGCTTGGTGATATGGTTTCCAAATGAACAGCCCAATAAGAGCAGCAAATTAAAAGAAGAGAACTAACTCTGGCCAGATGGCTCAGTGGCTCATTTGGGTGGAGCACTGTCCTATAAGGTGAAGGTTTAATTGCCAGTCGGAGTACATACTTAGGTTACAGGTTCAATCCTGGTTGAGTCGATCAGGTCGATCATGGTTCTCCCTCTCACATCAATGTCTTCCCCCTCCCTCTCTTTTTCCCTTCTCTCGAAGCATATCTTTGGGTGAGGATTTAAAAGAAAGAAGAAGAGAACTAAAAGAGGCACATCAATAACAGTAACGAGTGACAGCTGATGGTTTAACAGCAAGAATGGAAACAGGGGGGAAATAACTATAGAAAGCAAACAAAAGAAATAAAAATCACAGCAGCTTAGGATCATTTAGTGCGGAATAAAAACGTTCTACATACTACAAGAGGCCCCTGAGGGCACTAGGGCTCAGCGTGATGGGCTAAGCCATCGTAAAAAGAAATTATATTCTATTTGGTCTAGTCTAAAAAGGCAGACATTCAGAATATACAATAGCAACAATAGGAAACTGTGACTTGATTCTTTTATTCTTTAAGAAGCATTTCAAAGAGCAGCTCTGTGCCAGGTGCAAAGATGTGAAGGAATGACAACGAGATGGTGTCAGCTTCGACTAACCCTCACTTACCCAGGAGGCTTAGTCATTCATTCTCTGTAAGGTGTCCTTTGGAGAACCCTGAGAGGGAACATTTATTGAAATATCAAGGTTCTTGGAAACCCTGAATAACTCACACGTCTTCAATTAGCAAAACCGGGACTGTTTAATCTAGAGTGGGTTGACTACTTTTGTTGGGGGGGAAATAAAAGAAGAAAATTTAATTAAATTCTCCTGGTACAGTCACTGCCTACCTACTGTTTGGTTGTACATAAAAACCACGTGTAGGAGCTGTGATTATTTTTAACAACAGCCAGATGAGGGTGCTTTTCTGCACTCAGAGTGTATGGTATTTGTCATTAATGTATGGTCCAAAAGTGTTGAAGTTAAAAGCAAGAGGTAGCTTGGGGGGGGGGGGGGGAGAAGGGGGAGACTGTCTCTTTCTGACAAATACTATATTTTTGGAATCCCAAAAAGTGAATTCTAAACCAGTGTTTACAAACTGTAGGTAGACCAGCTGTGTCAGAATCCCAGATTTCTGGGCCAAATCACAGATCTAAAGGGATACTATCTCTAGGATGATACCCATATTTTAAAAAATTTCTCCAGTGATGCTCACAGGCAATAAGAACCACGTAGAGCTCTAAAATTCCACCATGTGTCTTATGTCATACTAGGGGCCCCGGTAGGGCATTCAGGTGAGCTAACAGGCTGCCGTGGACACAGGAGCAGGTCTTGGCGAATCCTCCGCACCCCCTCCTGGCCCCTCCCGCCTTGGACCTCTGGTCCTATCTGCCAGGAGCCCCACTCCCGCCTCTGCTGCTCCCATGTTCGGACAGCGCTGGTGCCACTCGCACCCACTGGTGGCAATTGAGGCTAGCACCAGCAGCAAGTAAAAATGGGGCTAGCACCAGCAGTGAGTGTGAGTGGTGGCTCCAGTGCCGGCAGTGGGTGCGAGCAGTGGCTCTGGCACTGGCAGCAGGTGCAAGAGGCAGCAGCCAGCCCCAATCACCACTCAGGAGCAGGGGGAGGTGGAGAAGCCCTGAGGGGCGATTGGAGCTGGCAGCCACAGCTCGCACCCGCTGACAGCGCTGAGCAATCGGCAGCGGGTGCAAATGGCAGCTCTGGAGCCAGCAGTGGATGCAAGCGAGGGCCGGTGTCAACAGGATATGCGAGTGCCAGGCAGAACCACAACACGCGGGAGCAAAGAATTTTCAGTAACTACCAGAGGCTTGCCTTAATGACAGTGACTGGTGCCCCACCTTGATCTGGTGTCCCTGCGTACCTACTCCACCATCCCACTATGGCTGATGCCCGCCATGTTCCATGTGCACCCCCTGGTGGTCAGCGCACGTCATAGCAAACAATTGTTTGGTTGTTCAGTTGTTTCGCCATTCAGTCGAGTTGCATATTAGGGTTTTATATATATAGACAATTTACAAATAATTTTCCCATAAATACCATAGTCCAAATCCAATAAAAAGAAAACCCCAAATTTTCTATATTAAGATTTAATCTTGCCTAGCTGGGTAGCTCAGTTTGTTAGTATGTCATCCCAACACATCTAGGTTGCAGGTTCAATCTCTGGTCAGGGCACATACATACAAGAAGCAACCAATGAATGCATGAATAAATGGAACAACAAATCAATGTTTTTCTTTCTATATCTAAAATCAATAAATAAAATTTCTTAAAAATCAATCTTGTAACTGAAGAGAAAAACCATGAACAAGAGAAATATAATGCATGGGTGGGTGTTGTTTTTCCCCCCATAATTTTGAGGCCTACAGATTAGAAAATAGAAGAACTAAGCTAAAAAGTTTCAAACACAATTATATTTTGGCTATATCATCTTTCTGTCATCATGCACAAACCCTCAAGGTATTAATAATAAAGTCACAGGGAACCTAAAACTTTTGTTGTAAAAACAATATATCAAATAAAGCTTGTCAGTCTTTAGAAATAATGCAAGTCTCTCTCCCCACCCCCTGATGCTGTTTAAGTTTCCTTGCTTTTGCAAACCCAGATATAATGAAAAAAGAAAGATGCTGAAGCCAGAAATAGTATCATTAAATAGGGCTTAGGGTCCCTGTGGAATGTAATGGGTTAGAGAGAATGACATTATATGTAATTAAGATGTCTAGGGTTTATTTCAACCTCAGGGGACAGATGCAAAATATACAGCCATTAATAACAATGGTTAAATAACAATAATCTAAGTTCTTCTTGGATCTCAGAGTTGTTGTTTGTTTGTTTTTGTTTTGTTTTGTTTTATGCTATATAACGGTTGTCTGGATAATAGCAAGAACAAGTTAAGTGAAGGAAAGGTTACTTGACTTAGGACCAAATGCTAACTTCAGAGCTGGAATCAGGTGATCTTACACATGGCTTCACCTCTCTCAAGAAGAAAAGTCCCCCCTACTCTCCCTTCTTATCAGAAACAAATGGAAGGACCTACAGACTTAGGAAGGAATGGTGACTGAGGAGTACATTCTGGTTTTTAACAGGCAGGAGAATCTAGTCTGTCCTTGCTCCGTATAAGATCTCCCCGGGCATTTGAAGAACAAATTGGTGAACCAGCATATACCCTCTATACACAGATCACGATGTTAAGAACTGCGGGAGATGGATATTTTAGCACTAGAAGAGCAAGGCTTCTGTCCTCAAGGAAATTAAAATATAGCTAGGGAAAAAACCCACAAACATCAATTAGGGAATTGTATGCCATAATTCATGATTAAGTAATAAATTAATGTCATAGCTGTTCAGAGAAGGAAAATTAAAATGAGAGTAACTGGGAAAGACTTCATGGAATTCATGCACTTGGGCTTTGAAGATGTTACCAGAACTAGTCTCAAGTGGATATGCAAGGGGAGGAATTGGCACTGTGCATGGAATTACATGTTTGTAAAACGACCTTTATGGCTTTCTTTTCCCCGCTTTTGATTTTTTTTTATTAATAAAAAAGGAACATCTTTTCTATGACCTGGAAAAATGTATAAAGTAAGGTTGACAATTTAATAAATTTAGCATTCTTATTTTCTATATAATCTTCAGTTCTTCCCAATAGATTTGGGGGAGGAGTAAATTTGAAATAGTAAGAGAAAAGTGGAGAGGCTGCAGTACTTAAGACAAGCTGGTAGCAGAGTGGTAACGACTAATAATGATGGATGAAGCAGAACAGTGAAGGCTCAGCAATCTGGACCCATTTAATGCCTGGAAAAATGCAACCGTACTCTTTCTATCCACTCATCCCTAATAACTGCAGAATGCATCATAGCTCCCAGGAGTGTATTTTCTCTACTTATTCCAATATATTTTTTAAAGGAAGAAAAATTAATGAAGGGAAAATAAAGATCATTTTCTTCACTCATTCATTTACTCTAAAATTTCTTATTGCATACCTACTACTGCTTTAGGTGCTAGAGACACAGCTGTGAACAAGAGGTAAATTCCCAACAATTTTGGAGTGTTCGTGTCAATAGAAAAAAAATTCTCACCCTGGCCAGTTTTCTCAGTGGTTAGAGCGTTGACCCATTGACCAAAGGCTCTCGGGTTCCATTCCTAGTCAAGAGCACCTACTTGGGTTAAGGGTTCCATCTCCAGCCCCAGTTGGGGCTTATTTGGGAGGCAACCAGTTGTGTCTGTTTTGCTCGCTATCTCTCTATCCCACCCACCTCTCTCCCATCTACTCTGTCTGAAAATCAATGGGAAAAATATCCTCGGGTGAGGATTTTTCTTTTTAATTTTCTCTGTCTTATGATTTTTAGGAAGAATGAGGTATACAAACCTTTGGATATACCTTAGCTCTAATAGTGAAAGTCAACCTAGATTTTTTATTATTATTATTATTATTTTTAGTATATCCCACAGGGAAAATTCACCTTTCTGCCACTGAGTCTGGACATGTAGCCTTTCTCTGCTGGTTCCTTTTCAGGAACTCCTCCCCCTGTCTTTCCAGTTAGCCCTCAATCTCTCTGCTTTAGGGAGCTGGCCTTCCTCGGCTCTTTCTCCATCTCTCTTACTTGGGCGAGACACTCTCTTTCCTCAATTCCCCCATCGTCTGTTTCCCCCAAACTCCAAAAGGTCACACACCCACACAAACATGAAACCCCAAAGTGGTTCTGTGATGCCCTCCTCCAGGGAGGACGGGTATGAAGAGCTAAGAACTGAGGTTCTTGCTTGCGCCTTCAGGCGGGCCCTGCCCTGGGCAGCAGCCACAGAGGACAGTGCTGACTCATGGCCAGGGGGCCCTTCGGGGAATGAAAAAATGAGTTCTGGTTCTCACGCTGCTTTTAAAAGGGAAACCTAAAACCTTTTTCTTTTCTTGAGTGAATTATCCTAGTTTTGCTTTGAGACCACAGTTCCTGTTTTATTTTCCGTTGTCTTTTTCCATAGCTCCATTTAGAAATAAAAATGGGAAACGTTATCTGGCCCCTAGGAAGAAATATGTACATGCATTCAAAAAGCGGTTTCGTGCAACCTTAATAACCTGACTTCTATTTCCCTTTCTGTACATGATGGATGAAATTACTTTGATTATGCTGGCTTCCCAATTACTCATTCATGCCAAGAATGCTAGCCCTGGAAACCTAGTCACCTTGTTTATGTCTTCCCCACCTCGCCCTTCACAATCAGAAAATCAAAGAGCACCGGAGCCGGGAGGCGCTGCCGTGATCCCCACAGGAAGGATTACACTTAAAAGTCATACATATTGATTGACCTGAGTTGTCTAAAATTAAACCTAAGCAACTATTTCCACACCAACTTTTAAGCTGTAGAAACTGATTTGGAATTACAGAGTTTCAAGGCATATGAAAGGCTTGGTAAATATACAGCCTGGTTGCCAAAGGGTTTCTACTTAATATATCAGGAAAAGATTTATTCTCATGTGTTCACTTTATTCCTTAATACAAACCAGCGGTATTCCAATTGTGCTCCTTGGAGTCTGTGAGGGTCTACCACAGACAGAACTGAAGGGGCATCAGGTTTGGAGGCTCCACATTTTCCACCCCTGCTTTGACCAGAGACCCTCCTCTTGTTCTCTCTTAGGGTTGGATTCTCAAGTATAAGTTCATATAAAAACTACTACACAAAAAGTAAAAAGTAAAAAATTTGAAAAAGAAATGAACGTAGACAACCAATAAAATGATGCACAAATGAAATACAAAAGGTCAGCCATAGCCATCGTTTTCCCATAGACTGAGCTAACAACTGGTCCTGAAGGCAGCGCTGGGCTGATCTTCTGGTGCACCACTCTCCTGGACTGGCGCTTTAGCACCAAGCACCAGGGCTCACCACCGACAGCCTAGGAGCCAACTCCAAAGCCACAGGCAAGCTGGCTACTTAGATCATCTGTTTCTAGTAAGTAGTTACTACATTACTATTCACTCAACAAACATTTAATGAAGGGCTCAAATATTAAGACATGATACCTTGCCGAGACCGGTTTGGCTCAGTGGATAGAACGTCAGCCTGCGATCTGAAGGGTCCCGGGTTCAATTCCGGTCAAGGGCATGTACCTTGGTTGCTGGCACATCCCCAGTGGGGGTGGTGCAGGAGGCAGCTGATCGATGACTCTGTCTCATCGATGTTTCTAACTCTCTATCCCTCTCTCTTCCTCTCTGTAGAGAATCAATAAAATGTATTAAAAAAAAAAAAAAAAAGAAGAGATCAACCGAAGGACTTGTATACATGCATATAAGTACAACCAATGAACACAAAACTCTGGGGAGGGAGGGTATGTATGGGAGGAGGGGGCAATGTTCAAATATGTACACAGATAATAATTTAATAAATAAAAAAATAGGAAAAAAAAGACATGATACCTTGAAGCAACACACTTTTAGACTAATGGAAAGATAAACAAGCAAAAAAAAGTATATTTATAATGATGCCATTATAATAACCTGGTTATTATTTAACAGGAGGAAAGGTAAGACTAGATATATACATGCCATTTATACAGCTTTGCCAAAAAAGCTGCATTGAACATTCTCCAAGTCTGTTCCCTGCTGATTGATGGGAAAGGGCTAGACCAGTGTTTCCCAAACTTCTCTCATGATGAGAATCACCTGGTGGAGTTGTTAAAACACAGATTCCTGAATCCCAACTAAGAAGTGCTAAACTAGGATTTTTGGGAACATATAGGTAAAATTGTATACTTAACTAGTGCTCTAAGACAGATTTTATATACAGAGCACTAAGTTAGGTATGCAATTTTACCTATATGTTCTCAAAAATCCTAGTTTAGCACTTCTTAGTTGGGATGCAGGAATCTGTGTTTTAACAACTCCACCAGGTGATTCTCATCATGAGAGAAGTTTGGGAAACACTGGGCTAGACAAAGGCAACTTAGCAATTTTGGCACACACCCAGGAAAGGTCTGAGTGACGTAGGAAGGTGCCTACCTGTCTGCCAGTCATACCTGGGAACAAAGTAGTGGCCAGGATGGTCATGGCCACTCAAGTGCAGGACATATGAATATTTAAACTTCCAAAGAGAGGGAAGTTCTCTCTCTCTCTCTCTCTCTCTCTCTCTCTCTCTCTCTCTCTCTCTCTCTCTCTCTCTCTCTCCTCCGCCTCTTCTCCTGTGGTGGGGGATGTGCTCCCCTGTGCCCATATGGCGCATGGCCATGTTGGAATTCACACATGGATTAATGGACTTTAATTAGCTTGGATGCTGAACCGCACCCAGCTGCATCATGGGACGGAAGCTCTGGACACCGGTTTGTTTGGGCTCTGCTGGAACCCCAGCTGCACCTTGTCCAGAACTGGCCCAAGGGGCAGGCAACTTTGGAACCTGAGAATGTAACTCCATGCCAATAAAGCCTTCTTCCAATCCCTTCCTCCTGTGGGGGCTTATTTCAGCGGCACCCCAAGAGACTCCACCTCGCTCCCCCAAACAACAGGGGAGTTTAATTCTCCAGTAACAACAGTATGTAAAAACAAGATGACCGTTATTGCAATGGGAGATGTATACAGTGAAGAGCCATGCCCGAGAAGAGTCAGGGAGGCCTCCCAAAAAAGCCTCAGCAGCACTCCAGGTCAAAGCACAAAATGTGAGGAGTGGGAGGGGGCAAGCAGGCGCCACCATGAAAGGTCACGCCACATGAAGGGCTGCAGAGTGTATCCTGTAGGAAATAGGTATTGGACAATGGGTAGTTTCCTCATTTGCCCAGAAAAAAAAATTTTTTCCCCCTTTAGCCCACTTATGCATTCAATAAATATTGAGTACCAACTCTGGGTCAATCACTGCTCCAGCCATAAAGACACATTTTTTTTTAATATATTTTATTGATTTTTTACAGAGAGGAAGAGAGAGGGATAGAGAGTTAGAAACATCAATGAGAGAGAATCATCGATCAGCTGCCTCTTGCACACCACCTACTGGGGATGCGCCCACAACCAAGGTACATGCCCTTGACAGGAATCAAACCCGGGACCTTTCAGTCCACAGGCCGACGCTCTATCCACTGAGCCAAACCGGTCCGGCCAGCCATAAAGACACTTAATGAAGTCATCTAAATTCCTTAAGACTGCAGATCTGCTGCTACTGCCCACCCACCACCACCACCCCCACCCTGCCCCAACCCAGCTTTTTGGGTTGAGCCACCCCTTGGAAGGCTCTAACTTAGTTATTCCCTAGGCAAATACTCTTACCCATGATTGCATCTAGCTTTTGGCATTGGGATTTTCCACCAAGAATCAGCAATGGAATTTGTTTTTTTACTGCAGAAATAAATAACACGAGTAAAGAAAAGAGTTAAAAAGGAGGCTCTTGAAAATATTTAAAATAGCTGCTCAGCATTGAAAATCAGCTTAAGGGATGGCAAATGCAAATGTGAGCTCAGGCAGGCCCAGCTCAGTTCTGCAAATCCTTTGGTAATGAAAATAGATCCGCACTTTAATTTTTCAAACCATAAACCTCCCCAAAGCAAGTAAGAAAAGAGAAGAAACAGAAGGGAAATGTTCTGCAAGAAAGTGGATTTTGCATCTGATGTTTTGATGGAACTCAGGCAGGACAGGACTCCCCCAAACCGTGAAGTAGTCAGGGTCTGGCTGGTACCCCTGCGTCCTGTACTCCACTGCCAGTCAGGTTGGGAGCATCCATTTCCAAGGTCCTTAGCTGCCCAGCGTCATCTCACCTCCCTCCCATCTCCAGACATCACATCGAACCCTGCTATCTCAATGGACATAGTATCGTCGGATACACAAAGATATAAATAATTGATAATAGCTTTTCAATGCCATTTCTTCTACAGGGTATTTGCATTTTAACAGAGTATAAAACCTCATGCTGATGGGAAACTCCTCCAGATGTGAACCTATGAAAACAGTTTGCAGTTGTTGTTTTTTGTATTTGTTTTTGTTTTTGTTTTTTACTATTTCTCCACAGTTACCAGGCAGGAAATAGCTGCTTGATTGGTTAAGGAGGGAGAAATTGAGATTTGCACACCAGTGAGTCAGGCCTAGAGTATATTTGTGGTAGGAAGATAAAATGAGGGGCAGCTCACATGGCTTCTCCAGGGCTCAGAGCCTGCAGACGCCCCCAGCTCCCCTCAGGTGGCTTCCCAGTGAGTTTGAGGTGCTGCACCTCCCTATGGACCCATTTCCCTACATTCCAAAGGGAAGATTTCCAACACACTCCTGTGGCACAGTATCTCAGCAACTGCTCTGCTATCCACTGAGCCCCAACATCTTAAACTCAGCCTTGGGGTAGAAAGGTGAGATGGGGGAGAGAAGGGACTCTTTCTCAGGTGCTCTCTCTCAGCCCTAGAACAAGGGTGATAGTTGCTCCATACATCTGTTATGCCTGTATTCTTTAGGTTCTCTTTACATCTAATTAGCTAACCCCTCATCGCCCCAACCTCCTGCTAAAATTAATAATTCCTTATATTAAGTAAATAAAATAAAATAAAATGATTTTTCTTTTGCCCTGACCTTGATAAGTTACCAAATTCTGCTCCCCTCCCCCTGTTCCCATCCCTATTGCATCTGGGAAGAGATAATGCTTCTGTCAAACGATTCAGACAAAGCCAGAACATCTGCTTTTAAGGCCCTTATACAGTTTTCTGACATATGAAGTTACTGCCTCAAGGCAACATTTCTGAGTGTGCTACCTTCCTTGTGGCTTACATACTGAAATGGGTTCAAATAGCCTCAATTTCTGGGGCAGTGGGGGATGCAAACATGCTTATTGGCTGTTCCTATGTTGCAGAAAATCTAGGGGGGAAGTCCAGGAGGTAGGGAAATGAAATTAGACAAGCCTGAATGTATCTACCTAAAATATGCTGTAGAACTCAGGAAACAGAACACAGCGAGTGGCCTGGGTGTTGGAGAAAGTCATAATGAAGAAAAAGAGATTTCAAAAATTAGGGATTTAGAAATTGTTAAGGAGACCTTAATAAGTAACACTACAAAGCATCAATTAAATCTCTCTTTAATTCTTCAAGCAATGCAAGCAAAGACTGAAATTACTTTTTCTTATGGCTGGTGACTGTTTCTTAAAATACAAGGCAAGCCACTGGGTTCTTTGTCTTGTTCAACAGTCTAGCCACATTTGTTATAACACTGCAAAACACTTACTCTTTCAAGTATTCCTACAAAAAAAGCCCTGAAATTCTACTTCTGAATCTAGGAGATTAAATTTCTTAATGGGGATCATATTTAAATCTCATAACCTGAGCCCAGTACCTATAATCCCTCCAAAACAAGAACCTGCTTTCCAACCCAAGCATCTATCAAGGATTGAAATTCATCATTCTAGGTCAGCCTGTAAGCCTCTCTCTAGTTTTGATGGGGTTCTTTCAACATGACAAATGCTTTCTCAACTAAAGGGTAAAGATTATCACTGTATATAACAAAGAGCACCTTATACACAAACACTAGTGAATCATCCCCACAGGCCAGATTTATTTCAAACTAGGTCAATGAGCATGTAGTGACCCATTATAAATACAACTGTACCAAAAACAATGAGAAAGTAAATATATTTTACTTCGTTTTTAAAGGCAGATGGGCAGTGAACCATACACTGGGTGCCTTTTGCTTTTTGTCTTTCCATATTTACTTTCTGTCCTGGTACCTAACCAGGTGTTCTACCCATGACTTACAAAAGGGTAGCAAGGTCTGCCCCTCCCCTTCTTACTTCCACCAGCCCCTCAGTATCCACACAGTCTCAGCTTCAGCCAGCATTAGAACTCTTTCAACCTGGTGTCCCCAATCCTGAGTTCTCTAGTCCATATCACATCTTTCTAGGTCATCCGCCATGTGTTGTTTTATTTTAACCAACTCTGCTGCATCATCTTTGGACTAGGCTGAAAAGTAGATTATCTCTCCCACCACTCTTCCTGCCAAGGAGTAGCAATTTATTTTGTTTCTTACAATCCCATTAATCCATGGACTTCCCCACCCCTAGCATGGAGCCAGGCCATCGTTGTCAATTCCCTGCTATGTTTATCATTTTTAAACCAAAAGCTCTCATTTTGTGCCATTATGGAAAGGAGTTTTAGGGATAAAATAGTCCGGTTTAGGGAGTTTTGGAAATAATGAGGATCCTTGGGGAAGGACTGCTTAGAGCTGCCAAAAGGCATACATTCACAGAGGGGGGAGAGGGGGGGGAAATGGTGCCACAGGATAAGGGGAGAGGAAAACATCCATTCACAGAAGATAGGGAAAAGCCACAGGGTATGGAGAGAAAAAGGAAACGAACTTTCACAGAGGCGAGAGAAATGCTGACAAATGGGAGAAAGAGGAACACAGATCTTCACAGGAGATAGAAAATTCTACCACTGAAGCGGGAGGGGATGAGGGGGGCACCACGTGTGAGCTTTAAGCTGATCCAGTGACCAATTGGAAGGCAGGATGAAGAGACAAAGAGCGGCAGCCTTTACAAACCTTAGAAAAAGGAGCTTGATGGATTACCCCCTTGGAGCCCCCTCCCTACGTGGGAGCCTGTACTTGCTTCCAATAAATTTCCACCCTTTTCATCTACTACCTTTGTCGGTGGCTTCATTCTTTGAATCCATCTGGACAAGAACCTGGGAAAGAAATCACCCTTGCACCCTGCTCAGGAAAAACAACCCGACTCATTATTGTGATTCCTCCATTTCCCTAAAGCCCCTTCACCAAAATAAATATACGGTTTATCCTGAATTTGTTGCTACCAAACTGCTTCTGCCTTTCTCCAAATCAGAGGAAACCGTGGTAACAGGTGAGTGTGGAATGCAGGAAAAGCTTTGAGAACGAGTCCATTCATGTTAACAGCGACCCCTGTGGCAAAGGCAGCATCCCTACCCAATTTCTTGCTCCTTTTGTCCCTCAGTCCTTTCCACTACAGAACATGGAATGATCAAGTAAGCACCTTCCCAGGCTCCTCTACAAGGGAGGCTAGCCATAGGGTGCAGGTCTGTTCAAAGAGATGTAGCAGCAACCTACGGAGGGAGGATCGCCCGGGGAAAGCTTTTGGTTTCCTGGTAAGAGAGGCAGATACAGCTGTCCTTGCCTCATCGCTCCCTCCTTCCAATCTTTCTGCTTTGAAGGTGAGTGTTATGCCTGATTCGGAGTGGCCATTTAGTGACTAAAAGGCAACAGGTATACTGCAAAGCTCACCCGGACACTGTCAAGCTGCTGAGCCAACTCCAACAGCTACCTGCCTTCCTGGCCCTTTGTTATATGAGGCACTAAAAACTGGGTTTTCTCTCACATGCAGGCTAAAACATTTCTACTTGATATACCAAGGCCACCAAATGTCTTCCCAGAGCTGCCTTTAGAAGTGTCTTTATCCCTTTCCCACTTTGAAAAAAAAAAGGCATTTAAGTCTTTATTTTCTAAAGAGTAAATTATATTTTTTCCATGTCAGCATGATGCCAGAAAGGAATTAATTTCTAGATTTTGTGCACTTATGAATATAATAATATCACTACCTAACATTATGTTATATAATTACTATAATTATATTTATTCTTAATAAATACATTAACATTATTGTCAAGATATTAATTTTACTGTCATGTACATATTTTACTTGATAAAATTAACATATTGTGTGTTACTTATGTTTTGTTGCTAATACTTTATTATATTATAAAATATATTTGTTTTTGTTGTTTTAAATATATTTTTATTTATTTTAGGGAGGAAGAAAGAGAGAGAGATAAAAACATCAGTGATGAGAGAGAATCACTGACTGGCTGCCTCTTGTACCACCACATTCCCCTCTCCCTGGGAATGTGCCCTGACAGGGAATCAAACCATGACCTCCTGGTTCGTAGGCCGATGTTCAAGCACAGAGCCACATCGACCAGACTATTTGTTATTTTTCTTCCTCATTAGAATGAAGACAGTACCTAGAACAGTGCCTGGCAACAAGTAGTCATGCCATACACATTTGTTGAATAAATAAATGAATCTTACCCTCCCCCAATCTGCTATTTAAAATTAGCCTGTTTCAAGGGGGGGGGGGGGGGAATCAATAAGTGTATTACTAAGGGGTCAATTTAAATAAGGGGTTCATCTTGACATCCTACAGAGGCAGCCTTTTAAATGCTGGTAATTGGTTTTAAAAATAAATTACATTATTTTTGTTATTTAAATTCCCCATAGGCAATTAGACTTCTGTTTTTAAAATGGGTGTCTGGGAAATTAAGTCACTTCAGTAGACGCCTGTCTTGACCATGGTCCTTCTTAAATACCCTGTCTGGGGCAGAGAGTCAAATACAAGGCCATTCTCTTTCAGCCTGAGGGATCAGAAGTTAGATGCTGACCCACACTTTTGCCAGTTAGTTTCCAACCCCCATTCAGAGCTCCTTTTATGACTAGCATAATCTCAAAATGTGCACCCTCTGCTTTCCTCCATGCTGCATAAATTGAATAGACAAAATCCTCTTGGTTGAAAAACAACAAAAAAGCATCTGTAATATTTTGTTGGAAGGAAGGAATAAAAGGAGGTAGGGAGGGAGATGAAGGAGAGAAGAAAGTGAAGCACAGGAGACAGAATATCGTTGCTGGTTCTGTATACTGAGAGTCCTGTCTTGAGAGTATTTAATGTTTGTTTTATTCTTTATACTATTGGATACCTTTTAAACTTCTCTAAATAGAAGGAGAGGCAGAAGGAGACAAGCAACTAAGGTGGGAAGGGGAAACTCCTACAATACAAAAATAACATCAATCTGAGCTCAAATGTCTCCTCCGTACACTAAATCCAAAAATAAAATTTTGACAAAAATAACAAAAAATTATAAAATTATATACTCAGCCAAGCTGTCATTCAAGTATTAAGGGAACAAAAAAACATCCTCAGGCATACTGGGACCCAACACACACACACCATACTCTTCCCCTTCTTGAAAAAGTAACTGACTACCTACTCTAGTCAAATGAGTAATAAATCAAAATAAAGAGGTGGGGAGCTGGGATATAAAAAGATTAACAGTGAATATTGTAAACAGTCACAGGCAAAAATAATAGGTGTATACAGAAACAAAATCAACCATATCTACCTAGAAATTTTCTTTAAAGAGAAGATGGGAAGAGTAAAAGGATAATAATTTAGCAACAGTAATCGGTTGTCAGAAGAAGAACCAAGAGTGGGAGGTGGGAAGGAATAGCAGAGAATGGAGAATACAGTAAAAAAAAAAAAAAAAAAAAAAAAAAAAAACTACAGAACCCATCTTACTTGGTATAGGAGCACAGCAAAGGGGAACTTTAAATTATTTCATCCTGAATGAAATGTAAACTGAGGAAATCTTTGTAACCCAAATAAGTAGGCAATATGAAATTTCAAGCAGGATATACTAGTAAGCCGTACAAGTCACTGAAGAAAACAAAATATAACTTACACAGCAAAATCCTAAAAACAAAGTTATAGTAATAACTTAGAAGTTGAAAGCACAAAGCAAGATGATTCAAACATTTTGAGGTTCAAGGAAATAAAAAATATAATAATGAAGTGTCATTTTTTTTAATGATCAATTGGTTAAATTTTAATTATTAATATCAAATATGGACAAGTGTAAGAGGAAATGGGCACTCAACAGTTGGTATAGTCTCAATGGAGACTAAATTGTCAGTGTGTATACAATTTTGAAATGAGCATATATACCATAGATATGCTGTATAGTGACAATAATATATATGCCAAACACATAGTGACAATGAAATATGTGCATATTTTTATGGCATCATTGTTTATGAGAACAAAAAAATAAAATGCCCATCAGTAACATGATTGTAAATAAATTGTGCTATAAGCATTTAATCAATTATTACGGAATAATTAAAAGCATGAAATGGACCTCTATATAACAGAAAAATCTCAAGATATTATCAGTAAGTTGGACGGACAATGTACAGGACAGTGTATATAATCTGTACCCATTGTGTTTGAGACTTAGCTCTATTTGGTATATGTAAATATGTAGAAAAATGTTTGAAAGATGTTTGAATATAAATATATAGAAGAATACATAAACTTTTAATAGATACTTCTGGGAGGCGTAGTTTTTCCCTTCTTATTGTACACACTCCATGCAGTTTGCATTTTTATATGGCAACTGTATCTCAAGTAATTGTTTTTATTGTTTTGTCTTCTTGCCAGGCTTTACTCAAATGTCAACTCTGAAATCTTCCACTGATTTCCTTTGCCATTTTTTTTCCCAATGATTTGAATGCATACTATACTTATCTCCACATTCACATGTGTACTATGGTTTAGTAAATAATTGTACACATTATTTACTCTTATAGATGGTGAGCTCCCTGTCTTATTCATCTCGGAATGCCCCACACCCAGCACAAAGGCACATAATGGGCTCTCCTTCTTTCATCAAATGAATTAATCGACCAATCATGCAAACAACAGGAGACACTATTATGCTTTCCAAATTCTGAGGCTAGGTTATCTATGCCATATCCAATACCAAGATAGACCCAGGGCCTCTTCTTGAAAAAGCACTATACTGGTTAAGAGCAAGGGCTTACATTTCAGATTCAAATTCAAACTTCACCATTTACCCCCATGACCCTGGGCAGGTCACTAATCTCATGGTAATTCAGATTCCTCTTACATGAGATGGGGCTAATAACAGTTCATACTTCACACAACTGTTGCAAACATAAATGAGCTAGTCACATGTGTTAGCTATTACTATTACTGCAATTAACAACAACAACAACAAATTCCAAATAACATCAGGGAAGAGAATAAGACATTTTGGTGAAATCTTCAAGGCAATGTCATTAAAGTCTCTATCCCATGGGGTACAAGAGGAGGAACACTGGTCACACATTAGCAATTCCAAATACTGAGCAAAGGGGACCGCCACTCCTAAATGCTGGAGATGTGCCCCCTGCCCATCCCCACCCTTTCTCCTGCCCCCACTCTCCCCACCTCCACCTCCTGAGCGGTTTGAAACCCAGCTGTATATTCAACCCCTTCCAAACCTGGTGTACACCCTATCCAAATCACAGGGAAATTCAATAAGCCCTTGGTTGTTTCTCCATGATTATTAATAAACAAAAACCTCATTTAAAGTGGAGTCGGGAGGCTAAAAGAGAGGACTCTCACCTATATGTCACTCAATTCACACTACTTACCCTAACAGGATCTTAAGTGCCTTGCATCCCCATAGGATGTGATATGACTTAACTTGGCTCAGGTGGAGGAAGATTCCTCCTTGCCCAGTAACAGTTCAGCCAATGGGAGACCGCATAGCTCAGCCAATGAAAAGTCACTTCAACTCTGTTTCCTCCAATGGAGTCAAGTTTACACCTGCCCCACTCAAGTCCTTAAAAAAAAGTGTTTCCCTCCTTTTTTTTTTTTTCCTATGGATTTGCGCCTCGTTTGTCGTTTCACAACATGTCCACAATTGCAATTCTTTGTTGTTTCCAAATAAATTCATTTTGCTGGAGAAGTATCTTGCTGCCTATTTGTTTAAGGTCAACATCCGCAATCTTGAAAATTTGAAATCTTGGAGGGAAAGTATAGCTCTTCTCTATTATAAAAGATCCTTTTTCCAGAGAAGGCACAAATGTGTAACAGGAACATTCAGTCACTTCCTTTTGCACCAACTGAAATTTTCTTGAAAGCCTATCTTAAAGAATTGGGAGGTTGGGGGGGTTAAGATTTCAAAGAAGTGAAAGATACGGGGTCATTTTTCAGAAGTGACTAAAACAGGGACAGAAAATTATCGTGGAAGCATCATGGTATGTTCACTTGATCCCATTCCCACTCCTTGAATAGCTTCCATATTCTGTCTGTGCCATATTGCTCCTAAGGCCCCCTGCTATGTAAAGAAATTAATGAAATCTAAATGTGGTTCTATGGTAAAGCAAACAAACAAACAAAACAAAACCTTACTTTCCAACTTGAAATCTTAAAAAGGTTCAGCAGCTAAATTACAATTCCTTGGACTTCTTAAGAAGCCGAGGCAGGGCAGCATCTCCAAAGGCCAGCAGAGCAGGACGAAGCAACGGTAGGGCGGAGCAGGCTGAGCACTGCCCTGGGCAATGGGAGAAGGGATCCTGGGGGGGCATGGAAGCCTGCCTGCCCTGAGGGATCTCACGTCTCATCAGTAGATTCTCCCCTGAGTCGGAAAAACCCTTTCAGTATTTGGGCAGGGGACAGTGGCCACACCTTTAAACTGTGGGAAGGCCCATTTCTGCACTCATGTCTCAGGCCAGAGAGGCGGCTGGGGTGGAATTCAGGTTCCTGGTGCCCTTGCCCGTCTCCAGGCTGAGAAACTGTTTTTGGAAGCCTGTTTCCTTGTTTCTCAGAGGTGCTCCCCACACGTCTGAACTAATGGGGTCTCCACCCAACTTGCCAGCAGCCACATTTCTAAGGGGAAAGAGCTTATCCTTTCCTTTAATCGGTTGCTGGTAAGATTTTGACCACAGGACTGGGGCAATATCAATGGTCATAGCGCAGGTGCCACCTCATCCTCTTCTGGGAGACTTGAAGGAACCAACCAGCCCCAAGGATTGCTGATGGGGGCTTTAGGTCTAGGTCACGATTTTGGTGACATAATATGAACATCTGAATCCCTATAATAAGCATCTTATTTCATACAATTCAGGCAGACTCTGTTGATAAAAGAAATATGACTGAGCAACAGAAGAGGGAGGAGGTGCACAGACCCAGGAACCTTCGGTGATGCGGCTCAGCCCCACAGGAAGCTGATAAACCATGTGAGTGTGCGTGACCATGCAAACTTTGAATTAGCTGCCAGACAGAGTAAATGCCCTAAAAACAAGATGCATTTTAAAATGCTTTTATTCCGAATATTTATTCATAGGTCAAGCCTCATTTTTTATTCCATTAATGTATTCGTACTGCACCTGTTTTCCTCTCCCTTAGGCGCTTTACATATCCAAATGAACAGATACCCATTCCCTTCAGGTTCCCTCGCTACCTCTTAACTCTCAGCCTCTAACACTCCCTTTCCCTCCCTCGGATGCTCTGAATCCTGCTCTTTGGGTCCTTTTCAATCCCCAGTCCAGGGTCCGGAGTTCCCCATCATCATCACCCTTGCCCACATGTCTCCTTTTGTTCTGTGTGCCCCAAAAGGTGCCAGGCTATAATTCCTCTTTCTATTATTTAAAACCCAAGCAAACAAAAAGCATTTTCAATTCAGTCCCTTTGCCCCTGGTTCTTGGAGAAAAGGTAGTAAAAAAAAAGTTTGTTAATCCCAAGTGTGGTTTTTCTCTCAAGATGCTTTCAACAACCCTTTGTCATTGAATTGGCCTTAACCAGCTTGGATAGTTTAAAAAAAAAAAAAAAAAAATCTTCCCTGTATTTAGCATAACAATTGAATCACCAGATAAACAGGGGATCAGAGGGATTTGAGGACAATTCTTGCCTTTTTGAAAGCTGCCCTTAGGAACCTGCCTTGATTCAACTCCAAGGAAAGTGCTTCTTTATTCCCCTGGAAAAGCAACCCACGGTCTATCTCTAGATTATTGATGGTAATTATTTTGGTAAATTTTTGATTGATGTATAAGTACATAAATTAATAAATGTGTACAATAAATGTACACAAATTGTAAGTGTACACCAAAGAGTCTTTACCAAGCGGACATCCTGTGTTCACTCTGATAGCCAGCACCTGGATCAAGATATTGCATATGACATTACTAGTATCCCAGAAGCCCCATGTACTATATACCTCCTGCCAGTCATTAACTCAGTCAATTGCCATTCTTATTTGCTTTGCCTGGTTTAAATTGAATCATACCATACACACTCTTTTCTGTCTGGCTTCTTTTGCTCAAATAGTATGTCCACGGCATAAATCTATGTTGTTGTGGAAATCATTGGACGAAAAGGGGCCACATGCTAACCTGACAAGCTCAGGAAAGGCCTGCATGGTGGCCTTGCAAGCTCAAAGACCTAACATATCCACAAAGGATGGTCTTAAATTAAAATGTTTTCATTAAAAAGAAGCCTATGGTGGGTAGTCATGTCCTAGGGTACTATCTTCCCTGACAAAGATGAACTTTGATCTTGACTGAGCCTATTGTCTTTTTGCATCTATGATAACATACCTTTGAAATGTCAGGGTAATTTGTTTTTTTGTTTTTCTTTTTTTAATATATTTTATTGATTTTTTACAGAGAGGAAGAGAGAGGGAAAGAGAGCCAGAAACATTGATGAGAGAGAAAGATCGATCAGCTGCCTCCTGCATACCCCTTACTGAGGATGTGCCCGCAACCAAGGTACATGCCCTTGACCGGAATCAAACCTGGGACCCTTGAGTCCGCAGGCCGATGCTCTATCCACTGAGCCAAACCAGTCTCGGCAATGTCAGGGTAATTTGTAACTTTCCTTTTTCCGGACACCCCAGGGCACAACCAATGTGCTAGGACACCAGGGCGGAGACCAAAAATTCCCTCATTCTTATTGCTATGGTGTTAATTATTGATTGTTAACTATACTGTTACCTACCTATGTAAAATAAGCATGTGTCTATCATTCTATTTTTTATCCAATCCCAAAGGTTTCTTCACTTTGCTTTCTCCAACTTCCCAATCCAGTGGTCGGCAAACCGCAGCTCAAGAGCCACATGCAGCTCTTTGGCCTCTTGAGTGTGGCTCTTCCACAAAATACCATGGCCTGAGTGAGTCTATTTTGAAGAAGTAGCATTAGAAGAAGTTTAAGTTTTAAAAATTTGGCTCTCAAAAGAAATTTCAATCATTGAAATTGATATTTGGCTCTGTTAACTAATGAGTTTGCTGACCACTGCCCTAATTTATCACCATTGGATTTCATGTAACCCATTTATGTCTCCTCCTTTGATGGTAATTTATAAAAATAGTGGAAAACCACCATTCTCTGTTATCTCAATATATTGAGATTCTGCTTTCTGGCAATTATCAACAGTTTAGCTCAAATAAACTCACAAAATTTCTTCACAGGTTTAAATGTTTTTTTCATTGGCAATTAATTTATTCTTTTTGACTGCTTTATAATATCTACACTAATAAAAGAGAAACATGCAAATTGACCATCCCTCTGCTACGCCCACCAGCCAATCAGGAGTGCAAATTAACCCAACAAATATGACAGTTAATTTGCATATACAGGTACGGAGTGAAGACTGAAAACAGGCTAGAAGGAAATCAAGTGCTGCAGAAGGGAGCAAGGAAGGGAATAAGGGAGGGAGCGAGGCCATGGAGATGGGAGTAAAGCCTGCCTCAGTAGGCTTTGCTCCCTTCTCTGCTTCCCTCCAACTGCAGGAAACCCTATTCTTGCAGGAATCTTCCTGCAACAGGCCTCTAGTTCTATTATATGGATATACCACAATTTATCCACTCTACTGTTGATAGATATCTGGGTTGTTCCTAATTTCAGCAACTATAAATTATGCTGCTATGAACATTCTTGTACATCTTTTGGCATACATATTTATTAATTTCTTTTATGTTTATACCTAGGAGTGGATGGAATTACTGCATCGTAGCGTGTGTATACCTTTAGCTTTAGAACATATAATCAAACAGTTTACAAACTGATTTTACCAATTTACACTCCCATTTTTTATACATATCATTTATTGCATATTTTCCATCCTTTTTTTCCCCCTCCATCCTTTTTCCCCCTTTGCCTCAAACTGAGTATTGTCTACTGTCCTAGTTTATAGTTCAACAATCCTATTTTACTGAACTCTAATCTGCTATTAAACCTATCTATTGAATTATTAAATACATTACTATAATTTCAGTTATGCAGGTTCTTATTTTTGCTTCATTTTTATATGTTCTCATTCTCTGGTGAAAGTATTTATTGTCTCCTTTATTTTGTTGAGCACATTACTCGTAGTTATTTTAAACTATCCCTGTGTCTGAGAACCCCAATATCTGGATAACCTTGGGTCTGTTTCTTTTATCATTTTTCTTTGTTCACAGGTGAAAGGAAGAAGTTGTTTATTTAATTTTTGTTTCATTTTTATTCTTTTTCCTTTTTTGTTTTTCATTTGGTTTTATTTCCCTCTATGCCTGGTAATCTTTTATTTGAATGTGTGAAAACCACTGTCTGTGTAGAATTCCACAGAGAGGATTTAATTATTTGTTTGGGGTTGTTGTTTTTTTTCCTAGAAGACAGATGGAGAACTGAGAGATTGTCCTGATCCAGGTAAGGAGAGTCTATTTCTGGTTTTCTCTTGTCCTGATACTAAGCCCTTTAGGAGTCTCAATTGAAAGCCTTCACTATTTACCAGAGCCCCTCGTCCTGAACTCAATTTCAGTCTCCAAAGCACGGTAATACCACTCTCTTTGCTTTTTAGCTTCTTGCAGCTTTCTGCTTAGTTTATCAGTAGCTCATCCAAAACATGTCCTTTTTAGGGTGTGACAAATGACTCGAGAAATTGCAGGTGGAATAGTGGGCTCAACAGTCTATAGCACCCTTTCTTCTAGGATCTTGCTCCTCAAGTCCTAGCTGCCTTGGGAGCCTTGAACTCTAATATTTGACTCCCAGCACAATGGGTACACCTTCTAAACGTTTCTGCCCAGACGCTATGTCCTGTACTACAATTGGCAAATGCCCATCAGGAAAAGCTCATAGTGAATATAGGGCTCACTTCAATGCATTTTTCTCCCTTTTGGAATTTTGATCTGTCAAGTCCTGGCTGCCTTGATTTCCATCATTGCTTCAAACTGGTTTTTAGTTGCTCTTAGCAGGAAAGTTAGTCTGATAATAACTACTTAATCTTAATCTACAGCAGGAGTGGTAATTACTTTTTAATAAGCTACAAGCAATACAAACTTAAGAACTAATTGGATCCATTAAATTATTTGGTTAATTAGACTAATAACCACCTTGAATTTCTATAACACCATTCCTCCAAGGATTGCAAAGCACTTCTACACATTAACAAAGGACCACTACTAGTTCCCTTCAGCTCTCATTTGTAAATCTAAAGTTGGAGTAATAGAATAAAATAACAAATTCCCAGGAACACAGGTAGTCAGAGAAATGGATGTAGAAGGTACTAAATGCTGGTTCGGACACTTCACCAAGTAAAATATATAGATTGGTATTAAGGCTACTCAAATTATGTTTTTAACAACATAATTACAGTGGCATCATTTTCTATAAGATTTATAAGAATAACAAAATTTGCAGTTTAATTCAGAATTGGTTTTCTTGTGTAAGTGCAATCATAAACAATATTACAAACCATATTTTGCTTATCCTTTCAGGTTTAGTGTAGCAGTAGCCTGCGAAGTGATATTTTGTCCTATGAAATTGGAATTATTTCTATGCCTTCTCTCCAGAATTGGCACTAAACTTGCATTTCTTACAAATTCTTTCCAGAGAAGCATATTCAGCTTATAAAAGAAATCTAAAAGATTTAAAAAGAAAAACTGAGTTGGGGAAAGGGGGAGTTACTACATAATTGAGTAAGAACCTGTAGAACTGAACTCTAAATTATGGCAAATAGTTACAAATGAAACACAAAGCATCCAATAAACACCCAATAAATATTTGATGATATTGATTTCTTACATTCTACAATGAGTTTTTAGTGGGGTTTTGGTAGTAATTGGGTACCTCATCTTAATACCTAGACACAAAGGAATTTGGGATAATCCATCATGACGCTTCTCCAAAATTCCAAGTAACAAGCACACAAGCTGAGTGAGAACAGGCTGACCTTACAAGGCCCCTTGCAGCCCTACGAATTGAGGATCAGTAATAAATGGAGACTGGTATTTTTATAGTCAATTTCTCTCCAGAATTAAAAATATCTCATAGAGACTACCTGGACTTCTTACTTTTTTTTTCTTTGAAAGATTAAGAGGAAACAAATATAATTATGTTCATTTTACATATCAGCAAGCACTCAGAAGTCAAATATTTCAACAAAGGTCACATAACATGCCCACCTCAGCTAAATAAAGTGTCAGAGTGTCCCCACTACCAATCTCATGAGTTACTGATTGACCTTCTGCTTACTGTTACACCCTACAATTTACTTCATAGACCAAATCCTAACTGCTAGACTTTCTAATATAGTGGTACCATTCTTACGTTTGCAGACTGACTATATCCAGTATAATTCTTCTAATGCACAACTCACCTTTGTGCCCCATTTAGGAATAAGCAATAAAACAAAGTTATATAAGTGAGAAATGGGGGGAGAATTGGACACTCATTTCCTTTTTGCATTTACATAAAAAAGACTTCACCCTTTTGAATGTTTCTTGTAGGTTATCACCTGCAAAATGAAAGCAAAGGAGAGGAAAGGTAAATAGGGCATTTAGAACAACAATAATAAATAAAAAAAAGAAGAGTAGCTTAGACCCTACACAACTTCCCACTTCATGAAGCTTAAAAAATCCAAAGGAGACATTCTAGAAATTATATGAGTATCATTTGAGTTTATGCAATGAATAAATAACATGTCTCATTTCTTCACCACCATGTTATAATTGTCCACTCCCCACCGAGAGAGGATCCATGGAAGATGTAAACCAGTCCCACTTTTTAGAAAAAGACTATTCCTGCCTTTGGCTAACAGTGTGCAGTGGGCTGTACTTCCTGGACAACCTTGAGTCCATCTCACCAGCCTTGGGGTAAAAGGGAAATTGTGAGTGTAGCAACCAAACTGCCAAAGGGAGCAGCTCAAATGATTCCCAAGGTCCAGTCAACACCTGGCAAGCGTCTAGTGGCCAGAAGAGTTAAGTGTGCCCACTAGGACTAAGTGTGAAGAATTCGCTACTGGCATGTTGCTTGCTTTATTTGGTTTTGCTGATATGAGCAGACTGACACCTTTTTCTATACAGCCCTTTCCTAGGTGAAGGTCGGCAGAAACCACAGCAGCAACCGCCCTCCAAGAGACAGGGTGCAGCAGGGAAAGCAACTGGGAGGCCAGCTTACCCAGGCGACTGCCCTAGGCTGCTGGGCCCCCCTGCAATGTGCCTGACCCCCTCCTACCGCACCCTGCCAAGTTAGACTTCTAAGTACCTCTCACTTTTATGTGTTCGGCTCGTTCTCCCTTCCAAAAACGACTTCACTCTAGATTAAACCGCTCACCTCCCTCTGCCACTTCTTAGGTTGCATTCAGAATCCGAAAATCCAAGAAATATATTCACAGATGTTCCCTTGTTTATTTGTTGACTCTGTGTAATTTGTTTGCCCTAATTTGTTTTTGTCTACCTTGAGACATCCCTTTTTAATTTCCCTTTCTCTGTTTACCCCTCTTTGTGGAGCAGCGGTCTGTTAAGCTGTGAGAGGCACACGCCAAATTAAAAAAAAAAAAAAGCACTTGCAGATTGTTTTAAGCATGGGCTGCCCCTTTGGGCCTGAAGGCCTTGCTTGAAGCCTGCACCTGCTCCTCCTCCTGAGACACAGGGCTCCTGATCTTTATCCCTTGCCTTTAAGCTGCCTGATTCCTATTATCCAAAGTCAAACAGCGTTCTCTACATTCACGCCTCCAGCACTTGGCATGAAATTAATAAGCCTGGCTGATATATTTCCCTGGAAGCCTGCCACTCTTTAACAGTGGTGTTAGATTAAAAATTTTGGCATGGTTAATGAACAGGGAAAAGCTGAAGCCAAAAGTTTCATGCAGCAATGCAAAGATTTGGGGGTTATGAAAAGAATACCAACTTTCCTCATATTTTCTAAATGCCATCCTAATTACAGGGTTAGATAACAAACACAACTAGACAGTCAGCACTAGAAGAAAGAGGATATTCTCAGGCTCTACTCATATTTAGATTTTATCATCTGTTCTTTCAATCACATGGCCTTCTGTTGGACTGGGTTATCTAAAATTGTAATAATAGCTATCTTTGCCCCAAACAGGGCTCCTTCCTTGCAGGTCACTATTTTTCTCATTAAAGGAGCACTGTGGATGGATGTCAGCCACAAACGACCCTACTGATGTGAAAGGCAATCCAGTGAGAGGAGGTTATTTTGGAGTTTATTAAAGACTTGTGTTTCATTGTTGGAATTCCAGTACTCATTTTTTAAAAATATATTTCAGAGAGGAAGGTAGAGGGAGAGAGAGATAGAAACATCAATGATGAGAATCATTGATCGGCTGCCTCCCGCATGCCCCCTACTGGGGATTGAGTCCGCAACCCAGGCATGTGCCCTGACCAAGAATTGAACTCTTGGCTATGAGTCCCATGGCCCAGAAAGGTGGGACCTCAGGGACTACAGAGCTCCCATTTTTAAAAAAATATATTTTATTGATTTTTCACAGAGAGGAAGAGAGAGAGAGTTAGAAACATTGATAAGAGAGAAACATCAATCAGTTGCCTCTTGCACACCCCCTCCTGGGGATGTACCCACAACCAAGGTACATGCCCTTGACCTGAATTGAATCTGGGACCCTCTTGTGTTGGCCAATGTGACAGCCATTCTGGTCCAGATACCCTGTCTAATGAATGAGCTGAAGGAGAAACTTTAATGGTAAATACTCCTTCCTGATCTGAAAAGAGGAAGTATGACTAACACTCTTCTCTGGGAGGCAAAAGGCTTTTACAGCACATGAGAGTTTCATCAGGAGACAAGAGTTGACCCTTGGTAGAATCAAATCAATTTCATAGCAACCCATTATTGCAGGATACTTCAAAGTCTTTTTTTTTTTTTTTCAATATAAAGGAAGCATAAAGAGATCAAAGCTCCTGGACCACACATAATGCAGTTGAAAGTTGTCCCAACATGTTCTCTGCCTGCAAGACAAATAAGTTAAATATATTTGCAAATGTCAACTTCGTCCCTTTTAATGCTCTTAAATCAAGTCAGTGAGTCTGTTTTGGAAACAGAAGCAGAATGACTCACATATACTTGCTTGGCTCATTACTCGAGCTCAGACAACAAAGCAGCTCAATTTGAAGCACTCTGGGTTGCCCTTCCTTGGTCCACATCCTTAGGACATTGTTACACTCTGACCATTTATATTTATAGCCTTGTCCTTTTGCTCTAGGACAGTACTCTGCTATTGCACACTTGCATCATTATTAAGAAACCTGAAAAAAAAGTAAACCCATTTTTAAAACGGTGTTTAGCTCTTCTGACCCTAAGAGTAAATGCGGGTTTGTTCCTATGGTGGCACTGAGAGTTTTGTCTTTCAAACTGAACTGGCCCCAAATATTGTACTAAATTCTACCCGAAGTACAATGCACCTTTGCAACAGGTGATCTGTCCCATTTCAAAGACTGGGTCCACTGTCCCAACGTAACCATTTTCTCTTTGACCCTCTGAACTCTCATTGCCCCCTGCTAATACCTCCCTCAGGGAATTCCACAGTCTCTTATAATAGAATTGGGGTTTAATCTGTCTCAGTTCCTCCACTAGAGGGTAAGTTCTTCAAGGGCAGATCTCATGTCCTTGCTCTCAGGCACAGGTTTACATTTCCTGAGGAGAAGACAATATTCTCCTGCTAGCTCACATGACAAAACCTAAAGTTAACTTGCATGGGATAAATGGATGAATAAATGTTTACCGTCACCTCTAGGGATAAAGACAAAAACCTCCTTTTATGACTCTGAATATTCTGAGTAGCACAGACCTCTGGAGAAAAATGCCTGGACTGAACAGGAACACAGGGAGATGATCAAGTGAACAGTAGATCTTAATGATTGTTAAAGGGACACAAAGGTATTATTTATGAGTTTTAAAATGCTTAGGGACTCAAAGTGTTATCCCTGTATTTTTCCCATCTCCTCCCCAGTGCAGTTGGCCCAACTTGGAAATATTCTGCAATTTTAATTTCTGTCAATTTTAATTTTCTACTAAATAACCACCATTTACCAGCCAAGAGAATCAGCACAACCTGAACTCGGTGGGAGTTCAGACAATGTCCCTACCTGGGTCCCAAGGCTGAGGGACAAACAAATTGGGCATTGTATTAGTTTCCTATTGCTGCTGTAAAAAAAAAAAAAAAAAAAAAAAAAAAAAATGCTACAAACATCAGTGGCTTAAGACAATACAAATTTATCATCTTAAAGTCCTGGAATTCAGAAATTTAAAACAGGTCTCACTGGGCTAAAACCAAGGTGTCAACAGGGGCACATTTCTTCTGGAGACTCAAGGGTGAACCAATTTCCTTTTATTTCCGAATTTCCTTTTATTTCCCAACTGCATTCCTTGGCTCAAGGCCCCATTTCTGCATCTTCAAAGCTCACATTATGGGACTCTCACCCAGCCTTCTCTCCAGTTCTCTTTCTTCTGCCTCCCTCTCCCATTTATTAGGGCTCTTATGATTATATTAAACCACCTGATTAATCCAATATAATCTTCATCTAAAGGTCAGGTAATTTGCAACCTTAATTCCACCTGTAATTTTAGTTCCCTTTGCCATGTAACATACTCAAAGGTTCCAGGGCCTGGGACGTGGGCAGCTTTGCTGGCCATCATTCTGACTACCAGAGGCGTGAAGAGCAGGAGAAGCAAAGTCCCAAAGTCCTGGGAAGAACTGTCTCAGGATGAAGCAGAGAAAGCCCTCAGACTTGAGGCATTGCCTGCAGAGAGCCTCGGCCAAAGGGCCAGTGCTGCTGGCCTTCACAGGTGCCACCACAGCCGCCGCCTGTAAGGTGGCTTCACCTCACCTTTCAGGAAAGAATGCGAAGTGATGAACTAATTAATCCATGCCAAGGACTCCCCATGTCTTCCCGTGACATAGGCACTCTCTGATGATGATTCATCAATGGTAAAACTTCAGACATCATTTGGGAAGTTATATGGATATTTCTCATAATGCATCATTACTCGCTCCTCTCACAATCTTTTTTTTTTAATATATTTTTATTGATTTTTTACAGAGAGGAAGAGAGAGGGATAGAGAGTTAGAAACATCGATGAGAGAGAGCCATCGATCAGCTGCCTCTTGCACACCCCCTACTGGGGATATGCCCGCAACCAAGGTACATGCCTTTGACCGGAATCGAACCCGGGACCTTTCAGTCCGCAGGCTGATGCTCTATCCACAGAGCCAAACCAGTTTAGGCCTCTCACAATCTTTTTAATTAGGCTGCCCTTATATCAAAGCAACAGCAGTCAGATCACATGTGAGTGAGGCTAAGAATTAGAACACAAACTTTCTTTTACTGTCCTTAGACACTCAAGGATCTTTTCTCAAGTAGAAAGTTAAATAGGAAAATAGTAACTTTTCCATTACAGTTTGCTGCTGCTACCCCCCTAGGGGTGCCAGTATGGGTCGGTTAATGTCCTGTGACAAGCCAGGGTGAGATTTTTTATGGGGTAGTGTTTATCCTCACCATATGTTTTCTAGTATTGACTGAGAGTGTTAATTGGTGTTTCAGGAATCAGGAGGGGAAGATCAAGGGCATCTAGGGAGAGCACATCATCTAATGTCCCCCTACCCTCAATTAGTAGGTTAACACATGTCTAAATGCTCATAATTTGTGCTGATCTACTGCTTAGCCAGCAAATAGGTCCCACTTAGAATGTGCTGTATGTCAGCCTTACAGTTTTCCTGATTTCTCGTTTACTTAGAAAAAACATAGGGAGGATTTCTTATATGTTTTATAGTATGGTGGCTGCGAAATAAAAGTGAGAGTGACTATACTGAGGTTCATGTTTGTTGAAAGATTGGGTAGCACCTGGATGCCCTGCCTCCATTTCCTCCTCCCAGGAAGATCCTCCACCCTACCATCCTGCCTGAGCTCCCATTTTCTCATTCCTCATTGCACACTCCTACCTGCCTTCCTGGGCACAGACGGTGAGCCCTGCCCAAGACCACAGGGCCTTTCCCCTTTTCCTTACCAACCCCACACCAGTCCCACTCGGCAGAAAGCTTCCAAAATACCTTTTGTTATTCAACCTCACTACAAAGGAAAACACTCAACCTCAAAAACGACACAGAGATGGGATCTCGAGATGAAGAAGCTTCTATAACTGATGCCTCTCAATATAATAAGGCTGCTGACAGTATAAATGAGTAGGTGCCACAGTTCAGAGCATTTGGAACAATTTGGCTGGAGGGCAATTTGGACACAATTATCAAAAGTCCTTCAAATGTTCATGTGCTTTGACTCAGTAATTCCTCTTCAGGAATTTATAATAAGGAAATAAAGAGAAATGTAGTCAAAGACTTACAATGTTTTTTTGTGGGGGTTTTTTTTTTGTTGTTGTTGTTGTTGTTGTTTGTTTGTTTATTTTTATTGCTAAGCTAATTTAAAGCGAAAAAAGAATCTTGGGAACAATGTGCTATGGTCAGTGTTTGTGTCTCCACGAAATTTTATGTTGAAATCCTAACCCCCAAAGGTGATAGTATTAACAGGTGGAGCCTTTGGGAGGTAATTAGGTCATGAGGATAAAGCCCTCATGAAAAGGATTAGAGCTCTTTTAAAATAAGCTCCAGAGGGTTGCCTAGCCTCCTTCCACTAGGTGAGGATACAATGAGAAGTCTGCAACTAGAAGAGGGTCCTCCCCACACCACACCGGCACCTTAATCTCAGATTTCCAGTCTCTGGGACTGTAAGCAATAAATTTCTGCTGTTTATACGCTACCCATTCTGGGGTATTTTGTTATAGCAGCCCAAGAAGACTAAGACACAATGCATTCCAACAATAGAATGGTAGTTAAATAAATGATGCAGTCCCTAAAATCCATATTTTTGAATAATATCGAATGTGACAAAAAAATGGTAAACACACAATATTAAATAAAACAGCAGGATACACTCCTACCCCCAAATTTGTTTCAGATATTAAATTATTAGCCATAATTTTGTCCTAATATTTCTTATTACTTCCACTCTTCCTGATGTGATATTGATTACCTCAAGGAAGAGATGGCCCGACATAAAATAGAAACGACACAGAAGCCACTTCTTGGCTTCAAATGCCTCAGTCCTGACATAGACAAATTAAAAAGTTGCTTGTGAGGAAGAGCAAAGCCTCCCCAATAGTTCATACCCCAAGATTAGATAAAGATCCCCTTGCCTAGGTAAAGGAAGAGTTGAAGGAGATGTAGAGAAGTAATAATAATAATAATAATAATAATAATAATAATAAAATAAATTTTTTTTAAAGAATGGTGTCTCTATGGCTCAAACACCCAACCCAGCCCAGCTCCTGGGCGGCAGGGCCAGGTCTTCTCCACAAGTTGCCCAATGATGAGAGCGTGTGCACTAAGTGCTATTTAATGCATTTGTTGAACATCAATCCTTTTCTAGTCCTTCCTTACCAGCTTCATGCAGAGCAGATGGGGAAATGGGCAGTGAGGACGTGGGAAGAGGGAGAGATGCTCACTCCAGGGTATAAAGCTTAGGCCTCCTTAATGAAGGAGTTCATGTAAACCCCGTGCTTGAGACCACACTGGTGAAACTTAATGCCCAGACAAGGGTAGTACCTCTAAGGCCCACTTTAGATATGGGGCAGGAAGAAAAGGCAAGGTTTATAGAAAAGAATATGCGACTAGTTTGAATAGTGTGTGCTGACCACATCAGAAAAACAAATGAGGGACGTAAACAGGAAATTTACACACATACTTCAATAAACTATAAACTTGGGGGGAAGGGGAGGAACTACCTCATTAGTAATCAATCAAAAGTCTCTCTCCTTCCTGACTTCTTTCCTATGGCCTAGCAGTATTGTAAATGAGAATTTCAACAAACAAATTCAACTCAAGTTAACTTTGTGTCAACTGGGTAGCAATGGAAAGCAAGAGGTTATCTATAAGTTCAACCAAGGGGCAACATGATCACGTGGACCGACTGTTACAAGGGAAGGTGAACTGTGGCAGGGAGAGACGGAGTACCTTATTCTGATTGCCTACACCAAACAAAGAGAGCCAGCATTCAGACGGCGGCAGTCGAGATGGCATTTGCTTCAAATCCAAGTCAGTCTCTTCTTCCTTCTAAGCTATTTTCCCTTTCTCTAATTTAAACTCTCTCTAACTAGCAAAATTACAACTACTGCAGAAGGAATGTTTTAATTAAAGTCTAAACACTTTTCACAAAAACTGTATCTGTCTTTTATTGTTCACTAAAGTGTTAAATCCTAAAATGTGGAGGTTGTGTATAAAGGTGCTCAAATATAGGAGTGAAGATGAGCCATTCCTTCTTGCTACCTGAGTTACGTGAACCAGAGAGCAGTAGGCAAAAACACCCAGAATGAAAAGTCTGTTCTCTTCAAAGAATTACTTTCTCTTTAATAATTCATAAAACACGGTTGTAAGTAACTTTGCACATAGCTGGTGCTATGTGGCTGATATATAATAATAATGAACGCTGATCATCTCACCAACAAGTTGTTATTCGATATACAAATGAGGGAAAAGAAACCCAGGGCAGGAGGCTGATTATAGAGCTTTAACTACAAAGATTCTCTTTTATAAATGCATTCTGTTTTACTTGGTTTTTCTTTCTTTCTCTCTCTGTCTCTCTCCATTAAATAAAACAAATGCTAGGTGTTATGCTATGAGAAGTGCTAGACCTTCTCATAAGGAAAATAAAAAGCTGAGGTTCAACTCCCGGGAGCTCCTCTCACCTTCAATGCTTCCTCGGCTGCTGGAGAACATGACTGGAATCAAAGGCCAGACTGATGCTCCAGGTGGCTTCCAAAGGAGCAATGTCACCTCCGAAGGTGGGATTTGGCTCTGAAAGAGCATCGAGTTCTGTCAGGGACGTGCATATTCATGCCTTGGCTGCAAGTGAGACCAGGTCTGTTGTTTCTGCCTGGAAAGGGCATTAGGTTACAGAATAATGCAGCACACTGAATGAAGCCAGTTGGGAAATGATCTGGAGAGGGGCTCAGGCCTCAGTTTCTGTGACTGAAGAGAAACTGGAGAGCTCTGCGATTCTCTTCACAAGAACAGCACACCACTGGCCAACTCGGGGAAAGCTGAAGCCAACTCATCCAATTGCTTGGCATCAGGAAGGTTTAACCTTGGTGTTAACGCCACAGAACAGAATGACTCAATGACCTTTTCAAAATCTTTTAGTCTTTTAAGCATAAATATTCATTTCAATCCTTATTTCAGGGTGTTTTGCCTAATGATCACTTTGAAAGGGAAATCTCTTTACAGAGTAGCCCAATGAGATGTGGCTCCCTGCTCTGCGGTCCCTGAGTTCTCTTCCATTGCTAGTCGACTGGGAATCTGGCTGTCCTAAGCCCTCTTTGGCCGGGCCTGGTTTGCTCTCAGTAGCACATTGGTACATTTTCATGTAAGCTTTAATTAAATCTCATCTCTCCAGGTGTCAGGGACCTGTCTTGACAGCTAAAAGGTAACATATAAAAGTGCATTTCCTAAGGTCCTGGAGCACGAAACCCTGACAATGCGCACAGGATACACATGTGAACTCAATTCCAAAGGAAATGTGTTTGAGAAGGACTGTTCTGAGTAAACACAACGTTTGAAATAGAGAGTCTTTGGCCAAGGAGAAAATTTTTATAAAAATCAAGCCAATTCATTAATCTGTTTGTCTTGATGTAAATATTTTATGCTGTCCCAATCTCTGGAAATATGTGATGCTAATATGGAAATTATTCATATAGAAGGAGATATCTAACATGCCAGATGGGATTAAGGAATCCCGGATTAGAAGCACTCTAAAAGACCTGTGGTCACTTCATCCAGCTCTCCACTGCTGCATTAGGTTCCTAGTGCAACTGTAATAAACTACTGTAAACTGGATGGCTTAAAGCAGTGGTTGGCAAACTGTGGCTCATGAGCCACATGCGGCTCTTTGGCCCCTTGAGTGTGGCTCTTCCACAAAATACCACGTGCAGGTGCACACGTACAGTGCAATTGAAACTTCGTGGCCCATGCACAGAAGTTGGTTTTCGGCTCTCAAAAAAAATTTCAATTGTTGTACTGTTGGTATTTGGCTTTGTTGACTAATGAGTTTGCCGATCACTGGCTTAAAGCAACAGATATTTATTATCTTAGAGGCCTGTAGGTCAGAAGTCTGGGACAGTCCTCATGGGTTAATATCAAGATGTCTGTAGGGCTTCATTCCCTTCTGTAGGCTCAGGAAGAGAATCTGTGTCTTGCCTTTCTTAGCTATGGACCCTTTCCTCCATCCTCCAAACCAGCAATGCTATATCTATCTGACCATTTTTCTGTAGTCATATCTCTGACCATGGCCTAGAAAGGTTCTCCACTCTTAGGAATCCATGGGATTATATTGGACCTTCTGGGTAATCTAGGATAATCTCCCAATCTCGAGGTCCTACATCCTGGGCTCATGAGAGTTCAGAGCCTTTTTTATCTGTTCCAGGTAACCCCATGACTGATAAGAGCTAGCAATCTGTGCCAAGCAGTCTGTACTCTTTCATTTTTCCTCTCCTGTTACTCACACTTGTGACCTCCAACACCTCTTCCTATAAGAGACTATACTGATCCCAGTGCACCCATGGAGACATGAGCTTTCCCTCATCTTATCTGGACTCTCTAATGACCTTCTAGTAGAAAGGTGTTCCCTACCTTCCCCCATCCCCTTACCTACCCAGTCCCTCATGTTCTCCCCTCAAGACCAATTGCAGACCTTATGGCAATCACAGGTACACACATCCCCATTCAAAATGGTAGATTGTTTTAAGCAACAATTAAACTCGGCTGGTGTGGCACAGTGGCTGAGCATCAACCCATGCACCAAGAGATCACTGGTTTGATTCCCAGTCAGGGCACATGCCTGGGTTGTGGGCTCCATCCCCAGCAGGGGCCATGCAAGAGGCAGCCAATTGATGTTTCTCTCTTATCAATATGCCCATCTCTCCCTCTCCTTTCCCCTCTCTCTAAAATCAAATTTTTTTTAAAGAAACAACAAAGTTCACATCCATTTCTGAGGCTGGAACAGATGGAATACTATTTTTTTCTGGACACCTCATTTTTTATACATAAGCATTTCAAGGTCATTCCACTTTCCAAAAGTAAGAAAGAATATTTAGAAATTCAACATAGTTATTTTCATTGGCCCTTTATAGCAGTAAAATTTACAAATCTAACCCATAACATTTTATTAATAGATGTATATACAAGATAGGACTATAACACTATATATTATTATTATTATATCAAAATGTATTTTGCTTGTTTTATTGACAGCAATCAATAGAAACACAAAAGGCCCTCTGCTGTTCTGCTGAAATAAGAATCCATTAAAAAGAATATTAGATACATTAATTAATAAAGTAATGAAAGTGTGACAGAAGAGAGTTCTCACTGATCTATAATTATGAAATGTTTATGCATAACCAATGGACCCAGACAACAGAGTGGTGATGGCCAGAGGGAAGGTGGGGCAGGGGCTGGTTTGGGGTGGGCAAAGGGAGCAAAATGGGGACACCTGTAATCGTGTCACAATAAAGGTAAACCAAAAAAACTTGTTTTCTCTCCTTAACAAAGCACATTTGGCTTAGAAATTTTACTTTCTGCTCACTATTCCCAACAAAAGTATTAAAAAGTTTATTATGCAACATTCCTATTTCTCTGTTAACAACTGTATATTTAAATATATTTTATTGATTTTTTTATAGAGAGGAAGGGAGAGAGATAGAGAGCTAGAAACGTCAATGAGAAACATTAACCAGCTGCCTCCTGCATACCCCCTACCGGGGATGTGCCCGCAACCAACGTACATGCCCTTGACCGGAATCAAACCTGGGACCTTTCAGTCTGCAGACCAACGCTCTACCGCTGAGCCAAACCGGCCTTGGCACAATTGTATGTTTAAATTATTCACTTCTTAACCCTAAAAATTGGGAAGTTTTTCATGTCTTTTCTGAGTTGCATGGGATGCTCCCGGAGGATTTTGTCTCTTTTTTAGCTAAGTATTACTCTCTGCTTCCTCTCAGGAGGCAGGAAGGTATAAGACTGTCTCCATCAACTGGATTGCTTCTGAGTTTTTCCACTTTTGGGAACTCTCAAGTCCCACTAAGAAGCCTGCCTTGGGTGAGTTAGATATACCTGAGGGCGTTAACTTCCTCAGAGACCTCTCAGGCAGAAGCTCAGGGTCTTGGGTCAGAGCCAGCCCCGGGCCAGGCACAGGGCTGGAAGAAGGGAAGGGCACCCAAAGCCTGGGACCTGGGTGAGCTGTGAGAAGAATTCCAATAAGCTGCCCTTGACAACTGATTGGAACCTACATGCTCCTGCATGTACCTCTGCAATGTTCAAAACACAAGTCAGTCCATAGTTTGATAGTGATATGGACAAAATACTTGGTGCTTTAAAAATACTTGTGAGTTCATTACTTTTTCTCTCAAGGTGTAATGGAAATAAATGAGAAATGGAAAATTAGAGAGAGGAGAGCACAGAAAGAAAGGACATAGGTGGATTGAGTGTTTTATGTCTCTCACTAACTGTCCTAAGTTGTCATTATTTTTTTAAATATATATTTATTTCAGAGAGGAAGGGAGAGGGAGATAAAGATGGAAACATCAATGATGAGAGAGAATCATTGATAGGCTGCCTTCTGCACACCCACACTGGGGATTGAGCCTGCAACCCAGGCATATGCCCTGACCAGTAATTAAACAGTGACCTCCTGGTTTATAGGTTGATGCTCAACCACTGAGCCACGCCAACTGGACCTAGGTTGTCATTATTGCTCCAATAGGAGGGAAGGCAGCTGTATCTGTGCATGTATGCAGCTTGCATATGGCCCAGGACTTACAAGCATCAGAGCTGGTGTGTCTTTTTCTACTCTCCCTCAGTGATTTCAGCTCCCAAGTCCACTCATTGCAATAAGTTCATAGGATGGTCACTTAATGCATGCTAGTGACCTTGTCCACAAACCTCATTTTTTGTGAGAGATCTTTTCCTACCATGTTAAATAATACCCTTGATACAAGGAAGTAGGTGTCACCTCTTCTACCACAGTGGAACCTGGGGCATCAATACAGTCCACCAGCATGAAAATACTTGAAGCACCTGAGAGACTGAATCACTATCTTAAAACCTTTTAACCGAGAGGAACCTATAAATACGTCAAACGTAAACAATATCGGGAATGGGCAAGACATATGAATATGTCCTTGAAATATATGTTGCACCCTGAGAGGGACAGTATATATTTTTTGTAATCTTTATAATTGTTTGTAAAATTTATAATTTTTTAATTCGATGTTTCCATTTTTTTGTTGGTATTCTTTTCTATTTGTTTGTAATTTTGTATTTTCCTTTGTGCTTTATATATAAATAAATGAAAAAAATATATATTTCATTTATTTTAATTAAGTATAAATAATAATAATAATAATAATAATAATAATAATAATAATATGAAATTACGTCCTCTGGGCGTGACGTACTGACACGTCCTAGTGAAAGAGTACCCGCCTGTTACAGGTTGCATAATTAAAAATGGAACTCCCCTGTTAACAGGTTAACACTTCCACAACCCAAAGAATGTTCTGGGCTCCCTCCTCCCATTCATTGCCAGGGGAGTCAGGCAAGCCCCAGCCCCCCAGGGGCTTCTCCGGGCTGAGATCAGCCTCTAGGGCACTAGCTGAGGCGTGTTAAGGCTCCCCCTCAGTGGTTCAGAGTAGTGTGAATTTTATAGGCTCTAACTTGAGTTTGTTTCCCACTGTCCAAGGGCAGCTGACAGCTGTCAGGGAGGCAGGCCTCCCTCTTGCCGCCAGCCAGTCCTGCGGCTCATTCACTGAGACAGGGACAGAGCCCAGACTGACAGACTGTTTTGGCTGTTTCCATGAAGCCCCAACAAACTGCGCTTGGCTGCCAATGGCCTCTAAAGTCAGCAGAGCATACAGACTTCTCAAATATCATTAGATCAAGTTACCATGAACTGGACATAGGGCTGATAAGAAACTCTGGCCCCTCCTGCAGATTGTATTTTTCACACCACTCACACCTGTAGAGCACCTCCTGTATGCAAAGACCAAGGATGCAGAGCCTCTGGGATGCTTGCTGACTAAGCCTGCCACGATAAAGGACAAAGTGAAGAGGAGCTTTGTCATTCATTTGTTAATTCACTCATCATTCACTTACTCATTTAGTCAATGGATAGATATTGAATATCTACACTCTGAAAAGTACTGTTAGACAATGAGGTATCCTGCCCTCAAAACGGTTACACTTTCCTAGGGGAGATAAGTTACAGAGAGAACTTTCTCTAAAATGAGGAGAACTAAGGAAAATCATTTGGGGGGAGGGGAAAAGAAAAGAAAAGGGATCCCAAGTCAAATTTATAGAAAATATCCCTTTATTAACTTTTGGTGGAGAATATGTTTGTATATTTTCTGAGGACAACTCTGAGACCATGTGGATTCCTGCAACAGAGAGGAATTGACAGGAGTGCCCCAGCCATGAAGACAGAAGAGAATCAGTCCAGAGATGGAAGACGCTGACATCACCTTGCCATACTAGCAGACAGCAGCTGTGCATCGCTGAAGGATGCCCAGGACCAAACCAGAGACGGTCAGATCTGCATCAACACCATTTGTCAACCAACCAGATCTGAAATACCATAACTTACATTTACACATAAGGAACTGCTTGACATTGAAATTGGGACTCAAAAGAACTGTTGGCCCAGAAAGGAACTAACTACAGACTGATTCATTTGCCTCTCAGTATAACCATTATGGCTTGTCTCAGTTTCGGTCCTTATAAGGGATTCCTTGTATCACATGATCTAACCCATCTAAGGGAAATAATGAACAACATAAATTGGTGATCAGAAACAGACCTGTAGACAGAGAAGCAGCAATCAGACTGTCAGGCCTCAGAGGGAAGGTAGGGGAGGGTGGGGCAAAGGGGAGAAATCAACCAAAGGACTTATGTGCATGCATATAATCCTAACCAGTGATCTTGGACAACAGGGGGTGGGCATACGTGGGGAGGGTTTTGGGATGGGAATGGGGGGATGAGAACAATTATGTGATACCATAATCAATAAAGAAATTTTTAAAAAATAAAATGAGATAAACTATAATCTGTGCAATTCAAAGAACATAGATAGCATGTCATGTGACTCAGGGCATGGAAAGAAACTATCTACTGAGAATATAGGGAAAGTTGTCTGCAGTTTGGGTTTCCCCCAAAACAGATCTTGGGATAAGAATTTGAGTGCAAGAAGTTTATTTGGGAGAAAGAAGGTCTTAGTGAGCATAAGGAGTGGAAGTCAAGGCAGCAAAAAGAGGAAAACCAACAGTGGATCCTGTAATGATCAGTTACCCCTTTAAACATCTGGAGTTTACCCCCATGAGGAGCCTCTGGAAGAGGCTGAACATCCCTCAAAATGTTCAGGAGTGAGGAAGGCAGAGTGTCTGTCCCACAACTCCTACCTCTCAGGATTAAGGGTCGCTCCTGGTATATTAACTTCCAATGTCCAACAGTCCAAACCCCCGGCTGAGGCCAGAGAACACTCTCCAGAATAATGCAAACAAGGTAAAGAACTCACTTCATCATCTACATTTTAGAAGTTGTCTTCTCTGAGTGTATCCCCTATTTACTGGTGCCTTGCCTGTACCCCTCGGGTACTTTGAGACTAGAATCTCTCTCTGCAGCTTAAACACCCATAGAGACAAATTCCTTCTCTGCAGAAAAGAACTCACACCAAGCGTGAATGGTCCTGGAGGCCACGGGACTCAGACCAACCGACGCCTAATGTCCAGGAGCTTTCTGCTCCCACCACTGTTGCTCTGCCCTGTGTCCCAGGGCACAGATATCTAGTGGAGCTCTTCAGTGGATGAGCTTGAGGAGGCCTCGGAATTACGGTGTTAGGAATTTCGGTTTTAGGTGTAGCAGAATTGGAGAAGTTCCTCTCCTCATTGGGGTCAGAGAACCACACATTCTCTGACAACTCAAGGAAAACCAAGTTTATTTTTACTATTGCTAAATGACTTTAACAGAAAAAGGAGGATCTATCTACATTCCTTAGTTCATAAAACCATCCCCAAAGAGGAATGCAGAGATGAACCTCTCCAACCTATTTTTTTATTCAACACGGACTTTCTCTTTAAGGTCATTTTTACTATGTAAAAGAACAAACCATTTGAAGTGTGATTTTAACTTCCCTCACTTTCAAACCATCACCACCACCACCTTATGTACCTGGTAAATCTCAATGGTCTTTGGATTTTTGTAGAGTGGAGCACATTCAACTGAAAATGTTGTTTATCAAGAAACTTTTGAAGATGAGGGATATGTTTATTACCTTGATTGTAATGCTGGCACCACAGGTGTGTGCATATGTTTAAACTCATCAAAGTGTATACATAAAATATGTACAGTTTTTTGCATATCAATTATACCTCAATAGAGCTATAATAAAATAAAATGCTATTATCATTCAGTTTAGTTCAACAACCCTTTATTGAAGGTCTACTAGGAGGAGGGGTGCCCTGGGCTAAGGGTCAGAGAGGCAAAGGTGAGTATAGTACAAGTCCTGTGGGCTTCCACGAGTTGGCACCATTATTTTGTACTCACTGAATGTCATAGTGGGCATTATGTCCTGACTATTGAAAATCTGGAATGTTATAAGACAGTGCTTAAAGGGTTACAGTGATAGTAATTTTATAAACTGATAAAGATAAATATTCCCCTCAATAAATCTTTTAGATTATTTGCAAAGGATCTAAAGCCTAAAGAATAGTTTCATACTCCTGTTCTCTATAACTAGAAAGCAATGGGCCAGATGAACAATAATCATTACATTTTTATTGTCTCTCTCACCACACGTTCATAATTTTAGATCTTTGTAAGAATTTCTACTGCATTCTGAAATTCTCTCCTCAAGCCCAAGTTCTGTTGTTTTTCAAACTCCCCCATTCTTTTCTAATCACCTCAGATTTTAACCTAATCAGATCAAAGTCCTTGACTTTTCAAAAAGAAACCATTGGAAACAAAGTAGAAAAACCCAGTGGGAATATTTTCCTAAAATCCTTATGGACACTGTGAGACCCAGCCTGGCTTTCAGCCTCAGCACAATGGGTCCCCTGGCTGAGACCACTGACTCTCCATTCGTAAGCCCAGCCCTGCTCCCCAATTCTGGGCGAGGGCAGAAGAGCCTTAAGAAGGTCCCTTTGCTCCATTCTAAGGCATTATACAACTTACCTCACTTCTTTCTCCCAGCGCCTCCCAGAGCTGGGTGGTGTTAGCCTATTCCCAGGTAAGACAGCGAGGCTGTTACCAACAGCCCACAGGGAGGTGGTGGTGATGCCAGGATCAAACCCAGGTCAGTCTGGCTCCAAAGCCCACACCCTTCCACTGCGCCGCCTGACCAGTGCTGGGCCCTTACCGTGCTCTCGTGCTAAGCGTCTAGTATCTCTGGACCCGGTGGCTGGTGGCTGGTGCCCTGCCCCACTCACTAGCTGCTCACTGGGAACGCAGAACACTTCCACCCCAGAACTCCATCTGCTGGGATCTGCTTCTCGGCAGGACCTCCAGCTACAGAGTCTTGGATCCCCTCAATGACAGCATGGCAGGGCAGTTCCAGCTATTTCCCTGCTCCTGAGACTCTCTGTGCTGGCCAGACCAATCCTCCCTCAGCGCCTGAAGGCTGACCAGAGCGTTCTGGGCCTCTTCCCAGTCCCCTCAGTCTGCCCGTCTGCCTGTGAGCACCTGATCCACAGCAGTGTAAACCCTAAGAAAGGACAGGAAGCATCCGGACACAGAGAAGTCAGGTGAGGCACTCTGCGCTGGTACCGTGTCTGAGAGGCCTGGCAAAAGCTGGCTTCCAAAAGGGATTAAATTGGCTTTTGCCCAGAACTTTGTAGATTTCTAGCCACAGACCCAAGAAAAGCATTCAACTTTCTCCAAACTTTGCTTCGAATTTCATTCATCACAGACAACCCGGGCCAGACTAGCGGTAAACAAGAGCTGGAGAACAAAAGCAATTTTCTTGAGGAGCAGTAGGAAACCTTTCCAAAGTGAGACCAGCACCAGGCTGCTGCCCCCTGATGCTCAGGCTCGCCCGGGCTGGGGTGAGGAGGCGCCCGGCCTCTCAGGGGGTGGAGAAGCTGCAGACTCTCAATGAAGACCACACGCTGCAGGGGCCTCCCCCGATTTAGAAGAGCTGGATCATTCCTCCCCAGAAAGCACCCTGGCCTCTGATTAAACACAGCCACAGTAAGCAGGTGTCTGCCGAGCTGAGGCAATTCTCTAAACACCTCAGAGCATCCAAGCAAAATATTTTCTCTTGAATGCCCAGGTAAGAGAGGCCAACATCAGGAATCACACATTTTTAGCGTGTCAAAGAAAACAAAGCCTCGCTGCCCCACCCCAGGAGTTCAGGAGCTCCAGTCACATGAGGAGCTATTTGAACAACACCCTCTGTTATGCACAGAGTATGTAGTAGCCCTGGATTCCAAACACATTATCCATAGAAACTGAAAAGAAAACACACACACACACACACACACACACACACACACACACACACAGCTAGAACTAAGCTAAATTGAACTCCTACCTGAATGAGTTGGTCTCTGGTGATATAGAAGAGGGTAAGCCCATTCTCTGTAAAGGGCCCGGCAGTACATATTTTAAGCTTTGAAGGCTATTGTAACTCATCTCTGCCTTTGTAGCATGGAGGACCATAGGGATACACAAATAGAATGGTTTTGTCCAAACAAATCTTAAATTGGTAGAAACATTACCATCTGAATTCCATGTAATTTTCACGTGTCACAAAATATTATTCTTTTGATTCTTGTCAATCTTTTAGTTTGCCAACCCCTAATGCAGGGTGAACGTTTGGTTCCTTCTAGACCTGCTAGATCTTGCCCAAGAAAAAGGGCACGTTTTGATTTGTGAGCCCTTTCCAGCAGGATCTTTAGAAGCCATCATCTGGTTGTGCCCTGTTATCTTTTGCCTCACTCCCACCAATGCTGCTGAGGTCAGTCTGGATCTCAACACGAAGGGTACGGAGCAGGACCACAGCCAATGAACATGAAACATGACTGAGAAATAAGGCTGCTTTGATATAAGCCACCAGGATTTGGGAATCACTCTGGTGCTGCCCGTACTTTAGCCCAGGGGTCCTCAAACTTTTTAAAGTGGGGGCCAGATCACGGTCCCTCAGAGAGCTGGAGGGCCAGACTATATGAACTACTAATTCCTACTGTAACACCTTGGCTACGCTCACTGCCCAAAAAACCTGGCGGGCAGGATCAGACTCCCCTGGGGGCTGCATGTGGCCCGCGGGCTGTAGTTTGAAGACCCCTGCTTTAGCCTATGCTGACTGATACATCCCTGAACGGAATATTTTGTATTTGTATTTGCTTGGCTCCCATACGCATTTGAGTTTTAAAGTCTTACTTTAAGTCATTTGAGTTTTAGTTTCTTCATCTAACAATTTGTGTTACTGTGTACCCCTACAAAGTTATGAGGATTAAAATAAAATAAGATACATGAAAAATGCTTTATAAATTATAAAGCAGTATAAAAAGGATTTTATTACCAAAGAATTGTAAAATAAGACAGATTTTACTGAATTCTACTATGGAAGTATGAAGTACTACGGTTAGGGGAGACCCAGACAAACAGAATCACAGACGTCTTCACGAAAGTGGCACTTGAACTAGATATTGAAAGACTTGAGGATTCCAGTAGAAACACGCACTAAGACAGGTGGAGACAGCCTTCCCGTGGCACAGTATTGAATTCCCTTTTTCTCTGTGCTTGTTTGCGGTCCTAAGTCTGGTATCTGTTCATTACCTTTTTAGAAAGAAAAAAGAAGTTATATTACAGGTAAACAGTGTGTAATAGAAGAGGTCTCTGGAATGTTCATTCTGAAATCTGATTTTATACTTCAAATTATTTCATTTCATCTCAGAGTGAAGGCAGCCCAGAGGGGTTAGCTACATAATTGCTCTTTTAACAGTCCTGGCTACCCTTAGCACATTTAATTATTCCATAATTACTTACACTTACGGCCCAGTGTGGAAGTCATACGTGGATTATTGATCTTTGTGGTGACTATAAAGGAAAAGCAGCCATTGTTCTCTGTCCCCGGAAGGACTCCCCCTCCCTCCCTGGTCATGAGGACAAACAGCTCTCCTTGGACAATGGAGAAGACCGAGGGCAGGCCTGGAGGCCAGAAGTGCCAGAGGTGTGAGCAGAAAGACCTCATCATAAAGGATAAAGCCACATTTCCAGAAATAGTTCACCTTCAGTTTATCTTGCCCAGATTCACCAGTGACAAATGCTCCCCGAGACACACAACTGTTCAGATAGAAAAGGTCTTGCAAAGCTCCCAGTTAGCGAAAGCCCAGAATACTGCAGCATGAAGTCTGTTCCTTTCGGTGCTCACGTCTGCATTATAAAAATCAGCATGAGCTCAATCTCCTGAACCATCCACAGCTAGACACAAAGTCCACGTTGGCCCCACTGGGCTTCACCCTACATCTTCAGTCAGACTTCTAGGCTCCCCTAAATCATTGCCCTGCAATTAATGGGAAAGGCACTTAATGGGAACTCATGGCAATTAATGGGGAAATGACACAAATAACACTGATATACGATAAGCTGATGCATCATGAGTCCTTTGGTCACCAAAATAATGCCAGAAAGAAAGGGGAAGACCTGCTTAGAGTGGCTACTGCCCGCAATAGTTGACTCTTTGTTCCTGTAAGAACACAAACTTTCTCCAACTCTAAAATCCTATTATGTGTTTTATGGAATAATTTGAGGAAAATGAATTTGCCTAAGACCAGCATTGCGTAAGTGAGAGAGCTGTCTGCTTATAGGCAATATTATATTTTAGACCTCGCCTAATCCAGGAGACACCACGGGCATCCCAGCTGCCCAGAAAGACCACCACTTACCTCTTTAGTGATTCTTTTAAGAATCAGCAAGTATAAAATAAAGCTCCCAGCCACTTATCCTGGCTGAGGGACCATTATATTCCTACAGAGCCTCTTCCCTCCTGGAGCTTATAATCTAGTTAGGGAAGAAGACAGAGAGATGAGTCATTAAGAAACAGCACAGACTTGAGGGACAGAACAAAACAGCTTCAAGGACTGTACAGGCTTATCCAACTGAGCAACATTTCTTCAAAAGTTCAGACCAAAAGAGAGAAATCTGAATGGAATGGCCATGAGAATGCCCAGGTAGAAGTGGGGGAGGGGGTGGAGGGAGGAATGTGGGCCTAATTCAAGGGTAGGTGGAATATTCTGGAAGGATGAGAAGACAACATTCCTAACATACCCAATGGACTCAGAGTCTCAGAGGAGGAAGGTGCCTGATGAGCTCAGTGACAGTGAGAGCTGCCATATCTGAGTTGTGCTCAAAGATGAGTCATACAAAATAAAACTGAAAAGGCAGGTTGGGAGTAAATTGTGAGAGGCCTGAAGTGCCGGACCATGGGGTACAACCTAGGTGTGAGCAGCTAGCATGGTTTTCTACTTTGGTCTGTAACAGAGATTAGTGGTTAAGACCCCAGCCTCAGTTTCTCGGGCTTTAAAATGATGAGTATTCACCCCATAGTATTGTTTGTAGGGGTGTCGAACTCAATCAGAGAAGGGGGCAAAATCTAAAATCCAGCCTAAATCGCGGGCCGAATGGTTTACTGAACAGTCATAAACTGACAATGTCATAAACTGACAGCGGAGTGCAGTGATGACAGCGCGGTGCGGGCCACATTGCAAGGCCTGGCGGGCTGAATTTGGCCCGCGGGCCTTGTGTTTGACACATGTGGTTTAAAGGATAAAATGAATATATATATATATGATTTTATTTTATTATTTTCTGTAATATTTTATCATTCCTGATGAGGAGTTTTATGTCGTTTGGTGATAGCTAAACAAGCATTTTTCATTCATTCTCTGGATTTAATAGACTAAAAATAAGTATGATTCTCCTTGCCTACAGCTAGAGACCTGTTTTCTAACTGTACCCCGAACAGAGAAAAGGCACTGGGAAGAATAAAAGGCCTGGACACTGAGCTCCTGTGAGCACCTGCCCAGTGTGAGCTCTCGTTTCTTCCACGGCCTTCCCCTGGCATCGAGGACCTGAGCATCTTCCCATTAGAGCGCCAGAAACAGTGATTAAGATGGACATCCTCTGAAACAAATCGGAAACTTTTTTTAAAGGGGGAAAAAGGCTGAACTTCCACAGTATAAATATTACTAGATGGCCTCGGGCTCAGATGCCATTCACAAGCTCCTCAAGCTGCGCTCTCGCAGTTTATGACATTTACCAGAGCCCCTGGAGAGAGCTCCCGTCCTGCCAGCTCCAGAGCCAAATATTAGCCTCCTGTGTTAATGAGGCCGAGTCAGGGAAGAGGAAGACAGGAGATCATTTGAGTAATTTTGCCTGTTAACTTGCAGGCCTCTTCTCCCCCCCTCCTCTCCTCTCTCCCCTGCTCCAGAGAGAAAGCTGGAGTCTTACAGGATGAGGATTCGGTGCTCCGAGCAACAATGCTGGAGCCATAATGTGGCTCATCACCCCAAGTGTCATGGGCTGCCCAGCCCCAGTGTGCCAGGGCCTCTTTGAAGATCAGTTTTTTGATAATAGAGTCATTGTTATAATAATCAGGTAGGACAATTGTATGTAAAAGAGTTTCATGAGTGAAAGAAGATAGACCTACCTCACCCCCACTCCACCCCAAAAAAATACAATGTTGTCGTATGGCTCCATTTAGCTCATCAAATGCAAACTAATCAATAGTAACAAAAAGTAGATTGGGGAGGAAATGGAAGAGAGGGACTATCCAGGGGCACAGGAGAAGTTTGGGGGTGATGGATGCATTTGCTCTCTTGATTGTGGTGATGGTGTCATGGTCAAATACATATGTCAAAAGGTATAAAGTTATAGTTGTTAAAGATATGTCAGTTAGTGGTTCATTTACATCTTAATTAAGCTGCTTTGAAATAAATAAGCTTCAAATAGCAAACTTTACTATTACCATTGTTGTGCTTATTTTTATCCCAGCCTTAAGGATTCTGTCTGTGCTCAAGGATTGTTTTGTTTTTTTCTCGCCAGAGCCAAGTGCATTTCCTTACAGAAAAAAATTTCAAATTCGTGTGACCCTCTTATGCCCAAGGCTCATGGAATGCTGTCACTTCAGAGATGCAAAGGAATTTGAATGTCATCTAGGCAGGCCTTCTATCAAATGCACCCTTAACTCCTCTCCCACCCTTATCTCTAAGTCCTATTGTTTCTCTTCTACCCACCTCCCATATCTCTCCTCATTTCTCTACCTCCTCTGTCCTCACCTGGTCCCTGTTTTGCCTGGACCCCTGCAGTAGCCTCCTGATGAACTCTGTATACTCTCCTGTTACCTACAATCCATTATCCACACTCCAGCGAAGGTGATCTTTTTGAATGCAAATTCAAACCTTAGGGTAGTTCCCCATTGTCCTCAGAAAAAGACCCAAAACCTCTACTATGGCCTTCTAGACCCACTGATCTGGTCCCACCCACCTGTCCAGCACAGCCTGTTCTACTCTTGTTTTCTCTGTCCCAGGCAAGTTAGACTTCTTTAAATGGACCACCCTCCTCTCAACTTCAGCCCTTCCCAGGTTTCTTATAGGCCTCCTTCTGTCTGGAAATTTCTCTACCCTCATTCCTATAGCTAAGTCATCCTTTGGGTTTCAATAGAAATGTCACTTTCTCAGAGAAGCTTAATTAATTCTCCAGATAAAGTCTGGTCTCCTTATTTTAAATCCCCAATGCATCCTAATTTCCTTTTAGTAATCACTTATGCAACATGTATTGTCCTTTCTTAAGGAAGAGGAAAAGAATAGTACCTATCTTATTTACTTCTAGATCATCACTACGATAGTACCTTACATATAGTAGGTGCTCAATAAATTGTTGTTGAATAAATTAATGAGCACAACTTTCTGCTACCATCAGGTACTGTTCTATTGTATTCATGTGCAGCCCTTCAAAGTCCTTAAAATTTTACCACATTGACCTCCTTTACTTACAATTATAAAACTGATGATTGACTATATAAGCCAGGATCACCTTATGGCAAGCCTTAAAAATGAATTGAAGAATTTGGTCAAATATATTTTATCTGTTAGGTTAGCAAAGATTAAGAAAACAGACCCTGTTTTATGTTGATGAAGTTATAGGGAAGCAAGTTCTCTCAATTACTGTTAGTGGGAATATAAATTCACACAACCTTTTGGTGAGTCTTCATATATGTACATTTTAAATGCACATACTATTTGTTATGGACTAAATGTTTGTTTCCCATGCCCCAAATTCATATATGGACATCTTAAATTCCAATGCGATGGTATTAGGAGGTAGGACCTTATGAATGGAATTCATGTTCTTATTTTTAAAAGGCTCCAAAGAGCTCCTAACCTCCTTCCATCATGTGTATATCTGCACTTTGGAAGAGGACCCTCACCTGACCATGCTGGCACCCCAGTCCCAGACTTCCAGCCTTCAGAACAGTGAGCAATATATTTCTGCTCTTTAGAAGCCACCTGTTATAGGGTACTTGTGTCCTGGTGCATGGATTCATGCACATTGAAAGGAAATTAATTAGAATATTTTAATATCGCTATTCACCCTTTCTCTAAAATAGAAGTGTCAACCAAATTCACAATCGACAATGACAAAATCAAAACACACGCATGTGATTGGCACCAGCAAGTGGTTTACATGTACTGAAAGTTAACTTAGCTTTTTTTATATATAGAATAAACTTGCTTAGTTAGACCTGTTTCTGATTTAGCTAAACTTTTTCCACCCCAGTGAAGCACCCCAACTCCTCTTTCAGATAATTGTCAGCAACACAGCAGTAAATATCAACACAAAGTAGATTATTATTGTAAATCATGCAGGGAAAACAAAGGGTAAAATTAACTGCATCAGTGTTTGACTATATTCTGTGCAGTGAGAAAACCTGGAGTCATTTTCAAGTTTCACCATTTCTTACTTCTTTCAGTCAGATCAAGTTTCTAAACGTTTTAAATCACTGTTTTCCAGCTAATGAGAAGAAAACAGGATTCTACCACGTCTCCTTTCTACCTATTCCAAGATTTCTGTGAAGATCAAATGAGATGAGGCATGGGAAAACACTTCACAAACATTTGGTTAAAGTGTAAAATGTTTGCACCTGGCTATAAAGCAACTCATGTTCCTGGGCTGAAGAAACTGCAAGGAGGCTAGTCACTAGGGAGAGGAAGCCAGGCATTGCTACGTGACGTCATTACAGTGTCCACAGCCACTATTTCCGGGCTGGGCTGGGCTGTGGGCAGAATTTTGCACCATGGGGTCTTGGCACCATTGGCTGCAATTTGGTGGGCTGTCACTCCAGAGGCATGGCGGGGCCTGTGTCCCACTTAGGAAAAGCCCAGTGTTGGTTTGTCAGCACCAGGTCTATGGCGCCCTATACTTTTAAATGGCCAGTGCCCATCATGACAGCTCCTGCATTGAATGTCTGCCCCCTGGTGGTCAGTGTGCATCATAGCTACCTATCGTATGAACACAGTCATATATATTGTGTGTATGTATATATATATATATATATATATATATATATATATATATATATATATATATATATATATATATATATATAATTCTATTAGCCCAATAGTAGATAAAATTTTTGTAAAATAACTACGGTATTGTTTTTTTTTTTTTTTTTTTTTTTTTTTTTAGCACACACACCTTTATTACATGAGCTAACACAGGAGGGAAGAGGGTTTATTTGCCTTTCCGGGCCTTGATTTTCCTCAAATAGAACTCCAGCTCCTTGCCCTCGAGCACATAGCCATCTGCTCGGCCACACTGGCCTGGTCTTGAAGCGATGCATGCGAGAAGCTTGCCCTGCTGGAACTGCTCCTCGAGAAGACTGCTGATTTTGGCATTCTTTTTCCTTTCATCGTATTTCTTCTGAATTTTCTTCGATCGTTTTTTGTTCAAAATCTCTTCCTCTTCAGGAGTCAGCTTAGCCCCCTTCTTGCGGCCCAGGGGCAGTGCGTAGTGGGACTCGTACCACTGTCGGTACGGCGTGCTGTCCACCAGCACGATGCAGTTCTTCACCAGGGTCTTGGTGCGGACCAGCTCGTTGTTGGAGGCATTGTAGACAACATCAATAATCCTTGTCTTGCGCGTACAACACTCTGAGCCCCAGGAGAAGTTGCCCACGTCCAGCCTCAGGGCGCGGTACTTCTTGTTGCCTCCTCGCACTCGGACTGTGTGGATGCGGCGGGGTCCGATCTTAGTGTTGGCAGCAGGGCGTCCCAGCTCATACTTTCGCTTCTTGTGGTAGGGCTTCCTCTTGCCCCCGGTCTTGCGGCGCTTGTGCCAGTTGTCCCGGGAGATCCCCATAGCTCGGCGCCGGCTGGAAAGAGCACTACGGTATTGTTAATGCAAGGGAGAAGGACCTAGAAGACATATATCAAGTTGGAGGTTAGGTGATTTTCCTCTTTTACATTATAAATTTGTGTATTATTAATTGAAATGATACTTATAAAAGGCCCTTCTGAAGAATGGGTGCTAAATAAACATTACATGTTAACTGTAAACAAATACATAAACTTTTATATTGTTTTAACTTTTTTCACCAACATATGTTACTTTGAGAGTCAGGTAAGTTAAAGTTTTTTTTTTAAATTAGAGTTTATCTCATTCAATTCCTTAATCATATCATTGAAGAAACTAGAGCCCAGAGAATTACACAATGGATAATTTTCATCTTCCGCATTTATCTGTTTGTTTGTCCTCCAACTTTTCCTTTGAGTAGCTTCCTTTTTCTATCTGGTAAACGTGCAGATACAGAAATGCACACATAATCCTGGCTGCCCATCAGGATACACATCCCCCGGACATAGGGCTTGGTCCAGGGGTAGATTTGTGATGCAAACAATTGGAATTATTGTCAGAAATTGGTCTGGATATAGAGCAAGAGGACTTCATGTCTATGACACCAGGTTGTTATTTATGAGGACTACCTAAGTTTAATGAACCTAAATAAACAAGATCTGAGAAAGGAGACAGCGTTCTAATGACAGCAATGGGTCCACCAGATCTAGTTGTGCCTGTGGCCTGGTCCATCCTCTTGGAATTCTTATTTTAGCTAAATAACTTGATTTTTAAATTTTATATTTATTTATTTATTTATGTATTTATTTATTTACTTATTTATTTATTTATTATTCAGAAAACAGCGATCAGAAGTAGCCATCAACATCACAGAGCTCAGAAGTTAACTCCCCAGGGTATCAGCTCTGCTCCATTCAGATGGCTGCCCCAGCACACTGACCCTCATCACAGCTGCCCAGGGGCAGCTGGTGTTCAAGCGCCACCTCTCTGGTCCAACTGAGCATGTGTATAAACTTTCTGGAAACAGCTTTACAGTATGTACCGGGACAAGGATAGAATGTGTTGATGAGTGGCGTTTTTTATAATTATCCTTTTCATTGTGAATTAGTACATTCCCGTTCTGATTTTAATGTCCATACTCTCTAAGTCACTGTCTTCCCTTAGGAAGCACATCCTGAGGAAATTAATCTAAATTATGAACAAAGCTTTATGGGAGAAAGGGGTTCACATAAAATAGAAAAAAGTGAGTCGGCCGAAGTATGACTGTGGTGACGAAAAGTAGGAAGTAGCCATAGATCAAAATGTCAAACAATAATTTTGAAAAGCTGTTGCATGTTTATGGTTTTTAAAGACAGGAAAAAATGCTTATAATTAAGCAGAAAGATAGGGTTTATTTTACCTATTCCATTTTATTATGTCTAATATATCTTAGAAATGTTCCACTAAAAATCATCTCTAATTTGGGAAGGAAACTGACACAAGATAGCTAAGAGTTGGATTTGTGAGCAAGAATTACAGTGGCAGATCATTATTATTATTTAGTTGAAATAATATCAGTACATACAATATACACTGCTGAGCACATTTCCAGTCATCTCAAATATCCCTCACATCCTAGCTACTGGCGTCCCTGTGAATTTGCTCACACAAAATCTTCCAACAAGCAGCCCTAGAATGATGCCCTTGAGGCAAACAGCTGAGCGAGATGACAAGAATGTAAGTTGAATTACGGGAAGCTACCCCACAGGCAATTTTGCTTCCTCCAGACCAGTTACCTGAAGTCAGGTACACTAGCGTCCCTATACAATTAACTGAAGGTATTTCCTCTTTAAAATGAATATTCAGTGTTTCCCCTGGGACTCACTCTTAAGGAAAAAAGAATATTTTTGTCCTACCTTTTGCTTTCTGCATTGGTAACTAACGAACATCCCTCCGCCTTACTATGTTTCTCTGTCGGGAATGACATGTGCCACTAGGCAAGCTTACTTTTAATTGCGTTCTTTTTCTTTTTCTTTTTTTTTAACAGATTAAAGATGTTATTAATAGAGTAAATATTTAGGAAGCATTGTTTATTTGGCCAACTGTAGAAAATATCTGAGAACTTACTTAGAAACAGTTTGGTGTTGTGGGAAAAGGGTGAGTGTTAGAGTAATGGAGGCCAGGATACAAATCCTGGTTGAACCCTTTTGATATAGTTAGCCTGCCCAAGCCTCAATTTCCTCATAAAATAATGCTCAAATACCACTTGGCCAGGCAGTGATGAATTTAAGCTGTGCGCAGAGCCCAGCACATTGCAGAGGGTAATAAATTGTTAATGACTGAAGGTCTCGAGAGGCTTAGCAGAGCGTCCATTGGTGCTTCCGAAATTTTAAAGCACATCTGGAAGCATCTTGGAATCCTGAGAAAATGCAGATTCTGGTTCAGTAAGTCTGGAATGGGGCCTAAGAGTCCCAACAAACTCGCAGTTGATACCGATATTGCTGGTACACTGACCAGCCTTGGAGTAGCAATGCTTTCCAGCTCTGGTTCTCAAACCTGAGTGCACCTTGCCAAGGAACTTTACAAAATCCTGGTGACCAGGTCTCACCCTGAGATGCTCATTTCGTTGATCTGGGGGTGTGGTCTGAGAAGTGGGTTGTTGTTTTTTAAGTTCCTTAGGTAATTCTGAGGTGCACCCATTTGAAAGCCACTATTTTATATAATACTAGAGGCCCAGGGCACAGATTCATGCACTGGTAGGGTCCCTCAGCCTGGCCTGCGGGGATTGGACCAAAACTCTCCAACATCCCCTGAGGGGTCCCAGATTGCAAGAGAGTGGTTCTCAGGTGATGTACCCTGGAATTGGGCTCCCATGTGCAACACCAGAGAACTGCAACTGCCAATTTGGCAGTTCCTGCATTGAGTGTCTGCCTCCTGGTGGTCAGTGCGCATCACAGCTACCAGTTGGATGGTCAAACAGTTGGCTGGTTGGCCAGTGAGTTAGGCTTTTATATATATATAGATGTGCTTAGTAAGCAGGACTTATTATAATATAAATTTGATGAGGGTCCAGATGATTATGACCATGCTTGAGTAACATATAACAGACTGTAATACTATTCCATAATAAGTAATATATACCATGTTGTAATAAAGAGCAGAGGAATCCATATAATTTAGCAGGTAGGTCTTAACAATTTTCAAAAAAAAAAAGCAGAAAATGAACCAACCAAAGTCTATGCAGATGTAGAATTTTCTGAACTTTAAATTTAATACTTTGAATGAATTATATGCAATACTTTTAAAAAGGTCCTTTTTTGTTGAAGGGTATCTGTACTCCAGTGCCAGGCGCGCCGAGCAAGGTTTCCGTCCTATCTTGTTAAGTAAAATGTTTGGGTTTCTTTTAACTGTGTTCTCATTTCCAACAGAGAGTGGAAGCACAAGACATATGATACAATAGGGAAAATGTCGAGGCAGCGTTTTCAAACGATCATCCAAATGTGAAGGGACATGCAGTTCAGAAGAAACAGAGTAAGATGATATTGCAAGGAGACAAGAGAGCAGGTGACGCAATCCGATGTGACGCTGACACGCCAGATCAAAGACTCTGGCGGGAGAGAAACATTTCATTTGGGAATCCAGTGGATTGTTATACAGTTGAGAGGAGGAGGACTGTGGAGATAATAGGCCTGGCTTTCAGCCACCACATCTAAGGACTTTGCCCAGAGGAACTATTCAAGTGCTCGCTCAGAACACACTGTCTGGACGCTTAAATGAAAGTGTCCGGGATTCCAGTGGCATCTTCTTGTCTTTAAATGTCACCACCTGAATGCTGGGACTTCCGACCTCCCAGAGAGCAGCACCCAGAGTCCAACAATCTTCCTCAGATGGACCAACCCCCAGTCCCGCGATGTTCATGCATTCTACCAGTTCACTGAGTGGAGCACTTAATTTGCAGTTTACACTTGCCTTTGTAATAACTTTCTATACATGCCACTAATTTTTTTATTATTTAAATTCTTTATTGTTGAAAGTATTACATATGTCTCCTTTTCCCCCCATTGACCTCTCGCCACCTGTCCCACTCCCCATACATGCCACTAATTTTTAAGTTAAAAAAAAAAATTTTCTTTTACCATATTTTCAGATTATTCAATGCCTTTTCATACTCTTTTAAATCAAATGATATTTAATGTCTTTTTAATTATTTAACTCTTTTATACCATTTTACTGTTTTGCAGAACAAATGTTCTACTTCAAAGGAAATCATGTTAAACAATTATTTGCAAAGCAGAACAATAATCACCTATTGAGTTCTGAAGAGAGGGTATGAAAGGCTTTCTCTCTTGTCTGGTCACTCTCAGAGGTTGCAAGACATTTTTTCTTTGCCACCATGACTTCTCCATCCATAAGTGTCTTAAAAATGTGAGTTTTTTTATAGCATGGTGCAAAAGTTCTCAGAAGAACACAACATTGAAATTTACCAAGACAAAAGCAAGAGTGGAATTACTATGAACTTAACTGTACAACTCGGAAGGACTTTGAATATATCTGGAACAATAGAATCATGTTTGCACTGAGCAGATCCTGAGTCTCATAAACGCTGTCCAAGGAATACCATGAAGTTAATAATTGAATTTAAAATGTTAAACTAATGGTGATCAGAATCATAAAAGAAAAAATGAAAAAATTGAATTGAATATTCTCTTGCATGCAGGCAAATAAGAAATCTCAATAAAGTACAACTAGGCAGAGCAGCTAGAAGGACCTAACATCAGGAAAGAATGGCCTGTGCCTGGATTCACTCTGTGGAGTTGAGTGATAGACATGGTTATAAGTGCTGAAAGAAAACACAAACTCCAAGGTGCAACATGGCCTCTAAGGGTACAGTCATAGGAGACAATGCCTGGCATATAGTAGGTACTCAGTAACTCCTGGAAGGAAAGATGAATGGGTAGGTGGATGGGTGGATGGATGGATGGATGGACGGACGGATAGATGGACGGACAGATGGATGTGTGAGTGGATGGATAGGTGGGTGGAGGGTGGATGAACGGCCATTCAGAATCAGGATCTAAAAAGAGATAGCATGTTATTAATACTTCTAAAGGCAGCAAATCAGGGGACATGAAGACAGATGAGAAATTCAGCAGCCATTTGCATCAGACATACCTATCAGTAGGTGGCAGGTATTCAGGGGCAGAGAACAGGAGAAATCTAAGTAGAGTAGAGCCTCCATCCATGAGACACCAAAATAAAAAGAAGATGGTTGAAACAAGAATTTATAACAGGAAAATAACACAAAAACTAAACTCACCAATGAGAAAACAATTGGGTCTTGAGTACTAGACAGAAGCTCAATTTTTCAGACTTAAGGCACGGAGTGAGATGGCTCAGGACTGGCACACAACTTCAACTGTCAGAACTGGGACATGAGGTCAAGACTGTCCTAGCACCAAAGGCCACTTGATGCTGCAGTTTGTAACTCCTTAAGCCCCTCCTACCTGGAAATGGGGCTAGTCCTTGAGCCCAGGACAGAGCTGAGACTACAGCTGCTCAGGAAGGCTCAGGCCTGGGAGAGGAGACAACAATGGCTGGAAATGGGATAACTTGGGAAGCAAACAGGACCTTAATGACTCTGGTAAAGAGAGAAGACTTGGGATTCCAGAAAAAATGCAAACATCAAATCCCATCAACCATTCCAACAATAGTGAAAACACCTCCTCTATGCAGAACAATAGCTCCATGGTTAAGAAGCTTGAATCTCATGTGGCCCCACTTCGATGTGATCCAATTACATGAGTAACCTCATGGTACTAATAAGCTAGTAACACAAGGCCACCAGCCATCAGCATCCCCTTACATAATTCCCATGCAAAAAGTCCCATCCCAGTCTTCCATCAGGAAAGGGAATCCCTGTGATTTAGAACAAACTGCTGACAAGAATATCAAGATTGAGCCTAGCCTGTTTGGCTTAATGGATAGCGTGTCGGCCTGAGGACTGAAGGTTCCCAGGTTTGATTCTGGCCAAGGGCACATGCCTGGGTTGTAGGCTTGATTCTCATTAGGGGGCATGCAAGAACCAGCTGATCAATGATTCTCTCTCATCATTGATGTTTCTATCTCTCTATCCCTCTCCTGTCCTCTCTGAAATCAATAAAAATATTTTTTAATAGATTGGCAAGGATGATGTGAAAAATATGCAAGGGTTTTCTTTTCCAAAATTAAAGCATAGACCATTCACTTGATTAGCAGAGCTTGTGCCATCCATTGAAAGGGATGGGCAGTGGTCCATCAGACTCACAGGAGTAAGGTTTCCCTTTCCAGCTCAGACCCATGTTGGCCTCAGCGGCTGAGCCTGTCTCTAACCAGAAAGACAAAGCAGAAGAGCTGAAGCCCTGACTCGGTGTGAGCAGTTTGCTTCTGCTGCTCATCAGCCTGCTGGTTCCGAAGCGCCTGCCCCACATCAGTATTCTGAAGGGGCCTCCGCTGCCTGGCATTGAGGTTGAGCAGTTGTTTTGGTTTCAGTCCATTCAATATTTTTAGCCCCCAGCATTGCCTCCAGCCACTTGCACTTGCTTAAGAGGATCATTTGCTACTGATGTTTGCTGGAAGCATCAGCAAGATGAGATGGCGTTGCCTTTGCTTAGCAAATAACCCCCGTTTCAAAGAACAGAGGCAGCTGCCTTGCAAACCCAGAGCCTCCATGGAGGATTCCGGAAGAAAGAATCGCCTCTCCAGAACCAGGGTCCATGGTGCCTCATCCCATAGAGCTGTGAAGCCCCATCCTGAAAGGAGGTGCTTCTCCCAAAGGCTGACTCACTGTCCTGGGAAAAACACCTCTCTGAATTCTGATCCTTCATAGCACAGCAGCCCCTGGCCTGTCTTTAAAGAATAGGGCTGCTTCCCCCACACCAGGAAGGTTCCTGTACCTTCCACACCAGGGCACCATGGTGCAGGCATGATGCCTGAAAGAGTACGACCCAGGGAGCTTGTCTTCTGCCGCACCCTCTACATTTTTCAAAGAAGAATTTATCTGGACAACTCAAGTCTCTTTCAGTGAAAAAACACCCACGGGTGTGAGGGCCCAGAGGATCGAGACCGAGCACCCTTATTCCATTCACCTGCACTTTGGGAGTCTGCACAGTCCTTTTCCTAACGTGAACCTCTAATGTAGCCCTCTTTTTCTGCTCTTTCTCCTTCTTTCCTTCATATCCTTCCTGTATTCCCAAATGGGAAAAGCAGGGCTTGGGGTAGGAAAAAGAGGCTAAAGAGATGGGTGAGGCTGGAAGGAGAGACCAATCCGATGAACTCTCTGCCGCTATGAGAGGCTAGCTGTGTCGGCAGGTCCTTCTAATTGTCACCCCGGCTGAACTTAGTAGGTGGTCTCTCCTCTGTAAGCTGTGGTTCCTCCGCTGGGAAACGGAAATGGTGCTGCCCATCTCACAGGGCTATGGAAGGAGTTAAACAATGCGATGTCCTCACAGAGCCCAAGCAGACAATAAACGCCAGCAGTTATCGCTGTTTAGGCCCGACAAGTCAGGCACAGCATCCTGTACAGTACCCCGCCACTACCTTCTCTGTAACCGGCGGCCACACACAGTACCACACACAGCTCAATGTCCTCAGACCAGGCAGACACAGCATTACCCCAACCTGGTGGCCTTTACCTGAGGCCCCTGGAGAGCAGGCAAACTGTTTCTATCAAGGCTGGTGAGCCCCAGAGGACCTACTAAGCTTTACCATGGGAGAAGACGGGCCTTTCAGCTAGCATGGAAATGAAACAAACATCCTTTTCAGGGTTCAAAACAACCAAGGACCTCTCCTTCCCATCTCATAACACCGCCCGGTTTTTGCAATTATGGGCGGGCTTCCAGGCGATGCTATAATTCTAAGGACAGACCGCATCAATATTTCTGATCCACCTAAAACCATGTAAGTGCCCAAGAAAATCCCTGCCCTTGTAAGATTTACAGACCAATTTTCTAAACCAAAGTGGTTTGCATAGGCTCTGGATAAGAATCTGAAATCATGTTTCCTTATCTACACTGGGCCACTTTAAAAGAAGGAGAAGATACAATATTAGCTTTCCAGGGAGTGGTTTGCAGCAATACAAGACCCAGGAAAACAATTATCTGGAAAATTAGTATTACAAATCAACAGTTCCTACACAAATAAAGACACGACACTGTTTCATAGAGTGTGGGAGTGTTCACCTGAAATAAGCATTATGATACAAAAAGCATCAATGGAACTCGAGTGGTATCATTTATTTGGACCCTGACTGCAATCTCCCAGGTTAGGACAGAAGGGATGTGCTAAAGGGAGATATTGTCTATCTGAACAGTGTCTGGGGTTGGCTGGGAGTCATAAATCTACAGGGGTGTTAACCTCCCATTACGGTCTGTATACAGTTCTCACCATGGAAGTGATGGTGGCCCTGGGTCCATCTATCTCAGATGAGATGGAGACATGGGCCTCCATACAGCTACAGTGGAGGCCATTGGTTTCTTGGGTATAATCTCCCCCTTAGTCAGCCAGGGTCGAGTGCCCCTAGGATTAATAGGATTTTATTGGGGGACTAGATATTCGTGGGATCAGAAGTAATTTCGCACTATGTAGAATGGTCACCATATTGAACAGAGAAAATAAAAGTCTTGCCATGTAAGAAAAAAATGAGAATAAGTGAGAAATAGTCTTTAGATAATTTTTTCCAAGTATTTCTCAGTTTCATTGACCATCCAAAGTCTTCAAACATCACCTTGATCTTTGAATGAATATTGGGCTATCATAGCACCTGTCCATAATCTCGAAGCAGTTTCAAAATTAACAAATTCCCTCTCCCATCCCCACCCTCTCCACTCCCCCCCCCCCACCACCACCCAAAGAATGAATCTCTGAGACCATTTTACAAGTCATGCTAGAAAAATAGAATTCCAATGCATGGGGAGAAGGGAAGTGTTGAACGAACAATATTTTAGAAAACATCTGAATTCATCTTGCCAAATTGCACCAAATAAACAGGCTAACTTGGGATATTTCCTTCCCACACAACTGCCTTCTGGAAGGGCATTGCCTCACCACCCTCCGTAGACCTGCTAGAGAAATGTTGGTAGGGCCACTCAGAGAAAAGTGACTTATTTAATATTTGCACCACCTAAAAGCCTCACCTGTTTTTCTTCATCCTGAAAATTTGTCTTTTTGCTCCTTTTCATTTGATCTTCCTTGGACAGGCAACATCAGCAATGCCTGGGGACTTGTTAGAATTGCAGACTCTCAGAGCCCACCCTACACTTCTAAATAGGAATCTGCATTTTATAGGGACCTCTATGTCATTTCCTTGCACATAAAGTTTGAGAAGCCTGTGCTACCTTATCCCCTCCCTATGTCTAAACCTACTAGGCCCTATTGAGTCCTTCCTCTTTTTGTTACTATTCCTAAAGTTTTTCTTTGTGGTCCTGATTCTGATTTTAGTCTCAATCTTTCCTCTGGTTCTATTCTGCATAGGTGTCAATGGGTATTTGCAATGAAAAGGGTTGGATCTCCCAGAATCAAAAAGCCCCAGTAACTTTTTCCTGATCACCCAATGTGCTCACATCTCGGGTCATAAAATTCCACTCACTTCCCAAAGCTGAAGGAAAAGCAGCACACTGCAGACTGATTTACTCTGCAACCATTGGCCATTAGGTCTCTGAGAGCAGCTGGGAGAGGCAGAGGAAAGGCCTGATTTGAGCTGATGGTTGAGAGATGATGGGTGATAAAACCAGCCAAGTGCAGCCAGTCAGCATCCCACCACCCACATAGCTCAACATAAAGCAGCGCAAAAAGAGAAAGCTCTACAAGAGGCCTGCCATGTCCCAGCATCTACTCCACATAAGACACATGGAGAATCAGTGGGGATGACTTAGCAGAATTATTGGCTGTAAAATACTCAGCACACAGTGTATGGTTGGCAATGCCCTGGGAAAAGTCACATATAAAAACCTACATCAAGATATAATCAACTAAAATTGGAGGAGTAATTAAAGCAATTAGAGTGTATTTATATGAAACTTAATGCTGCCATTAAAAATTATGTTTAGGAAGAATATTGATGGCACAGTAACTGCTCATAATGGCTCCTAGCTGAGTGATCTCGGACACATTACTTAAGCTTTCTTTGCTTCTGTTTCCTCGTCTGTAAGTGGAAATGACACCACTGTATTTTATTCATTTTAAGATGTATGGTTTCTCACATTTTAACATCTGGGGTGGGGATAGGGGAAAAAATCACAATTAGTTGGTAGTGATTTTTTTTCTTTATTTCTTAACATACGTAAAATGATGATGTATCGTAGAATCCATAGCCTCTTAGACTTGATGAAAACATAGCACCCACTGCATTAGATTGTTGTGAGGATTAAGAGTTCATATCGGTGAAAATTAAAACTACCCCACAAAGGGAAAGCACTCAACAAATGTTAGTGATAATTGCTACCAAGTGGGAGCACCTTCTGCACAGAGGCACAGAGGTGCTCAATGTGCTGGGAATGGTCAACTATCAGCTGCTGGAGAGGGCGAGCAGCACTGACAGGTGATCCCACCCAAAGCCAGTGCACTCCTCTCTTCATTTTGGTGCTTGGACTTCACATCATGCATCCCTTCTCCTCCTCAACAGCAGGCACCCTCAGCTCTGGCTGCCCAGAGGAATCACCTGGAGGGCTTTCTAAAATGTCAATGCCCGGGACAGCACCATATCCCCAAACACACACACAGACACCCACACACACACACACACACACACACACACACACACACACTGCTTTAGCTGGCCTGGGGAAAGCCCCTGGCATGGGGTTTTGTAAAGCTCCCTAGGTGATTCTGATGTGCAGCCACGTTGGAAAACTACTGCAAGGTCTTTGAGACTAAAGGCCTTTTTGGAAGAAAACCAATGTAACAGCACAGTTCAGGTCCTAGGGTCAGCCAAGCCTGGGTTTCTCTTCCTGTTCCTCTCCCTTGACAGAGTGAAAAATTACTTAACTTCTCCCAGCCTCGATTTCTTCATCTGCAAATTGGGAATAGTAGCTAATTCAAAGGGTCATTTACAGGACTCTGGAAATGAGCTGAGCATACACACTTAATTAATAAATTATTGTTATTAGTGCCATCTGATGGTCATTTGAGCATCTGCTTGCTAGTGGAGGTGTTTAATAAACATCTGATGATTTGAGTTGGAGGCCATAAAAATCCCCTCCCACAAGAGAAAGGGGCACAGAGAGGTGATCAGATGATCCCACATTAGGGCCGATCTCACCATGGAGCCGAGGCCTATGTGCGCCTCAATCCGTGGGAACACAGGAGTCATCCATCCCCTTCCTCACCAGCAAGAGAAAGTCTCTGCCCTGGAGGCACCCCAACCACGGTCAGTCTTCCGGGTCCGAAAATTGGCAACTGCACAGCATTTGCTGATTTGGTTAGAGGTGTAACCTGAAGAATCTTTCTGAACAGGGGAAGTTGAAACAAATATATATTTTCTTGAATTTTTATTTTTATAAAAGTAAAATGCAGGATTGGGATGTTCCTCTCCTCAGAAATAAATCCTGACCCTGAAAGGAGAGAAGGCCTAATCCCCACAGGCCTCCCTCCTCGTCCCACAAGCCTGGGCCTCGGAGCCACCAGCCAGGACTTGCCACACTCCAGCGATAAGCCGTGCTAACAAGGATACCTGGGAATTGTGCACCAGAAAGCTGCACAGGGGAATGAAACCCAGATCCCATTCCTCCCATCCGCATCAAGTATTTATTTCTTGCCTAAATAGAAGCTCTGTGGAAGAGAAACAAAGCTAGACTTGGAAGTCATTTGCTGCCCTCTTGTGGTGACTTGGTATCTTTCCCCACCAGATTCCAAGACAAGATGGTTTTAAGTGTGGGAAGTGGAGGGGTGTATACAAGGTGTCCAAAGCCCAGCTCACCTCAGCAAAGAACCTGGAAAATGTACACCTTTGCTTGCTCCTGACCATCCCATGTGTGTCCAAAAATCCACCTAGTTCTTCCGGGGGCTTGGTGTAGTCAAAGGAAGTCTGGGTAAGTCCTCAGCCTTGTAAGAAAAGAATGGAGAAAAAAAACAACAAAAGGTCTGACTTGCCATAGTCCTTATAACTTTCCAATGGCACAAATCTGGATTTGAACTGCTAGCTAACCCTGGACCAGCCAAGGGTGGTGGGGGTGGGAAGAGCTAGTAAAGATGGGTATTCAGGACTCCTCCTTGGGGTTATATCTTCTCTAGAGGAGCTAAACCCCTCATGAAATCCTGAACTAGATCAACCGTGAAAACAAGCCAGACTTTAGGGGGCAGGGAAGTGGGGATGAATCCACACGGAGTAGCCAGGAAGGAAGCAGATGCTGAGCCCCCAGCCAGCAGCCCGAGTCGCATCCCCCCTGGGCCAAACAAGACAGCCCTTTGCGAGCTAAAAGGACTACTTTTGTTTTTAGCAATGTTGGAAGATATCTTTCCTAGCTTGGAACATATCCAAGCTGTGTGTTGAAGTCAGTTTCTCTGGAGACCACCCTGTGCTAATGAAAGATTTACGATTTCCCTGTTAGCCGCCACATCATTTGCAACTTAGCTAGTGAAAGATAAATGAGCCAGGGTGGGGTTTTTTAATGATTGCATTCTTTTTTTTTTTTCTTTTTTTTTTTTTTTTTTAAATATATTTTATTGATTTTACACAGAGAGGAACTGAGAGGGACAGAGAGTTAGAAACGTCGATGAGAGAGAAACACCGACCAGCTGCCTCTTGCACACCCCCCACTGGGGATGTGCCCGCAACCAAGGTACATGCCCTTGACCGGAATCGAACCCGGGACCTTTCAGTCCGCAGGCCGACGCTCTATCCACTGAGCCAAACCGGTCCCGGCTGCATTCTTAATATATAGACAAAATTTCAGAAATCTTACAGGAACGCAGCAGAATAACCTAAGGAAATAGGGGAGCCTTACTAAAACAGTGTCTCATTTGTGATCCTTTTGTTGTCACATCATAATACAAAAGCTGCTAATACCATTGCTAAAGTAGAGGTTTTAAAGCAGCATTCATTCTGATCCCATGAGTATCCATGCTAGGAAAGCCTGTGTGATGAGCATCCTCCACCCCCAGGACCACTGTTGCTTTATTTCTAAGGCTGGTCCATGCAGAAATTAATCAATAATTTTTTTTTTCTCACTTGACTGATGGTCCTAGTATTGCAGAGATACCGCTCCATATTAATGATTCCTCCTCTTGAGGAATCGTTAAACATACATCTAATTGCATCACTTACCTACCTAGAATCTCTTGTGGCCCCACATATTCTAAAGCTAAACTAGTCAATATTGAGAGAAACCAAGATGGCGGCATAGGTAAACACCTAACTGTATCCTCACACAACAATTTCAATAAAATACAACTAAAATACAAAATGGACATTACCCAGAACTACAGGAAAGTCGACTGACTGGAAATTCTACGAGAAGGAAAGAGAAAACCAGAAGGAAAATCAGAGGAGCTGTAAAAGCCTAAAGTACAGAGACACGTTGCACACACAGAGAGGATGGAGCCAGAGGGGAGAAGAAGGCTGAGTGCCTGGCTGGCATTTCATAGAGGGAAGGAGATAAAAGCTCCGGACTGTGCTGAACCCCAGATCCGACAGCACTGAACCCCAGTTCTAGGCCAGACCCTGGGGACCCAGGCTCATAAAGAGGGAGCCTGGACTGTAAGGCGAAATCTTAGGGGAGCGGCGAAAGGCAGTCCCGGAGACATGCACATCATGTGCAAAGGATGGACCGTTGACTGCTGCTAGATTGCCCTGGCTGGAAGGAAACAAAAGCTCTGGACTGTGCTGAGCCCCAGTTCCAACTGCACTGAACCTCAGTTCTAGGCCAGACCTTGGAGACCCAGGCTCATACAAAGGGAGCCTGGGCTGTAAGGCAGAAACCCAGGGGAGAGGCGAAAGGAAGTCCTAGAAGCGGGCATATTGTGCACAGAGAACAAACAGTTGACTGTGCTGCTGGATTGCCCTAGCGGGAAGGAGACAAAAGCTCCAGACTGCTCAGAACCCCACTTCCAACCCCACTTCCAACTGAACTGAACCCCAGTTCCGGACTCATTAGGGGAGAGCCTAGACTGTTTGGTAGCAGGCGAACTTGCGGGCACCTTTCTCTCAGAGGTGCTTGCAGCGAGTACCAAAGGACACTGAGGAACACTGAGACTCAGGAGCCTCATAGGGCAGAGCTGACTGAAGCCAAGGCTGTAGGCTCCACCCTGAAACTCCACCCCATCCAAGCTGAACACAAAGACTTTTAAGGCTACCAATTCAGGGAAACAGTGAAAATGCCCAGACAAGAAAACAGATCACAAACGAAAGAAATGGAGGACAAAAAGCGACTGGATATAGAGTTCAAAACCACGCTTATAAGGTTTTTCAAGAATTTCCTAGAAAAGGCCGAAACCAGTTTGGCTCAATGGATAGAGCGTTGGCCTGCAGACTGAAAGGTCCCAGGTTCGATTCCGGTCAAGGGCATGTACCTTGGCTGCGGGCACATCCCCAGTAGGGGGTGTGCAAGAGGCAGCTGATCGATGATTCTCTCTCATCGATGTTTCTAACTCTCTATCCCTCTCTCTTCCTCTCTGTAAAAAATCAATAAAATATATTTAAAAAAAAAAAAAAAAAAAAAAGAATTTCCTAGAAAAGGCTGATAAAATAAATGAGACCTATGAGGATGTAAAAAGGGATCAACAAGAAATAAAGAATACATTGTCTGAAATAAAAAATATTATACAGAGTCCTAAAAACAGAATGGAAGATCGTGAGAATCAAGTCAAAAATTTGGAACATAAAGAGCCAGAAGACACTCCTCCACAGAAGCAAGAAGACAAGAGAATCCAGAAAGTTGAAGATAATGTAAGAAACCTCTGGGACAACTTCAAGCGAACCAACATCAGAATTATGGGGGTCCCAGAAGATGAGAGAGAGCAAGATACTGAAAACATACTGAAAGAAATAGTGACAGAAAACTTCCCCCACCTGGTGAAAGAATTAGACTTACAAGTCCAGGAAGTGCACAGAACCCCAAACAAAAGGAATCCAAAGAGGACCACACCAAGACACATCATAATTAAAATTCCAAGAGCAAAAGATAAAGAAAGAATATTAAAAGCAGCAAGAGAAAAGCAGGTAGTTACCTATAAAAGAGCACCCATACAATTGTCAGCTGATTTCTCAACAGAAACTATGCAGGCCAGACGGGAATGGCAAGAAATATTCAAGGTGATGAATAGCAAGAACCTACAGCCAAAAATAATCTACCCAACAAAGCTATCACTCAGAATCGAAGGCCAGATAAAGTGCTTCACAAATGAAAAAAAGCTAAAGGAGTTCATCACCACCAAACCAGAATTATATGAATTGCTGAAGGGGGTTCTTTCGGAAGAGAAAGAAAATAAAGACAAAAAGTATGAACAACAAATACGTAACTATCAATAAGTGAATCTAAAAACCAAGGAAATTAAAAAAATCGGATGAACAAAATTAACTGGTGAATATAATAGAATCAGAGTATGGAAGGGGGGTGAACTGATGATTTTCAGGGAAAAGGGGAGTGGGGTGTGTGAAAAGAGAATGAACATAAACTGTGCACCTATGGATGAGGACAATGGGGGATGGGGAAAGGCCAGAGGGTGGGGTGGGAACCTGGTGGAGGGGAGCAATGAAGGGGGGGGGGCGGGGAAATGAGGAACATTTGTAATAATCTGAACAATAAAGATTTATTTAAAAAAAAACAATAAAGCTAAACTAGCCAATATGGTCACCACCAGCCATGTGTGTCTATTTAAAACTTACATTTTAATTCATTAAAATGAAAGTCCCTCCATTGTACTAGCCATGTTTCAAGTGTTCAGTAGCCAAATGGCACATTCACCATGGTTTCTCCAGCTCCTATGATAATGACTCACACTTAGTAAACACATAAGTATTTGGTGACTAGTTAATGAGCAAATGAGGTCAGCCAAATTGTGGCAGAATCACTCCTACAATATAACTACGTTCTGCAGTGTCCTTAAACATCCCTCTAGTCCTGTGGTTACCCTTCAGCACTGTGTGGCTGAGACAATCCTGATCTTGCTCTCTTTGTGTAGCAATGAGGCTGCATTCTCACATGTTCCAGTAAACACTCTTCATTTGGCATCCTTTTTACACTTCACTATTCCCTTAGTCATTGAGGCTCACTAGCTTACATTTCTTCTTCGCTAGGAAGCCCAGGGCACAGGATCGTGGTGACTCTGTGTTTTATGTAACAAAACTTTGCATCACTGACTACATGACCCAGAGCAAAGTGATATATTTTGAGTGGGAAATTAGAACCAGGGATCTCAGAGGCACCAGAGTTGAATTAATTAGATTTTTTCACCAAAAATTTTAAAAGCTGAGTGGCCTTCTCTGGGTTTATTTTTAAGGAGAGGAACATCACAGCCCTGCACTTAGTACATATATATAAATAGTTAGTTAGTTAGTTAGTTAGTTAGTTAGTTAGTTTAGAGTTCCCTTGTTCTGAAAGATCCTTCAACTTGTGCATCTGACCCTAAGACTGGGAGAAACAATCTCTGAAAACATCATGAACAGCTCCCATAGAATTGCCCTTCCTGAGGTTTGCCTGTCCTGTTCTTTCTTTAGCTGTGTGAGACACAAAAGTTCTTCCAATTAATTCCTATTGCTTGCAATCAAACAAACTGATATAAGCTGAGGTATCCTCCATTCCACTCTATACCACGTGTCTCATCCCCTAACATTCTACCTGGCAGAGATCACTGGAACAATGTGGGCCCTGAGTCACAGCCAAAATAAAGGTACACGTTGGTCTAAGTTGGCTGCTGACCAGCAGAAGCTGTCGGTGCGTAAAGCCCAGGACCATGGGTGAATGTTACCACCTGGAAGAGCTAGATTGCTGGGGAGAAAATGCTCCAAAACCAAAATGATCAAATACTAATGGAACAGTGAGATTTAGACCTAAATAAATGTTCTAATCATCTACATAATCACATAGGAGCTGGGAATATCTGGATTCTTGGCTGTTCCATTGGGAAATGCATGAGGGTTTCAGCTGCATCTAATATCAAGATAAACTAACATTATATGAGCACAAGGGGGTGAGCACTAAGAAACTGACCAAGTTTCCAGATCATGATAGGTAATATCATGTCTGCGGGCATTAAATATTATGTGAAATGTTGTGGCTAAATCCATTGTCATCCAATAAGAATGGCTAGAGATCATGGAGAAGTGTCTAAAGTGGCGAGAAAAGTGTAAACCATGTGACATGGAGAACCATGAGCAGAACTGGGGATGACTGGTGTAGGGAACAAGAGGTTTAAGAGAGTCCAGTTGCCTTGTCACGTGTGTAAAATCAAGCACGTGAAAGAATGCCTTTCTTATAACTCCAGTGGAGAGAAGCAGGAACAGAGGCTGACAGTTACAGGGAGCAGGAGTCCATCTAAAGACGAGCTTTCTATAAGATTCTCCAATATAATAATGCACCTCACCAAGAAGTGGGAGATCCTCCCTGGGAGTGTTCTCCAACAGGCTAAATACTTCTGGATGTTTTAGAAAATGCTCTGCACTGGATGGGTGGCACCTCCATTCCTTTCAATACTAGGCTATGAGGTGTCTTGGGTGGACCCTATTCATCGCTGCCTGGTGCCTTGAGTGGGTAAGTTAATTTCCTTCAGTCTCACCTGTGAAAAGATGAGACTAAATTAGATGGTCTCCTGGTCTCTCGCACTGCAAGACTCTGTAACTTCCAGCAGAGCGGGAATATGACTCACGGAGAGTAGGGAAGAGGGTGGAGAGGAGAAAGGACTTCGAATTAGAGAAAGGAAGTAAAAGTTTCCATGAGGAAAGAAAAAGCATAAACTGAGTCATGTAACAGGAGAGAAAAGAGGGAATCAAAAAAGAAGAAAGAGAATGGGAAAGTTGTTCCTTCCCACCCCTCAACCCCCACCACCACCACCACCACCACCGTTCTTCCTCCATCTATTCAATAGCTCTTTCTATACCTTTTTTTATAGTTCAGCTATTCTGAGAGATTTTAACTGACATTGATGTAAAGCATTTGGCTAATAACATCGTTTTAACTCTCAAATCGATTTTATTTCTAAAGGTGTCTTTCCCCACACACACCCCCACACACACACACACACACACACACAAACAAACAAGGACTTCTCTGAGACCCACTGCGTTTTCCCTTTATAATCATCACATATTAAAGGTTTCCTGGAGCCTCCAAATTTTCTATTTATGCAGATTCTCCCATTCTGGATGCTAAAGGGACTTCCTGGCCATTAGGTGAGAATGAGCTACAACAGTGTTGCAGCAGGCTCAGCAAACAGCTCTGACTTTCAGGTGTCGTTACATGCAAGTTAAACTAAATGGATGAATTTTTAGCAGGAATAATGCAGTTCATGTTGACATTATTCACAGCTTTCCCAAGAAGACAGGTATTAATCAGACAACACTCATGTAGGTCTCAGTATATAAATATTTGGGCGTCTGGCTAAACAGTGCCCTAACCTTTAAAAGGCATATAGACCTTATGCTTTAAATAGGATCATTAGTATAAAGGGCAATTTAGGACAAATAAAAGGAAGAATTTGTTTGCACAAGAGTATGGATGCATACAAAACCCATTATTTCAAGAGTTTGAATAGCATGCAAATAACAATAAATCCCCAAGAATGATTTATTCTTTATTATTATTAGATAAGGCAGTAATAGCAAAGTCTGTGAATGCTTTCTCATACATATGTCTCCCCCCGCTCTATTTTCACTGTCCCCACCTGGGACAGCACACATTTATCCAAGCCTCAGAGAAAATTTTAAAAATATAGGAACTCAGGTGTTGTTTCTGAAAGTTTATCATCTAGAAAGTAAGACAGGACATGAACAGAAAAGCATATAAGCACATGCGTGGTGTTAAGAAACAGATGAGTAATGATTGCTTCAGAAATGAAGAAATGGGACCATTTCTCAGAGCAGGGAGACTTCCTGGAGAAGAATGAATTTGCTGTGGCCATAATGCACGGGATAGCACATAAGCCAACAGGATGGAACCCCACAAACCAAGACATGAAAGTGACCAGGACATGACAGAGTGCTGAGGAAGTCAGCTGTCTGGGGAGGGCACAGTTCTGCGAGGAAGCTCTACCAAGGACAGCAGAACAACGAGATGTTAAGGAACCAAATCTGAAAGCCCTTGACAAAGAGTTGAGACTATTCTGTAGAAGGTGAGGAGCCATCAGAGATATTTGAGCAAGTTCTAACAAGAAACAATAAGGACCCAAATTGAAATCAACAATGTGAATAGCAAAAGTAAATCAGGAGGGCAGCGTCAGCATTGAACATAATTCAGAAATTCTTATTACAATTGACTGCATGGAGTAATAACAGAACTGCAGCTGTTTTGAGGGGCTAAGGAGATATTCAGCTTCTCTCTCATTATGAGTAAGCAGGTAAACAATGAGGCTTACCTAAAACTTCATCCAACACTAGGAAAAAACTGCTCCACCGAGTAATTTTTCAGGAGCAGTTATATAAAAGTAACAAATTTCTAATTGTACTTGACATTGTAGTGTCTGCTATTAAGGTACTAAGAATCCTATATAATAAAACCCTAATATGCAAATTGACCAGACAGTAGAATGACCGGTTGCTGTGATGCACACTGACCACCAGGGAGCAGACACTCAATGCAGGACCTGCCCCCTGGTGGTCAGTGTGTGCTCCCACAGGGGGAGCTCTGCTCAGCCAGAAGCCAGGCTCATGGCTGGCGGGCCCAGACTGGGCTAAGGGACCCCCACTCCCTCCCCCAGTGCACCAATGTATATACGTGACAAAATAGGAGAGAGGGCTAAAAACAATAACATATTACTATGGATTCAAACTCCTAATGTCAGGAAAGAGTTGAAGCAGGCAGTAGAAAAGGTGAAAGAAGAAGACTTATCTCCTAGCTGTCAAATTTTCCTCCTCTTTTTGTGTGCAGAGGTCACGCTAACTCAGTACTGAAGAAAGTGCATCACTAACATCTCTTTGCTTCCTGTATGATGTGAAACTGATACTACAAGGAATAAACTTCCAAGACCCCAAAATAAAGTTACCCACAATGTTTTAAAGCACATAGTTTCATTAATAAGTTAAATATCCTGCAACACATAGAAACAATATAAGACGAAGAATAGGTGAATATACCTAACACGAGAGGCTCAAACAAAAGAACTTATTGGGCAGCATAAGAGCACAGGGTGGGGAAAACACAGTGCCAACGATTAGCAGGATTCGGGATTCAGATCCATGGGACATGTGTGTCAAAGAAACAAGAGCTATCTCAGCTACAGGGCTACAATTCCATCAAGGGATCTGAGGACAGCATGAACCACATGAGCCTCCAGAAATTACTACTCCATCCTTCAGCCACCTGTGGTTTGCTCCTTCGCATAGGCCCTATCTTGTCAAACTTTGGATATTTCTTTGCAATTTGACTTACATTTTACCCGAGAATCTGCCCATTCCTGTAACCAATCTTTATTGACCATTTACTACATGGACATGCCGTGATGTGGGGAGAAGTGGATACAGTCCTGGCCTCCAGCTGCTGCAGGCTTTATCCCCTGAAAGTTGTCCAACACCAGAAAGCAGACATCCCACATGTGCCAACTAGAATAAACACCCATCAAAAACAACAACAAAATACCATAGCCAGTTTAACTCAGTGGATAGAGCATTGGCCTGAGGACCAAAGGGCCCCGGGTTCGATTCCAGTCAAGGGCATGTACCTTGGTTGCAGGCTCCTCCCTGGCCTGGGCTCTAGTTGGAGCTTGTGCAGGAGGCAACCAATCGATGTGTTTCTCTCACATTGGTGTTTTTCTCTGTCTTTCCCTCTCTATTCCACTCTCCCTAAAAATCAATGGAAAAAAAATATTCTCGGGTGAGGACTAACAAAACAAAACAAAAACAAAAACAAAAACAAAAAAACACCTAAAACAAATGTCTAATGGAGATACAACCAGGGGCTTTGTTGGGGGCATGTGGTTCCCATAGTGCCCCATCCTTGTTGTACTGACTATACAGTTTCCAGGGCTCTACTCACAGGGAAAAGCAACTGCACAGTGACTTGGGGAAGTTGCTTTTAAGGAGAAAAGGGGCCCTAACCGGTTTGGCTCAGTGGATAGAGCGCTGGCCTGTGGACTGAGGGTCCCAGGTTCGATTCCAGTCAAGGGCATGTGCCTTGGTTGCGGCCACATCCCCAGTAGGGGGTGTGCAGGAGGCAGCTGATTGATGTTTCTAACTCTATCCCTCTCCCTTTCTGTAAAAAAATCAATAAAAAATATATATATATATATATATTTTTTTTAAAGGAGAAAAGGGTTGGTTTAGCTGATGCTAAGACATGAGGTAATACACCCAATCAACCCACACCTGCCTCCAAGAAGCTGATATAATGCCTCCCAGCCTTAACCCTTTTATAACACCTCTTTGTGTTCTTTATCCCTTGAAAGGAGTACAGCCGGTGGTATACAGTAGAGAAAAGCTAGACTCTTAAACTCAGACTCTCTGCATTTAAACCACTGCTCCTCGGTTCACTGAGCAGAGATCCCAGCAAGTGACTTCATCACTCTTTGCCTCAGTTTCCCCATCTGTAAACTGAGGATGAGGATGAGGATGAGGATGATGGTGATGAAGGTGGTGATGGTGGTAAAGATGATGGTGACGATGACAGTACCTATCTCACAGGTCGTCATGAGGAATAAATGAGTTAATAAGTGCAGGTTGCTTAGAACGGTAGTTAATATGTAGATGTTAGAGATTACTGGTTATATTGGTCAATAAACTCCTCTCTTCAGCACAATGAGAATCAACAAAGCAGGAGGTGGAATCTGGGTCTATAGGGAAGCAGTTTCAGCCTCAGGGCAAGAAGGAAGGACATCTGAGCTGGGAGGGATCTTAAAGATTAGCCTGCAAGGACTGCCCGTTTACATATGGGGCTACGAGGCGCATGGCACAGGCCTCATTGCCTCTAACAGGATCTTAAAGGCGAGTGATACACAAAAGCAAGGCACTGCTGAATTCTGTCCTCTCTCCAGCTTACTTCCTCAGTGGTGCCCTCAGGGCCCGTGGCTTCACAAGTTCCAGTCCTGCATCTCCACTACTGGATCCTCAAATTCAGTGTAACCCCCTCCTCATTTCCTACCTCTGGCAGGCATAGGGCCATGTCCCCATCTCCCAGGGTTACCTTCTTCATCTCTCTCCCAGCCCCCTTGTGCTCCCACATCCAGGAGTCCCAGTGTGCTCAATGGCTGCTCTTTCCCTCTCCCCATTCCCACCACCCAACTCCACCCCACCCCATGCCACCCTCACCCCCACCTTACCACCCAGCTTCCCCCTGAGACACTGAGGTCAGGTCCAGCGGCCGAGCTGCACCTCTCCTCTGACCAGCCCTGCATCCAGATTGCCGCCAGATGAGCCTCACTTACTCCCTCTTTCCACCTGCTCGTCCGCTGCTCAAAAGCCCTCCTCACCCCAAAGGGATGACTTCCCAACGGTGTGCCAGCGCCTCCGCCCCCTTCCTCCGCCTGCCATGCTTGTGCCGCAGCACAGCTGGACTGTTGGACATCCCTGAGCGTCCTTAAATTTTCTGCTCTTTTTTTTTTTTTTTTTTTTTTTTTTTTTTGTCGAATGCACGGCTAAAGTGGAGGCAGGCCTGCGAGGGTACAGACGGAAGCAGCTGGCTTCACGCAAAGAACACGTGGTTCCAAGAAGGTTGGGGCCGGGGCTGGGACTGCTCCCTTCCACGCGCAGCCCTTCCCCTACTCTCCTCCCTTTCAAGATGCCTGCGATGTGTTGTAACCGGGGCTTACCTGGCGGCATGGTGAGCACAGTGACCCAGGGTGCTGGCCCCGCCAGGTGGGCGAATCTCCAGCCCTAATGGCCCTCAACTGGAGAGGACCCTCAGTGCTCCCACAGGAGCAGTCCCCGAACTAGACCGCGTGCCTACCTTTTAGGTGTGCAGGGCAACAGCACAGGAACTGTCTCTTCGTTCCCAGAGTCCCCGCTCCTGCAGAGGCTTGGCTGCTCCCCTGGCGGGATTTACAAGAAAGGCCTGTGCCGAGGAGCAGCAGCCCCTCTGGTAAGGGTTCCATGGGTGCCCACAGCGCACCATCTACACACAGCCGGGCAGCCCCGGCAAACAAGGAGATTCCCTGTTTGCCTCTCCTTCAAGGACAGAAGGACAACAGCGTGGAAAATGAGGGCCTAGGGCAGCAAACATTTGTCTTAACAGCGCTGGAAAGGCAAATGGCCCCCTTCCCTGTGCCGCCCCCTTCTCCTCCCTCCACCCCCAACCCCGAGACCTGGGAGAACAATGCTTCCCGAGGGCCGGAGGCGTGGCTGGAGGGTCTGGAGCCACTTCAGCTGAAGGAGACATCGCTTTGTCCCAGAGCACTTCCAGTCGGGACCTGTGTTAATAAGCAGGACTGAATGGTTGGGATTTATTAGGTCAAGCGAGAAAGGGGATATAAAAAGGATTAAAAAAAAAAAACACCAAACTTGTATCTCTAGAATATAGGGTTAAGGGGCTCTCATTTTACACTTAATAGCTATTGCTATGGTTTGGGCAGTTGGTCATTCTGGGTGTTACCTTATCGTAATTTGCTCTAAATGGTAAGAAGCTAATATTCGAATAATAGCTGGTCCAAGTTGTAAATAGGATTTCAAACATACAGAATGCCTCAATCCCCACAGGCCCTATGCCCAGCTACCTTTGCGGTTCATGCATATATGTGTGAAATACTTAGTAATGAGATTCATATTTCCCAAACCTCTCTCTAACTCTCTAAACCCAAGATATTACTTGAGTATATTTTAGCCACGTTACTCTAATTGACCTCCCCAAGCCTCTCTCCTTATCTATAAAATGGGAATCGTAATCACTTGATTGAAGAGATGAGAAAACTAAGGGAGATAATATTTTTAGAATGGGAACTTGGTCTATTATCAGGCCTAGCTACCATGGGGAGTCTTAAAAACGTGGCCTGAACTCTCCTTCTCCTTTTCTTCCCTCTGCCATATCGCTCCTCAGAGAGCTTTGAGGGCAGCACGCTGGGCAGAGAGGGTAGGACAGCTTATTCAAAGTGCTTTTCCACTTTAAAAATATGTACTTGAAATTCTCTCAGGAAGTTATATGCCTAAAAAATTCATCACCTCTGTTCCACTTACACAAGAGCCTCATAACTAAAATATTCTCCCAATCATCTAAGAGACCATCATTTAACAGTATGTTTGATGCAGAAGTTTTATAGTTTCCTCCTGAGTGTAAAGTTTAAACATTCCAATTTGCAAAAGAGAAGTGAATTGGAATAAAGACACTCACAGAAAGCTATTTCATATCCATTAGTTATCATCTACACATCAAACACATACAACATGAAGACCAAATATACAGCATTTCCACATCTATATATAGTAATCAATGGAGTGCACAGTACAAATCTATCTTACAATAAAGTGTACAAGTTTAGGTATGGCTTTATAAATACTAACAGTAACTGTGCTAAAGGGACTCACAGGTCCAGAAGCAGACCCTGGGATGCCACCTCCACGTGAGACCCTCCTTCAGCAGATGCTAGTCATTGTGTTTGTGAAACAGATGGCGCAGGTCAATGGTTCTGGGCAGCGTCCACCCACCCGCCCACAAGCCGCTGAAATGTGGCTCCAGTACACCCGCAGTGGTCTTTCGGCCTCAGAGATCAGAAAATAAATCTGTCCATCTCCTACACATTTGAATACATGAGACTATAAACAAATAGAAAACAAACATATCAATGAGCTAATTTTGACCAGGGATTATCCAAATGTTTTTCACATTGGCACTCAAATTCTCAGGCAATACATCCAGCATTTGCATTATTTGTTTTCCCCCCTCCTTTCTTTTCTTGTTTTGCTTAAATCAGTGGATTGTGAAATCTTTCAGGAATTTTCAAGACATTCTAGAACAAGTGATCCCCAAAAAGAGAACTAAAATGAGATCTTGTAAAGGCAACATCTAATTTTTCTGGCTTCTCTTCCCCTGACCACAAATGCCTGTGTTAAGTAAAAATAATAAATGCCTTAACTAAAAGCATGCATCCACGTTTATTTTACATCCACTCTGCCACAAATGTTACATGCACACTCTTTATTCAGTTGCAGCCTTCCAGGTGCTACCTACATGCTTATCCTGCGTCTTTCTCTAAACTTTATGGCCGAGCACAGGAGAATATTCTTTGTAAATTTCTGTGTTCGCCGTGGCTTTCAGTGTACACAATATGTCAGTACAGCAGTATGGGCACATGTGTGCTTATGAGTAACTATGCGGAGGGACATGCTCAGGAAGTTTTACTGATGAGGTGAGTGAGCACAAGGATTCGGAGACCACTGGCTGCCTAGGGATGACTTGGGGTATCTCCAAACATTTTGGAGGATTCTTATATAAAAATCTACATGGCTTTGTACGTTTTATATTTATAAAATGGAAACTATGCCACAAACATTTTTGAAGACTAGAAGGAAGTGAACACTCTGGGGCAGGCCACTCAGCTGCTCCCCTGGTTTCTGGGAGTCGCTTCAGGTAGAATGATCTAAATATAACAAGACAAAGATCAGGTTGCTTCAATGCTCCCTGCCCCAGCCACCTGTATATCCATAGGCCCTCCTTCCTAAAGATTGCATTTGTTTTTTTATTTAAAGCCTGCCCTTTAGTAAGATGTCTCCATCTGGAAAACTTCAGTGTGCCTGACACACCTCTAGCCCAGCCATACCACCTGGTTGCATGAAGCCCCAGGATCTGTCATTTTCTTTGTCTCCTTCTATGCAGTGAAATTTGAATACAACCAAAGGAAAGACTGGGATCCTCACCTTCCCAACCAACACTGTCAAGAAGCCATCACCTTCTTCATCAACATTTGAGCTGTCAGACACCCTGTGTGATGCTGATCACTGGGAAAAACATATGTTTACAATAAGCATAATCCCATGAGACTGATTACGTGAAGTAAAATCACTTTGACAAGAGTCATACAAACATGTCACCCATGAAGCAGAAATCCCTCAAAATTTTGAGCACTGTCTTTAGTTTTATTGCTGCAAAATAATTTCAGATATAACTTGTTAAAGACAAAAATACAACTGTTTGGATATGGTGTATATTTTAATAAGCCAGATGTGAGATCTTGTTGAGGGACAGTGCAAGTATGAGAGAGTTCTTCCAATTCTGAATAACTATGAGAGGGGAAAAGTCGATAGATTGGGTTTTTGTTTTTGTTTTTTAAGAGGAGGGAGGTAGTACTAATGAATATCCAAAGCATTTCTCTTCTCTAGCCCTCCAGTGGGCAATTATATTATGTTCCCCTTTGCCATCTGTTTAGCCAATGCTCATTAACATGGCAATTCAGGAGCTGTTTTCAAAGCCATGGGGTAATTTTTAAAAATACTAAAAAAAAAAAAAAAAAAAAAAAAAGGGGGGGGGGTGTTAAATAAGTAAAAGTTACTCAATTGCAAAGCCATGGGGGAGGGGGGAAATGCTTGCCAATGGGGGGTGGGAGGTGAATCAGTCACAGTAACACTACTTTTCATAAATTAACTATTATCATAAATATATATTGCCCTACAATTATTAACTTGTTTCAAAAATATTTAAAGCTATAATTAGGGACAGCAGCAGTTTTTAAATATTCAAAAAGGACAGCAAGCTCATTGCTGAAATATTTAATTGTGTGCAGAACACCAAAGCACTGTGTCCATCTCTCGCTCGGGAAAACTTGTTTCCCCACTGGAATGACAGGGAGGGTTGGTACTGGCGAGACCACATCCACATTATTTGCTTTATTGTTGCAATGATCTCCTTTATTTGTGTACAAATTTATGATCTGAGGCAACAGTCCATCCATTTGAAATTTGAGCGCCTTAATTTGTCATGGTCCAGCCAATAGCAGTTTCAGAGAGCATTGGTTTGGGGACAAGTTCTCTGCTTTGGCAAGAGCCAGGATGATTGAAGTGGTCACAGTCAACCCCAAATCAGCTTTCCTTCCAGCTGCTTTTCCGTATTCTCTGTGACCACCTCTAAGGGGCGTGGCCCATATGTGGCTGGCTCCTAAATTTCTGGTGAAGAATTCAAATGTCAAAAATCCTGTCACTGGCAGGAGTTCTGCAGGCAAGGGGCACCTCCTGCTCCTCTCACCAAGGACCCTTTTGAACTTTGAGTTTCACCCAGACCACTGGAAGCAACGGAATAAAAGTCAAGCACTCCACAATCCCACACAATTGACCCCTAGACCTACTAAACTGAGTGGCCAGAGCTCAGCATTTAGACTCAGATGTATTTGCCATTGAATGTATTACCATCAGTTCTTATTTAACTTAAACAGCACTGCATGTAAAGGAGGACAAGCTGGATCATAGTCAGGAACAAATAAGTAACTTCACCCTGTAAAAAAGCAGAAAAAGAAGGAAGGAGGAAGAAGGAAAAAGAAAGAAGAAAAAGGAAGAGAAAAGAGAGAAGAGAGGAGGAGAGGGAGGAACCTAAGTCACCATCCTTTTATTGAAAATACACTCAACAATTGTCATAAGAATGGATGAATGAATGAATGAATGAATGAATGAATGAATGAACAAATGAATACAGGAAAGCCTGCGTGTGTAGACCTTTTTCCTGTGAGGAAAAAATCCAGCCGCTTCCCTCCACCTCAGCCCCTGCCAGTCAGCCTGCCCATGCAGAAGTGATGGGTTTCAGGGTTTAAATGAAGCTCGCCTGGCCCTGAACTGATTTTGATAAGTAGACCTTTTAGATGATTAAAAAATACATGACAATGGTGACAACAAAATCCTGTCACTTTCAAAATGCCTAATCTGTCAAAACAAAGATATTCTCTCAATTAATGTAAGCCAACTCTTCCTCCTTCCTGCCTTACCACTCAGAACATAATCAATGGGAATAATAATAGAGATTACTGTTTTATTTTTTGCTAATTCTCACCTGAGAATCCCCTCCCCCGCAATGATATTTAGAGAGTGGAACGGAGGGGTGGAGGAGAGAAACATTGATGCAAGAGAGACACATCAATTAGTTGCCTCCTACATGCACCCTGACCAGGACCAAGGATCAAACCCACAATCCAGGTACATGCCCTTGACCAGAGATCAAACCTCGACCCCTCAGTGAATGGGCCAACACTACCCACTGAGCACATGGGCCAGGGTGAGATTACTTTTGCTTGCATATCCCATTCCTATTTTTCTCCTCTCGGGATGTGTTTAAGGCAAGAAAGAACGAACACTAACAAGTTTTAAAAACTCTTTAGAAGAAAGCTTCTTCAGCTGGGGTCATTTGAACCCCTTAAGAAATCCACAGGTAATTTAAAAAGGTTTCTGGCCCTGACTGTTTTGTCTCAGTGGATAGAGTGTCAGCCTGTGGACTGAAGGGTCCAGGGTTTGATTCCGGTCAAGGGTATGTACCTTGGTTGTGGGCACATCCCCAGTGGGAGGTGTGCAGGAGGCAGCTGATTGATGTTTCTCTCTCACTGATGTTTCTGGTTCTCTATCCCTCTCCCTTCCTCTCTGTAAAAAAATCAATAAAACATATATTTAAAAATAAATAAATAAATAAATAAATAAAAATGTTTCTGAATCTCCTAAACTTATTATATAAATTACATATATTTACACGTGTGTATTTTTTTGGGAAAAGGGTATAGGACTTTCATTAGGTTAGCGATGGAGTGAGTCCCTGACACAAACATTCACTTGAAAGTACTACCTCCTAGCAGGGGCCCCTTTCTGAGCATACCTTCCCCCTGCAGCCTTCCAGGGAGGAAATGATGAATGTCGTGTTTCTAGATTATGAGCTGAGATGCCTTCTTGCAGAACCAAAAAAGCTGGGCCTTGACAAGTGGATATAGGTTTGGCCAGTGGAGAGGAAGGGCAGGCATTTCATGGCTTATAGGAAGGAGCCCCAGGAGACAAAGTGAATAAAGACCAAGCCAGTTTGGCTCAGTGGATAGAGAGTCAGCCTGCGGACCAAAGGGTCCTGGGTTTGATTCCGGTCAAGGGCACATACCTTGGTTGCAGGCTCCTCCCCGCCCCTAGCCTTAGGCAGGGTGTGTGCAGGAGGCAGCCAATCGATGTGTTTCTCTTACATCAATGTTTCTCTCCCTTTCCCTCTCTCATCCACTCTCTCTAAAAGATCAATGGAAAAATATCCTCTGGTGAGGATTAACAACAAAAAAAGAGGTGAGCAGACCAAGCCCTAAGGACTGACCCTCATACGGAAGCAGTATGGCACCCCACAAGGGCCAGAGCTTTTTACAAAGATTGACCTAGTGGGGATAGGGGGACTGGAGCAGGGAAGTGGCCCAGCACGTGCAAGAGGCTACTGCAGAGGTCTAGCCAGAAGAGAATGCCCTGACATGAAGGTGCCATGACCGTTCTGTTCACTACTCTAAATCCAGTGTGCATCCCAGGGTCAGGACAGGGCAGGTGTTCAGTGGATAGTGAGCATATGGGTGTGGATGCTTTAAAAGATGCATAACAAAGAATGAGGAGTACTGGTGACTTGGGTTCCATCTTGGTATCATTCAGAGCCTAGCGGTGCCTTGCACAGAGTGGATACTGAAGAAAGGTCTCCTGAATTGGCCTGGACCAGATTGAACAGACAGACCTGGGGAACAAGGGTGGGGGAGGAGTCCCGGCCCTCTCCAAGAGGCTGGGATGAGCTAGTTCTAGGGACATCTAGGAGTGACCTCTCAGAGAGTGTGTATTTAAAAGGAAATCAAGTCAAAGTGGTTAATGCCAAGAACCATCAAAGGCAAGGTGAAAGATCTGTTTCTGGTCCTGCCCTGCAAGTATTTGTGACACTGAGCCAATAATGCCCTCAGGGCTCTCTTGGAAGGAGCTTTCTAGAGATCATCCATGCCTAGCTATACATTTCTGTGATCCAACACTCACTCTCAAATAATCCAAGCAAGACAATGAGGCTAATCCTCAAGACTTCCTTTCTTGAACTCTAGCATATCCTATTACCCCGGTACCCATAGGAGGGGTTCACTGAGGACCAGACAGCTGCTGTGATTCATGACCCAGTTGCTCTAAGTCTGTGATCAGTCTTCTGGGTAGCCCGTGGCCTTGGTAATGTCACCATTCACAATTCATTATGTTACAACAGAATGTTAAACTCTAACAATATAGTTCAATTCTGCAATAAATTTATATTGTCCTTGTATCTACTCTGATTTGTACAAAACATACTACTGCTGCTCATTAATCCTGATGAGTCAGAACAGGGAGGGTGAAGAGATGTGGATAGACAGAACTTATGTTCACAATGAGAGGTGACACAGGACTGGTGGCCTCTGGGTCTTCTGTCCAACCAACACCATGTTAGCATTAAAGAGCCACTTCCTTAAGTTACCGTCCAGTAAAAAGAAACACAGAAGTTGAACAAGTGAGCCAGATGACCAAAATGTCCCCTAATTTTTTATGTTAATTTTTGTAATAAATAGCACCTGTTCATCAAATTGGAAACACTTCAAATCTGGATAGTTTAAGAATGAACCACATAAAATTAAAGCCCTCCCAATAAAAACTAAGTCATTACCCACCACAGTGATTTTGTCTTGGTTATTTCGTTGCCATAACATATACTGAGGGTAATGGGGGAGAGGGGGTTGGGGGGAGACCTTCTAGGATTCCAAATCAAATTACACCCACAAAATTGTTGATGCCCTAGTCATGAGCTGTCACGGCAGCACCCAAGCCTCCAGTACAATGTCCATTCAAGCTCCTATGGGAGTTACCTGGATAGACTAACTGTGACATAACTTCACTCTGAATGTTGGCTCTCCATGTACTTGCCCTCCAAGTACAAGACAATAAAGAACATATGTGCATCTACAGACTTGTAACTTAATCATTCTTGGAGTGAAGGTACATCCAACAATGCTATACAGAAAGGATAAATTATAGACAAAATTTCAAACACAAGTCTTTCCAGCTGAGGATGGAGAAAGGGCGACAGTCTTGGTGGAGCCAGGCCCACAGTCCACCTGTTCATCACATTCACATTTCCAGTAGCTTCCCTTGTCACACAGAACTGCCTCCAGCTGGCTTGAAGACATACTTGCTAGAGAAAAGAGAGGCAAACAGTCCTCCCAAATGATGCTGGAGACCGGAAAAAAAAACACACCAAACATAGGCTTATCCATTCTTATCTTCACCACATTCTCATTAGGCATCAAACAGTCCTCTCAAAAATGAATCATTTTGATAAGATATGAGCGACAAAGTTATCTGTAGAATAAGAATTTCTAACAGGCCGAAACCGGTTTGGCTCAGTGGTAGAGCGTCGGTCTGTGGACTGAAAGGTCCCAGGTTCAATTCTGGCCAAGGACATGTATATACATTGGTTGCAGGCACATCCCCGGTAGGGAGTATGCAAGAGGCAGCTGGTCGATGTTTCTCTCTCATCGACGTTTCTAGCTCTCTATCTTTCTCCCTTCCTCTCTGTAAAAAAAAAAAAAAAAAAAAAAAAAAAAAAAAAAAAAAAAAATCAATAAAAAAAATATTAAAAAAAAAAAAAAAATGAATTTCTAACAGGTATTTCAACATTTCTTCCTTGTTCCATATCTCCTAAACCAAGCATGTCAAACTCAAAGGCCAACACGGGCCAAATACAATAAATGAGGCCTGAGGGCTGAGACTGACATGCTTGCCCTACATAGTTGCTTAAATGGTAAACAGCTTCAAAACCTCGCCCTCTTTACCTCTGTGCATCCTCGGTATTTGAAGATTGTTTTTGCAAAAGCTATATTCAGAGAGTCCTTTTGAAGTAAAGTACATGAACTTCTCAGATGAAATTGCTGTCTTTCAAGAAGTGCCTCTTCCACCCCATAATGAATAGTCCTTACCTCACCAGTTGGTTGTGATCAGAAGCCAAGCAGTTTAGTTTCCAGCTGCAAATCTTAACACTGACTCTATTCGCCCAAATCCATGGCTGCCGCCCCAGGATCTTCACCCCAGATATCACTGGAAATGTCTTAAGTCAACATAGACTGTGTCTTCCAAGATGGAGGGCCTCCATAAATACAGAATTCATGGGCTCTCTGGGGAGGGCGGGAGTAGGGGAGGGAATGAATGGAAGATTCCTAAGAAACATTAAAATTTGTCCTCAGCACTGCGTTCCTCTCACTGGACAACAACCGAGAACACCAGAAAGGGTGCATTAACAAAAGTGCATAAAGTCTACACTGCACAAAGTGCTTTGACGCTTGTAACATGATCCTCTTTCTCCTTCCCCTTTTCAATACCTCTTGCGAGGTTTGTTTTCAAACAGACATCACAAGTTGGCTAGCTTCCGCTTACAAAAATCAATCAAATACGTTCCCTTCCCCTCCATTAAGCCCATCATATTCCTGAACTTTACCCCCGCCAAATAAATCAAACTCCTAATATTCAGGAATCAGCCAAGGGCACATCCCAGGGTGCGTTCAGGCAATGGAAGGAAGATGTTTCTGCAAACAGACAGAATTAAAGACCACCTGTAGCTGTGGATGATTTGTAAAAATGTGTCCAAGTTTTTCCTTCAACAAAAGATTTCAATTCAAGCAACGTCACCAAGAGGCACGATGACAGGGGCCTGGCTGTGTCTTGGTGTGTGTCATCGGATCGGCTTTTTGGAGGGACTGCAGTGGCTACTGCCTGGGTGTGGAATTCCTTTGCCCTCAAATCTTCAAATGTATGAAGAGCACAATAAAGAATAAAATGTTGTGTTTATGTCACACCTCTTCCAAGAGGTTTAGAGCGCCACATGGAACCCCACGAATCCTCACAACACCCCCGTGAGGTAGGTAGGTGGAGAGTATTGTTATCCCCACTTTACAGGTGGGGGGAAAGAGGCACACAAGAATAAGAGATTTGCCCCAAATCACACAGCTGGTCACTGGCAGGGCTTAGGATACAACGTATACTGATTAGCACCTGGCACAGTGCTTCGCACATAGTAGGTGTTCGCTGAATATCTATGGATTTTATTTGACTTATACCTCAACATACAATATACACACATAGAATACCGCCACAGAACATTCATCTCCTACAGCTTTCTTCTGACGACATCTCTCATTCCTTCAAGCCCTGGTGGATGGAGGATGTTCAAGAATTCATCTCACAACGAGGCCCTCAGGCTGGAGAGGATCGACCTACACTATCGGAGGGAAACCTGCCCTTGCACACCCGGTCCACCTCACAATATTAGTTTTCTAATGAAAACAAAAATGGATTTCAGGAGCCATGCTGACATTTTGTTTGCCTGTTAGTTTGCGAGGGAGCCATCTGAGCGGCTCTGTGTTCTGTGTGTACAAAAGAGAAGTAGGCTGCCCTCGGCCAGTTGCTTGTGAGAAGGGTGCCGGGCACGGAGACCTCCTCCCGGCCCCGGTGGCTCTCTCCCTGGGCACCCAGCCCGACTCAGGCGGCGGCGGCGGCAGCTCCAGCAGAACGGCCCGTGAAGCTGTGTCACTTGCAAGGTTCGTGCTCTATGTAGTCATCCATGTCCACGTCGGAATCAAAGAGCGAGTGTCCGGTGAAATCCGTGTCTGGGGTTCTGGAAAAACTGTTCTCTGCGCCCTCGTCCTCGAAGGTCTCTGTCCTTGAGTAAAGGCTGAAATCCAGCAGAGGCGTGTGGGTCTTGCTGCCCTCGCTGCTCTCCTCCGACTCGTAGATGGTGTTGTCGTCGTCGTGGTGCCACTCGGGCCAGAACTTCCTCCGGATCCTCTCGCAGTACATGGCCAGGTTGATGAGCTCACCTGCAGGGCGGCAAGGACAGCCAGGGTTAGCTCTCAGGGCCAGCCATCTGCCTGCGCTGGGCTTTCTGGGGAATGTGGGAGAATGGGGTGGGGTAGACATTAAAAATGTTTTCAAGCCCGGCCTGCATGGTTCAGTGGTTGGATGTTGACCCGTAGACCAGGAGATCACAGTTCAGTCACAGATCAATTGCCAGTCTGAGCCCAAACTCTGGGTTTGGGGCTCAGATCCCCGGTAGGGGGCATGCAGGAAGCAGCCGATCAAATGATTCCTTCTCATCAGTGTTGTTTCCGTCTCCCTCTCCCCCTCTCCCTCTTCCTCCCCCTCCTTTTTCTTCTCTCCCTCCCTCTTCCTCTCTCTCTCTCTAAAATCAATCAAATATGGTAGGAGGATCCAAGATGGCTGCTCGGGTATACACCTAGCCGCAGCAGCTCACAACAATTTCAAAGGAATACAACTAAAATGTAGAGTGGACATTGCCCAGAGCTACAGGTAGTCGACTGACTGAAAACTCTACAATAGGAAGGAGGGAGAAAACCAGAAGGAAAATCAGAGGAGCTGAAAAAAAGCCTAAGGTACGGAGACATGCTGCGCGCTCGCACGCACGCGCGCGCGGAGAGGTCGCAGCCGGAGAGGAGGAGAGGGCTGGGTGCTGCCTGGCGTTCCCTAGCAGGAAGGAAATAGAACCCCCAGCCTGGGCTGAACCCCCGAACCGGCAGCGCTGAGCCCCAAGTTATGTGCCAGACCCTGGGGACCCAGGCTCCGGCAGGGGGAGACAATCCCGGGGGATGGCGAAATGCGGGGCCCCCGGAGTCGCGCGCACATGGCGCGCAGAGGACTGAATGTTGACTCTGATGCTGGATTACCCTAGCCGGAAGAAACAAAGCCTCCGGCGGCAGCTCTGAGCCTCAGTCCAGACCTCCCCGAACTCCAGGTCTGGGCCAGTCCCTGGGGACCCAGGCTCGGGCAGGGGGAGACGGGGCTGTGAGGTGGAGTCCTGGGAGCGCGGCGAAAGGCCGAGCCCCCGGAGCCACGCACACTGTGCGCAGAGGACAGTCTGTTGACTCTGATCCTGGACTCCCCTAGTGGGAGGGAGAAAGAAAGCTCCAGACTGGAGGAACGCCACGAGGAGCAGGAGCCCCTGCCGGACACCGGCCAGCTGGGCGCCAGCAAGGAGCCGGGCGACGGGGCCCCCAGTGGGGGGGGTGCCCCTGAGCCTTCGACTGCTGAGCGCCGGCAACGGAGCCAAGGACGGGGGCTGCTTCCTGGGCGGCGCCGACCCCGGCAACAGGCTGGAGCAGCGCCGGAGCCCGCGGAGAACAAAGGGGTGCCACAGGCCAACCTGCTGAGCTCCCAGGACAAGGAGGAAGAAACCAAAGAAGTTCTCAATGTGAAGAAATCAAGTGAGAGCAAATGATAGTAAAATTACTTAAGAAAGAATACAAAGAAGATCTTGAAAAATCAAAGACTAAGTCAGAACTCAACGCACCAGCCAACATTGCAACATAAATGCGTTTTGTTGTTTTTTTTAAAAAAAAGAAAAAAAAAAAGAAGAGAAAAAAGGGACAGAATGTTGGAACAGCGGCGACCAGGCCTAGAGTGGCCAGGCACAAGGCAGTGGCAGCTGGGCCCGGAGCAGCAGTGGCCAGGCCCCAGAACAGCAGCAGCCAGAACAAGAGCATCAACGGCCAGCACTGGAGCAGCCAGACCTGGGGCAGTGGCAGCCAGGCCTGAGGCAGAGGCGGCCAAGCCCAGGGTGGCCAGTCCAGGAACACCCAGACACGGAGTGGCTGGGCCCGGAGAAGCCCGGCCCAGAGCAGCCGGGTTGGGAGCAGCCAGGCCCAGAACAGCAGTAGACAACCACGAAGAATCCAGGCTGGGAGCGGCCAGGCCCGGAGCAGCCGGGTCTTGTACGGCCAGGCCCGGAGCAACAGCTGCCAGGCTGGGAGCGGCCAGGCCCGGAGCAGCCGGGTCTGGTGCGACCAGGCCAGGAGCAGCGGCTGCCAGGCTGGGAGCGGCCAGGCCCGGAGCAGCCGGGTCTGGTGCGGCCAGGCCAGGAGCAGCGGCTGCCAGGCTGGGAGCGGCCAGGCCCGGAGCAGCCGGGTCTGGTGCGGCCAGGCCAGGAGCAATGGCTGCCAGGCTGGGAGCGGCCAGGCCCGGAGCGGCCCGGAGCGGCCGGGACCGGAGCAACCGGTCCCAGAGCAGCCGGGTCGGGTGCGGCCAGGCCTGTAGCAGCAACAGCCAAGTCCAGAGCAACTAGGTCGGGAGCGGCAGTGACCAGACCCGGAGCAGCTGGTTGTGGAACGAACCAGAGCAACAGAGGCCAGGCCCGGAGCAGCCAGGCCCGAAACAGCTCGCTCCTCGCCTGTACCTGCCCACGGCTGCCTCTCAGACATGGCTGGAAACTTTTGCGGGAACTTGAGGGTCTGCTGAATCAAGTGATGAAGGCTTAGATCTGGATGTGTTGAGTTAGTATAGCGCTGGGGTGTTGATCTGTAAGTGCCTTGGGTGGGGCCTGGATGAGGCTGGTTGACCTATTTGGAAATGTCTTTTGTGTGAAGTGTATCATTGGGCATGTGGAGGTATTATTGATATGAGATAATGCTAAGTAACAGATTTACTATCTGAAAAGGGATTTACTATCGGGGAAAGGGAGGGAGGAAGAGACTGAACATAAACTGTGCACCTATGGATGAGGACAATGGGGGATGGGGAGGGGGCGGAGGGTGGGGTGGGAACCTGGTGGAGGGGGGAAGAAATGAGGAACCTTTGTAATAATATGAACAATAAAGATTGATTTGAAAATAAATAAATAAAAAAAATAAATAAAAAAAATAAAAAATAAAAAAAATAAAAATCAATCAAATATACTTTAAAAAAATTTTCCCACAGAGGAACTGTCAAAATGTTTAGACTTTCTACACATAATAAGAAAGGTGAGTGGGGAAAGGTAAATTCAGCGAGGGGCTAGATGAAATTTAGGAGTGAGTTTAATGGTGATGAGAAATTGGGAATGGGTAGTTTATCTGAAATAGCAGCTAAACTACCATCATTTGGCTTTGTGAGGCATTTTATTATTTTATGTTTGCTTCAACTGGTTCATATGTAAATTAATTTATAGTCCATGAAAATATACCAACTGTCAATTGGATTAAACCAGCCAGAAGTAATCATTCATTCTATAAATATTTGTAGAGTTATTACAGGCTGAGCATCATGCCAAGTACCAAGTGGTTAACAAATGTTATGTTAGGAGGGAAACTTTGCTCTAAATAACCATCAAAAGGATAACTCAGAATTGTCTCTATGGATTTTTTTTTCATTTTTTAAATTACATTCCACAGCTGCACCCACGATTGGGTTCTCATTCAGTGACTGGACTACTTCTTCTCCACGTGAATCAAAGGAACATGGTTAAACTGCTAAAATCATCCAGGGATTTGTCTGAAACACAAGATAATATTTGGCTTTCCTTTTCTAATTTCAAGTAAGGAAGGAAGAGGGTGAGTTTTTGCCTTCAATCCACCAGGTGGCAACATTGCTTATAAACATGTAATTTGTCACTGTCTTATAGAACTTCATTGCCCTAAAAATATTCTTAGGATGTTTAGTTTTTAAAAGTTATATAATAAAGCCCAGCCAGCATGGCTCAGTGGTTGAGTGTTGAGCTATGATCCCAGGAGGTCATGGTTCAATTCCTGGTCAGGGTACATGTTAGGATTGTAGGCTCAATCCCCAGTGGGGTGTGCAGGAAGCACCTGATCAATGATTCCCCTTCATCACTGTTTTTATCTAGCTCTCCCTCAATTTACACTAATAAAAGAGAAACATGCAAATTACCATCACTCCACTACTCCCAACAGCCACTCAGAGTGAGTATGCATATTGACCTGAAAAGATGGCAGCAGTCCCACCCCCCCCAGATACTCCAGGCCTGTGGGAGTCGGAGAAGTTGGGTGCCAGTGCCTGAGGCTGACTGCAGCCAGGGAGACAAAGAATCCGCCTGCCCCGTGGTCCCAGGCCGCAGCCAGCTGGAGAAGTTGCCCACACTGCATCCCAGGGAAGACAGAGAAGCCGCCTGCCTGAGGTCCAGTGCCAGCCAGCATCTACGGCTGGCTACAGCCAGGTAGACAGAGCAGCCGCCCACCCTGCAGTCCGGGCACCAGTACCTACGGCTAGCTGTGGCCCAGAAGATAGAGAAGCTGCCCACCCTGCAGTCCCAGGCACCAGCACTTGCGGCTGTAGCCCAGGTGAAGCCACCTGCCCACCATCCCCTGTGGCTGCAGCCGGGCTGGGCACCTATGGCTGACCAGAGGGAGGGAAGCCCAAATCCCGGGTGCTTCTGGTCGGCTGGAGGAGGGAATCCTGGGTCCCGGATGCAGGGCCAAGGCAGAGGTGGTTAAGGCCAATCAAGCCAGCAGGGGAGCAGTTAGGGACAATCAGGCTGGCAGGTAGAAGCAGTTAAGTTATTGCCCTAACCTGTCTGCCTGATTGTCCCCAGTTAGGGACAATCAGGCAGACAGGTGAGCGGTTAAGAGCCAGCAGTTCTGGATTGTGAGAGGGATGTCTGACAGGGTGCAGGCCAACCAAAGGACTTGTATGCATGCAAATGAGCATAACCAATAGACACAGGATGGGGTGGGGTGGGTGGGAGGGCTTGTGCAAGGGGGTGGGGGCAGCTGAGGAGAGGTCAGTGGTGGGGGGGAGAGACTTATGTAATACATTTTTGACAATAAAGAATTTAAATTAAAAAATATATATTTAAAAGTTATATAAATATTAACTTATTGTGTAGATGGGTAATCCATATTTCATTGTAGAAAAATAGACAATATAAACAAAAAAATAAAAGAATTATCAATAATCCCATTTTCCATAATATTTTCATTTACATTCTTCCAGAATTATATATAGTATTTATATATATTTACATTTGCTGTATAACATTTACTACATATTTTGTTACCTAGCCTACTTTTTTCCACTTAACAAAGTACAATTAAAATCCCTCAATTTCACACTATCACCACCTTGATAATTGCATAGTATTTCATTATACAGATGTACCATAGTTTCACTTTGCTATTACCAATCTCCTATCACAGGCCAATTAGGTTGTTTCTGTATAAATAGTCTATTAATTATAGTCTATAACAACTCTATTTTATTTTCTATCAAAAAATAGCATATTCCCATTTTGGAAAATTAGAACTCTGTATTGAGGAACTATAAATCATAAAAAGGAAAACACAAAAGATATATAATCTTATCAATCCAAGATAACCACAATTAACATTTTGGTGTCATTTCCCTCAGTATTTTTTCCTATGTACTTATTGGCATTATTATTATGACTTAACTGTTACTTTCTGTTAGTATTAATCCAAACATTTTCCAATGTCATTAAAAATTTTCCAAAAAATTATTTATATATATATCAATTTCAGAGAGGAAGGTAAAGGGAGAAAGAAACATCAATGATGAGAGAGAATCATCTATCAGCTGCCTCCTGCATGCCTCACACTGGGGATCGAGCCTGAAACCTGGGTATGAGCCCTGACCGGGAATCAAACAATGATCTCTTGGTTCATAGGTCAATGAACTGAGCTGTGGCACCAACTGGGCGAAATTTTTCAAATCTTGATTGCTGTTCTGCTTAAATAAACACATATCCTCTACAAAGCACAATAAATCAAATCTCCCTGCTTCATGAAGCCTATAAACCAACTAGAGGCTCGATGCAAGAAATCTGTGCATGGGTAGGGTCCCTAGGCCTGGCCGGTGATCAGGGCCGATCTGTGGGCCCCCTGACCCCAGTGGCATCCACTCTGGCTGACTGGGGGCCTGTGGGCTGGGGGCAGCTCCTGCACTGAGCATCTGCCCCCTAGTGGTCAGTGCGCATCATAGTGACCAGTCATTCCACCTCTTGTTCCACCATTTGGTTGATTTGCATATTAGGCTTTTATTATTGTATATAGGATTTCTTGTATTGGTTCCAGGGTACCATTTTCAGTCCTATCAGATCATAATAGCTCAATTCACACTATATGAGTCCCTTCGGATTGCTCCCTACTCAAAGAATGTTATGGACACACTAAAGAGCCAGAAGCAGAAAAGCCAATCTCACTGTCCCCTTTGGAAAGACATACAAAACCTTCACCTATTTTCTCCCTCAAAGAAGCAGTCCTGAGACACACCTCACCAGGTACTGCTGCCAGTCACAGGTAATCAAGGGTTGGATAGAGATGGGGAAGCATCAGCAAGGAGGTGGTGGGGAGACATCACAAATGACTTACAGTCACTTCACAGCAGGCCCTGGGGGCAGCCCTGTGTGCCTTAATCAAGTGCATTCCCTAGGAGCTGAGAGAAAGTCATAATCTGGTCACAAGAGCCATAGGATCTACACCATCCCTGAGCATGTCCACTTCTTTGTGGCTATTCTTTCTACAGCCTTTTTCTTTACCTTCCTTCCCGAGACCTTCCCCTTCATGACTACAACATTAATAGCACTTCACGGTGCAATAATAAAAGTTATTAAGAATAGAAAATACAGCTGAAACCGGTTTGGCTCAGTGGATAGAGCATCAGCCTGCGTGGACTGAAGGGTCCCGGGTTCGATTCTGGTCAAGGGCATGTACCTTGGTTGCAGGCACATCCCCAGTAGGGGGCGTGCAAGAGGCAGCTGATCAATGACTCTCATCGATGTTTCTAACTCTCCATCTCTCTCCTTTCCTCTCTGCAAAAAATCAATAAAATATATATATTTTAAAGAATAGAAAATAAATATATAGTCCTTACTGTGTATCAGGCATTGTTTGATGTGCTTTTTTCATTTGTTGAAGTCATATTGACTCTTTTAGTCCTTGCAAAAAACGCTGTGTGAGGTAGGAAGCATTATTATCCCTATCTGTAATGGGAAAACTGCAACAGAGAGGTTAATTAACTTGACTTAGGTCAAGTTCTAGGTAGTGGCAGAGCCAGAATTCAAACTCAAGCATTCCCCAGGCTCTGAGCCCTTCCCTATGACTCTACTCTGCCCTTCTACTGGGGAGCTGACAGCCTGGCCTGGGAATTAACAGCTTTGCACCATCTGTCACAGAATATTTTTCTGTAATTCTTTCTGAGGTCTCAAAGAATTACAAGATGCTGCCTTCAAAATGACTTGTCAAGAACGAAGCGATTATTCTATCATGAAGTTAAGAAAGGGTTTGCTTTGATAAGCAAGGACTGGGAGCTCACACACCAATCCTGATAAAAAGAGTGAAAATCTGTAATTAAGTTCTACCTTTATCTCTCTTTGCCAATCCTTCCTGTGCCCAGATTTTCCATCAGTGGACCCACTCAACATGCCTACCAGCCAAAAGAATAGAAAAACTTGGCAGTATAAAAAGGTTCTGTATAGTGTGTGTGGAAGGGAAGGAAGAAAGGAGGGGAGGAGGGGCGGAGGGAGGGAGGAATGAAAATGTAAACTTTGTGAGACAATAGGAAAAGTACATTTTCAAAGTGTACGCAACAATCAAATAACAATTTCATCCACTGGTAAAAATTAAAGTCTGAACATCAAGGTAGAGATCAGGCATTGTACTACAAGGCTGGTGGAAGTCTAAACTGCCAAAACCTTTTTTGGAATGTAATCTGATGCTATCTGTTGAAATTTTAAACGAACATAGCAGACCATCTTTAGTACTCTATTCTACTAAAATAAGAGCATCAGTATGTAATGCTACACGTATTTGGATATTGAATACAGAATTGTGTCAATAAAAAAAGAAAGATGAAAAGAGTTTGAGTGTCCATCAATAGGAATTGATTGATAAAGTATAGTGTATAAATTCTATGGAATAATGTACAAATGTTAAAGAGACATGATAGTGTATTAAATTAAAAAATCAAGTTATAAAGTAATATGTGCAATGTAATGTCATTGTTTTAAAATAGTAAAAAGCAAATCAAATCAAATATATACATGTATATAAGTTTGTAGATTAAAAAGAAAGAAAGAAAGAAAGAAAGAAAGATAGAAAGAAAGAAAGAAAGAAAGAAAGAAAGAAAGAAAGACAGACAGAAAGAAAGAAAGAAAGAAAGAAAGAAAGAAAGAAAGACAGACAGACAGAAAGAAAGAAAGAAAGAAAGAAAGAAAGAAAGAAAGAAAGAAAGAAAGAAAGAAAGAAAGGCAGACAGAGAGGATTGACTCCAAATCCTTAATGCTGGTTATCCTGGGGCAGGGGGAGGGGAGGGCGGTATTGGATATGGATGAGGGAAAGTCAAAAATCTTTGGAAATATACCTGTATTTTTTTCAATGTATTATGCCAATCATGCATTACATTTTTAATTTAAAAATGAATAAAATAAATCAGTAAACTACTAATGAGTGATCAGCGATACTCTCAAACACCGAGACAGGACATTCAGCAGAAAGCCAAATGGCCCTCTAACCAGACAGAGCAAAAAAGAGCTCTTCTCTGGGCGTTTCTCAAACGGAACTGTCCCCCACCATTCTTTGAAAAAAGCGACTCCTTTTATTTTCCCGTGTCACTCCGATGTCTCTAATATTCAGAAACATTCTGTGCAATCTGATACTGAAGAGACTGGCAACCGCCCCCGAGCCCAAGCCTCGGTTTCCCCGGGCTGCCAATCCTGCATGGCAGGAGGGCAAGTGAGGAGAAGCCTGCCCATGTCTCCCAGCACCACCTGCCCAGCCCCGGGTCACTCACTAGCAAACAGCTGGAAAGCGTGGAGCCAGTGCCCACACACACTCAGCTGGTCTCCAGATATCTGCTCAGCATCGCCCGGGGCCACACCTGTGCAAGGTGCTGGCTGTGCTCTGGGTTGCTCCCATTAGCATTCTGTCACATGGGCAGGAAGGGCACTGAGATATCCTCCCAGAAAAGCCCTTAGCAAACTCGGATGCCCCAATGAGGACACTCCCGAATGAGGACAGCCCCTTGCCTCATCTCCTTGAAGCGAAAGGGAACTGATTCATATATTTCAAAATCCAAAAAAGTCCACGCAAGTCTTCTGAGCCAGCCCTTTGCTGGGACCTGAATGCCCCCACCTTTTCTGAACACTTCCGGATGGAGCACAGCGAGAGTGTGGACTCCTTTGTTTCTCAAGCATATCCATAACTTTTCCTACCTTTTAACCTGCCAGAGAATAAGCAAAAAACTAATGTCCACGTGCAATAAGTAACTGTTGGCAAAAGACTTGCTGATCAAGTCTTAGAACTTTTCTTAGAACCCAGAGTTGTATTTCTTACAGATTCAGAAAACCGGTGTTAGGTTGTGTGGTTTGGATATGGCTCTGCAGGGTGAGCAGAGGCATCGCAGAACCCATTCCCTTCTGTGGCTCCCCTTCCACTTTCCTGGGCGGCTCTCCAGTCTCTGTGTCTGTTTAAACAGGGCCCAAGCCCACACGCAATTCCCTAGTAAGTATACTCTGATCAATATATCAAATGTGACTCCTCATTAAGAGGGTTGCTGATAATAAAACAGAATTCTTGCCGAAACTGGTTTGGCTCAGTGGATAGAGCATCAGCCTGCGGACTCAAGGATCCCAGCATGTACCTTGGTTGCGGGCACATCCCCAGTAGGGGGTGTGCAGGAGGCAACTGACTGATGTTTCTCTCTCATCGATGTTTCTAACTCTCTATCCCTCTCCCTTCCTCTCTGAAAAATCAATAAAATATATTTAAAAATAAATAAAACTGAGAATTCTTTTTTGACTATAAAAATGGCAAGAATTTAAAAATAAACTATATGCAACTCTAATTGAGGAACAAAATTTGAAGTGTTTTCAAACATTTGTGAGAATATAAACTCCTAAGGTCTTTCTAGAAAGCAATTTAGCCATATAGACCAAGAGCTTATACCCTTTGAAACAGTAATTCCCCAACTTAAAATGTAAGGAAGTAGGCAGTGATAAGCAGGAGTATATATTTATATATTATTCACTATAAAATATTAGTAAAAATTATTTGAAATAAGCCACAAGTCAAAAAAAAAAAAAAAAAAGATTAATCAGGCTGGAATCCAAGATGGCTGCTCGGGTAGGCACCTAGCCGCAGCCGCACGCAACAATTTCAATAAAATACAACTAAAATATAAAATGGACATTACCCAGAACTACAGGAAAGTCAACTGACTGGAAATTCTACAACGAGAAGCAAGGAGAAAACCAGAAGGAAGCGCGGAAGAGCTGTAAAAGCCCAAGGTACAGAGACACGCGGCGCGCTGAGAGGACGGAGCCTGAGAGGAGGGAGGCCGAGTGCCTGGCTGGCGTTCCCTAGCGGGAAGGAGATAAACACTCCGACTGTGCTGGGCCCCCAACTGCTCTGAACCCCCGTTCTAGGCCAGACCCCGGGGACCCAGGCTCACACAGAGGGAGCCGGGCTGTAAGGCGGAACCCGGGGAAGCCGCGAAAGGAGGTCCCAGAGGCGCGCACACAGCGCGCAGAGAAGGGACGCTCAGCTGTGCCGTAGGACTGCCCTGGCGGGAAGGAGACAGGGGCTCCAGACTGCTCTGAACACCATCTCCAACTCCACTTCCAACTGAACTGAACCCCAGTTTCGGGCGCATTGCGGGAGAGCTTACACTGTTTGGTAGCAGGCGAAAATCGAGGGCACCTTTCTCTCAGAGGTGCTCGCAACAAGTACTGAAGGACCCTGAGTCTCAGCAGTCGCATAGGGCGGGGCTGACGGAAGCCGAGGCTGTAGGCTCCACCCTGAAACCCCGCCCCATCAGGAAAGCTGCCTGTGAAAATGCCTAAACCAAACAGATCACAAACGAAAGAAATGGAGGACAAAAAGCGACTGGATATAGAGTTCAAAAACACACTTATAAGGTTTTTCAAGAGACTCCTAGAAAAGGCCGATAAAATAAATGAGACCTATGAGGATATGAAAAGGGATCAACAAGAAATAAAGAATACATTGTCTGAAATAAAAAATATTATACAGAGTCCTAAAAACAGAAGGGAAGATCGCAAGAATCAAGTCAAAGATTTGGAACATAAAGAGCCAGAAGACACTCCTCTGCAGAAGCTAGAAGGCAAGAGAATCCAGAAAATTGAAGATAATGTAAGAAACCTCTGGGACAACTTCAAACTATCCAACATCAGAATCATGGGGGTCCCAGAAGATGAGAGAGAGCAAGATATCGAAAACATACTGAAAGAAATAGTGACAGAAAACTTCCCCCACCTGGGGAAAGAATTGGACTTACAAGTCCAGGAAGCACACAGAACTCCAAATAAGAGGAATCCAAAGAGGACCACACCAAGACAAATCATAATTAAGATTCCAAGAGCAAAGGACAAAGAGAGAATATTAAAAGCAGCAAGAGCTAAGCAGGTGGTTACCTATAAAGGAGCACCTATACGATTGTCAGCTGATTTCTCAACAGAAACCATGCAGGCCAGACGGGAATGGCAAGAAATATTCAAGGTGATGAATAGCAAGAACCTACAGCCAAAAATACTCTACCCAGCAAAGCTATCACTCAGAATCGAAGGTCAGATAAAGAGCTTCACTAATAAAAAAAAGCTAAAGGAGTTCATCACCACCAAACCAGAATTATATGAATTGCTGAAGGGGGTTCTTTCAGAAGAGAAAGTAAACAAAGATAAAAATTATGAACAACAAATACGTAACTATCAACAAGTGAATCTAAAAACCAAGGAAATTAAAAAAAAAAATCTGATGAACAATATTAACTGTTGAATATAATAGAATCAGAGGTATGGAAGGGGAGTGAACTGATGATTCTTGGGGAAAAGGGGAGAGGGGAATGTGGGAAGAGACTGAACATAAACTGTGCATCTATGGATGAGGACAATGGGGAGTGGGGAAAGGGCAGAGGGTGGGGTGGGAAGGGGGGGAAAGGAACACTTGTAATAATATGAACAATAAAAATTTATTTAAAAAAATAATAAAATAAAAATTGAAAAAAAAAAAAAGATTAATCACATACATTACAATGTAATCATAGGATAGGGTATTATACAACTACTAAATATATTGTTTTGAAGAATATGTAATAGCAACTTACATAGATAATTTAAAACTGCAGGTTATAATTGTATCTTATGATCTCAATTGTAATTATGATCTCAATTTTTTAAAATATGGACATACATGTACTTGATATAAGATGAGGACATATACTACAGCGTTAATAGCAGTTCTCTGTGAATGATAGGGTCACAAGCTGTTTTTTTATCTTTTTAACTTTCCTATCTTGTCTACATTTTCTCCAGTAAAAAAAAAAAAATAACATTTCATATCTTTATATCTAAAGAGATCTAGCTATATAAACAAATACATAAATATTTTAAGAATTGATGAATATTCATAATCTGTCCCTTTACTCACCTAAATTAAGAAACATTTCTCATTAGATGGTTCCAGAAGTAGCTTCTATAGCTAGGTATTGTCAATAATATCTAAAACCAAAAAGCTAATATGTATGCACTCACACACATGGGTGTTTCAAAGCTAAGGCAGAACACTGTCTGACCCAAACCATTCACACTGTGAGTTTGAGCCAGTTCTACATTATCCAGGCTCGACTGTTTCTAGATCTCCTTTCTCTCGTTACTTCTTGGGAAAGTCTCCATCATGGAAGAAGAAAAAAGAAAAAAAAAAGGCAGAGAAAGAAATTAAGACCAAATCAGCAGTGTGCCTGCATGTGCTTGGGTCCAAAGGCTTTGAAATGACCTAAATCTAATGACTAAACTGGGATTTGGAAACAAATTCTCTGCACTTGAATAATTCATGCTACACCCATCCCTGGGGAAAGCTGAAAGCTACTAACTTGTTTTAAGAATCGAAGTGCATGCAGCAGGGTGCCAGAAGTCCCTTGCAGATGATGGTGTAAGGTTCCCCCAAATGTATGTGTCACAGGGTAGGTGTCAAAATCAACCCTCCAGAAAAGGCTGATAAGTCCTCTAAAAAGAATACTAAATGCAGCAAGTCCTTCCAGAAAGGAATAGAGAGAGGAAAGGGCCAAGTCATAAATAAATTACAAAAGACACTTCATTTCTGCAAGAAGGGACAGACACTACAGGATCTGAGAACTCCACTGATGATGGATTCCTGAGTGCTTCTGACTAAATAATAGGTCTCTGCAACAGATGTGCATGGGCATATGCATAAGATGTGTGTCTGTGCGTGTGCATTTGTGCATGTGTGCATGGGTGAATATGCTTGGCTAGAAGTGTAAGTGTACTAGTATGTGTACAAGTGAGTGTGTACGGGGCATGTGGCGTGTGTGTATAGAAGTAAGTAGATGTGGGGGCTGTGCTAGTGGGTGCGTAAGGATGGTGTGATAGGGAATCAGAGGTAGGGAGTGGAAAATAATAATAAAAAAAAGTAAATGTTCTAATAAAACACACTCGTAAGTGAACTAAAAGGAATCAATACATTTTAGACCACTGTAGAAATTCTGATTAAAAAAGGGAAACTGATATTATAAAAGCTATAAATAACACCAATATGATAACATTCAAATTAGGTAAGTTCCAACACATCACAAAATAAGGACCATCTCTACGTTGATCATTTAGGAAATTTGATACCAATCCATACTCTCCCTAGCTCCACTCAGCTGAAGCCCAGAAGATCTTCAATCAGGCCTGAACCATTCCAGCCAAGCCTGGTCACGTGCCTGGAGCCCAAGCCTCACCAATAGCAGGATCTGGAGAGTGACTCCTATTACCAATAGCCTGGCCTGAACTTCTGCACATGCACATGAGTGCACATGAGTGTATGTGAGTACACACACACACACACACACACACACACAGCGACAGCCTTCACCAGCCACTCTCCCCACCCACCCACCCATGATCACTACACATGGCTGCTCTCCTGCCTCATGTTCATGTACAGTTGTGCCTCGCTTGGTTTCTTCCATCCTTCCACCCACACATCCAAAAATAATTGAGAGCATTCTATATACTACTCACTGGTGACCTCATCTACATGCCCAGCCTGCTCAGTTGGAGCATACACACCTGGATTAACTCTTGTCTACCTCCTTCCCCAAACCTAAATAGTGAACCTTGATCCCCACATCCCCAGCTCTCAGGTACTGCTTCAAACTGGAGATGTCTCTAAATAGTTCCCACTCAGCAATGCAAGGGAAGCCTCTCCCAGAGGCCCCCATTACCTTGTTTATCTCACCACCCCACTCCACCACACACAAACCACATGCACAAACACACATACACACATGTGCCAAGATTTGGTTTCTTGACATCAACCCAAGTTAAGCTGATGTTCCCTGCCCCCTTGCCAACATGAAATTTACTCCTGGCACCATCCCCACCCCCACCTCCACCCCCACAATGTATGTTCATCTCTAGCTCAGGTCCCACTCATCTCCACTTCTACCAGTCCAGTCTAGAATTATAATTCTGACAGGTATTACAGCCAAGATCATACAACAAAAATAAAAGACTGTGTTTCTTTAGTCAAAATGTACACATAATTATATATATATATATATATATATATATATAAGCCTAAGCAACTGTTATGACCGAACAACCAGAATGACTGTCAACCAGTCACTATGACACACACTGACCACCAGGAGGCAGACGCTCAACACAGGAACTGCCCCCTGGTGGTCAGTGTGCTCCCACGGCCAACCTCCCATGGCCCCTCCCCCTGGCTGGCCGGCCCCCATAGAACCCTGGTGCTAAGCCATGCCCAAAAACCATAGCCTCTTCTCCCAACCCTGTCAGAGCCTTCGGGCTGGGCTGGGACAGGGAACCGGGGGTGGATGGCAACAAACACGGCCCCTTTCCTGGGGGTTGGGGGGACAAGGGCCAGCTCCCTCCTCAGGGCCAACAGCCAACCTCCCAAGGTCCCTCCCCCGCAGCTGGCCAACCTCCCGCGGTTTCCCCCCACCATGCACAAATTAGTGCACAGGGCCTCTAGTATTAATATAAAACTTTGCATAGCACCAGACTCACAAACATTTATTGACACTTTCCTCATTGTCTGTCTGGATCTACAGACACTACTAAAATAGAAGAAAGGAGCACTTTGAACTCAAACGACACGGAATAGAGTACTTTCACCTACATGTGAAAAATCTAAGGTCAGGTGAGACAAGAGGAGCAGTGAGTCCATCAGCCCACTGTGCTCACTGCAGCAGTGGGCACACCAGAAAGTGGTAAACTACCACCGTCCCAAGGCAAATAATGAAGAGCAACAAGGCAAGGGCACGAGGCAGAAATCAAGCCCTATTTCAGCAGCACGTGTTAAGTCCCTTCATAGGGAGCTGGGAGAAAAGCCCCGATGTAGATATGGCAAGATTTTTGCCAGCTTTGCCAGAACACAACATGAACAAGACGGCAGATGAGAAGCCCAGCGTCTCCTCCACCCGTACAGAAAAGACCCTGGCCCTGGACACCCCCGCCTGGTGTCTCCATCCAGCCCCCAGGCATCAGCCTAGAATTCGCCACTGCATTACCCCTACCCTGCCCCCGCCCAGCAACTCCCAAAACCTGAAGAGGCTCGTAGTGCTTGCCTTTGATCAACCGCTCAGGCCTCGTCCCGGGTAAGGTCCACATTGCCTGTGCCAAGTGTCCGAAGACAGTGGCGTCGAGAGTGGAGAACTTGGGCCCCATGATGTACTTCTTATCACCTGCAGCAGACAGAACAGAGAGGTCACTGCTGGCCAGCGCTGCCCCACGCAGTCACAGGCACTCAGCACACTTGCATTATGTGCTCATTTAACTGTGAATCAAAAGCTCTGCATAGTCCAAATGCATGCACCCCTCTTTCCTTCAAAAAATGAGAAACAAAAGTAAAACGAATAGAACAATTGTGTGATATATCAACCCATACAATTGCAAAGCAGGGAAGTAACTGGCAAGATGTCAAGATAAACAGATTAGGGAGGAGGTTCATGGGGGGAAAAGGACAACAGATCACTCTCAGACCTCTTCTCCAACTCTAGTGACTGAAGCTTGAGAAACACCTGGAAGCTTGCTTAAACCATTTCAAAAGTAACCCAAGCCAAGCACACCAAGCTCATCACTCGCTTTATTAATTTAATACATTTCCTTGGGGACAATAAGAGGCCTAAGTTAAGAAGTTTGGAGGCAAGGTTTTCCATGATGCCTCCTTGGTGTTGGCAAGGTTCTCTCCACTAAGCACCAGCTCCATGGGAAACACCACAGAAGGAAAAGCTAGAAAACTACAGGCCCCGCCCAGTTTCACACTGCTGCTCCCACCTCTTTTTCCGCCCCTCCTGACCTAGGTCAGGCCTTGTCACCTTGACTATCACATCTGGCCTAGTTTGTCTCCTGGGCCACCGTGAGGTGCTGTAACATATAGAGGCAGCACAGGTGAACGTGATCCACCTAGTTCACTGTGGGAGACTGGTCTTTAACCTCTTAAAGCCTCCGTTTTCCCATCTGGGAAATGGAGATGATATTAGTGGTGCCCATTTCTCAGAGCTGCTGTGAGGAGTAAATACATAATGCACGTAGAGCACATAGCACCATAGCTGGGTGACTCAGTAAACATTAGCTCGATCGGCAGTCCATCCCATACTCCTGAACGTAACTCTAAGACACTCTTTCATTATATCCCTCCCTTTCACATATACCTTTAACGGTTTACAAAATGGGTTATAAAGTAAAAGTCCAAACTTAACTATGAATTCAAGCTCATTATACTCTGCCTTCAACCCATGTCTCAGTTTATTCCACATTCCTCCCTTTCTCTAATAAATCTAAGGAGCACCCCGCAGTCCCCAGGACACTTTATGCTTCCTACTGCTCATGCTGCACTTTCCCCTTTTCTGCTCCCCTAAAACCTATGTGCTCCCCACTTCCCTCCATATGATAAAGACTATCATCTTATGAGGTTCAGCTTCAAAGCTTTCTGTGATCACGTTATCTGGTGGCAACAGTAAATTTTAGTTCAGACAGCCCTGTGTTCAAATCTCACTTTTACACGTACAGCCTTATAGAATCTCATGTCATTTAATGCCAATTAACCTTAATTTCTTAAACCGTATATTGGTTGTTTTCATTTGTTCATTTTATCTTTCCAACTAAATGGTGAGCTCTTTGAAAGTAAGCTCTTATTTTTATTTAGCAAACTCTAGTACGGTGTTTCCTACCCACCAGGCATTGTTCTGCATGCCGTACTCTACAAATACCTGCCTGTTTCTCTGATCCTGAGTGGCAAGCTGAGAAAATTAAATACCCGATGACAACACATAGGCAAGCTAGGAGGGGAATGCAAGCTAACAGATCGATGCTATTATAAAGGTGTTGGTGAACCCTACGGTGGTAATCATATTGCAATATATACATATATCAAATCAACTAGGTGTATGGTCCAACTTACACAATATTATATATACATCAATTATATCTCAATTTCAAAAAACTAAAACAACAAGGAGCTGCAGGCTATTTTTAAAATTTTTATTTCTACTCTATTTTCCACAGGGACCAGGGAATAACCTACACTAGTACAACATGCTGAACCAACCGAATTGTCTTTTCTGGTGAAGACAAGCAAGTTGTCCGTGCTAGAGCCCTTTGCTCTGCCTAATATACCTCGTGGGCCATCATCTCGGCAATAAAGACCCCATGGAGCAACAGGAGGGCTGAACTGTGGACGTTTACAAAAAGATGCTTTTCCATGCGGAATACAGAATATAGAGGGAGCAGAAGTTTCAGGTTTTTAAAAGCCCAGCCAGAGTGGTTCAGTGGCTGAGCGTCAACCTATGAACCAAGAGGTCACAGTTCAATTCCTGATTAGGGCATATGCCTGGATTGCGGGCTCCATCTCCAGTGTGGGACATGCAGAAAGCAGCCAATCAGTGATTCTCTCTCATTGTTGATGTTTCTATCTCTCCCTCTCCATTCCTCTCTGAAATCAATAAAAATATTTTTTTAAACGTGCTAGCAAACAAAACCGATGAAATTTATCATTTGTGGGAATAGTGAATGGTAGATAGAAAATATGTGTATACACATACAACATTTATAAATTTAAAGACTATAAAAATATCCTGTTACTTAAAAAGTCCTTAAAGTACCCAATGGCAGGTAGCATTATAAAAACATTTTATTTTAAATAATTTTAGACTCACAGAAAAGTTATAAAGATAGCCGATGTGCTGTACACTTTTCAACCACCGTTTTCAAATATTAACATTTTATATAACCACAGTACATTTATCAAAACTAGGAAATTGACATTACTACAACATTATTAACTGCACTATAGACATCATTCAAATTTTATTAGTTTTTCAACTAATGTTCTTTTCCATTCTGGGATCCAGTCCATGAGCTCACATTGCATTTAGTTGTCATGCCTCCTTTCTCCTCGACCTGTGAAATTGCTCAGTCTTCCCTTCTTTTTCATAACCTTGAACTTTTAAAGAATACTGGTCAGTTCTTTTGTAAAAATGTTCATCAATCTGAGTTTGTCTAGACTTTTTATGATTAGACTAGAGGCCCAGTGCATGAAAATTCATGCACTGGAGGGGGGGTTCCCTCAGCCCAGCCTGCTGCCTCCCACAGTCTGGGAGCCCTCGGGGGCAGGAGGTCACCTGGTGATCAGGGAAAGGTGACACTCGCCGAAACCGGTTTGGCTCAGTGAATAGAGCGTCAGCCTGTGGACTGAAAGGTCCCGGGTTCAATTCCGGTCAAGGGCATGTACCTTAGTTGTGGACACATCCCCAGTAGGGGGTGTGCAAGAGGCAGCTGATCGATGATTCTCTCTCATCGATGTTTCTAACTCTCTATCCCTCTCATCCTCTCTGTAAAAAATCAATAAAATATAAAAATAAAAAAGAAAGGTGACACTCAATCACACCTCTGCTGCTGCCACTGCTGGCAGCACAAGTCTCGACCGGTCCAAGTTACCTGAGCCTCGGGTGGCCCTGGGCAGCTGGGCAGCCACCATTTGAGGCTTGCCTGCACCTCAGGCCAGCCCTGGGGGACTGGGGGACTGAAGGGACTGGGGAACTCCAGAGGCAAGTATGCAGAGTGGCTGGGCCCGCTTGGGGGTGACTACCACCCCAGCAGGGCTGAGGGGACTGGGCACCACCATCTTGTGGCTGTGGGTGCCGCCATCTCTGAGGGCATGGCAGTCAATTAGCATATTTCCTCCTTATTGGCTGTGGGTGCCACCATCTTTGTGACAGTGTGAGGTCAATTAGCATATTCCCTCTTTATTAGATAGGACTAGGTCATGTATTTTTTTTTATTGTTTAAAGTATTACAAATAGTTATACATATGTCTTCTTTTTTTCCCATTGACCTTCCCCTGGCCTCCCCTATCCCCCCTAGGTCATGTGTTTTGGATCAGATATCAAAGAAGCATTATTATACCCTTCTGTGGTGGTTAATGTTTTTTTTTTTTTTGTCAATTTGACTAGGCTATGAAGTGCTCAGTTCTTTGGTCAAACATTATTCTGGGTGCTTTTGTGAGGGTGTCTTGGATGAGATGAACATTTAAGTGGTAGACTGAGTAAAACAGATTTCCCTCTAATGTGGGTGGGCCTTGTCTGATGAGTTGAAGGTCTGACTAGAACAGAAAGGCTGACTCTCTTCCAAGCAAGAAAGAACCCGAACTGGGACGTGGGTTTTTCCTGCCTTCAGACTCAAACCACACCATCAGCTATCCTGGGTCCATGCTTGCCAACTCACCCTGCAGACCTTTGGACTGTCAGCTTCCATAATTGCATGAGCCAATTCCTTATACTAAATCTTTATACTAAATTTATTTTCTTGTAATCTATTAGTCTGTTTCTCTGGGAACCCTGACTAATACACCTTCTCAGAGCATCAAATCAGAGAGTCCATAATGTCCATGTCTTGTCACTGAAGATGTTAACCTTGACCATGTCATAAAGATAGTGTCTGTGAGGTTTCTTCACTGTCATGATACTATTTTTCCTTTTGCAATTAACAATCTTAGGAGAGATATTTTGAGACTGTATAAACCTCCTGTTTCTCCACAAACTTTAGCCCTTTGATGTTTTAACACCCATTGGTGGATGTTATCTGAAACAATTACTTCCGTAGTGTTTGCCTAATCAAGATTTTCTATTTATCTCTTTCCTTCTACAGGTATTGATTAAATGTCTACTGTTCACTTCATTCCTCATTTACTAATGTATTCAATTATTTATTTATGTTAAGTATGCACTTACAGATAATTATTTTATCCTGTGACTCATAATCCAGTACTCTTATTATTTATTTTGTTGCTCAAATTGTTCCAGCTTTGGCCTTCTGGACCTTGGCAGGAAGTGTTTTTAAGAGAGAACCTGCATTTAGATTTGACTGTTTAGAGACAGCCAAGCCAAGCTAAAGTCTCAAGTCTGAGCACACCAGGTTTTCCCAGTAGTTGTAGATCTCACAATCTGAGGGTTTTAGCAAAACCAAAGCATTAAGGGCACTTCCAAAGGGTTCTGAAAAAGCAGGCATGTCAAAGAATGTATGGCCATATTTCCTTTTCCTAGGAGCAGTAGCTGAACCACCCACTGGCTTCTGGAGGGATGAACAGAAGCAGCTGAGGAGAATCTGAGTACCTGTAACTCCCTGTCAGTCTCCAGGTTGGAAGTGTGGACTGGAACCTCTAGTGAGGGCAAATGAAGGCTGAATAAACCAGAAACACTGGTAGGTGAGGAACTCAGGATACATCAGGGGGATACCCTGAGGGATGGCTGAAGATGCAAGCCCAACTGAGAACAAGCAAGGTAAAGAGTTGATACACGCTGGGTTTGCTAAGCAGGGGAACCAAGGGAAGAAGAGGAGAAAAGCAAAGAGCAATATGTGCCTTAAAAGTCCCACTAGAGCCCTGGCTGGTGTGGCTCATTGGTTGAGCAGCATCCCATGCACCAAAAGACTGCCCATTTGATTCCCAGAAAAGGCACATACCTAGGTTGTGGATTTGATCCCCTGTTGGGACTGGAGTGCGTGGGGGGGGAGGGGCAACCAATTGATGTTTATTGCTCACATCAATCTCTCTCTCTAAAATCAAGAAACATCCTTAGGTGAGGATTTAAATATCCCATATAAGAAAGAGCTAATATGCTAATTAGACCATATAGCAGAACGAACGCCAGGATGACCTTCCGGACAAAGCCAGGGCTGCGAGGGCCAGCTGAGGCAGCCAGGACATTGAGGGCCAAGCCCCTGGCACAAATTTCATGCATCGGGCCTCTAGTATACATAATAATGTGAAAATGTGAAAGCATTTTGCAAGCTAGAAGGTGCTATTTTAATTTAGAGAATTATTGCATACTCATCACCAATAATCAGAACAGGTACTGCCTGTGGACAAAAGCAGTCCAACATCTCTCACAGTGTAGAAATCCCTTTTCCCACTTCCCTACCCCACATTCCTCAACCCCAGCCCACTAGGAACATCTCCATCACTTCGTGGGCAGGGCAAACTATTCTATGGTTAGATAGCTCCTGATACTGAGACAAAAACGTATCTTCTTAGAACTTTCACCATTGTGTGATCCTTTGGAATCACACAAAGAATGTATGGCCATATTTCCTATTCCTAGGAAAGTAAATCTCTACTAACATAGTTCTAAGTAAAAGTTGATTACTTGTTTTCACATATGTCACTGTGGAATAGTGGGTAAAACGCTTCTTTCCAAACACTGAAAATTGCTATAGAAATGAACCTCTGCATCGCATCTGCTTCCTCCATTATGAATTCTGTGCCCAGAATTTGTCACCATCAACTAATGGTCACTATCAGCTTCACTTAACACCATTTAGCTAAATTTTCAAGTTCTGTACATATAAAAGATTAAAAAAAAAAAAACTGGCTTTGCTAGAAAATATAAGTTCAAGAGAGAAATTAAAGAGAATAGTCATATTTTCAAGCACTCATTTTCTGTTAGTCTAAGAAACAAAGAGTAATTGTGTCTTTCACCTACACAGAGTCCCCTATACTAGAGCATGAATATGATTTTTAAACAGATAGTTTCAGTGAAGTTAATGTGGATACCATTCATATTTTAATTGTTCCTCTAATCTTTAATTAACTGGGAATTTTAGAAAAATTGACAAACAAAGGTTTTAAGTATTTTCCCCAATGACAGTACAGGGCACAGCAATCTTGCCAACCAACCTTCAAAGAACACACTCATTCATTAAGCTCTTATTCTACATGTGACTCTCTCAAAGCTACAGAAAAAAATAAAACCTACTTTCTATTCTCGCTTATACTCCTGATCAAACTCTCTTTATCAGAAATAATGTGACTGGCCACTTCCTTTAAAGAGCTCCTGTTCATATTCCCAGCATAGTCTAAAATCACTAAGTATGTCATTCTTTCAGCTGGGTAGGGGGGAGGAGGGAGTAATGGTAAGTAGTATCTTATATGTGAGGTTATTCATGGTCCTATGAATAAATCTCAGAATTAAAATCATTAACTTTGACAACTTTCTGCCATCTACTAGTTGCACCAATTGGCTCACACTCTGGGAAAGATAAAAGTGGGTGAGGGGGACAACAGAAGAAGACCCTAAATTTAACCTCTCTTCGGAGTTCATTATGGATGCAATTAGATATTCCTGCAATTTCCTATAAGATTCTCTAAAAGAACACACAAGAGAGAATTTTTTTTCAGCTTATATGAACTATCCTGATCCATTTCCCATCAAAACCAATCATCTCACCTCTTCCTCCCAGTCTTCTCTTTGACATCCCGGTTCTTACAATCCCCCTCTGATGAAACTCAGAAATACATACATTCCCCACTGCAAGGAACTGGTTGCCCTTGCTTCTCTGCACTTCAGTTCTCATGGCCACCTCCTGAAGTCCACTCAAATCCTCCAGGGGCATATATTATAATTTTAGAAAACTTTGCAACAAGTTGTGGAAAATGCACACAGGAAATCTAAATTAGGAAAGTATTTCTCAGGAGGAGGCAAATGTCTGCTCAGACTCACTTATTAATATAATTTAATAATATTAAACAACAGTTCCTGGCAGACTTAGAGAACATGTCTAATGATGACACAGTGTTACTGACCATTGACGATCAGCCTTCTTTTTTTATTTTTTAAAATTTTTATTGACTTTTAGAGAGAGAGGGAGAAAGAAACATCCTACCCGCAGTGGGGATTGAGCATGCAACCCAGGCATGTGTCCTGTCTAGGATTCAATTAAGCAACCTCTTGTTCTCAACCAACTGTGAGCTGGGAGAGCTATTTGTCGCTCTTCGTTAAGTTGATGCAATATTGTTATTTCTGTGTCTGACTACATATTTGACTGAAATGGTGAGATTTAAGGGTCTAAGTGTTATATGGGGGCTCATGGAATAGAGCATCTGGTCCATGGACTGATGGTTCATGGGTTCAATTCCAGTGAAGGGCATGTACCTCAGTTGCAGGCTTGATCCCTGGTGCCCTGAGCATGGCAGAGGCAACTAATCTACAATATATGTGTATCTCTCTCTGTCTTTCTCCCTCTTTTCCAAGCTCTCTAAAAATCAATGGGAAAATATCCTCAGGTGAATATTTGCAATAGCAAAAGTTATATAGAGCTCCCCTGTTTCATTTTCCCAAATACACCTCCTGAGAATAAAGAATGCAGAGCACTCAACTCAAACTACATGCCAGGAGAAGTTTTCCCCTTAATCTCATTTCTGCCTTGGCTGTCCTGTATTTGGGCAATCAGCTATTCTCTCTCTTTATCCAATAAAGACTATCTGGTAGTCCCCCAAAGTCTGGTATAGTTCATAAAACAACACATCAGACAGAACTCAATGTCATGTTGAAATTTAAGTTCAAACCCTTTTATAAGAAATGTATCCTTCCTTTAAGAAAGCTGAGTAGTAATATATTCTAATGGAAGGTGTGGGGTTTGGCCATCAGGGTCATGCAAACAGACTCCACATTTCCAAAGGATTTTTCTTTATTTTATGGATCCCAGGATCCTCATCCACTTTCAAACTTCTGAGCAGTTATCAAACCTGGTAAAGAACACTAGCTGGTTTGGCTTAGTGGATATAGCATCAGCCTGTGGGTTCCAGGTTCGATTTCAGTTAAGGATCAGTAGAGGGCGTGCAGAAGGCAATGATGCCTGGGTTGCAGGCTCGATCCTTAGTAGGGGGCGTGCAGGAAGCAATGATTCTTTTATCATTGATGTTTCTATCTCTCTTTTCCTCTCTGAAACCAATAAAAATATATATTTTTTGCCGAGACCGGTTTGGCTCAATGGATAGAGCGTCGGCTTGGGGACTGAAAGGTCCCGGGTTCGATTCCGGTCAAGGGCATGTACCTTGGTTGCGGGCATATCCCCAGTAGGGGGTGTGCAAGAGGCGGCTGATCGATGACTCTCTCATCGATGTTTCTAGCTCTCTATCTCTCTCTCCCTTCCTCTTTGTACAAAATCAATAAAATATATTTTAAATATATATATATATATATATATTTAAAAAAAAAAAAAAAAAAAAACAGGTAAAGATTTTTAATCATCAAAACTGTTTAGGACCTGCCCAGAGTGGTGAACCTTACTTATTTACTCAAGAGACACAGGCCTCTTGGGAAGAAATCAAATTGCTATCGACCTCATTACTTAACATGGAAGTCCTACACTTTCTCAAATCATATACCCATGAGTTTGCTGGGCATCAAATCAAAATTCTGTATGATTCTTCAAGTGTAGGACTTTTTTATCACCTACTGTGGGAGGCCTTATTTCCCTACTGAAAGCTATTATCCAAGTATTTGACTACTAAGTGGTTAAGAATGTTCTCTATAACTTTCCCCAGAGCAGGCTGCTTCCTCAAAGATTAGTGAATCCAGAAACAGAAAACTGTGTGCCACACTCCATAATCTTGAATAGATTCAGGTTTCTTCACAGCTAAGCTGAGAATAGTCCTGCCAGAACAGAATAGGTAGTAATATTTGTCTCTTGAGAGACTGAATGATAATATTCTACTTCTAAGTGATGTAAAAACTTTCATCTAAATAACGTGAGGCAAATGAAATCTGGTGCCCACCACCCACCTTGTGTGTGTGTGTGTGTGTGTGTGTGTGTGTGTGTGTATAATTGATTTCAGAAACGAAGGAATAGAAGGATAGAAACATCAATGATGACAGAGAATCACTAATCAGCTACCTCCTGCACCCCCCACACACTGGGGACTGAGCCCACAATCCAGGCATGTGTCCTGACCAGGAATTGAGCTGTGACCTCCTGGTTCATAGGTCAACGCTCAACCACTGAGCTATGCCAGCTGGGCAATTTCCCCAACTCTTGAACAATCCCAACAAAAAGTCATTTTGCATTTTGAGTCTCTTAGGCATTGGGCATTAAAAGCAATCTCTGTTCCTGGTGTAGGGAGAAGTAGATGATTTTTGCCTCATTTAGTAAGAAAAGCCATGATGTTCAGCCAAAGAGCCTCTCCCTTCCCAATGCAGAAAAAAAGTGCTTCTGTGGGAGAGTTCAGTTGGACCCCATACAGCACCTGACTCCAGCTCACTCAGCTTCTGAGCAGCCAGTTTCTCTTTGCAGAAGATAATCTAGATTGGTGATATCGTCTTGAATACTTGCCAGGTATTCAACCTAGCTATTAGCAATTCATTCACCTCCCATCTCCCCACAACTGGGGTGAGCATTTCCAAGTCATACATGCCAGAGAAACATTGACAGTCATCACTATTACAGCTAGCACCCTGCCCCCTGGTTCTCCCAACCAGAAATGCTCCAGAAAGGTCATGACCACCCCTCTCTGGTTAAGGAACCCCACTGTTACAATGTGAGCGATGAGCAGGATGTCACTGGCATAATCTCAATCTTAACTTCAAGGCTCCATGCCTGGCTTGTGAGGAAGGGAGGAAGCCAGGAGTGGACAGAACCATTGCTGAGGAGGAAACGGCCCTCGGCACACCTGCTCTGTGAGGCTGGGCGTCCAGTCTACCATTCCAATGGAACTCCAAGCTGAAGACTAATTCCACTCATATCTACATCAAGCAGGCCCATCTGGCTCAGGGAGGAAAAGCACCAAAAGATCTAGACAGTATCAATCTTGAAGCCAGGCGGTGCTTTTGAATGCCTGTTTAGAGTAGGAGCCCAGCCAGGCCCACCCCCACCCCGCACCACCATGTAACACAGCTGCCGAGAACCAGTGTGAGGGCTGAATGTGCCATTGGGATCCGCCCCTGCAGCTGGGGCTCAGGGGAGGATTCCAGGTCCAATAAGCATCTGGAATGTGGAGCAGGAAAGAGCCAGAGTGGATCACTCTGCAGGGATCAGATCACACCCAGCACAGCTCCCAGTTCCTAGGGCACCAGGAAGGGTTCAACAAAACAAACCCCAAACCCCACTTCCTAGAGATGAGGTCTCTAAGTTGCTCCAGAATGGAGATGAGGGTGCTGAGAGAGGGCCAGTGAACCCCATCCTCCCCAAACAAAACCAGTAGCCCGAAGGACCAGGTCCTACGACTAGTCACACAGAGAGCTTGGCTCCCTGTGCATGAGCTGTCCCCAGGAGAGGCCAGCATTTCACACGTAGAAGCTCCCAAGTTGAAATCATATTTACAAATCTTTATAGCTAAGACTCAAGTTCTGCCCAGTACAGAATCACATCCGCCCAGCCACCTGCAGCCAACAGGTGATTGAGGGTGGGTCACCCTGCTCTCAGCATCCTCACCCGCCCGTGGACACACACCGCTCTTCCCTTTTCCTAAGCCCGCGGTGGGACTGACACCTGCACGTGGAAGCAAAGGAACCAACCAGCATCAAGCTTTAAATCAGTAAGCCAACAGTGCTTTACCAATCATGCAAAAAAGTAAGGATAGAAAATATGGAATAGAAGGTGTGGTACGTTACCCAAAAGCCCCGCTAAAGACCGCATGTCCTTCTCCATCAGCATGTAAATCTCTTCCTCTGAGAAGCGGCCAATGCCGTGGCCGTGCATCTCGCGCTTCACAATTCCTTTCGTTATGTGGCACACGACCCACCTCAGCAGGTTGCTGAAGGGACCACCACCACTAAGGGAGAGCATCTTCCGGGTCTCATTGAGATTGTCCACCCACTGGCAATAAGCTAAAGTCCTGGAAGTGTGTGGAAACAAGTTACTACTGTGCATTAGATACATAGCAGCTCCACGGGTCTACTCCCCACGCATGGGTCAGGGTTTGGCACACTCTGGAGGAACCGAATCATTGCAGCTTTTCTGAAAAAGCATGGCAGGTGTTACACAGGCCCCGGTGGATGCTTGGACTCGGGGGCGCATTGGGAGACAGTAACAAACTCAGATAACAATGCCATGCTGCCATTCCACCAAACTCTCCTGCCTCCCCGCCAGCAGACCGTCCCTCTTGCCCACCCCAAGGCCATGCTTCTGCTTTCTCTTAGGCAACCCCACAGAAAACAAATAGAAACCCACTTTACAAGGTTTCTAGGCAGCACAGAGCGTATCTATGGGGGGCAATGGGAGGAGGTGGCAATGACTGGGGTGCTGGCTTCGTTCTCTTTCTTGATCAAAGCAATGGTTACACGGGTTATGTTCGGTTAATTAATCAAACTGCAAGTTTTTGTTTTGTATTCTTTGTGTATGTGCTTTATATTTCATGATAGCAAAGAATTGTTATTTTAAAGAAACCTTTTGCCTTTGCAACAGGATTAGGGAGTAGGTAAACCCGGTCATGTTCATAATAAACTATATAAATTATAAGTATTACATTAACAACTCGCTCTCCAAAAAGTTAACTCTGCTTCAGTCTGTTCTCTAGGACTCTGATGTGGATACAAATGCCAAAGGAACTTGGTGGAATCCTTTTCCACCTGCCCATGTGTTCTTATGTAACAGGTGGCTATTCACTGTTCATGTGTTATGCTGGCTGACACCCAGGCCTTGCTGATCTTGCTCTCTGTACTTGTGCAACTGCAGGAATGTCTTTATGGTTAACAGTGTTGGTAGACAGAAATTAAAGATTCCCACGAACCAGGAGATTGTGGTTCGATTCCTGGTCAAGGCACATGACTGGGTTGTGGGCTCCATCCCCAGTGTGGGGTGTGCAGGAGGCAGCCAATCAATGATTCTCTCTCATAGTTGATGTTTCTCTCTCTCCCTCTCCCTTCCTCTCTCTGAAATCAATATAAATATGTGTGTTGGGGGGTGGGGAGGTGTTAAAGAAATTAAAGGGTTTCCTACTGAAGACTGAGAAAAATATAGCTGTGGGCTACAGGCATAAGATATTTAGTTCTTCCTCAAAATGTGCAATAAAAGATGCATTAGCAGTCATCTCTACTCCTATGTTGGTTGATAATGCAGTAATTATTACTTAAAGATAATTAGAAGAGTAAAAAATATTTTTACAGAGAGAACACAAGGGATGATAGTAAATTGTAGCTACTTTCCACCTCAAGAAAAAAAAAATACATCTGAAAATAGGTCCTGAAATTCTGATCACTTTATATTGTTCTTCTTTATTTTTTTATTTTAGGGTTTGCTCTTCTACAAAATAAAGATTAGGGGGGGGAAACAAAAGCAAAAGATTTTTCTAAAAATTTTTAAGCATTCCTGATCTTTATTGAAAGGCCCTACAACCAATTTCAACATATTCTCTGTACTGCAACCATTTATTAACTGTTTGTTCATTTGTTTGTTTAATCCTCACCCAAGGATATTTTTCCATTGACTTTTAGAAGGAGTGGAAGAGAGAGGGAAAGACAGAGAGAAATATCAATGTGAGAGAAACTCATTGGTTGGTTGCCTCTGCAACACAGGTACATGCCCTTAACCAGAATCAAACCCGGGACCCTTCATTCTATAAGCCGACACTCTATCCACTGAGCCAAACTGGCTAGGGCTTTATTACCATTTTAAAGGAATGTTTAAAAATCTAGTTAGAAGGGTTTGTGTACCTCTTCTTTAAAAGTCTCTCAAAATAAACTATTGAGGAGTCAAGCAATGGACTTTGGTGAGAAAAGGAAAAAGTATATGGCAATGGTGACTAATCAATGAGTGCAGTCAGAAGAATCAATGGAGCTTCTATTATGAAAGAGCTCACATTTACTCAAGTACATTCTTTAAAACCATTCAAGCTAAATGCTTTTGCATTTGCTCTTCTTTGTACACCTGCAATTAAGTAATTAAGATGTCAATGTTCACGTTCTCTTAGAATAATTCGGCACATTCATTCTAATTGTACTACATCTAAATAAACGGGCTATATCATCCTTCATTATTTCGGAAGTCAGTGATCTGAGAATAAAATTAAATTATCCTTAATAAAAAAATGAGGGGAAAACACACACAAAACTAAATTATCCTAAATTAAGTTTGGCCAGATAATAATAGCAACCAGGAAGCACCTAAAGTGTCAAAATGAAGAATACTGTAGCTCTAAGCTGATAGGTTGACGTGGGGGGAATGCATTTTTTGTAGGCAAATTATATAGGTTTTGTCATAAGCAGAACGGTCCTAAAGGATGAGCAGAAGCTCCAAGCAGAGCAGAGGGAGAAGGTGGGTGCAGCAAGAGCCTTGGCTGGTGGGTGAGGCGAGAACTTCAGGGTGGGTTTGGGGCACAGGATGCCTGAGGAAGCGTGTAAGTGTTTGGGGGCTTGAAGGGGGGGCAGGGATCAGATAGGGATGGATCTGACGCGAAGGAGGCTAAGTTTGATGTTGAAAGCCAAGTTTAAACACGTAAAAGGTTTTAAGCAGACAAGAAACATGATCAGATTGATGGTGAAGGAAGGGGTGAAGGTAGAGAAATTGGCAGAGGAAGGCTGGCTAGAAGACCACGGCAAGACCAGACATGAAATGATGCACTGAACTAAGACAATGTCAAGGGGGTGGTGAACAGGGCACGCATAGGAAAATGCTGAGATATGAGGAAAAGGCCAATGGATATACAGGATGAGGTATAAGGAGGAACTAGGCCTCTTCTCCCAGGCTGATGGTTTTAGTGGAAGATATTGCTATTAGCCAATACTAGCGATACACGAGGTGGAATAGATGTCATTGATGAAAGATAAGCTAACTTGTTGCATCTGAAGGTTCCATGGAACCCCCTGAGTGAGGAGTCAAGCAGGTTGAGAACTCAGGAGACAGGTTTAGGTCCAGATAGAGAATCCGTGGGCACGGGCATCGGTGGCAGTTTAAAGCTGTGAGAGGAAATGAGGTTGCCTAAGGAAGTTTCCAGAGTAAGGAGTGGGGAAACCGCAGTTCAAGGGCAAGTGAGAAGAGGAGACACCCGGGCTGGAAGGGCCAGCTGGAGAGAAGCAGGGGCACCGCTTTCTCTGATTTAAACAGAAGTAGGGACACTGCCTGCAAGAGATGGGAAGCTGCAGAGAGGTTCAAGGCTCCTTCCTGATGACTTCCATCTCCTTTGTTGAGCAGGAGAGGAGGGCAGGTGCAGAAGATGAGGATGCAGCAATGGGGAAAGAGTTTTTGCAGACCAATGGGCAGAGCAGCTGGTGGGGGGTGGGACGGGCACCTGTCTGGACCACACAGCTGGGCAGGCAGGAGCTCCACCAATGCAAGGAAGACTGTAAGGTCAAATGCAGGAACACTAGGTTAATTCAGAATTTTATGGTTAAAAGTAACTTTAGAAACTGGTCTTTCCTGCCCTACTCTTGATTTCTTTCCTCTCTTTCATTCCCGGGGCCCCATATTATAGATGTGTGTTAGGGAAGAGAAGGCAATGAGGGCCAGGAAGGCTCTTTTAGGGTCAAGCCCTGTGACCTGTGTATGAACTTTAACTTCATGGATTCCTAAAGCAATTACTACAGGTCCAAGACATCACTGACACATGCTTCCATACCACAACCACGAATCCACCTCCTCTTACAACCATACTTCCTGGAAACTCTGTCCACATGGCAGGGCTCCCACTCCTTACACTCCACTGAAACCACCCTGCCCAAGTCCACAGCCCCTTCTTTTTTTTTTTTTTTTAATATATTTTATTGATTTTTTACAGAAAGGAAGGGAGAGGGATAGAGAGTTAGAAACATCGATGAGAGAGAATCATCGATCAGCTGCTTTTTGCATACCCCCCACTGGAGATGTGCCTACAACCAAGGTACATGCCCTTGCCCGGAATCGAACCCGGGACCCTTCAGTCCGCAGGCCGACGCTCTATCCACTGAGCCAAACCAGTTTCAGCCACAACCCCTTCTTCTTGCAAAATCCAAATCAAAATTCTTCCATATTTATCTTTAATTCTCTATCGATCCAACAATATTGGCACATTTCTTAGAATTCTTCCTTAACCTAGTATGTCTCCATTCCTTTTCCTTCCACCTCCTACATGTTCCCAAGATTTTACCTTTACTCCTATCTTTCTCACTCATGGAGCGATCTACTTCCCACCCATGATTTCAAACTGATGACTCCCAACTCCTGTCCTGAGATCCAGGGGCCCTCGGGAGGGATCCTCAGGAACCCAAAACCAACACTTCCACACTGGACTCATCATCTTCCTTCCTTTCCAATCTGCTTCTCCGCACCTGAGCCGGAAAGAAGCTCGGGAGCTCTTCCTCACTGCTCCCATCCCTCATTCCCGACAGCCAATCACCCTGGGAATTCGCCCTTTCCTCCAACTCAGTGATCACTGGAGTTCAGCCCTTCATCATTCTCAACCCTGAGGACAGAACCCTCCTAGCAGGTCTCCTGACATCCCCTCAAGGCCCTCCAGAAATCCCTTTACCACAAAGAGCTTCCTAAAACACAAACCGATCATGTATTAAAATGGCAATGCTTCTCAGAGTTACTCACTAAATCCCCATAGACCTTTGCTTGACACACCAGCCCCCTCCCACAGTCTGACCCACCCCCTGCATTGCCTCCCATGGGCCACCATACAGAATTACATGTGCCTCCCAAACCCCGCTTTTGTGCCTCTAAACTATTGCAGAGGCTGTTCCCTCTACCCGGATATCCTAATCTTTCCCCATCACCCAGCTTTTCTCCTGCCACTCTGACTGTCCCTAGATTCTGTTGTGACACCGGCTCTTCTGGGGAGCCTTCCTCTCATCCTCCAGCAGGTGCTGGCTGCCTTTCCTTGCTTGGTTCTTCAAACTCTTCCCGGCATTGACCATCACAAAGGCTCCCAGTCACCCGCCAGCCTGGGAGCCACTGGAGGACAGAGACACATCTCTTCACCTCACTCCCCCACCCCCGCCCACCCCCGCCTCTGGCATGGTGCCTGCCCATTGGATGAAAAAAGGCTTCGCTCCTGAGCCAGCCACTGCTCCGCAGTGTTTCTAAGGGATGACAGTATTTAAGTAGAAAAATGGAGAGCTGCAGAGCTATGGAGGATGAAGAAGAGGCTGCCACTGCTCTCTTCCGAGACCTGTGTCACTCTCCACTGGAGAGAGGGCGCTGCACAAGGAGCCATGAATTCTTAACTGGAGAGGCCGAGGGCAGCCAATCTGGAAAGGAGACCAGGCTAAGCAATTAAAGTAATTCATCATTGTCAGTGCCTCTTTCAGGAAGCTGATGCTCATGTTCTTTAGTGCAACTGATGGATCTGATCTGTTCTGCAAAATGGGGTCAAAGAGGTGTGTCCTTAAAAAAAATGATTATCTTAGAAGAATAAACCAGACTCTGACATTTTTTAAGGAGAGCAAGAGGACAGGAAAGAAAAACTGATCCTGGCTGTTTGAATGAAGATTTCTCTTGTTATAACCAAACGTGAGGCCTGGCCCACAGCAGAAACAAATTTCAGTATGTGGAAAACTACAAACCACTGTTTCGTGAGGAGTCCTTGCACGTGGCCTTCCTGACCATGAGTGAGGACGCCTTTCTTCAGATTGTGCTCTCCTTGCTGTAGTTTGCTTGTACCCTAAATGCTCATGGGTGCAGGAGCAGATTATAAGCTTCTATATTTTCACCCAAGTTTCACAGGCGTGAGATTAGCTCCTCCAAACAGGAGCCCTCACAACATCTAAAACTGGGAGGGAGGATATCAGAGAACACATCACTCGAGGTGTAATCAGGAGAGAGAATCTCTGGCTTTTAGAGAAGATCCTGGTTATAAATCATTTGATTAAAGCTTCCCACACACATACTCCCATTCATTTACAAATGCAAAATTGTAAAATTATGGCCAACCTAGAGTCAAACTTGGATTCCCTGTTCTAATGCCCATATACCAGTATTTATAGTTGATAATGTTATGACTAGATAGTTTGACAACCATACCCTACACACTTCCCTATGGAGTTGGAAGATTCTTAAGACACTAGCTGGTGTCCACAAGGGGGCAGTATGTCACACAGAAGAAGCCATGGTGTCTGTTACCAAAAATCAATTTCATTCCTGTAATTGGAACCCTGGGTCTCCCAGACTTCCCCTTCTATGGAATTGGGTCTGACTTTAGCATTCTATGGAACAAGGAAGATAAAAACCTGTCATCTTCCTTTATAAAGCCAGTGGAACATGATATGGGTTTTTTTTCAAGTGCAAGAAAAAAGCCACTTTCTAGCTGAACGGGCTTATTTGAGCAGACCTAAAACAGAGCTTCAGAATTATGTGATGTTACATAACAATAACAGCTTTCCACTGTCCTTGCTCTTCAGAAAAACCATACCTAGAGCATTTTTAAAGCTTCAGACCAAAGTAAACATATCTGAAAACTCCAGATAATTGAATCACATTAGTCAAACAACTGGCTCCACCTCTTCCACCAGGGTAAGTGCAGACACAGCCTGGGAGCTTATGGACTGCTAGAACTGAACAGGCTCTTGTGGAAAGCTCATACTTACACTGCTTTCCTACATACTGTAGTCCCCTATGCTGGCCCTAGTTTCTATGGGTGCACGTTTGGTGTTTTGCCTCTGAGACTACAAAATGGGAAGGAGGAGAGGAGCCCAACAGTGCAGAATCCATGGACTCTCGGTGTCACACATTTTCTCATCATGAGTGGGACAGGGTCTTTTTCTCCACTGGATTTAGAGCTTTCGGGAAAGGCTGCTCAACATCTCCCAAAGCAAGAAGTTGGCTACAGGTCTGGAAAGCTTATGAAACAGAGGAAGGTCTGTTTTTTCTTCTGCTACTAGGGACTTAAGGGAATTAGAGGAATTAGGATTTTCCTTTTTGAAAATTCACTGTATATTCGCATCTCAATCAAGACATGGCCTTCCACCTTAACTATTTCTTCCTCAAATTAACCTTTGAGGAGACACAAATGAGAAATATTGCCTAACCCAAAAAAAGTATTTTTCTAATTAAAAAGAGAAAAGAGTCTATGGATGATTCAAGCATTTGGAAGTTTGTGATCAGTAAAATTAAAATAGTTTCCTACCAGGATAGCACCTCCATACTCTCCCTCCCATCCCTTCCACAAGCACCCTTCCCTCCCCCACCTCACTACCCCCAGCAAGTATTAGCAGGGGCCCTTGTAGAGAGGTGGGGGAGGGAAGAGCAGAAGATGAACTTCTACCATGTAAATACGTACAAAACGTCCATACACACATAGCAAGAAGCAGTGACAAGTGGTACTTGGGAATCTTTCTGGATAAAAGCCTTTCTAACCCTCACCAGCGTGGCTCAGTGGATAGAGGGTCAGCCTGCACACCGAAGGCTCTTGGGTCCAATGCCCAGTCAAGGGCACAAACATACCTGGGTGCAGGTTAGCTCCCCTGCCCAGATGGGGCTGTGCAGAAGGCAACTGATGTGTCTCTCTCCTATCATTGTTTCTCTCTCTACCTTTCTCTTTCTCTTCCCTCTCTCTCCTCCCTCCTTTTCACTTAAAAAAAAAAATCAATGGAAAAAAATATCCTCAGGTGAATATTAACAAAACAAAAATATATATATTTTTTCTAACCCAGATATAAATTTTATGAACCACTACAGAAATCAAAGAGTTGTAACAAAATTACCAACCAATGTAAGGCTTCCCGCTTCTTTTCAGGCAGCTAACAGTGCTAGCTCTCCTAGGGCCCATCGGTCAAATGAATTAGGCTTGGGAGGGCCACATCAAAGGACCGCAGAGGGGCCTGGTGGCCCTGTGCTGCTGCTTCATTTCCCTCAAAGTAGGGACTGGAACCTGGCAAGCAGGCAAGACAGGCTCTGTCTACAGGCTATTCCTTGGGGCTAAGCATGGCATGCGTTTTGGTCCTGACTGCAGAACCCTGCACTCTGAGGTGGGAAGTCCAGCCGTTCTGGACAGATAGGTGTTCCTAAGGAAAGGCCTGGGTTCGTTCTGGAACCCAGCCTGTGCTTACTCCCACGCCGACCTGCACGGCTGCTGCCTCCCTCCTTGCTCTCTCCCCTTCTGACGTGGGGATCAGCCCTCCAGGAACTAAGAGCAGAAAGAGGAAAAGGAAAATAGAAGGGCACTTCAAACCCAAGAGATAGAACAACAAGTTTTCTAGTCAGAAAGAGAGCTGAATGGATGAAATAGGAAGGTGATGAGGAAGAGCCTTCCAGAGTCAACTCCACACTGAGGGTATCTCCCAGTGCAGGAGGGAAAAGCTACTGGGTGAGCTACTGGCCCAGAATAACAACTAATGCCAAAAAGTGGGCTTAACGATGCTTAATTAAATCTTAAATCTTTGGAACAGGATAACATTTGCAGAAATCAGAGAGAAAACTTATCTACTGGGGTAGGGAAAGGTGCTCCGACTTCCAAAAAATGGACGAAAGAAAAAGGATTTTTTAAAAACCCAGATGACAATAAAGCAAGAGGAACTGGGTCTGTTTAATTGGCTCAGTGTCACAGCCAGCACAAGGCCATGTGCAGAACGAGCCAGCACACAGCACGGTGTGTGTGATGCTCCGGACTCCGGAACACAAGCTAGCAGTCAGGCAGTCGGGCAGAGAGCGGTAGCATGCTTCCCTACTGAACACAGAGACACTCTTGTCCTCTGAGGAAAACGGACAACAATCCTACAATGCTTGTGTAATTTATTTCTCCTAAGACTTGTGCCCTGACTTCATTTTCTGTCTCCTGCCCTGGGTATCTGATGAATGTTATTTTAATGCAGCTGTTTGTATTGGTGAACAGCCCAGTCTATTAAAATATCTCCCTCACCTTAGTAAGTTCCAATCTAGATAAGAGGTCAGACAACGATAGCCCATAGGCTAAGAAATTTACATTTTAAAATAGTTGAGGCAAAATAATAATATTTTGCATTAAATGAAATTCAAATTTCAGTGCTTTTTCTGAGACAGAGTCATGCTGATCATTTGCATATCATCTATGGCCACTTTTCCACTCCAACATCAGGGCACAGTTCAGTACAGTTGACCCTTGAACAACATAGTTTTGAACTGCATGGGTCCACTTTTACGTGGATTTTTTGTTCAATAAATATGTACAATATTATAAATATATTTTCTTTTTCCCTTATGATTTTCTTAATACATTTTCTTTTCTCTAGCTTACTTTATTGTAAAAATGCAGTATATAATACATATAACATACAAAATATGTGTTAACTGGCTGTTCATGGTATCGGTAAGGCTTCCATCAACAGTAGGCTCGTAGTTGTAGTTTTTTAAGGTTTTTTTTTTAACATATTTTATTGATTTTTTTACAGAGAGGAAGGGAGAGAGATAGAGAACTAGAAACATCGATGAGAGAGAAACATCGATCAGCTGCCTCCTGCACACCAGCCACTGGGGATGTGCCAGAAACCAAGGTACATGCCCTTGACCGGAATCGAACCTGGGACCCTTCAGTCCGCAGGCCAACGCTCCATCCACTGAGCCAAACCGGCTTCGGCTGTAGTTAAGTTTTGAGGGAGTCAACCGTTACATGCAGATTTGGAACTCTATAGGGCATTGGTACCTCTAATCCCCACGTTGTTCAAAGGTCAACTGTAGTTTCTACGGAGACATATGGCACACAACGCCTAAGAAAGGTACTAGCTGGGCATCTACAGAAAATGTTTTAGAAACTTCACAGCCATAAGTTTGTCCCCTAAGTCAGCCAGAATGCAGAAAACTTTCACAAAGTTTTCTTTTCAAAAGGAAAGGCTTGGGGAGTATCTGAAAAGTAACCGAGAACTTGGCTTACTGGAAGGGTGGGGACAGGCCGGGCACTCACCAGTAGAAGTGCTCCTCCACCATCTTGGTCACCGCCCTGGAGATGGCTCTTTCCTGAGGCCCCAGGTTCTTGTTTAAGTTCACTCCAAGCTTCTCCTCCAGAAAGTCAATGATGAATTCTGTGCCAGAAACTTTTTCATGATTATATTCAATCCAAGGCATTTTCCCTTGAGCAGAGAGTTTTCCACCAAAATAATTCTAAGCAGAGTAAAGTTTAAAAGGAGAAAAGCAATGTTTTATTTACATTTCACTGTGTGATTAACAGAAGCAAATATCTCAACCATATATTTGATAGTAACTATACTACTCAAGTGAATATACTCAGCGTATAAAATCTTAAAGAGAATAAGTGGTTACTCTTTGGAAAAAAACACACCCAAGATTTACTGCACATGAAGATATTGCTCTTCTCCAATTAATTTTATCACGGGCTCTAGCTAATTGTTTAGAGAGAGAGAGACAAAAGAAAATAAAGCATATATCCATGCAAAGGCATGTACACAAATGTTCATAGAGGCTTTATTCGCAACTGTCAAACACCAGGCCGGGGGCGGGGGGGGGGGGGGGGGGGGGGTGTAGACAGCTCATCAAGAGGTAAATGAATAAGCAAATTCTGATATAAACTTGCAATAAAAAGGAATGAACTACTGATATACACATAAACACAGGTAAAGCTCAGTGTAAGAGGTAAAAAAAAAATAAAAGAGTACTTACTATAGGATTCCATTTGATAAAACTCTAAAGAATTTACACTGATCTATAGTGACAGAAAGCTGATCAGTGTTTACTCAGGAGGATAAGGGACGGAAAGTGGCAGGACAACAGAATTATAACAAGGCAAAAATAAATTTTTGGGTAATGGATACATCGCTATCTAGATTAGTTTTCATGAATATTTTCATATGCCAAAATTTGCCAAAGTATACATTTTAATATGTGCAATTTATAGCATGCCAATTATATCTCAACTAGAGGCTCGGTGCACAAATTCATGCACCAGTGGGGTCCCTTGGCCTAGCCTGTAGGATCAGGCTGAAACAGGCTCTCTGACATCTCCTGAGGGGTTCCAGATTGTGAGAGGGTGCAGGCCAGGCCAAGGGACCCCACTGGTGCATGATCAGGGCTGGGAAGGGACATGGTAGGTTGCCCATTGGGGGAGGGAACACAGAAGAGTCCCAGGGCATGTTTGGCCTGTCTCACTCAGTCCCAATCGGCTGGACCCCAGCAGCAAGCTTACCTACCAATCAGAGTGTCTTCCCCCTGGTGGTCAGTGCACCTCACAGCAAGTGGTTGAGCAGCCTTAGCATATCATTAGCATATTACGCTTTGATTGGTTGAATGACCAACCAGACACTTAGCATAGTAGGCTTTTATTATATAGGATAATGCTATTTATTTATTTTAAAATGTTGCATTTGATAAATTTTAAATATATTGGACTCTACATCTTTAAACTGTTTCTCTAAAGAAGGGGTCAGCAAACTTTTTTCTGTAAAGGGCTCAATAGTAAATTTTAGGCAGCCCATACGGTCTCTGTCACAACTCAACATTGCAGTTGTAGCTTGAAAGCAGCCATAGACAACACATAAATGAATATGAGTAGCAATAAAAAGTTGTTCACTGAAATGTGCATGTAATGTAATACAAAATATTCTTCCTCCTTTGACTTTGGCCCACAGACCTGCATGCTGTCCACCTCTGCTTTAGGAGAAGCTGCTTACCCTCATCACCACCTAGAGAAACAGCGTTAAACCTCTGTCACCACACCCATCAAGCCCCCGCACAGGAAGATCCTTCCTTGTACAGGTGCTTGATGACAGCAAACTCTGGGAGGGCCTCCTTCTAGGAGACCCCGGCCAAATCTCAAACTAGAAACAAAATTTTCCAAGAAAAAAAAAATTACCATTTGAGGTTTGTGTGAGAAGTTATTGGGATTAACGAAGATGATGATTGCTCTAATTGTTCTTACCTGGATCCTGCCAAGATTTGTGCGTGCCTTTCCCAAAAACCAAAGAGCACATCTCACCACAAGGGATAAAAAATATAGAATGTTACAAGATGTCTAAGTCAAGTCTCTCCGTGCCTAAGAATGATGCTTGTATGTTGAATATGGTATGTATGACCATTTACTTGGCCTCCAGTGAGATAACAGGGTTATGGCTAGAAATCATGAATCTCAAAGGCAGCTGTCCATTTGTGTCCATAAGGACTGGGTTTGGACTACGTTTGAGGGTCACAGGCTTCTCAGACCTCTGAGGAAATGTCACCTTTTTGGAAGGCTAAAAACCAGAGCGGGTGCTAGCTAATGGTGCTTCCTGCTAGCTTTAATGGAACGTATTGGAAACTAACTGGTCTCTGCCTCTTGGTATCAATACTTTATCCATTGCTTATTCTAAAGAACTTCATTCTGGGCCCAGCCTAGAAAAGGGGAGGTGATGGGGCTGCTGATAGCCATATTGCTTTTGGGCAACTAGGAAAACAAAACCTCCTCTGGAGGATACTGACTATGCCAGGGTTCACAGCCTGGCAAGTCCTCCCTGCCCCCACTCCTTCGCCAGGCACTGCTGTGGATAGATGTGCAAGACTATGGATAGATGCAGGGTCTTTTCCATGTACTTCAAATTTCTAAATATGATTATATTACTTTTAAAATAATTTCCTTAACTTCCATAAATATGTTAAAGAACACCTGGCCTAATCTTATTTAAGCAATTGGAGTCTGATTGACCCACTGAGGATAGTTTCTGAAAGCAATTTTGGGAAGTAAATCCTCTATATTTTTCTCAAGCTGATGTTTCCACTGTAAGTCTGTCCCTGGTGCGGTTAATATATCTACATTCACACTGCATAATTAGCACAGCAGTGAAAGCTATAGACTCCATCATCAATGTGTGACCTTGGACCTCCCTGAGTCTCCCTAATCCTCCATGGGCCTCAATTTCCTCCTCTAAAAAATAAGGAAAATATTATAACAGTTGCTAGAACCGAATGCACATTAAGTGTCTGACAAAGTGCCTTCATCATAAGGACTAACATCACCATTACCATTCTGTGATGGAGAATCTGAAACCTTAAAAGAAATCTCCAAGTTTTGGCATTCTGATTTGCTACACAGTCATGATGCCCCAAATTTTCAACTAAATTTACATCTATATATTTCAAAGCCTAATATGCAAAGTGTCCCCTTGGGAGTTCTATGAACTAGAAGTTGGATCGATCACTATGATGTGTGCTGACCAGCAGGGGGTGGCATGGAATGAAGGGAGGCCCTGGCCAGCAGCCAGCAGCTGATAGGGACCCTACCTGTGCACAAATTTCATGCACTGGGCCTCTATTCTATTATATTCCTTGAAGCTTTGCAACTATCTTGAAAGGTCTTCCATCAACTAAATTTGAAGTAACTTGAGCAACTTTTGTGGGTTACAACTCACTGAAAACAATCCATGCAGCTATTATTATATTATATATTATACAAAAATGTAATATTATAGTTTTATAGCATAATATCCTCATTTTTTGGATGTACACACTGAAATAGTGAGGGATTAGGTGTTATGATTTCTGCTGCCTATTCTTAAATGTTGCATTAAAAATATTGTCCATAAAGCTATGTTTTAACAGAATGGGGTTATGTTTGTTATAAGATATGTGTAGGCTAAGGTTTGTTAGCTTTGTGGTCTAAAGCAGCAGTCGCCAACCTTTCGGACCTCACAGACCACCAGTGGTGCTCGGACCACTGGTTGGCGACCGCTGGTCTAAAGTGTTTATCTCTCAAGTGGATTACTAAGTAGACCAAATCTTTTATTGCTGAAGTGTTCTGAGATACATGCTTAAAACAACTTTCATTCCCTAGGATCTACTTTTTAAGCATAACATCCCCTGTAGTTATCAACTGCATGCACAGTCTCTAGAAATCAGTGTGCTAAGCTGACCAACTTGGTGAGAGTAACTATCCACAGGGTTTGTCTCCAAATAAAAGTATTGTTTAGCGTGGCAAAATTATAGGCCACCCTAGGGATGTTGTAAAGCCGTTTGAAAGTAACTCAGAGCAAGTTAGAAATGTAGTGCTTAAGTCTCGTTCTGTTTTAAAAGACTGTGGCAAATACAGACAAATTAAAAAGAAAAAAAGATTATCCATAAGATATGTATAAAGAGAAATAAAGCAAAAAAGTCACCAACTGGTGAATCCAGGTGAAGGGCATATGGGTGTTCACTCTATTACTCTTTTAATTTGTCTGTAGCTTAGACAAAATTTTAAAGATTGGGATGCCACCCCAATAATTGCAATTTTAAAAAGTTAAAATAGATAGATAGATGATAGATAGATAGATAGATAGATAGATAGATAGATAGATAATCGATAAATAGATAGATAGAAAAAAAGGCAAGAGCAGCAAATAAACAGAACATCAAAAGTTAAAACTGATAGCCAGAGCAGTGAGTTCCAAAGAAGTCATTATCTCTTTAAAAAGAATTACTGTGTAAAATACATGCTTCATATACAATCAGCTATGTCAAATGATGTAAGTGTTTTCATGTATGTCTAGAGAAATGAATGGAAGGATGGTCCAAAATATCAGTGACAGCAACCTCTAGCTAGTAGGATGGCAGATTTTCCTTTTCCACTTATTGTTTTTTGTGCTGCTTGAAATCCTTATAAGGACTGTCCTATATCAAATACATGTAATCAGAAAAAATACAAAAGCTGTTTTCTTTCTTTTATTACCCATATCTGTGGGATCTCCCTATACATGTTTTGCAACTTCCTGTGAATCTTTAATTATTGCAAAATGAACACTTTTTTTAAAATGACCTATTGATATTTATATCTTGATTTTAAAAAGATAATAACTATGACCAACACATCAAGTTAAAAAAAAAAAAAAGCTTTGTGAGTGCCTACTGATGGTCATCAAATATTTATTCCAGTCTCACTTAGGTTAAAAAATAGAAACGTTTCAAATATAAAGCCATGCTCTTAGGAACATGGTATCCAAATACATTTCAAAAAGGCATAGGGCAAAGAAGGGGCCGAGGGTGGAGCCCCCTGGGAATAGGACAAACCTCTCTACTGATCCTCTGAGACATGGGCGCCTCCCACCATCACTTTCCAGGCACCACATCATCACAAACCCTTGCTGATGGCCCTTGGGCCTCGAGGCACTCGGGCAGGCACACCCTCTTCTAACACACAGAACCACTTTCCTTCCACCCAGATCTCTGCCCCAGGCCGAACACCCCTCCATTTATTTCCCAGAGAGACCTCACAGAAGAAAAAAACACTCCTATATCATTCCTTTTAAAACATGTAGCTATACTGAACAAGGAACAATAATTTTGGAAGTGGCTAAGTGTGGCCCTTCTCAAAGGCCTCGGTAAGAGCTCCAGGCTTCACAGTGAGGCATGTGTCCTGCTGATTCCATTATATGAACTGAAAAGCAGCGGCTCCAAAAAATGAACCAGGGTAGGCAGGTACGTAGGCTGCTGGTAAAGATGGGGCAGAGGCAGGAAAGAAAGGGCAGCCAGCCAGGCAGTGGCTGCCAACAGCAGGATCACTTCCTGGGTGGAGGCACACATGATCTTGGAAGCAGCCAGAAACTTGGAGCACAAGATTCAGGCTCTGACCCTCACTGCCATGGCTTAAGGGGGGAGCTTGTCTAGAGTGATGATGGAGCGGAGACAGGCAGCTGCAGGATAGCGTTCTCCTCCAATCAGCACCCCTCAGTGACACACATCTTTAGTGCCAACTGCCAACACCAGGCTGAACAGCGATCTTCAAACCTGATCCGCTGCATTTAGAGAATCCAAGCCTGGTCTGTTTCTATGGCTATTTTCTCCTCCATCGCTGGCTTAGAAAGTCCTGAGTACTTTTCTCCCTGCCTCTGTCTCCAGACTCACCCTTGCTTTTTGCCCCCAGTCATAAAGACCCCACACTTTCCCATATCCCCCAGAGTCCAGATTCGGTGCCACTCCACCATATTCCCAGGGAACCTCCAAAACAGCACTACCAAGCTGAGAGCATGACACTCCATCTCATCCCAGTGCAGGTGAGAAGGGTCCCCATCCCCTCCTCCGTAGAGAAACTGGCTCAGAAAGCACAGACCATGGGGAGTCAGGAGGCAGCCAACAGCTTGGCTGGGTGAGCTCTCTCTCCAACCTCCCTGCTGGTCTGTTTCCAGCCAATGACACCACCTCCTCTCAATGCGGCTACCTAGTAAGAGCTTAAAGGTGAATCCTGACCTGTGGGAGCCATGTGGAGGTGTGGCAGCAAACCAGAGGGACCACACTGGTCTGGAGAATGCCTGGGGTTCACCTCCTTCCCTTTCTTTAACCCCCTCCTAGGTACACAGCCTGCAGCCTGAGCTTTAGCCCTTGCTCAGTATAAATTCCCAGGCAAGGAAGCCGACATCTCCAGTGAAAGGAGATCTCAAACTAAAATAACTAGGCACCAGAGGAGTACAACCACGGTGCGAGAAGGGCAACAGACTCGGTATCTACAAGGTGAGGCAGACTTATTGGGACAGACCAAACATTTTTAATTAGCATAATAAATGTCCTCTAAGAGATAATGAAAGAGATTAGTAATACAAACCAAGGGGAACTATTAAGAAGAAAAAATGTAAAAGTTGAACACAATAGGATGAGAGGAATAGCACAATCGATTCAAGGAGAGAATAGAGTAATGGGACCCCAGAGAGGAATTATCCCAGAAGGAAGAAGAAGAGAATGAAGGGATACATTCTGAGATGCAGAAAATAAAAGCGGAGCCTTCAGTATTCAGAAAACACGAATAGGAAAGGATAAAGGGAAAATAAATAAAAAAGAAAAGAAATACTAGAAAACTAGTAATTCCCCAGAATTAAAAAGATTAAATACTTCAAATTAAATATTTGTAAAGGACCAAACAAGACACTAAAGACCCACACCAAGGCACATTGCAGTGAAATTTAAGAATGTCAAAATTAAACAAATACTCTAAAAGTTTCCAGAGGAAAATGAAAGAAAAGAGTCAGATTAACATCAGATTTTCCAATAGCAAACCGATGCAAAAAATAAAAGGCAACTGAGTTATATTGTCAAATTTTTATATAAAAAGGAAAATACAATTTTTAAACCACTGAAGGAAAAAAAAAAACTTTGATCACAGAATCATCCAATGCGGGGGCATAATGAAGCTCTCAAGCATGCAAAGCCACAGACTGCCACTGAAAGGATCACTCTGAAAATACTCATCAAGGAAGTACTCCATTAAAACGATAAACAAATCCTGTAGGATCAGAGATGGGAAATTAGGCTAGTCAAATAACTTAGTAAGGCCTGCTGTAAGGACTAAAACAAACAAACAAAAGAGATAATATTTCAAAACTTCTGCAAGTAGCAACACAGATGGGATGAGGGCTGGGAAGGAAGAGACCCAAGGTTCATGTGAACCTGCTAACACACTTGTATCATTAGAGGGCACATACAATGGGATACATTTAAGAAATAAATAGGGATAAATAGATAAAATTAGGATCTTAAGAGCAGCCACTATAGCAACAAAAATAGAATTTGTTTTAAATGACAAGGAAAAAAAAAATTATCCAATTGAAAGCAGGAAATGAGAAAAAGTAAAAATGAAGTAATAGTAAGGAGACAAGTATTAAATAAGATGTTAGAAATAAGTCTTAACAGCCCAACTGACGTGGCTCAGTGGTTGAGGGTGGACCTATGAACCAGGAGGTCACGATTCAGTTCCCGGTCTGGGAACATGCCCTGGTTGCGGGCTCAATCCCCTGTCTGGGGCACATAGGAGGCAGCTGGCCAATGATTCTCTCTCATCACTGATGTTTATCTCTCTCTCTTTCTCTCTCTCTCTTCCCCTTCATTTCGGAAATCAATAAAAATATATATATATTTTAAAGTAGCCATACACTAGACTAAAGGGTCAGTAATGTCACTAAAACTACCTGCTCTGACCATAAAATTGAAAAACAGCAACAAAAAATCAAAACCTTAAAAAAGTTGCAATTGGCTAGACCTTAGGTGAAAAGGAAAAACTTCAGGGAATTTTTTTTAAAAAATACACAGAATTGAATGACAATGAAAACACAACCTGTCAAATCTGTGAGACACAGCTCCAGCACTGAGAACAAAGTATGCCCTTAAACACACGCCTATGTTCCCTCTCCAATGCTGAAATGAGGCAGTGTTTCCCTGAAAGTCACCCAAACAAAACATGGAACCTGTGAAGAAATTCATTTCCCGGGTGCCTGCTGGGTGCTCTGCCCCCAGGATTCATGAGACAAAATGTAATGCTGTCAATAAATAGAAGTCTGAAGGATAAAACCACATCAGGCAATGAATGGTACACCCACCTGTATTAACAGCCTACCCAAACTATTAGCCAAATTATACTCTATTCAGGAAAAAAAAAAAAAAACATGGCCCTGACCCCTACAACAGTTCATGCTCGCCCCCTCTAGCAAAGAGTGCCAGCCCTTCCCACCACGTGAGATTGGGGACCGTGTCTAACAGATTTTGCTGTTACGAGAATAAAACGTATTTGCACACAAGTACCTGATAGGGTAAGTCAGCCATCCTTAAGTAAGTTTCCATCTTCAAACAGAAAGGAGACAAACTGGGGACACCATTGTTAGGTCTTGCAAACTGATGCAAAATGATAGCGTCTTTCGAGTCAATCTCTTGCTGTTTCCTGTTAAAACCAAAACAGAAATAAAGAACAATCCACGTGTTATACACTCAGTTCTCTTCGTTCCTCAGAGACGCCCTGCTGGGCTGTTGCTCCTCAAGAACAAGCAGATGTTTGTCTTGGGGCTTCCCTCACCCAGAGGCATGGAGCCACGGAAGAACCTTACAAGCTCCGATTTTACCGCGACCTCCAGGGCCCAGAAAAGTAACTACATATCAACCTCCTTCTGGTCCCTGTAGCTTACGGACAGGAAGAGAACTTTTGGGGACAGGTCCCCCTTCCCCCCTTACTGGCTATCTTTACCTGCCAGGAGACACAATGGATAAAGTTATATTCTGGGCTTATTATGTGCCAGGCATGGTTCTGAGGGCTTCACAGGCATCATCTCCTTTAACCTTCACAGTAACCCTATGAAGTAGATGCTTTTGTGATCCATAGAATGTTATGGATGAGGAAACTGAGGCACAGAGGATGAACTTGCCCAAAGCCACATCACTATGGCAGACGATAGACTGACCCAGGTAGTCAGAGCCTGTGTTCTTGAGGCTCTTCTTCGGCAAGGCCCTGGATAAACAAGCAGATTTCCTCGGCCCTGACCCACATCCGCAAGAGAGTCTGAGACGCCAAGCACTCTGATCCCTCTTCCAAACTAGCTGCCCCTCCCCTGGCCCTTCACCTGTGGAGCAGAGGGACTGGCTTCTGGGCTCTCTCATACTCTCCACCTTCCCAGGGTCCCTACTTTCACCACACAGCACCTATCTCAGTGCGCCTACCTTTGTCCCTTCTTCTGTCTCAGCCACACATCACCTATGTTTTCTTTGGCCACTTTTTTGGGTGGGGAGGACTTCCCTGGTACGGTTTTTCAATAGCCGCCATGAAGTAAAACAAATACTGGATTCCAAGTCTGGGCACGTGGGGTCAAGTCCACGTTCTGCTTCCTACTGACCTCTCCTCTTCTCCTCTCTCACAGAGATAGTGAGGAAAGTACCTATTCTGTATTGATTATCTTGAGAATTAAATAAGCTAATATCTATAAATATTTGGTGAGCTATCAAGCATATGTAGGAGGGATGGACATTACTCTTATTCAAAGAGATATGGTCCTATCCCCTTACACTACAAAACTTCATCATTTCACAGTTTCCCTCATACACCACAGGAACCTTCTGCAATTTCCATCTTTCACTCCACCTAACCACTTCCCACTCTTCCCCTTGGCCTTCCCTGAGCTTTGGTTCCATCACCTTATTCCTAGCTGGGTCCCTCAAGTACATTTATCCACCTAAGCAAGCAAGGACAAGCTCTTCGTATCACCATCACACAGATGGTCACCTACTTCGGCATCTCCGCTCAATATAACAACTGTTTTGGAGAAGTTTACCACTGAAATGCCCATTCCAGTTAGAAAGGTAAGAATGGCTCCTTTTTAAAACATTGGTCAAATGAATAAAAATGTTTGCTGCTTCCTGGCAATTTTTGCTATGAAACAAAGGTTTTCATTTAAAATGTATTTTTTACTGATTTTGTACAGAGAGGAAGGGCGAGAGATACAGAGTTAGAAACATCGATGAGAGAGAGTCATCGATCAGCTGCCTCTTGCACACCCCCTACTGGGGATATGCCCGCAACCAAGTACATGCCCTTGACCGGTCAAGGGCATGTACTTGGTTGCGGGCCCTTTCAGTCCCCAAGCCGACGCTCTATCCATTGAGCCAAACCAGTTTTGGCAAAAAGGTTTTCATTTAGATGAAACGTTTGGGAGGTCAGATATCAAAATTAAGGAGCCATTTAGACTATATTCCTAGAAAGTGCAAACTATAGATTTGACAACTAATTGATTTTGCCCACTCAAATAATTCAAATCATGGAGTGGTATTTTTATGTAAATTAGCTGGGCAAAAATATAAGGACTGAAAGGTTAAGAGGTAAATATAAAATCCCCTGAGCCAGAACAATCTAATTGTAATGGTTAACTTGGGCCATGTCATAAGAAGAATGGAAGTTAACTATGTGACAAGCATATATGCCAATGACTTTGTATACATGTATATCACATGATTTCAATAACACTTCAGAATGGATATTGCTACAGTTTAAATTTAGTTTCTTATACGATATTTATATTTTATAGTGGACAGGAAAACTGAAGCTCCGAGAGATTAATCACATGCCAAAGGACTACCAACTTGAGATCAAGTTGTTAACAGCTCCAGTCCCCAAGCTCTTAAGCACTTCAACCACACCAAAATGAACAATTCCTCACTTAGTAATATGAAACAGCCAGTTTGACTCAGACACTCAAGCCTAACTTTCTGATGAAAGTCTATAACGACTAATGTCCAACTTTTACTGTCCGCTCAACTATATGTCAAACATGATGCTAACTCACTTCATCAGCTCTAGGGAGAAGGCTACTATCATCATCTCTGTTTACAGATGAGAAAACCCAGCAGCCAAGAAGCCCACTCTCCAATCCAAGGTCACATGACTGATGAAAGCAGAGTAAATCTGAACCCACGCAGGCCCAGAGCCCGCCCTCCACACATCAGGAACCTCTCCTAACAGGATCAGAGAAGCAGGTGGCCTGTTTCCCAGAAGCTATATTTTATAAAGTGCCCTTATGACGAGGGTTTTATCAGAGAACACTTGTACAGCAGCAAGACTGGCCCCTACTCCCACAGTGAGCATGCCTCTGTGGACGGCTGCTGAGCTCTATAGGGAGATCAGAGTCTGACCTATGGGTTTCTCTGACTGCCTAAGTTTTCCAGGACAGGCTGAACAGTGGGCCTTACATGCAAATGAGCTACCAATAACAGTCATTATTTAGTCACTCAACTTACAAACAATACATTTCCAAATGCCACATTGAATTTAAGATAGCTGCTGGGCTGAAACCGGTTTGGCTCAGTGGATAGAGCATCGACCTGCAGACGGAAGGGTCCAAGGTTCAATTCCAGTCAGGGGCATGTGCCTTGATTGCGGGCACATCCCCAGTAGGAGGTGTGCAAGAGGCAGTTGATCAATGTTTCTCTCTCACTGATGTTTCTAACTTTCTCGATTCCTCTCTCTAAAAAATCAATAAAATATATATTTTTTTAAAAAAAAGATAGCTGCTGGGCTACCTCCACTGGGAGAAAGAAAAACACAGGGTTGGGACTATATTTGTTTAAAAATATTGTGGTGGGGAAAAATTCAAAACACCTACTTGGGTTATACTCATTAATGAAATTTTGTAAATAATTCTCACCCATCAACTTAACTTTCTGCTCTGGAGACACAGCCATGAATTAAGGTTAAGTCTATGCAGCAGCAAATCCAAGCAGGTGGTGACGACTATATGATTGCCAGTGAACTCAGACAGTATAGCCATTTCAAGGCATATTGTCCACTCACATATTTCATATTGTTTAGAGTTTTCCCTATAATACACAGACAGCTAACAATTTCCCTGTAAGCAGAGGTCTCTTTCATGTAACCTCTGAACCTCAGTCCCAGACCTCAGTTTTTCCCCCACTATCCCTCCATGCCCCAGAAGCTGTCAAAAATTCAGGTGCTTCCACAGGTATGTCTTCCCTGAGCTATGCCCCAATTCTCTACATTTCTCTTCCTCTCCCCCCATCAAAATCTACTTCACAATTGGTACTCTCTAAGGAGGCCATGGTAAATAAAAAAGTTCAGGCTCAACCCACACACATTCCCAGATTTGAATCTGGATCCTACTATTCTTACTGTGTGATCCAGGGCAAGCTGCTTACCCATCCTGGGCCACCATTTTGTTACCTATACAATGGGGATCAAGCATCCAATGCCAGTTGTGAGGAGGAGTAAATCTAATCACACAAGGAAAGCACTGCTATGCAAAGCCCCTACTGAGGACTCAGAAATGGGCAGCCACTTTTATTACTAGCATTAGAACAGGATTTTCCAACTCAATTTAAGTATCTGTCAAGAAACAAAAGTGAGTCAACCGAGGATTAAACACGCCTCAACTAAAAAGTATCCAGGCAGTCTCCTAAGCAGGGGAAGGACACACTTCTGTGCAAAGGCCTCTTCTTTGTCCAGCGACCACACCCACCAGGGCGTGGCCTGCTCCCAGGGTGAGCTCCCCGCTCCGCTATTTCTGCAAGGTCATTTAAGCGAAGGTTAGACTCCGTCCTGTGAAATGTGCCTTCACTCCCTTCACAAAGTGGGCGACTGGTGAGAAACCACGTGGTGTAGGGTCCTGAAAAGAGGGCTGGAGTATCATTGAGAAACAATGGGGTTACCGTTTAAATTACTGCACAAATGTTTCCGTTTTTCATACAGCTTGAAATAGAGTTCTAAAAGTAGCAAAAAACATAAAATAACCTAGAGAGATCATTTCACTTTACTTTTTTATTATTATTATTATTTCAACTAGACTAGATTCAAATACTGTGCTAAGTGAGAGCATTTAAGGTGCAAGATGGAAATAAAACTTCTCCATCATGACTAACTAATATGGACATACATTTCCCCAGACCTAAATGATTTCCCACCCTCTCGGAGACTAGAAGTATTCACAGGACCTGAGCTGGTCTGTCACAGTGTCCTCCTGGAATGCCTGCAGGCCTATGAAAGGTCACTGCCGCTGCCTCTGTTTACAACCTACTGTGTAGGACTCCCCCACGGGAAAAAGGCAGCGAGGGCACATTTCTCAGTGTTTAAAAGATACTGGCCGAGAGAGACATGCTGAGCTACTGAACATTGCTTGCTTCTGGTCATCTCCCAGTGATATGGGGTCCAGCACAGAGAAATGTTAAAGGTAAATTAAAGTAGCAATTACCCAAGCGACCCTCTCAGCAGTCTGTGGTTGTTATCCTACTCAAAGATCTCGTGTGGGGCAGGACGTGCCAACGGCAGGGCCTCCATTTTCTGCTCATTCCAAGTGAATCCTGTCCACATTCTGCGGCAGGCAGCCGGGCAACCGTCTGTGGCACTGGCTGACCCTCCTGTTCTTGACAAACACGCCCATGTGCTAGTCCTCTGTCTCCTATGGCTCACACAACAATAGCGTGTACACCCGAAGACGGCGCTTCGCTTTCACTAACAGATTAGCAGAGAACCGAGTGAAGGTTGCATCAAAGCTGCACAGCACTAGGCCTGGCCCTGCAGCCTTCACAGGAGCCCAGAGGTCTCCGGACCCTTTGCAATTTCAGCCTTTTCGGGATGTTAACATTGGGGCGGAAGGGGGGGGGGGGGGGGAGGAGCGGGGGAGTGTAGCATGGAAAACTAACCTCTAAGTAAAGCATAAGATTAGTGGTTAATGTTCCAGCATTATTATCTATAAATAAATAAGGTCTTTCATAAAAGTGTAGCTTCGTATTTCCACAGGGCCTAATTCTGTTGCTGTAAAACATTGCACTTAGGATCTTGCCAAAGACTCTTTGCTTTCAAGCACCGAAAAATCGGGAGACGAATGTTTTTTCCCTCCCAATACCAGTTCAATTCCATCAGCTCTGCACTGCCCCTCCAGGCCATGGTCACCTGAGCACCTGAGCGGCCAGCCGGAGGGTCCCCCCTCGCGCCAGCCCTGCCCAGGCCGGGGGCCCCTCTGCGCCCCGCGGGGGCCCTCTCGCCGGCTCACCTAATGACCAGCAGTTCGTGGAGCACATACGCAGCTGCGGCCAGCAAAGCGCCCCCGGTCAAGTAAAGTGTTTTCTTCCACCAGGGGTCGGAGCCCAGCCCCGCCATGATCCCACCGTAGTCCTGCAAAGGGAAAGCGACGATGTCCCCATCAAAGGAGAAGGGCTCCTCGGACCCGGCCCACCAGCCGAAGAAGGAGACGCTCTGGTTCCAGCTCAGATCCACCGCGCACGGCCGGGGCGAGGCAAAGCCCACCCCCCAGTGCATGCTGCGCGGCGGGCGGCGGGGCCCCTCCCGGGCGCATGGGAAGGGCCGCGCGGCCGGGCGGGCTCAGCGGCGGGCTGCGGGCGGCGGCGACCCGGGCGGAGGCTGCAGAGGAGGAGGAGGTGGAGAAGGAGGAGTTGAGAGGGCTCCGGCCGCGCCAGGAGGTCCCGATCGGCGGCACCCCAAGGCCCAGGGCGGCCGCCGGGCTCCCCCGCGCCGGCCTCTCCGAGCCTCCCTTTGTGTCGGCGCCGGGAGAAGGCCGCGTGATGTCATTGCTCCCCGGGGCAGGGAAACGGGCGGGATACAGTCACCTACCCCGCGCCCTGCCCCCGCCCCGCATCCCCGCGGCCCGGCGGCCTCCGCCCCGGCCCGAGCTGCAGGGCTGGGGCGCGCCGGACCGGCTCCGCGCCCTGCGCCCCGCGCCCCAGCCCCGGGAAGGCTCCGCCCGGGCAGGGCTGCGGGGGTGGCCGCAAACGCGGCTCCGCCCGGAGGAAGCTGCAGTCCGAGCCCGATCTCAGTCCCCCTCCATCCGCGCCTCCGCCTCCGCCCCCGCCCCTCCCGAGGGCCGAGCGCGGGGAGCGCAGGGACTCACCTGGGGCCGCGGGAGCGGGAACGCCCCCCTCTCCCCGCCCCTCCACTCCCCACCCCGCGGGGCCGGGCACCAAAGCCCGGAGCGAGGCGGGGAGTTAGATGGTGCTGGCGCTGTGCACTTGCACAGTTTGTAAAAACCCTCTCGTGGCGTTACACCGGCACTGAGGTCTTGTCCGTGTGCTCCTGGAAAGGTGTCTGGTGTCACAAATTAGAAAAATGTGCCCCAGAGATGTTCCTTCTGTGAGACGCAGCTTAAGCCTTTCTCTTGGAAATCATTATCAGGTAACTTGCTGGTGTGGGGTGTTTTCCCCTTCCCTTGGTACAGAAAAATCTGTCAAATTGTGTGTATGCTCAATTCTTTTCTTTGAACTTCATTTTTTTTTTTTAAGGCCTGTAAGTACAAATGATAGAATTGTGTTTCGTGGAAGTTTATGATATACACGCAAATTTTAGCACGAGCATGGGTCATTTAAAATTGTTTAGAGGAACTGGAAAAACCCAGAAGGAGTGTTATCTCTCAAGTAAGGAGAAAGGAGGGATATTACCTTCAGGCTTCTCATGAGGGCAGAGATTGTGGTGAAGGGAGTCCCTTTCCTTTCTAATGTGTATTCCCTACCACACCAGTCCTTAAAACGGGCAGTGAGAGGGGTCATACTGTTCAGAGTGGGCTTATTGCCAGCCCCAACGTGATAAAGGGAGGGGCTAGCCAGGCCGGTACCCAAGTGCCAGCACACGGGGGTCCCTAACACACTGTGTATGCATATATGATCTCTGGGGAACGAGCAGTGCATGGCTGGAAGCGAACCTTCCGTGGGCAGGTGGTAAGGAGTGGGACCCAAGGGCCTGCCAAGGAGGCTGCGAGGCCTGTCCATCAGAGGCAGAGGGGACAAGTTTGGGATGGGAGCAGAGGCACTCTGTGCTGAGAGGGGACAAAGCGCGCAGGCACCAGTGTTTCTCCATGCTTCTTCTTCTCCCACATAGCACTCAGCCTTTGCTCTCGTTAAATGCTGAGCCAATATCTATAGATATCAGTTTGCTATTTGGTACCGAATCATTTGCCTGAGTGTCTAGGTCCAGTCCTGGGAATTGGGCATAAATCCCCTTGAGCCTCTAGACTCCATTCTGGACACCGTTCCTTCTTTACACATTCTGAACTGTACAAAATCCAATGGCTACAAAGCCTCAAATGCCTCCCAGTTATACTGTCACCTTTTGAGAAACATAGATTCAGACATTTCCTCATACAGATATTGCTGTGCCCATACCACATGACTATGCAGCCTGGTCATGACAATATGAGAATCAGGAACATGGAAAGCAAAAAGGAGAATTCATAGTGGTAAACCCTATGCCCAGGAAACAAGGTAGAAACCTATCAGAGGAAGGTTGATATTTTAATCCCAGAGAGCCCCTGAAGGCAGAGGCCGTGGCCCACAGCTGCATCCTAGGATTATCAGACAGTCTTTGAGCAGTCCCTAGTCTTTGGTTCAAATATGGTTTCCATTTTCAGAGACACCCAAAAGTGAATGCCTGTAAGATACAAGTGTAGGTAAAAATAAACTCCCATAAGAGAAGCTAAACTATAGTCTTAAGCAATCCGATGCAGGCTAACAGTTAGCTTTTATATCATATCCATGGCATAGAATAGAGAAGATTATTAGAACTCGGGCTTGTAGAAAGGGGAAAGGAGGCAGAAGAGAAGACCTAAGAGTTGGGCAAAAGTTTGGTATGAGAATGTCAGGACAAAATTTAGAGAACAAAGAAAGCAGCTACCACTGTGAAGTCAAAGTAGTGATGCAAGCTCTAGCCAACTCTACGAAAGATCAGACTGAGCCCTGCATTGGAGCAGCTGCTCCACAAAGAGGTACAATGCAGCCTCAGAAAGAAAGAAGAGGAGTTCCAGTGGCACAGTCGGTTAGCGGGTTAGTGCGGTACTTACAGGAAAGAAGGAAGGCTGTGGCTCCAGCGGGGACTCAGCAGCAGGCCAGGGCTAGTGGTGTAATTAATAGCCAGATGAAACTCAACAGAACCGGGTTAGCAGAGGGTCTGAGGAGTCCAGCTCTTCAAAGAATTGCTCCTTAGAACCCCATGTAGAGTCAGATCCCAGGCCCAATCCCCTGGGTTCCTGTAGAGCGGCTGTGCAGGACCCTGCCCTGCAGGGTGAAGGGGAGGGAGCTGAGCATGTCTGTCATCCAGCTCCTCTCCTGGGTACCCACAGCTCGTGAGATGGAATGAGGACCTTGGGAGCCAGAGTGGACATCTTTACTCCCCACTTCACCCTCCTACCACTGCCACCATCTCTGGCAGCCTTGGTATCATGCCATTAGCTCAAAGCTAGAGGCATCTTTTTATTTTTTATTTTTCAAAGACTTTGTTTCACTAACTTTAATTGAGGTGTTACCAGACAAGAAAATGGAAGTCCTGTCTAGTGATTTTTCTTCAGTAACTTTTCAAAACAATCTGTATTAAATAAGTAGTATTGTCAACTCCACTTTACAAGTGAGGAAACTGAGGCTCAGAAGGTAAATTAGCAAGTTTACTTCCCAGAGCTACATAATGATAGAGCCAGCATTCAAACCCTATGTGTCTCCTCCAACAGCCTTAGTAGCTAAGATAGTTCTCGCACCAAGTTCTACAGTTGTGCTGGAGCGCTGTCCATGGTATTCTTTCTTTACACCATTCCTTCTTTACACATTCTGAACTGTGCAAAATCCAATGGCTATAAAGCCTCAAATGCCTACTGGTTATACTGTCACCTTTTGAGAAACATAGATTCAGACATTTCATCATACAGGTACATGCTATGCCTGTACCATGTGATTGTGCAGCCTGGTCATGACAATAGAACAAGAAACAACTAAATCAGTGCTTCCCAAACTCTAAAGAGCATAGGTATCAACTAGGGTCTGCTATGATGCTCAAACAATGGACAATTAGATGGGCACTTCTCAAACATTACGGTGCATGTTAGCCACTGGGGATCGTTATAAGGTGCAAATTCTGACTCGATAGTTCTGGGATGGGCTCTGAGATTCTGCATTTCTAACAAGCTTCCAGGTGAGATCAGACTACACTTTGATTAACAATAGTCTAGACCACTGGCTTATGAGGAGAATCAAAGACTCTACCCAAAGGGACCCCGCATGTTAGTTTTTAAGACAAATTATGGTTCTTATAAGTTTAGAATACAGACAGACAGATGAAAACATTGACTTGGTAGTAGAATCAGACATGGAAAGAAAATTAATCAAGACTCAAGAAGAGCAATTATAATAGACAGGAATGCGTATCACTTCTGAGAGGTCCTAGTCCTAGTGATAGATAGGAGCTGAGAGAGGAAAAGGAGATGGTGTGGTGTGTGTGTGTGTGTGTGGTGTTGTGTTTTTTTTTTTTTTGGGGGGGGGGGCGTGGTGTAAAGGAGAGGAGAGAAGACATAGAATCCTGGGGAATTAGTAAAATCATGGCACCTTTTCCAGATGCCAACACAACATAAATAAATAACACTGCTTTATAAATTTCATTGATCTTGGGAAAACATCTTTCACAAGAATGTATTCATGTTTCAAAATATAGCTTAAGAGTTTTAAATCCTTGGTGCTATGGTAATAAGTGGATGTGATGTTGGCACTATTGCTTGTTTTACATAATGAAATTTAAGATGCTATTTTATTCAAATCTCTCAATATTTTAAAAATAAACAATGTACTTGGTAATGCTACCCTGAATTTTATTGTAAAGTTTCTGCTTTCTTGACTTGACTTATGGAGAAGGGATCTAATATTTCCCTCTCCATGTATCCTGAATCCTAATTATGAATCCAGAGGTGACCTTGCCTATCTGCTTTCTGATTCACTGAACCTGGGCATTTTATAAATCATTATATAACCCTCAGTAAACATTTCCTACAAGACTGACTTCAGGCTAAGAAAAGGGATGCAAACAATAACCAGGCTGAGATGAGTGAGGGGCAATTGAAAAGGTGGGTAACAATTTGACATTTTGAGCTTCTGTAGTGTATTTGTTTGCTTGCACTGCCATAACAAAGTAGAACAGACTGGGTGGCGAAACAACAGAGATTTCCTCACTGTTCTGGAGGTCAGAAATCTAAGATCAAGGTGTTAGGAGCAGTGATTTCTTCTGGGCTTGTTGGTGGATATTTTTTTCTGTCTCTTCACATGGTTTTTGTCTGTGTCCTAATCGCCTCTTCTTATAAAGACACTACACTAATCATATTGGTTAAGGACTATCCTAATGACCTCATTGTACCTTCATTAGCTTTTTAAAGACACTATCTCCAAGTAAAGTAACATATTGAGGTACTGGGGATTAGGACTTCAAAATATGCATTTTAGGGAGACACAATTCAGCCCATAGCAGACAACCTATATAATGCCCAAGTGGAGATGCCCAGTGGCAACTGAGAATGTGAATTAGAAGAGATATGGGCCTGAGATTGAGATGGCTGGGGGTCATTAAAGCTATGGGACAGCCCTGCCAGCATGGCTCAGATGCCAGAGTTGTGAGCTGGACCCCCACTGTGGGGTGTGCAGGAAGCAGCCAATCAATGATTCTCTCTCATCAATGATGTTTCTATCTCTCTCCCTTTCCCTTTCCCTCTGAAATCAATAAAAATATACATGTTTTTAAAAGCTATGGGACATTCTCAGCAAAAAAAAAAATGTATTTTTTTCTTATTTCGGGGGCAGGAGTCCTGGAACCTTGGAAGCCTTTCTGTGCACCCCAGGTACAGTCTGCTTTAGTTAGGAAAAACCAGTGGAGATCTTGTGTTGTCAGTGAGTTCTGTGTCCATTAGATCCTGCCCGTCAACAAGAAACAAGGATTCAAAGCTAGCAAAGTGGAAACACCTGCTGTCCATATTGACCTTGGAACTCCCCACCCCCACTCTCAGTTCTGCCCACATCATCTTGAGAACATATCCTTTTCTTGGGTCCAACTGATGCCTTCTAGTTTCTAGATAGTGGATCATTTATTATTAGCATTGCATCTTTTTCTTGCTAGAATACAAGAAGTTTCTTGATCTCACAGTAAATTCCTTTGCTTGAATTTCATGCAAACCATCAGTGTCAGGGTGTTTTTTGGTTTGTCTTGTGTGTGTTTTTGACACAGAGAAGGCTTACATGCAATTTGCATCTTATTAATAATAGTCATATAAGAATTAACCAATGTCACCCCAATAGATTTAATAAAAGTATATAGTCAAATAAGAATTTCCTTCCTAATAAAGTCACACTGTAAGTTAAAAGCAATTGTGTGACTGTACTAACGCTTTCTTTTATTTAGTCTTGTTTCCTCATTATTTCCTATATCGACATTTACTTAGGAGTCTTAGATCTTCAGACCTACTTCTGTAAGCCTATAACAATGCAAGTATTTTTATGGAATTGCAGACACCTCACTAGTCCAGGTTTTAAAAACTTCCAGTGAAAAAATAAAAATAAAGTAAAAAATAAAATAAAAAATAAAAACTTCCAGTGAGCATGGCTTGACCCTCGTTACCCAGCAGTATCAGTATACCTCTACTTAATGCTCTCAGTGCTGTTTGTATTCCAGATCAGGTGGCTCAGAAGTCCTGTAGGTGCCCCTAGCACACATCAAAAAGACATTTCAAATACTGCCAATATTTTTTACTGTTTTGCTTGCCTGAGATATTTTTGATGTAGTATTTGAACTCAATACTTTTCTTCAATTTATCATTAATATGCAGGCAGGCAGGCAGGCAGGCGAGCAGTTAGGAGCCAGTGGTCCTGGATTGCAAGATGCAGTCGGACATTCCCCGAGGAGCCTTGGATTGGAGAGGGTGCAGACTGGGCTGAGGAGAAACACCCCCCACCCCCACCTGCACCTGGGCTTTTAATATACACACACACACACACACACACACACACACACACACACACACTCATGCACAGGGCTTCTAGTATATATATAATCTGTAAGATGGAGTGAATTCCTATAAATATGCCTAACCTATTTATTTAAGAAAGGCTAAGGAACCTAAACTCCTAAAGAACACAATACCAGGACAAAACTTTTTTATCCATAGAATAATTCCTTAAAAATAGCTGTTAGATAAAACAACAAAAACTGTTTTCCAAGGTTTTAGCTCATTTTATTGATTTTCTTTTCTGCATAACCTCTCTCAAAAATTAAACGCTGTATCTGTTGTTTTTGTAAACATCAGGCTTTCAGTCATGTTCCTAAGGTCCTTGGAAATATTCATTTCTTCAGCTCATCATGCACACTGGGTTGGTGGCGGCATCAGCTCAGAGCTTTTCTGCATCCCCCTTTAAAACAAGGTCAGAGGGCACCGGGTGCTCCTGCTTCACAGCGTGAGCGGCATAGTTAAGGCTGGTATTTCCACTCCAATGCCAATGGCCTGAGAAGGGGTTGTAGATCATTCCTGCCACAGTTTGAACTGACAGACCATCTGAAAAACATATCACAAAGAGTAGATTTAGTAAATATTTACCTTTCAAGAGCAGAGTCTCATGCAACTCTCCATGTTAAACAAAGACGTCTAACTCAGCAGGCAAAAACACTTGGTCACCACGTGCCGATCACTCCTTACTGCAGCACAGAACAGAAACCCCAAAGCTGACTGCCTGGCCTCAGGCCCAGCTCTGGCACCTAACAGATGATCCTGGGTAATTCATTTCACCTTTCTCAATGTCAGTTTTCTCACATGAACAGAACATATAACACAGAGTTGTCAGAATTAGATGAGATATGTGTATAAAGTAGCACAGCACTTGGAATTTGGTAAGTACTCAAACATTAACTGTTTTTGGAAAATACATACCTGCCAACAAGTGATTGTTCCTATAAAGCATCTTTAAAATATTTTTTCTACTCTGTTTTCAACAAAGTTACTTGCAAAAATCTTTAGAACTTACTATATTGCATTGGACTGACAATATTCCAAGTAAAATCAAGTTTATTGATATATTGTTTATGAACAAAAAACATGAGATGAGTCTAAGTACTTGACAGGAATATTAATTGCCAAATAAATGAACTAATAAACATTATTACTTAACAGCAATGTAACACATAAGTCTAATGTTCATTATGAGTAAAGCAGACCTAGGCATTGCAGGAAGTACAAAAAAGAGAGAGTTTAAAAAAAAAAAAAAAAAAAAAAAGGCCTAGTTTGACTTCAAGGACCTTACAGGCCAGAAAGGATCATAAAAACACCAAAATAAGTATAATATAAGGCATGCTATAAAAAGCATAAAATACATAAAACTTCACAAGGAAGTTCAAAATATATCTGAGTGTGGCACAGTGGTTGATCATTGACCTATGAGTCACTGGTTCGATTCCTGGTCAGGGCATATGCCTGGGTTATAGGCTTGATCCCCAATGTAAGGGGCATGCAGGAGGCAGCCGATAGATAGTTCTCTCTCATCACTGATGTTTCTCTCTCTTTCCCTCTTCCTTCCTCTCTAAAATCAATAAAAATATTTTAAAAAATTATATATATTAAATATTTTATAAATATTAAATATATAAAATTTTTAAATATATAATTAAATACACACACACACACACACATAGAAATCAGGAAAAATAATATGTACGATAAGCTAATTCAAGGAGGGCCTCATCAGGACAAACTGAGGATGTGTAAATAACAGATATTTGTACCTCATTCTTAAACACGTGAGGACTAAACAGCCAAAAGGCATTCACTGATCACCTATGATTTGCTTGGTTTTGGGTTAGGTGCCCCAGGTGAGAGAAAATGGTATCTAATACTTAATCCTAACTTCGAGGAGTTTATGGTCTAGTTGAGGAAATGAAACCAACATCCAAAGAACTGTGGCCTATTGAAGTGCTAGGTTGTGTGATTATTAATTATAGGTACATTAAACATTTAGCTAGGCCTTGAAAATTCTTAATTGGAAAAATTCTTAATACTTACTTGGTTCCAGAATGCTCTCTAGCTTTTCAGGTGAAACGAACTTCTCCCACGTATGAGTACCTTTTGGTACAATACCTGCAATTTGCTCTGAAAAAACAATTCCCAAGGCATAGGATAGCTGTGTTTTGTTGATTGTAGTAATAAATAAAGAACCACCAGGCTAAAAAGTAGAGAGAAAGAGAAGTAAAATTTTAAATGTCAGGAACATCAGTTAGGTAAAGGTTTCCCTTCCCCACCCTCTTCCTTTCTTCCAAATAATAATTTGCTTCTGTTGTTGTTAATCCTCACCTGAGGTTATTTTTTTCTTTGCTTTTCAGAGAGAGTAGAAGGGAGGGAGGGAGAGAGAGAAACATCGATGTGAGAGAGACATATTGACTGGTTGATCCCCCATGTGGGGATCAAACCTGCAACCCAAGTATGTGCCCTTAATTGGTTCAGTGAGCAGGCCAAAACTTTAACCACTGAGTCAGGGCCCTTCCAAATAATTTAAGTGCAGTTAAGATACATAAGCATGAATACAATATAATTTACTAAAATAGTATTTTTTCCCTTTGGAAATTCATTAATAAAGGCAGTCCACTGCCAATTCAGTCACTGAGTTTATGCAACAGTGCTTATAACTCTTAAAATCATATGATTTTATGTTTATATTATACTAGAGTCCAGATGCACAAGATTCATGCATGGGCGGGTATGTCCCTCAGCCCATCCTGCACCTTCTCCAATCTGGGACCCCACAAGGGATGTCCAACTGCCCGTTTAGGGATAGGGCCTAATCAGGCAGTTGGACATCCCTCTCACAATCCAGTACTGCTGGTCCCCAACTGTTTGCCTGCCTGCCTTCCTGATTGCCCCTAACTGCTTCTGCCTGCCAGCTTGATCATCCCCTAACCACTCCCCTGCCAACCTGATTGATGCCTAACTGCTCCCCTGCCAGCCTGTTTGCCCCTAACTGCCCTCCCCTGCAGGCCTGGTCACCCCCAACTGCTCTCCTGTACAGGCCTGGTCACCCCCAACTTCCCTCCTCTGCCAGCCTGGTCCCTCCTAACTGCCCTCCCCTGCTGGCCTGATTTCCCACAACTGCCCTCCCTTACAGACCTGGTCCCTCCCAACTGCCCTCCCCTGCTGGCTTGATTTCCCACAACTGCCCTCCTTTGTAGGCCTGGTCCCTCCAAACTGCCCTCTTTTGCGGGCCATCTTGTGTCCACACGGAGGCAGCCATCTTTGACCAAATGGGGCAGCCCATCTTTGACCACATGGGAGCAGCCAGCTTGTGTGTTGGAGTGATGGTCAATCTGCATATTACTCTTTTATTAGATAAGATAGAGGCCTGTGCATGGGTGGGGGCCAGCTGGTTTGCCCTGAAGGGTGTCCCAGATTAGGTTGGGGGTTCCCTTGGGGCATGGGGCAGCCTGGGCGAGGGGCCTGTGGTGGTTTGCAGACCAGCCACGCCCCCCAGCGGCCCAAGAAGAGGCCCTGGTATCTGGGATTTATTTATCTTCTATAATTGAAACTTTGTAGCCTTGAACGGAGCCAAGCCTCCTGCTTGCTCCATGGCCACAGCCATTTTTGTTGGGATTTATCTTCTATAATTGAAACTTTGTAACCTTGAGCAAAGGCCTAGGCTGGCAAGGGTATACTGAAAGTTGGCTTCCACTACTACCAGGGAAATCCAAGCCTTGCTCTGTGGCCACAGCCATCTTAGTTGGGTTAATTTGCATTCCCACTCCTGATTGGCTGGTGGGCGTGACTTGTGGGTGTGGCAGAGACACAGTCAATTTGCATATTACTCTTTTATTAGATAGGAGAATACATTGCTTTGTGTATATCAACTACTTAATAATAAAAATATAGAAATGAGCCGAGACCGGTTTGGCTCAGTGGATAGAGCATCGGCCTACAGACAGAAGGGTCCTGGATTCAATTCCGGTCACGGGCATGTGCCTTGGTTGCGGGCATATCCCCAGTGGGGAGTGTGCAAGAGGCAGCTGATTGGTGACTCTCTCTCATCGATGTTTCTAACAATCTCTCTCCCTTCCTCTCTGTAAAAAAATCAATAAAATATATATTTTAAAAATAAATAAATAAATATATAGAAATGAGATCAGGCTGCTCTTCCTTGTTACATGTCCACATTTATGTTTTAACATGTGTCAATACTGCTTTCCCTCCAGCTGCGTATTCTGTCCAACTTGTTTGGTACAGCTGACAGCTCCACATCTTGTGCAGGCAAGCAACGCCAGAAAGTGTTCTTTGAAAAGAACATTAATGATTAAGGCTTGGAAATTTTTCATTTTTATTTTCTTTCATTAGGATTAAGCAGTGATTTTCAACTGGTGTGCTGCAAGAATTTTTAAAACATGCAATTCCTGACTATGTAGTCAGGGGGACTGACTTCTTTTCCCTTCTAGGGGTGTCGAACTCAATCAGAGAAGGGGCCAAAATCTAAAATCCAGCCTAAATCGCTGGCCGAATGGTTTACTGAACAGTCATAAACTGACAATGTCATAAACTGACAGCGGAGTGCAGTGATGACAGCGCGGTGCGGGCCACATTGCAAGGCCTGGCGGGCTGGATTTGGCCCGCGGGCCTTGTGTTTGACACATGTGCCTTAGACTGTCAAATAGAAAAATGACAACAACCAACACAACAAGAGCCATCTGGTATGAATTAATCCAAAGTATCCCTTTTTTGTCAGATCAGCAAAAAAATATATTTTCTGGTGCACCATGAATTTTAGTAATTAGTCTATGTGTGCCATGAGATAAAAAAGATTAAAAATTGTTGGTATAGCCGAAACCGGTTTGGCTCAGTGGTAGAGTGTCGGTCTGCGGACTGAAAGGCCCCGGGTTCGATTCCGGTCAAGGGCATGTACCTTGGTTGCGGGCACATCCCCGGTAGGGGGTGTGCAAGAGGCAACTGGTCGATGTTTCTCTCTCATTGACGTTTCTAGCTCTCTATCTCTCTCCCTTCCTCTCTGTAAAAAATCAATAAAATATATTTTTTTAAAACATTGCTGGTATAAAGAATATGAAGAGGTCAAGATAAGCACTTAAGATAAATACAAGCCATTTATTAAACTGCTCAGTCTGCCATGTTTTAGTGACTATACTGATAGTGTTTCCTGTATTTATTCCCACGAATAGCAAGGACATTACCATCTCCTTCCTCCTTTATGCACTCTCAGTAGCCTGGTGAGGACAAAATGCCAAGAGTCTCTCCAAAATAATCATATGACTATATATGGGGTGGGACAAAGGTAAGTTTACAGTTATTGATATGTGAAAAATAATCCCAATGATTAATAAATAATAATACAATAATAAACTGTGTTTTGAAAACTCACAACTGTAAATCCACTTTCCCCCTACCTCATATGTACATGTATAAGAGAAAGAAAATATATCTCAAATACCACCCCAAACCAAAAATAGAAAAAAGAAGGTCCTGAAATATTGCCCAGTCCATTTAAATGAAAAACTGAAATATCAAACACTATTTTATCACACATTGTAACTTTTCTCTGTAAAACTCCAGTATTCTAAAACATATTCTTAAGAAGCACTTATATGTCAATTATATCTTAATAGAGCTAAAGGGGAAAACTGCTAAAAATAAGGGAAACTGGGTAAAATGTATATGGGAACACTTTACTATTTTTGCATCTCTTCTATAAATCTAAAATTATTCCAAAGAAAAACCATTTTTAAAAAGCTCTATTTAGGTAAGGGCTAAAACTAAGCATTGTATTCTTTTAGCTTTTGACCTCAGGGTGTTACCTCCTGAATATGTACATAACAGAGTCAATATAATAATAATAAAAATAAAAATAAAAATACTTTAGGGAAATTTATTAAAAGAAAATGTGAAATCATTTTCAGAGGACTAAGGCTGTGGAGAATTATAGAACAATAATAATAAGGGGAAAAAACAGATTTGGAATCAAAAGATGTAGCTTTAAACTGTACTTCAGTACCTAGTGACCTCCCAAATCCTGATCTTCACTGGTCAAAGGAACTCATAACAATGCCTGCTTACCTTCCTAACTTAGTTGGTCAGATCAAGTGAGGCCATCTGCATGAAGATTCTTTTAGAAGCTGAAAACTTAAACTTGTCACATATAGAGTGCCTAACAAATGCTATGTCAATTTATGCTGATAATGATGTTAATTGATTTTTAAATGTTAATCCAAACAAATTTTTTAGTAATTGTCATTCAATGTCTATTAGGTATTTAACTAGACTATATCAATGGGAAAATATCACTATAAATCTATTGGTTGTATTACAATGTTCAGCACCAACATTGTTCAAGCTCACTGGACATCAAGACGCTGGATCTGGAAAACCCTGGCACTGAGGGCGGGCTGAGAGGCAGAAGTAACCTCCAGCAGAAACACTGCCCCTAGTTCTGGTTCCCAGTATTATAAGCACTTATTGCTATGGCTACATATACACACTGAAAAGCAAAAGCAAACAAGTAAACTCCAAAAGTCTTACTTTTAACACTTGATAGCAGCACTGGATAAATGTTTCTAGGTCAATCACATGCTCTACAACTTCAGAAGCTACGACAGCATCAAATGCTTCTGCAGTCTCTTCCACAATCTCTTCCAGGGAACACGCTCTGTATTCCACCCTCTGATCCAGAACTGGATCAAATGATTTATGGCGCTGTGCTGTCTTAATGTTCTCATCCACAGGATCGATTCCAAGAACGGAAGCCCCTAGCCGCCCTAGAGGCTGACGGTATAAAAAAAAGTTACCCTCAGGAAGAATATGAAACAATGTTAGCAATAAAAAGCATATAAAAAAGGCAACAAGATTAACTATGAGGGGATAAATATTAGATATTTTTTATGGGAACATGGAAATTCATTATACTATTTTCTCTAGCTTGTACACGTTTGAAAATTTCCATAATAAAAAGCTTAAACATGGGAACAGTAATCACAACATAAAACTCATGAAGAACTACTTTCAAATAGTGAAAAAATCATCTGTATTTTCTAGGTACATTTAATATACAAACAGTACAGTGCTGATATATTTAAAGTGCAATAAACGTAACATATAAAAACAGCAAATCTGTATGATATTCAAACTGCCTAAGAAACAATTTTTTCTTGATAGCTTTTTTCTGTGACTAGAAATCATTCTTCATAGCTAAGTCTTCTTTCAACTTTTATATTCAATCACTTCCCAAGAAATGCTCACTTTTAAGCATACCCTTAATATTAATCAAAACTTGTATAGCTTTTACAACTCTTTAGTCAATAAGTCAAAAGTATAAATCAAATTATTTTAACTTTAGAGACATAAGACTTGCACTAACACACCGAGAAGATTGTAGAATACATATAGTAAAGTCTTACTCATTTATAACTTGGAATACCACCTATTCTTGAGTCTAATGGATGTATTTTCACATATTTTACATTTCCTGAAATTTTATAATTTATGTCAGAGAGAGCAGCCCACTGCCACATGAAGAACATGTTTTCTATGCATGTGGAACTTAGCTATGCATCTAAGGCCTGTCAGGCTCACTCCCAACTTGCTGTTAAGGACCTCGACAGACCACATCCCATTGATCCTTCTCTTAGATTTATATCCTATACAGTTGCTTAAAATATCTTTCAGAAATCAGATTATGATGCAGCATTGATAGGAGAATACAAAATAAAGCTTCAGTGCATAAATTTACAATAAGCTAAAGCAAATCTTCACAGACAGAATGAGTATTCTTCCAAGTACTCTAAAGCACCCGAGGAGGAAAAAGCCCTACCAGCAGGCAAAACTCTATTAGTTTTTAATATGGAAGCAAAGGCAAAGGATGGCTTATTATAGCACCCAAACAGTGGAAACTGCCTAATATCTTGGGATAGAAGAGACACCAAAATTTCAAAGCTTTTCTGAAAGAAAAGAAAAAAAAAATCCTCACTATATATAATTTTCTGAAATTTTTATATTTTTAAAGAAAACGTTGTGAATCACTTACTTCAGTTAACAATCCACCACCACAGCCAACATCAAGAATCTTCATCCCAGACAAAGGTTTTCCTGGCTGGTGATTAGCAATTGTTTTTAAAAGATTGTCTCTTTTTAAAAAATTCAAAACATATAAAATTATTGATCTTTATCAATCAAATTTTAAAAGTGCACATTTTTTCAATGACATTAAATTCTCATTTTAAAATGAATTATTCATTTTTTGGATAAACAGGTCTTTTGTTTTCAGAATTAAATAACTTTAATTTACAAGATATTTTTGTTTTTGTTTTAATATGTCTTTATTGAATTTTTTTAAGAGAGAGTAAGGAAGAGGGATAGAGATAAAACCTTGATAAGAGAGAGATATTGATTGGTTGCCTTCTACACACACCCCTTCCCTACCCAACCCCTACCTAGGGCTAGAGCTTGCAATCCAGGCAAGTGCCCTGACCAGGAATCAAACTGGGGACCTCTTGGTTCATTGGTCGATGCCCAACCACTGAGCACTACAGCCTGAGTTAATTTATAAGATATTTTTAATAATCAAAAGCCGGGGGTTTAAAGTAAAGTTCTTGAAATAGCATAGTATGCAAATTGTCCCCTTGATTGAGAGTTGTCTGAGAGTTTGACCAGGGTGTGGGGCCAGCCCAGGGAAGGGAGAGAGTACCCGGCTGGCAGCCACATATATTTCGTGCACTGGACCCCTAGTATAGCAATAATTATGACTTAATTGTTAGTTTAAACACTCATGATCTAAAGAAAAACTTTTAAAATAATCTAGTTTAGATTAACCTAATTTATTTGCTTGAGATATTATGTCACCTATTAACTACACTGTCAGTACTTGCTACATCCATTTCATGTCTGCAACAAATAGGTTATTTACAGGGCTTAGGAAAAGCAGATTTTCAGAATTGGCCTATATTACCTTCTATTATAAATTGAGTGTCTTTTAATCTTCTAACTTAATGATGTTTTCATGATCATGTAAATAGGCATCTAAATCAGATAAACTTAGAATTTAATACTTTTATCATACTTAGTCATACTTTTATCATACTTAGTCATACTTTACCACATATGCAAACATAAGCCCATGCACACTCTCGCACACACACACTCACACACTGATAATTATATACTTAACAGTATTGAAAACTAAACTTTTAAGTTGTGTTATACATAATAAAGATACCTTAGGATATCTGTTATTGCTATTAAAATTAATTGACTCCTAAGAATAACCTTGATAGTGGTCAAATAGATAACTTCAGAATGTTATAACATATTAAAAGGACCCATTTCAAATGAAATTCAATCTATTCTTCACACATCACCCAAAATGACTACCTTACACCATAATTTTGATCATATAATTCCCCTTTGTTGGCTTCTAATTATGCTCAGAATAAAATCTAAACTTCTAACCATAACTTGTACTACTGTGGGCGATCTTTTTTAGAATGGTCTAAATGATGGTGTCACGGTAGCCTGAATACAGTAGTTCTCAAGCTGAGAATATATGAGAATTATCTGACCCATCCCTGCAACCAAAGCAATAGGTCCAGGGTAAGAATTTTGCTTTTCTAACAAGTTCCCAGGTGATACTGATGTTGCTAGTCCAGGGCCTACACTTTTGAGAACCTCTGATCTAACCTAAAAACGACATACTGCTTCTCCCTGCATTAGTGTTTCCAAAAATTCAGTAATAATGAAAAGATGCCCACATTTCCCTTTGTGCTGCAATGATGAACCAGCAAAAGCCAATCAAGTCCCTGAGGGCAGTATGAGTCCGACATTCTGTATCTATCACAGTGCCCTGCCCACCTCAGCTGCTCAGAAATGTTTAATGAACAAATAAATGAATAAACATAAGAATGAATGAACAATTTCTTTATAAATGGAGTCTAATGAACCCTGGCCTTTACCTCTGACAGCAAACTAGAAGTTCCTAAAGTACGTGGACTATGTTTCAAATGATGAATGTCTTAGTAGCTTTTATAGTGTCTAGCCCCCAAGCTCTACCCAAGGTAAGTTCTTAATAAATATTTGTTGAATTGAACTATTTTAGGAGTAGTCCCTTTATCAGAACTGACTAATGGTCAAAGTTGTTATAAAATGATCTTGATTCCCTAGGACCCTACTTTCTTTTCAAGAGGATTTAATTCTAATAAACAAAATAATGTCTAAATATGCTTCAAGTTAATTTCCAAAAGCACCCTAGATCTTGGATGTTATTTAAAAATTAATGGTTTCAAATAATGGACATTGAAGAGAATCTCCCTAATTTCTAAATAATTTAAAATACAGCATTTTTGAACCTAGATATAAACCAAGAGAAAAATGAACTGAAAAAAAAAAAAAGAACTGAAAAGAAGATGAATTATTAAAAAGACTTGCATGTTAAAAGACTTAGAATTTCTGTAACGTTACCTAATAAATGGCACCCTTAGGTCATTCATAGAATGAAGAGGTGCATATACTCCTTGCTCATCCCACCACTTGTGAGCCAGGGCCAGGAAGGTTTTCATCTCATTGCTGTCTACAGTAGTTCGAGAAGTACTGTACAGTCTTGTCCAAGGGTATCTAAGAGGTCAAAAAGAAGAGCCAGGCAAAAACTGCTGGTTTTAAAAATGTAACATGAGTATAGTATATACAAAGATATTCTAATTTATAATTTATTAGATTCTAAATACATGTATTACTCATTTTTTATACTTCAAAACCAAGTTTCCTTATAATCACACTGCTTAAAATACATTTTATTCACAGATGAAACAATTAATTTGCTTTTGAAGTAAGTTACACTGAAAATGAAACCACAAAACTTGGCCTTCTGGGTCACATCCTATGTAATAAAAGCCCAGCGATCGAACAGTGGAACAACCAGAACAGGTCGACCAGTTGCTATGATGAGCACTGACCACCAGGGGGCAGACGCTCAACACAGGAGCTGCCCCTGGTGGTCAGTTGGCTCTCAGAGTGGGAGCAACGGTTGGCTGATTCCCCAACCAGTGGACGAATCCTGTGCATCTGGCCTCTAATTTAATAATAATATTAGTAGTAGTAATGATAGCAATAATCACTTATTGAGTACTTACTAAATGTTACTATTTAAGAATTCAACATATGTCAGATCATCTCACCTAATCTTCCCAGCAACTTTACAAGTAGATACATACTACTATAATTATCTCACTAGTAGATATTCTGCACTTGGGGGCTCCCTCAGTCCAGCCTGTGCCCTCTCACAGTCTGAGAGCCCTTGGGGAATGTCCAAGTGACGGCTTAGGCCTGCTCCCGCATCAGTCAGATATCCTTAATGCTCCCGACACTGCCACTGCACTCACCAGCCATGAGCCTGGCTTCTGGCTGAGCAGTGTTCCCCCTGTGGGAGCGCACTGACCACCAGGGGGCAACTCCTGCATTGAGCAACTGCCCCCTGGTGGTCAGTGCATGTCAAAACAACTGGTTATTCACCATCGGGCAGAAACAGTGCTGCTCTTTAAACTGGGAAATACAAGCTTCTGCTTGTTCTGAACTCCAGTTTCAGGTAAGACTCTGGGGACTCAGGCACATATGAGGTGAAACTGGACTGTCTGGCATCGGGACAGGAACATGAGGGCAGCTTACTCTTAAGGGTGCTCACAGAGATCACTGTTCCTGCCCAGGGGCACGGGACACAGAGAACCTGGGACTTCTCCGTTCAGGGCAGCCATTGCTGTTTGCTCCACCCTGGTGATTCCCAGAGACCCAGCCCCACACAATTTACAACCCCACCCACACTGTGAGCATTGGCTTTTGCATATGAATGGCCTGTCCTTTTGCCTAAAACAAACTTCAGCTGTGTCAGAGATTCCAAAAGAAGGCCCAATAGATCTTGCTTCACAACTAGGTCTCATCTGGGCACTTTCAAACACCATACAAAGAGGAGAAATCTACAGATGTCTCTGTAGCTCCTGCGGGGCAGCCCCAGACAGTGGCTGACCTTGCACCTCCTTGGAGATCCAAGAGCCAGTGTACCCAGTGGTGAGAGTGAGACCATACCAGATTACAACTGTTCACATCCATAAGAGACACACTCAAGGGGCAGACTCAGTGATCACCAAAGCCCTATTATAGCAAGTCCTGCCCCATAAGGGTGTCTCCTATGCAACAGATCTTTCAGCGTAGACACTGCTGGTCATCACAGCCAATTGGCCTGGGAGTCAATTCCTACCAGTGGTACCAACAGTAATCAAGGGTTAACTACAACAAGACTGAGCAAACAGCCCACAAAGAGGTTCACCAAAAGTGTTTACCTCTGGTGACTGGGGAGGCTGGGCCACTGGGCTCTATAGGACACCTACCACACAAGGCCACTCTATCAACTCAAGGAGACATAGCAACTACCCAGTACATAGAAACAAACACGGAATGCCAAAGGCAAAAGACAAAGAGAGAATATTTAAAGCAGCAAGAGAAAAACAGTTAGTTACCTACAAGGGAGTACCCATTCGACTGTCAGCTGATTTCTCAACAGAAACTATGCAGGCCAGGCGGGAACAGTAAGAAATGATGATGAATAGCAAGTGATGAAGAGCAAGAACCTACAACCAAGATTACTCTACCCAGCAAAGCTATCATTCAGAATTGAAGGTCAGGTAAAGAGCTTCACAGATAAGAAAAAACTAAAGGAGTTCATCACCACCACATCAGTATTATATGAAAGCTGAAGGGTATTCTCTAAGAAGAGGGGGAAAAAAGATAAAGATAAAAATTATGAACAACAAAGTGACAACAAATACAACAAGTGAATCTAAAAATCAAGTGAATAAAAAATCTGAAGAACAGAATAAATTGGTGAATATAATAGAATCAGGGGCATAAAAAGGGATTGGACTGACAATTCTTGGAGGGGGAGAGGAAGTGTGGGGGTAGGGTAAGAGATTGGACAAAAATATTACACCTATGGATGAGGACAATGGGAGGGGTAAGAGCATGGGGTGGGGTGGGAACTGGGTGGAGGGGAGCTATGGGGGGGAAAAAGAGGAACAACTGTAATAATCTGAACAATAAAGATTTATTTAAAAAACACAAGAATATGTAGATACATAAAAGTATCTTAAATCATGTGAGCTATTAAATACTGATTGTGTTATTAAACACAACCAATATAAAACTAATATTTACATAATTATGTAAATATTTGTCACAGTAATGAATAAACTTACCTGTAACTTTTCATTGTATTCAAGCAGGTAAAAGTCATTCTATAGGATTTGAACCACATGATCCTGTATTTACTGAAAACCCATGGTTTAATTTGTAGAGTCCAACTGAGCTGATTCTCTAGATTGGAAAAAAAAAAAAATGTTCAGAGAAAGCACAGTATGAATCCTTAATATACATGTACTTGAAGAAACTAAAAGGTTTTATTAATTTTGGATTTTATTCTAAAATATAAAATAAAGGTCTTGCATTCCACCATCTAACTCTAATCAGACATTTCTGAAATGATAGTATGCATATGTAAAAGTTTTTTCACACAATTAGTTTGTGCATCCACATTACATTGCACAAAATTATAAAAAAATGATATTCAAATTAAAACTATATTACATTTTAAGAGGAGACATGAAGACATCTGTATTTGTGTCAACTTTTAAATAGGGTCAAAAAACTACATTACCTTTTAAATTAAGGTAATACTTATTCTGAGATTATATGTCAAAACTAATTCAAATTCTGTCACTTCCATGTTAACTACAAAAAACGGACATATACATATGCTCAACACCCTTTACAGAAGATAAAACTGTTGTATAAAACATTTTAAAATAGCACTCATTGCCGAAAACAGTTTGGTTCAGTGGATAGAGCATTGGCCTGTGGACTCAAAGGCCCCAGGTTTGATTCCGGTAAAAGGCATGTACATTGGTTGTGGGCACATCCCCAGTAGGGTGTGTGCAGGAGGCAGCTGATTGATGTTTCTCTCTCATAGATGTTTCTGACTCTCTATCACCGTCCCTTACTCTCTGTAAAAAAATCAATAAAACGTATTTATAAATAAATAAATAAATAAATAAATAAATAAATAAATGGACTTATTTGAAAACAACAACAACAAACATTCCACCCAAACAAAAATAAAATGTATACTCTTTCAACTATGTATGGAGCATTCATAATAATAGACCATATCCTGGGATATAAAAGAAATGTTCACACCTTTAAGAGAAGTGAAATCATATAAACTATGTTCTCTGACTGTACTGGACTCAAACTAGAAATAAATAACAGAAAGATAACATGAAAGGAACAAAAACACTTAGGAATTAAACAACACAATTTTAAACAATCCATGTCAAGACAAAGTCTCAGGGAAACAAAAGTGAAATAAATTAAAAGACACAATATATAAAAATCTATAGACATAGTTAAAGCAGTATTTAAAGGGAAACTTATAGCACTAAATATGCATATTAGAAAAAAGGAAAGGTCTCAACAATCGAAATTACCACCTCAACAAACTAGAAAAAAGAAAGTAAAATAAACCCAAAGCAAGCAGACAAAAGAAAATAATGATAAAAGTAGATATTAATGCCCTAGCTGGTTTGGCTCAGTGGACAGAGCGTTGGCCTGTGGACTGAAGGGTCCCGGGCTGGATTCTGGTCAAGGGCACATGCTTGGGATTGTGGGCTTGATCCCCAGTAGGGGGTGTGCAGGAAGCAGCCAATCAATGATTCTCTCTCATCATTGATGTTTCCATCTTTCTGTCCCTTTCCCTTCCTCTCTGAAATCAATAAAAATGCATTTTTTAAAAAGGTACATACTGTACAATTCCATTTATATAACACTGTTGAAATGACAAAATTCTAGTAATAAAGAACAGATCAGGGATTGCCAAGGGTTAAGGTTGGAGTTAGGGTCTGACTGTAAAGGAGTGGTACCTCGAAATTTATTTGTGATTATGAAAGAGCTCTGTATCCTGATTATGGTAGTTGATACACAAATTTCTACATGTGGTTACACACAACCCCCCCCCCACACACACACACAAATGTAAATGTGGCAAAATCCAAATTAGTTTTGTACTTTAGTTAATTGTTTTATATTAATGTCAATTGTCATTTTAACCTAACAATGTATTATACAATAGTTAGATTAAGATGTTATCACTAAGAAATTGGTATAAGGCATATGGAAATTCTACTATCTTTGCAACTTCTTGTCTTAAATTATTTCAAAATAAAAATTTTATTGATTGATTTTAGAGAGAGAGAGGGGAAGAGGGAGAGAGGAATGTTGGGGAGAAAAAGAGGAAGGAAGAAATCATTTGCTGTTCCACAAATTTATGCATTCATTGGTTGAGTGTTCGTTTGTTTGTTGGTTGGTTGGTTGGTTTTTTAGTAATCCTCACCTGAGGATATTTTTCCATTGACTTTTAGAAAGAATGGAAAGGAGGGGGTTGGGGAAGGAAAGAAACATCTATGTGAGAGAGACACATTGGTTGCCTCCTGCACATGCCCAACTGGCACTAGGCAACAAGCCTGCAAACCAGCTATGTGCCCTTGACCAGTAACCAAACCCATGATCTTTGGATGCAGGTGGATGCTCTAACCACTGAGAAACAAGGGTCAGGGCCCATTGGTTGATTCTTGTATGTGCCCTGACAGGGGATTAAGCCCACAATCTTGGTGTGTAGGGATGATGCTCTAATCTGGCTGGGGCCAAGGTCAAAATAAAAAGTTTTAAATTAAAAGTACAAACCCTAGCTGGTTTGGCTCAGTGGATAGAGTGTTGGCCTGCAGACTGAAGGGTCCCGGTTAAAGGCCACATGCCCAGTTTACAGGCTCGATTCCCCAGTAAAGGGTTGTGCAGACAGTAGCCAATCAATGTTTCTTTCTCATCATTGATGTTTCTATATCTCTCTCCCTCTCCCTTCCTCTCTGAAATAAAAGTATATATTTAAAAAAAGTACAAAGACTCACTACAAAGCATCCTTCTTATCCCCTGACTCCAGTTATCCAGTCTCGATATCTGGAAGCAACCTGTTACTAATTTGTATGTAGGCTTCCAGCGATATTTTACACATATATAATTTTTATCAGTTTCTCTATTTTAATACAAAATATAAAACAGTACACACATTCTTCTACACCTTACTTCTTTTAACCTAACAATGTATTTTAGGAGGTTTTTTTCATAACAAAGAACATCCTTTTTGTAGGGCTGCATGGTAACCCATTACATGCGTGTCTCATAATTTAGTTGCACAGTCCCCTATTGATGGACATTTGTTTAGGTTATTTCTAATTTCTTGCTATTCCAAAAACATAAGACTGAATTACATAAGTAATTTCATATATGTATGCATGTATGTATATATGTACATAAGTAATTTCATATATGTATGCATAAGTACCCAGGAATCGTGTCAAATGGCATGTGCACTTACTCATTAGTAATTGCCACTGACAGATGTTTAAACCCAGATGAGAATTTCTAATGTTGGTTTCCCCGGTGATAACACATTGATAGTTCCCATGCACGGTATTATCAAACCTTTTTATCTTTGTTAATCTAATAGATGAAAATGGTGTCTCCAAGTAGTGCTAATTTATCATGAGTTTATGTCTTAAGTATAAGGGTGTGATGGTCTGAATGTTTGTGTCTTAACACCCCCCTCCCCCCAAGTTCATATTGTAACCCCCAAGGTGATGGCATTTGATGGGGCTTTTGCAAGGGGATTAGCTCATGAGGGTGGGGCCCTCATAACTGGTTTGGTGGCCTTATAAAAGAAATCCAAGAGGACAGAGCAAAGAGGCTCCATCTCTGAACCAGAAAGTGGGCTCTCACCAGACACAAAACCTTAGATTTCCTAGTCTTCAGAACTATTAAAAAAAAAATCTATAATTGCTAAGTCAGCCAGCCTGTGGTATTTTATTACAGCATTTCTAAGACAAATGGTTATTTGTATTTCATGTCTTGTCTTTATCTGCACTACCTACCTACCTGACCACCTTTTAAGACCCAGTTCAAATACAACCTCCTTTATGACTTTATGTAGATAAATGAGATATTAGATAATTATGTAAACTGTAACATATAGGTAAGGAATAAGGTATTATCATGAAACTGAGCCTTAGAGCCTTCCTGTTCTCTACTCAGTCATCACCCCTATCTCTTCCTCACCTCCCCTCTTACCTCATATCTGGCAAATTAGTTCCTCAGTCATTAGTATTGCCAGAATTCTCAAGGGCTTTAAAAAAACACCTCATCATAATTGAGAGAAACAATTCAGTTTGTATTAATAAGTAGGATGTTACCGTGTTTCCCCGAAAATAAGACATCCTCCGAAAATAAGACCTAGCGCATGGAAAGATAAGACATCTTCTGAAAATAAGACCTAGCGCAACTTTGGGAGAAAAAATTAATATAAGACACTGTCTTATTTTCGGGGAAACAGGATACCAATTCTTTCTCTACCAGAATCTGTGATTATTCTTGTATTTGAGATTTTAAAGTAATGGAGGGAAATTTCATTTACTTCAAAAGTCATTTATCCAGCACCTGTAAGGAATTGATAGTGAACAAAACCCATACTCTGCCAATATGTTAGGCCAGCAATCATCATTTATTATCTGGACTACTCTAAGGCCTCATGGAGCCTAGTCTTGCCTGTCTCTGTGCCACTACAACTGCCAAGGGTTAGTTCTTAATTTTTTAAAAAAAATATATATATTTTATTGATTCCAGAGAGGAAGAGAAAGGGAAAGATAGAAACATCAATAAGGGGAGAGAATCATCAACTGGCTGCCTCCTGCACAGTCCCCACTGGGGATCAAGCCTGCAACCCAGGCATGTGCCTTGAGTGGGGATCGATCTGTGACCTTCTGGTTCATAAGTCAACACTCAACCACTGAGCCACACCAGCTAGGCCAAGTGTTATTTCTTAAAAACAAGCCTAATTATGTTGCTTCTTCTGTCATTTCCCACTGTCCTCAAAATACTCAACCAAGGAGGTACACCTGGCCTTTCAGGACTTGTCATGGCCTAAAATGTCTCCTCTCTCATCTCTTATCACTCTCTGCCCATTTGCAGTCCTCCATCTGCACTACTTTTTAAGAAACACTTGGCCATTTCCCAGAAACCTCCTCACAGATATTCAAGCTGGTGCCTTTGGCCACTCTACCTGCTTCTAAAACTGGCCATCTCCTTCAAGACAACTCCCTACACACCTCTTTAAGAGGATTACCTGATCCCAAATATGTATTAGGTGCTCCTTCTATGTTCACTCCCAATATTTGGAAATAGTTATATTGTATTTTTTCTAAATTTCTGGTTATAAAAAATATTTTTACTGAAAAAAAAAAAAACAAAAAAAAACTTCCAAAAAGTATATGATTAAATGACAGGTCACCAGTCCACCAGATAGTAACTATTGATATTAACATTTTTATGTATCTTTATTCTCTATCTCCATCTACATAGCTCTAAGTTCATAATACACACTGATTTATAAGACTTTAATACTATATCCTAATAACTTTGCCAGGTGGATACACATTGACTTAAATCATTCCTTTTTATTTTTTAATCCTCACCCAAAAATATGGTTTTACTAGAGGCCTGGTGCACAAAATTCGTGCACTGGAGGCAGGGGCGGGGGTGGAGAATGGGGGTCCCTCAGCCCAGCCTGCACCTTCTCACAGTCTGGGACCCCTGGTTCCTTACCACCAGCCTGCAGTAGAGGCAGGAGACTCCCGCCACCACTGCTACACTCGCCAGCCAGGCTCCGGCTGCACTCAACAGCCATGAGCCCCTGGTGCCCGGCTTCTAGCTGAGCGGTGCTCCCGCTGTGGGATCACACTGACCACCAGGGGGCAGCTCCTGTGTTGAGCTTCTGGCCTTGGTGGTCAGTGCACATCAGAGCCACAGGACATCCCGATGGGTCAATTTGCATATTAGGGTTTTATTATATAGAATTGATTGGAGAGAGGAGGGGGGCGGGCAAGAGACAGAAATAGGGAGAGAGCTCCATTGGTTGCTTCCAATAGATGCCCCCACCAGGGATTGAGCCCAAAATCTAGGTATGTGCCCTGACCAGGAATCCAACCTGCAATCCTTTTGGGGTATAGGACTACACTTCAACCAAGCCACCCGGCCAGGGCTCAATCACCCTTTTTGTTGGCTAGACTAGTTTTCACTGTATGAGAGGACCAACGTTAACTCTATCGGTGGGCCTTTAAGTTTCCTTTTTTTGTTCATTATATCCTAATCTTAGTTGTATCCTAACATTTTTAGAGCCCCTTGAGCTATCATTCATTTTAAAATCCCCCGTGCCTGGCATACAGTATTTATTAAATGAGCTTCCTTAAAGAATGAACTTAGCTTTCTGGTTAACTTTGGGAGCAAATAATCTGTTTTCTACAAACATCAAGTGCGGTGCATTATTTTCTTAATCTCTGCCAGTAGTCTGTTGAATTAACCTATTAATCAAAAAGTGGTACAGCTGCCTTAAATTATTCCTGACGAGTGTAAGATAAGTGCAAACAGGACACCGTACAACGTTACTGTGTTCGATCACAGTAACGGAGCTGGCGTCCCTTCCCGCCGGGGGAGGAAGGCGCTCACCACGACCTTGGGGCTCCGCAGGGCAGCCCGGCTCCTAAGGAACTCCCACAACCGAGCGGAGGCCAAAGCCGCCGGCCCGCGCGGAGGCCGCGGCTGCGCTCCCCGCGGCAGGACGAGTCCTCGCTATTCCTCCCGGCCTCCGGGAAGGGAGGGCGGCAGCCGGCCGGCCACTCCGCGAACAGCGGGCCGGGCGGCAGGAAAGGGTCTCCCGGAGCCGCGCGGCCCAGCGCCGCCGGCCGCCCCCCGCGCCTGCGCACAACGGCGGGTCCGCGCGGTGGGCCAATGTTGGGGGGACCTCGGCACCTACTCACCCGCTGACGGGGCTAAGCGAGAAGAGGCGGCCTGTGCACCCCGGCACCCAGACTTAAACACTCCGAAAGGACGGCTCCCGCTGGAGCTCAGCTTGCGGACTACCCACATCGCCACAGAGGTTCCACGTCCTTTCCGGTCCCTCCGGTACAAGATCCCCAACAGAAAGGTTCCGAGATCCACTCTCGCGCAGTCAGGAGTCCATCTAATCACGGTTGCTCTTAGTGGATGTTTTATATAGCTATATTCACCCTCAACGGGTCAAATTGTGTATGCCATTAAACTATAGAATGTTTCTATTATCATAAACGAACTTAAAGACCTTTCTATTATACCTGTCCCTATATGACATCATAGCCAAAGTAGCCATCCATCATGTTACTACTTCGTGCTACGTCCTAACTTTTCTTTTATTCCCTGGTAGCTCTACTTCATATTTAACAGATGTCTCCTAGAGGATTTTTATACCCATTAGACATCTTAGAATCATGAAAGCATGGGAACACTTCTCTAAAGAAATAATTGTCAAGGTCAATGTCAGAGGGCCTCAAGTCTAAATTGAGTATTTCCTACAAGTGACCTGATAATATTCTAGACAAGGGCATACATTATATAGCAGGAGACTGTTAATTACCCAGGCTAGGCAAACTTCATTTAGATCAAGAATGGTGATTTGTAACATTACACCTCTAATTACATAAAAGCCTTTCCTTGGGTAAGAAAAATAAATTTCCAGCATTAAAGGTAAAAAAAAAAAAATCATTGTACATTTTCAAAGGGCTTTTTGAATTAGTGGAATTTACATAACTCAGTAATGGCCTTTCACTTATGGCTTCTTAGTAAAATATTGACCTCATTCTAAGAGTGGTTATGGACCTCAGCCATCTCTTCACAACTCCTCTCTCAAGATGGCAGAAAGCTCTGCATAAAAGATCCTTTAGCATGTGTTATTTGCTGGAGTAATAGACCAAGGGAAAAAAAACAAAGTGCATGATTAAGTTCTGAGCTTTATTTAAATGTACTTGCTTTTAATAACCACCTCACTGAGTTTCAGAAACCTTCCCATATTTTCAGTTCAACAAAAGCAATCAGTAATTTGTCAATCAAAAGCTTATTGAATACTCGCTAGTTTGACTTAGATAAGCAAAACTAGCTCATGTGGTTTTTCTCTACAAATGCAAAAGGCTTTCCCAGACACCTAAACCTGAGTTATTCTGAAAGGATTTGCAGTCGTTATATGGTACATAGCGATTGTTGGAGCTATGGTATCGCCCATAAATGTGTTGTCAACTAGTCTACAATTTTACTATAAAACTAAAAATCCTTAATAAACTTGAAATTCAATTTTATATAAACTCTTTTCATTCGTGTTAAGGGTAATGTGCTCCCTTACAGCTAAGTTTTATTCCTTTAAATTATATATTCCTTTAAAATGATATTTACCAGAGTTTAACTGGTAAATTTTAACATTTATAAAACTTCACCTAAATTGGTTAACTAGAATAATTTTTACTTACCATAATCAGAATGTGGCAGATTTAACCTGTGCATTTAGAGAACTCTATACCTGGTAAACCTTTATGGTATAAATGTAACTCAGACATGCCATGTTAGCCCTGGCTGTGTATTTCAGTGGATAGAGCTCCAGCCTACATACGGGTCTGAGAAGGGTCTTGAGGCATGCCCCTGGTCAAAAGCATGTACCTTGGTTGTGGGTTCAATCGCAGTTGGGCCCAATCAGACAAGCAATCGATGTTGATTTTTCTCTATCTGTCCTCCTCTCCTCCCCCTCCCTCCCACTCTGTCTGAAAATCAATGGGGAAAGTATCCTTTGGTGAGGATTTTAAAAAATTAAAAATAAAACTGATACAAACCTGCATAATACAGCATGAGCTACTTTAGGACTAATAAAAAGCTCATTTTTTTTTTCATTTTGGTTTAGACTTTGCAACCAAATTCTACTTAATATTGAAGAACTTAAGGGCTTTAAGTGTTAAAGATCTTGTAAATAATCTAATTCCACTCTTATATAGTTGAAGAAATTAAGGCCCATATTAAGTGATTTGCTCAAAATACATCAAGTATTAGAGCTAGGATAATCCAATATATTGCTATTTCCATTAACCATGTTTAGTAGACCATTTTAGAAACTTTGGTAAATTAAAATAGATTTTAATATATGTAACAGAAGAAAAACTCAGTTTAAATGAAAAAATTTCCAAAAGACATTATAGGAACTTTAGATTTTACATAATTCCTATGTAGAAAGAAACTATATTTGTGAAATTCATCTATTGTATAATAGAAAGATGCTAAAAAAGACATTTTACAATGGCAGAAAACATACACTGAGATTCCACACCAATTTTTATTTATATTTTGGGGCCTAAAACAAATTTTATAATTATTTCTTCCAAATTACATTTTATGCTCTTAATGGTGTGGTTCACCCCCATTCCACAATAACAAATATGATGAATACACTAGAAATGTGTTTTTTTTAATTCTTATGACAGTTTTTATTAACTAATCCAGACCAATGATTGTCTCAAAAGCTGTATCTATTAATTTTCTGGTGGTGTTATTTTGAAGATTTCATAATTAAATTATACATTTAATGAACTTATGTGTAAGTTTTAGCATTCACATCCCAAATCATGGAAGACCTATTTTATAAAATCTTACCATTCAAGGTAAACATACTTCATTACATGTCAATGAAATGATGAATTCTCTAAATTATCCATTAAAAAAAACAAATATCTATAACACTAATGTGTCTACTAATAATCACACACATCATGACTGTGTTTTTAAAAATAGCTACAGATTTAATAAGAGGCTTGCATATTATGGCAGAGTAAATAAAGCTTTCAAATACTGCTTTTGGCTCTAGTTCATATCTTGCCCAAAAATGTGCATATCATAGCCAGCAGAACTTTTCCGTAGAATTTTATTTTGAAAATATTATTTCACTTGAAGATTGATCTAAAAAACATTTTAAGATATGAAAATGTTATACAACTTATCTATTACAAATTAATTGAGTAATTCTACAATTAGGTATACCATGTTAGCTCACCTACATAAAAAATATTGCACACTTTCCTTTATTTTGTCTCCAGATGTGACTGATGTCTAAACTATATAGAATTCTAAACTATTTAAAAGTTATCCTGTGAAATGTCAACTTTATAAATATCAGAACTAAATGCACTGTAAAACAACCATTTTGGTAAACATGCATTTATTCACAGTTGATTTATTTCCTCTAGATAAACGCATAACTGCTCAAAATTATTTAAGAACTATGTAGAGGTACAAGAGCACACTATACAAATCTATTTCTATCTTTGTTTTGAGGAAATACTGATCTTGGCAAAATTCTGGCTTATTTTAAAATTAACTATTGCTGGTAAAAAGGCATACTTTAAAACATTTCTGTGACCTGCACCTGCTCTTTTTAAATTAAAATTTAAAAGCATTTGTTTTTAGAGACTTCTCTGATTTTTGTGGCATAAGTGAATAATCACATAAAAATGAACCCTGAAAGCAGCTGAGCATTAAAATACCTATAGAGCCTTCATTTTACTCATAAGTTATAACTGCCTTAAATTTCTAGACCACTCACTGAGCCTAATTTTAAGAAACAAAACAAAACCATTTTAAATTATGAGACTGACACAGCCTGCATAATAAACGTTTCTCCACAGAGCTGGTCATATACTTTAAAAAATATAAATATATTGAATTGTGAGTTTTATTTCTGTAATAACCCCAAAGTGTTTCAAATACACTTCTAAAATAGAAGTGGGTAACTGCAGAATATAGTTCCAGACTTGACTAATAGAGTCAAACATAATCATTCCTTATAATAACCCTAATAAGTACACTGGCTTGATTGAATCCAGCAATTTCATTTTACAGGAGTGAACCATACTTTATACACAAAGAGAATATATTACTTGAAAATCCCCTAAATAGGAAAAGTTTAGAAAGCTGTCTAATGATTCCAAATAAAAAGTAAATGTCTATTTCTGGCCCTCTTCCACACCCTTAAAGTTGGAATTTGACAAAAATCCATGGGTACAAATTTACAAACTTTGACAGACTATTGAGATAAAACCATTTTCTTTGGGGATATGGAAGGAAGTACCTTTAAAACTTGTTATACAAAGTTCCAGCTGCCTTTTTATAAAAGTACGTTCCTTAGATTAAAAAACATAAAATTAAGGTGCAAGAGGTTAACAAAAATGAACTAAAGAGCTTTATTGACATCACAGTACATTCAAGAATAATTTTAAGAATATTACAGCTGAAAGAGAATGGCATGTTTATAGTCTTATTGTGCACTATTTTTTGAAAAAAAAAAAAAGTAATACAAAGAAATCCTATTAACGGAGCAGCATTTGGAAAAAGTATACCTATTTACAGATTAAAAAAAAAAAAATTCTGGTTTCACCTACACAGCCACAATGTGCCTCTATAATGAGACAAGCCCTTAAAACTCATGGAATTTTTTAAACATCATGGCATTCTTGCCACATCATTCCTCAGCGTTTGCGACGAAGAGGGGTTGTTGATCTGAAAAGAAAAAAAAAAAGGGAAAGACAAAATTTAAAAATAAAAATGTATTTTAAACTAAAGAATCTAATTTTTAAATAACTAATATTATATTTCTAAAATTATTTAAGACTATGATCATTTATCAAGTACCAATCTGAGTTTATTAAAGAGAGAGAGAAAGGACACTTTCAACTTTGAATAAATTCAGTCAAATTTTTAAAAAAATCAGACAAAATACTTTAAAAAGTATACTACCTTGATCGGGACTTAGACTTGTGTTTGCGGCTTGCCTTCTTACCAGACCTTTGAGATTTCTCCATGGATCGCGATCGACTATGTTTAGGCTTCTTAGCCTTCTTTTCTTTGCTACTTCCTGGAGATTCAGAACTGCTCCTTCCACTAGAATCAGAGCCTGAATGTTTTTTACTATCTTTGGTAGTACTTTTCTTACTATCCTGTCTAGAATCATGTCTGATGATTTTAACAGATATAGAACCACTTCTAGAGAATGTTCTTTCACTTTCTCGTTTCCTTTTTAATCTATCATCCTGACCACTGAACTTAAAATCTTTTTCTTCCCTTTTTTGTTTCTCTTTTCTTTTATCCTGTTCACGCTCTCTTTCTTTGTCTTTCTTTTTCCTATCTTTATCTATACTTCGACTTCTCTCTTTTTTCCTCTCTTGTTCTTTAGCCTCACCTTTATGTTTATGACTGCTCCCACTAAGATTTCCACGTTGGTCATCAATTTTACGTCTATCTCGACTCCTACTGCGACTGGACCGATTGGTTCGCCTATCCCTTGAGCGACTTCTACTTCTACGTCTCTCTCGGGAAGGACTCCGATTTCTTCGTCTTTCTCTTTCAATGCTATTTCTATTAGATCTTCTCCTATCTCTAATCTTTACCCTAGCCCTATTGCTGTCTATTTTAACTCTGCGAGGGTAACTTCTACTCCTACTACGTCTAGCTTTAACTGTTGGAGATCTACTCCTACTATGTCTCTTTTTCCTTTTAGGAGAAGAAGATCGAGAAGATGTGCGACTACTACCTGAGCTAGAACTGTATGAAGAACTAGAGACAGTACTACTAGTACTACTAGTTCTGCTATTGCTACTAGAACTACCACTACTAGAACTTTCTGATCGGCTCCTTCCTTGTTTCTCTTTTTCTTTATGATCTTTTTTTGGTTCTAAAACTGATGTAGTTTCATTTGGAGTTCTTTTCTTTTCATTAACCATGTCACCGTCTGTTTCTCTTGCTTCTAGTAATGATAAACTATTTTGCTCTTTGTGTATAAATTCATTCATCTCTTTTGTAACCCTTTCAGCTTGTTGCTTTTCTTCTGAAATAGAAAAAAGACAAAAATATTAAGTCAAATGTACAATGAAAAACTCCCATGTTACCAGAATATAACAATAGAGCAAGCCATAGAAGCAATGTCAAATGTTCTAGTACTACATTAAAAAAGTAAAAATAAACTTAAAATTTTATTTTATAAACCCCATACCATAAAAAATATTATTATTATTTTGACATGTAATCAATTAAAATAAATATGGAAATATCTTTTTTTCATTAAAAGTCTTTGTAACTTAGTGCATATTTAATACCTACAGCACATCTCAACTTAGGTTAGTTAACCTCCTGAACAGTATAGCCACAGAGCACCAAGGTACAGAGGCACATATGAAGCAAGAAAAAAATTTCCCTTTTGTCCAATAAAGGTGCTAAGGTAATAAGTTATTGACATGGAGTTTTTGGCTGCAAACACTTAACAATTACCTTTCAAATTGTCCAAATAAGAATATTCCAAAAATAAATTCTCTATTATCCCTAGCATCATTATGTAAACTATTAATAATGGTACTCATTACAGTAATTTATATAAAAACTTTTTATATAAATTAAAAAACTCTATTATCTTTAACTATCCTAGCTATAAATTATTTTTTAATAGTTTTACAAATATATTACCTCCATTTCAAAACTTTTTTTAAAGAACTTTAACAAGAAATAAAAATACACTGAAATAGCTTAACTTATACCCCATGATAAAAGTTTACCTTTCCTAACCTATATATTTTCAATACTACAATTAACTTTGAGTTTATATTTGATAAAAATTACAAATAAGCCAAAATCCTTAGTTTCAGTTACGACTCATTTATTATTTATAATGTAGCCTCAATTCCATCCTTTGATACTTTAAGTTGTTTGAAAAATGTAAAGAAACACAAACAAAACTGAACAAAATTAGGGGAATGTAAAAGTTGTACCTTCCATCTGTTTATCATGTAATAGCTGCTGTTCTTTTTCTTTTCTCCAAAAAGCTTCCTGTTTTTGCCGGATTCGGTGCCGTAATTCCTCATCGTCAGTGTCAGATGACTCAGAGCCTCTGTCACTCCTTTCATCTTCACTGTCTCCTGATCCATAACCTCCCAGTCCACCTGTGTGCATAAAGCCCAGTCCATCATATGGAAAATTCTGTGCACTAAAAACGTTTTAAGGTCCAAGAAGAAAGCTCATTTCTTTACATTGCATTTTGTTGGAAGAATCTACTTATTCTGGGTGGGGAGAAGTATAAAATCCAATGCTTAAGAAGTTCATAAGAGCCCTCATGAAAATTGATACTTAGTATCTTACTCTTTCTGGAATATTTCATATATTTGTCACCATAAATGAATCGTGATAATGGTTTTGTTTTTACTGTCCATGCTAACCAATAAAACCATTTAATAGGGTAGTAACAAAGTCTCACTAAAGCATAATCAATTCAACTACCTTAAAATTTATGATGATCCTAAAAATAATTCTACAATTAACTTTTTCATTGTTCAAAGCTTAGAAATCCCCAGGTAGTATGCTAAGTATTTTTCCCCTTAAAAAAATTAGAATACTGTAATTCTGACTGTGCAGAAATGGTATGATGCTAAAACTACTCCCCACCCTGAAGTGATCTCAATAGTAATAACAAAATCACATGGGCATTTGGTTCTAGCCATTTTTGTTGATCCTCAGAAAGATTAATTTTTGAAATAATGTGGAAAAGGCAAATTCAAGCTTTTATATACTTGATAATATAGCATGCAAATAGAAAACTATGAACACATCACTATTATGGTAATATAAGCTAAACCCTTTCCTCTATAGTAAACCTAACTTGCTGCAACACAACCTAAATAAAGGTCCTTAAAACCATTAGTGGATAGGTTCCTCTCTAAGGCAACAATTTTGAAAGTGAGTTTAAATACTAGCATCGCTAAATTATAACTATTACAACTTGCCTCGCCTCATTAACTGTGAATTAGTCACCACTTTTACAATAATTCCACTGTGAATGCTTTAGTAAAAAAAAAAAAAAGGCAAACCTTTTAGAGACTGATATAACCCTAAGATCTCAGGTTTCATAAACTGAGTAGGAACAGTAGTTTCAAATAGAACATGTAGAGAGACAAGGTAAGTGTGATTTTTCCCTTTAAGGCCCTCTTACAAATAAGGACACTTACCGAGTCCAGTGAGGGAAGCCAGTGCACTGGACTGTGCCAGCTGTTTTGCAGGAGCTTTGTATCACATCAACAACAGGAACAACATGTTAACACAAATAGCCACGATTTCATAGTCATGAGAGTCTATGGTATTGTTAAATCTACTACTATTGCTGCTTCTTGGGGAGAGAAGAAACATTAAAAACATAACATTCATTTTAAACCAGTAGCAAGTCTGGCCTTGAAAGTATAATTCTGATGTGAGTTGAAATTTATTTGTAATGAGGAAAAATGTTGACAACATAACGGTATTTTTCTTTTTGAGATATGGCCCATAATTTAAATTTGCTTTCAGTCTATTTTTTTTAAGTGCTACTAAATATATGGGGGCTAGGTGGGAAAATCACTAACTAGCTCTGTAAGAATTATAGGAGGTAAACTGTGAAAACTCTGAAGGTTCATAATTCAATTCATTAGTAAAACTAAACTGCATTAGAAATTATACGCCAATACCATGGTATCTATAAAAAAAAAAAATCAGGTGAAATAAATTGAACATCATCAAGAATTTTCCAAAATATATTTTATAGAACAACAATGTAATTATGAATTTGTGCTCAGAGAAGTTGGACAAAACAAAAATATTTGTATAGTTGTAATATGGTATCTATAAATCTGAACTTTCCAAAAGAGTAAAACATGCAAGAAGAGAATATTTGAATATCTGCTACTATTTCAACAAGGACAACAAAAAAAGTCCAAAAGAGCCACCAAAACCATAACACCCCCAGAAAGCCAAAACACCCACAATATACCTTTTGTTGCTTTCCGGTGTGCATCTTTGGCTACATAATAAATTTCTTCATCTGTGACATCCAGTAGAATTTCAGTCAAAAGCATTTTTGTCAATAACATCTAAGGAATATATAATGTTTCTAATTAAATTATTATAGTTACTAATAATACAGTCTGACATTTTATTTATTTATTTATTTTTAAATATGTTTTTTATTGATTTTACAGAGAGGAATTGAGAGGTATAGAGAGTTAGAAACGTCAATGAGAGAGAAAAATTGACCAGCTGCCTCTTGCACACCCTCTACTGGGGATGTGCCCGCAACCAAGGTATGTGCCCTTGACCGGAATTGAACCCGGGACCCTTCAGTCTGCAGGCAGGCGCTCTATCCATTGAGCCAAACCGATTTTGGCAGTCTGGCATTTTAAAAAAATTAAAAGGCAAAGCTTTAGGGGGGAGGGGGCAATGGGAGGATAAGGACACATATGTAAAACCTTAATAAAGAAAAAAAACAAAAAACTAGCCTGTACTAGTGAAAAGAAAAAAAAAGGCAAAGCTTTATTTTCTAAAGCATTTCAGATCAGTCATTCCAACAAACAGAATATCGTGAAAATAATTCTAAATTACAAGAATTTTGCTGAGACCGGTTTGGCTCAATGGATAGAGCGTTGGCTTGGGGACTGAAGGGACCCGGGTTAGATTCCGGTCAAGGGCATGTACTTTGGTTGCGGGCATATCCCCAGTAGGGGGTGTGCAAGAGGCAGCTGATCGATGACTCTCTCCCATCGATGTTTCTAGCTTTCTATCTCTCTCCCTTCCTCTCTGTACAAAATCAATAAAATATATTAAAAAAATAAAAAAATAAAAATACAAAAATAAATACTCAAAAAAAAAAAAGAATTTTAACAAATTTCAAAATCATATGGATTAATAAATGAGTTTATTTCTTTTTTTTATTTTTTATTTTATTTTTTTTTGGTATTCTTTTTTTTTTATTTCTAATAAATTTTTATTGTTCATATTATTACAAGTGTTCCTTCCCCCCCCTTCCCACCCCACCCTCTGCCCTTTCCCCACTCCCCATTGTCCTCATCCATAGGTGCACAGTTTATGTTCAGTCTCTTCCCACATTCCCCTCTCCCCTTTTCCCCAAGAATCATCAGTTCACTCCCCTTCCATACCTCTGATTCTATTGTATTCAATAGTTACAATAATATTGTTCATCAGATTTTTTTTTTAATTTCCTTGGTTTTTAGATTCACTTGTTGATAGTTACGTATTTGTTGTTCATAATTTTTATCTTTATTTACTTTCTCTTCTGAAAGAACCCCCTTCAGCAATTCATATAATTCTGGTTTGGTGGTGATGAACTCCTTTAGCTTTTTCTTATTTGTGAAGCACTTTAACTGGCCTTCGATTCTGAGTGATAGCTTTGCTGGGTAGAGTATTTTTGGCTGTAGGTTCTTGCTATTCATCACCTTGAATATTTCTTGCCATTCCCGTCTGGCCTGCATGGTTTCTGTTGAGAAATCAGCTGACAGTCGTATAGGTGCTCCTTTATAGGTAACCACCTGCTTAGCTCTTGCTGCTTTTAATATTCTCTCTTTGTCCTTTGCTCTTGGAATCTTAATTATGATTTGTCTTGGTGTGGTCCTCTTTGGATTCCTCTTATTTGGAGTTCTGTGTGCTTCCTGGACTTGTAAGTCCAATTCTTTCCCCAGGTGGGGGAAGTTTTCTGTCACTATTTCTTTCAGTATGTTTTTGATATCTTGCTCTCTCTCATCTTCTGGGACCCCCATGATTCTGATGTTGGATAGTTTGGAGTTGTCCCAGAGGTTTCTTACATTATCTTCAATTTTCTGGATTCTCTTGCCTTCTAGCTTCTGCAGAGGAGTGTCTTCTGGCTCTTTATGTTCCAAATCTTTGACTTGATTCTTGCGATCTTCTATTCTGTTTTTAGGACTCTGTATAATATTTTTTATTTCAGACAATGTATTCTTTATTTCTTGTTGATCCCTTAGCATTTCTTGTTGATCCCTTTTCATATCCTCATAGGTCTCATTTATTTTATCGGCCTTTTCTAGGAGTCTCTTGAAAAACCTTATAAGTGTGGTTTTGAACTCTATATCCAGTCGCTTTTTGTCCTCCATTTCTTTCGTTTGTGATCTATTTGGTTTAGGCATTTTCGCAGGCAGTTTTCCTGATGGGGCAGGGTTTCAGGGTGGAGCCTACAGCCTCGGCTTCCGTCAGCCCCGCCCTATGCGACTCCTGAGACTCAGGGTCCTTCAGTACTTGTTGCAAGCACCTCTGAGAGAAAGGTGCCCTCGATTTTCGCCTGCTACCAAACAGTGTAAGCTCTCCCGCAATGGGCCCGAAACTGGGGTTCAGTTCAGTTGGAACTGGAGTTGGAGATGGCGTTCAGAGCAGTCTGGTGCCCCAGTCTCCTTCCCGCCAGGGCAGTCCTATGGCACAGCCGGCCGGCCCTTCTCTGCGCGCTGTGTGCGCGCCTCTGGGACCTCCTTTCGCCGCTTCCCCGGGTTCCGCCTTACAGCCCAGCTCCCTCTGGATGAGCCTGGGTCCCCAGGGTCTGGCCTAGAACGGGGGTTCAGAGCATTTGGGGGCCCAGCACAGTCCGAGTGTTTATCTCCTTCCCGCTAGGGAACGCCAGCCAGGCACTCGGCCTCCCTCCTCTCCGGCTCCGTCCTCTCCGCGCGCCGCGTGTCTCCGTACCTTGGGCTTTTACAGCTCCTCCGCGCTTCCTTCTGGTTTTCTCCTTGCTTCTCGTTGTAGAATTTCCCGTCAGTTGACTTTCCTGTAGTTCTGGGTAATGTCCATTTTATATTTTAGTTGTATTTTATTGAAATTGTTGCGTGCGGCTGCGGCTAGGTGCCTACCCGAGCAGCCATCTTGGATTCTCTGGCTAAATGAGTTTATTTCTATAGAGATACTAAATTATAACTCTAGGGACAAAACATTAAAAAAATCCCTATTAATAAAAATTTCCATTGGTGTTTTAAGTGGATAGACATATCCTTTCATTTAATACTATTAGTAAGCAACACAACACTAGCTTCTTAGTCACTTAGGAACTTAACCCTCAGCTCAAGGTAAAATTTGAGGAGAAAATAAGGAAAAGGCAGTTATTTCATTTTGTCAAATGAAGTTCTTTTTTTCTTGAGTGCTGCAATATAGGGTACAATAGACTTGAAACAGCTGGATTCTAACAATGGTTTGGCTATCAACAGCTCTTTCAAATGTAGACTATTTGTTCCTTTGCTTCTCTGGGCTCCAGATCATAGTACTAATCTCTTGAAATGAGAGTGCAGTAAAGCCGAATCTTCTAAACACATTCCAAAGATTACAGGTCTTTCAATATGAAAAACACAGCAGTTTAATATTCCTAATCTCAGAAAAGGAATAAACAGATATTAAAAGCTTTGAGAGAATTCTTACAATGAAGAAATACATTTACCTGTGTTTCCACCCCAGTGCTTCGTAAACTTATTCTATGAAGTCTTTTAATTTTTCCCATTATTCGAAAAACACACTTTAGCCCAGCCAGCATAACTCAATGGTTGAGCATCGACCTGTGAACCAGAAGGTCACAGTTCCATTCCCAGCCAGGGCATATGCCCGGGTTGCAGGCTTGATCCCCAGTGGAGGGTATGCAGGAGGCAGCCAATTAATAATATCATTGATATCTCTCTCTCTCCCTCCCTCTCTAAAATCAATAAAAATATACATATATTAAAAAATACACTTTAGAAAATAACAGACATATTGTCCCTTATAGTAAAACATTATTTAATTACAACATTGGTATAAGGAAGTGTGCTTAGGAATTGCTTTAAAGTTGTGATTTCATTTTAGATGCTATTGGATATTGCAGACATTATCGCCCAGGAAATATATATAAATACATATTTCATACTTGTTTCATTAGTTCTTAGTATAAACGCTTAAGATACCAACCAATAGTTTTTAAAAATTATACCAGGTGTAGCAGTTAATAATGTGGATTTTGTAATCCAAGAAAACATGATAATTTCAAGAGAAACTTCACAAGTGCTTTATTCAAAGTAATGTTCATCACTAGCTACACATTTTCCCATCTTTCAGGTAATTTGTGGATACCATCCCAATAGAACTTTTGTTTTGAGGCAAATCATTCAGAGACCCAGTTTTCCATTTCTTTGTGGTTTTGAAGTGCTGCTCAAAAAGTGCATGTACCATCAATTGGAACAAGTGGTGATCTGAAGGAGAAAGTTCTGGTGAATACAGCGGGTGAGTTAATACTTTCCAGGCAAGATCTTTTAACGTGTCTTTAACTGGTTTTGAAGTGTGTGATGGTGCATCATCATGAAGCAAAATTACTTTGCCATGTCTTCTGGCACATACTGGATGTTTCATGAACAAAGTGTGGTTCAAATCGATTACTTGTTGTTGGGAGTGATCAGTAGTAACTGTTAATACTGATCGCTACAGACAACAAATAATCAATTTGAACCACATAATATACCACACCTTTTTGATCCCACCAAACGCAGAGCATTGTCTTCTTTCCGAAGCGATTTTGCCTTGCAGTCGAAGTTGATGATTGACCTGGATCAATCCATGATTTTGTGAATTTGGGATTCTCAGAATAAATCCACTTTTCATCACCAATCTCAATTTGATGCAAAAAAGACTTTCTTTCCTGCTATTGAAAGCAACATTTTACTGATGACTGCAGTTTTCCATTTGTCTTTCATTCAGCTGATATGGCACCCATTTTCCTTCCTTTAAAATCTTTCCCATTGCTTGCAAATGATCAGAAATTGTTTGCTGAGCATTTAATCTTTCTGTAAGTTGTTTTTGAGTTTGACGCGCATCTTTATCCAATAATGCCTGTAATTGTTGCTCTTCAAATTTTTTCAGTTGACCTGGGCGATCTTTGTCTTTCACATCGAAATCATCACTTTTAAAGTGTTTAAGCCAGCGTTCACAAGTATCTTGAGATGGAGCATGTTCACCATATGCTTCCCAAAGTATAACCTTTTCTCCAAAATAAAGTAATGAACTAAAACTTCCCTAAAATGCTTTTTTGGCATAGAATTTGACATTTTTAAGCATAAAAATATCTATGATGTTAACACCTTCAGCAAATTTGACATGAAGTTTTGAAGCTTGCTGTCAATACAACAAAATAGCATACATATCAAATCGCATATATATCAACATTTGTGTAACTTCATCTATTGAAAAAAATCCAATTAACCGGTACACCTGGTAAACAAAATAAATCCTATAATATGTTCACATCAATTATACATCAAAACAATTTTAATAAAATAAATTTACATTTTTTACCATTTGATACTCTTTCTCTTCTTCAGTCATCTCTGGTTCACTTTGCTCTTCTTGAGGAACTGGAGATGGACTTCTGGTGACTTTTCCACTGCTTGCAGCCTCAACATTTTCAGTATCTTCATCTTCCTCATCACTATCCTAAAAAAAGTAATACTATGGGTAGCCCAAATTCATACTTATAATCAATCATTATCTTGAACATTCTATTTTAAAACCCTAAGTTAAAAAGTGTATGAGACAGCCCTGGCCAGTTTCCTCGATGGTTAGAGCATCAGTCTCTGGACCAAAGGGTTTCAGGTTCTATTCCCAGTCAAGGGCATGTACCTCATTTGCAGGCTCAATCCCCTGGGTCGGGCCATGTGCAGGAGGAAACCAGTAGATGTGTCTCTCTCACTATGCCCCCTCCTCTCTCTCTAAAAATTAGTGGAAAAAATATCCCTGGGCCACGATTTTTTTTTAAAAAAGTAATTGGTTTGGCTCAGTGGATAGAGTGTCAACCTGCGGAATGAAGGGTCCTGGGTTCGATTCTGGTCAGGGACATGTGCCTTGGTTGTGGGCACATCCCTAGTGGGAGGTGTGCAGGAGGCAGCTGATCGATGTTTCTCTCTCATCAATGTTTCTGATTCTCAATACCTCTCTGGAAAAAATCAATAAAATATATATATATTTTAAAAACAAGCATATGAGCCCGAGTTAAGTTTGGCTCAGTGGATAGAGCATCAGCCCATGGAATGAAGGGTCTCAGGTTTGATTCTGATCAAGGGCATATTCCTTGGTTGTAGGTTCGATCCCCAGCCTGACCAGGGCACAGTAGGCAAGCATTTGATGTGTCTCTCACATGGATGTTTCTCTGTCTCTCCCCCGCCCTTCCACTCTCCCCACCACACACACACAAACACACACACACAAACACACACACACACACACACACACACACAAAATCCTCTGGTGAAGATTAATCCAAAAAAAGGTGTATGAGAGAGATATATGAAAATGAAATTTCTCTCTAAGTTATATTTTTGCATGATAACTTTCATATGGTAATTTAATATTATCTGAGAGGAAATGTGATTATAAGATGGTTTAAAATTATTTTAATTATTTTATTAAATTTGCTTCTTTTTCTTAGTCAAATTTTTATTGATTTTATAAAGACAGGAAAAGGAAGGATAGAGAGAAACATCGATGAGAGAGAAACATCAATCAGCTGCCTCCTGCACACTCCCTATTAGTGACTGAGCCAGCAACCCTGACATATGCCTTTACCAGTAATGGATGTGTTGATGTTCAACCACTGAACCACACAAGCTAGACAAGCTATTTTTTTTTTAATCCTCACCTGAGGATATGATTTTAGAGAGAGAGGGAGAGAGAAAGAGAAATATCAATGTGAGAGATAAAAACATAAATCAGTTGCCTCCTGTATGCACCCCAAAAGGGGATCGAACCCACAATCTTTTGGTTCATGGGACAATGCTCCAACAACTTAGCCACCCAGCCTTAGTCAATTTTGACCTTTCTTTATAAATAGCACATCATGCCCAGAGACTGAATTAATATCCAATATATCTGATGGCTGGAATGAGTGGCTTGTAGAACTACTGGTAAATGAACCACAATCATATTATTCAGTGTTAATTTTACAGCCAAAAATATAAGCTATTAAACATAAGACGGGAAACCATAAAAATACTAGAGGAATCCACAGGCAGCAAAATCTCAGACATATGCCGAAAGAACTTCTCCACTGATAATGCCCCTAGGGCAATGGAAGCTAAAGAGAAAATAAACAAATGGGACTACATCAAAATAAAAAGCTTTTTTACATCAAAAGAAACTATCAACAAAACAAGAAAGCCCACTTTATGAGAGAAAATATTTGCAAACGTTATCACTGATAAAGGTTTAACTCCAACATCAATAGGCAGCTTATACAACTTAATAAAGGAAGATAAATGATCCAATAAAAAAATGGGCAACAGACCTAAATATCTTTTCTAAAGAAGACAGAAGGAAGACCAAGAGACACATGAAAACATGCTCAAAGTCACTAATTATCCGAGAGATGCAAATCAAAACAACAATGCAGTACCATCTCACACCTGTCAGAATGGCTATCATCAACAAAGGACAAGTGTGGATGTGGAGAAAAAGGAACCCTCGTGCACTGCTGGTAGGAATACAGACTGGTGCAACCACTGTGGAGAACAGTATGGAGTTTCCTCAAAAAACTGAAAATGGAACTCCCATTTGACCCAGTAATCCCATTAATAGGAATATATCCTAAGAAACTAGAAACACCAATCAGAAAGGATATATGCACCCCTATGTTCATAGCAGAACAATTTTCAATAGCTAGGATTAAAAAACAACCTAGGTGCCCGTCAGCAGATGATTGGATCAAAAAACTATGGTACATCTACACAATGGAATACTATGCTGCCATAAAAAAAGAAGGAATTCTTACCATTTGCAGCAACATGGATGGAATTGGAGGACATTATGCTAAGTGAAATAAGCCAGTCAATGAAAGAAAAATATATGTTCTCACTCATTTATGGATAATAAAGAACATTATAGAACATTATAAAGTGATGAACAAAAAGATAGATAGAGACAGTAAAGCATCAAACAGACTGTCAAATTACAGCGGGAAGGTTAGGGAGAGGTGGGGAGATAAGAGATCAACCGAAGGACTTGTATGCATGCATATGTGCAAAACCAATGGATGCAAAACTCTGGGGGATGAGGGCATGTATGGGAGTGGGGGCAATGGTAAGATATGTACACATATATCTTAATAAAAAAAAGAAAAAAGAAAAAAAAATATATATAAGCTATTTACCTAAAATCATGTGACTTAAAATGAAAAATCTGTAGTCAGTTTCCATATCTTGGCTAGCCCTAAAATGTAGAGAAATTTGCTTCTATCTAGCTATTTAATGGACAGATAGATGAGAAATAAGGTCTACTTCTGATGGAAGAAATGCCAGCAGTTGTTTCTGTCACTGTGTAGGTGTTGCTTTCAATATCTAAATAGAGTATCTTGCCCTAGCTGATTTGGCTCAGTGGATAGAGAGTCGGCCTACGAACTGAAAGGTCCCAGGTTTGATTCCAGTCAAGGGCACATGCCTGGATTGTGGACTCAATCCCCAGTGGGGGGGGGCCCTTGCAGGAGGCAGCTAATGATTCTCTCTCATCATTGATGTTTCTATCTTCCTCTTCCTTCCTCTCTGAAATCAATAAAAAAAATATATAAAACAACAAAAAAAAAACAGTGTATCTTAAAAAGGGGACTCTACTTTAGGCAAAGAAATGTTCCATAGTCACACTCAGCAATCCTACTAAGTAGAAGACAAGATGATCGGCTAAATACTACTATGGATCAGCCATTTGAACCAGAGAAGAATTCATGTAACACAAGCCCAAAGGCATCATCTGTAAGGAGAAGGATAATCTCCAAATCCAAACAATGTTTTGACACTTAAGAAAACCACCAAGCCTGGCCTGTGTGGCTTAGTGGTTGAGCTTTGACTTATGAACCAGGCAGTCAGGTTCAACCAGTCAGGGCACACACGCCTGGGTAGTGTGGGGCGTACAGGAGGCAGTGAATCAATGATTCTCTCTCATCACGGATGTTTCTGTTTCTTCCTCTCCCTCTCTCTAATCAATAAAAATATATTTTTAAAACAACAAAAATATACCACCAAGCCTGCAAATCCACTATTTCATGCAAAGATTTAAAGAACAAAATTTAAGGTCAACTCTTAGTAGTGGTAGTCTGTAGTTTCTTTATTTTATAACATCCAGAACAAAAACACATCTTTGGCATGGTTCTTTTGTAAAAATAAAAAGTAATTTATGGCTTTTTATTGAATTTAAGCATAATCAATATCTTCTTAAATCTGTAACCTTGCTGTTTTTAAGATTTATCTTTGAAGCAGAAAATAGCCTTCGGAGGAGGACCCTTTTCCTAAGTGGCATATCAGCCAGTGCTATAACTGTCCTACCAGCTAGGAGCACATTACTGCTAAATAAATAATTCCTATGCCACCTACGTGATGAAGATTTAAGTATTTAAAACAATGTTTCCTTCAGAGCTCATGTAAAAAAACTATAGACGGTATTATATCCTCTATTACAAGTATATATTTAAATGTTCAAAAAAAAGGCAGATTTCTTTCTCTAGTGCTGTATAAGTTCTGATTTATAAGCCACGACTTGGGAGTTAGTTATACCACAACAAAAGAATACAAATGTTTGTCAATGTAAGACCTATCTCACGTCCCACTGAATAATTTCTCTCCAGAATAAAATGTTTTATAAACTCCCTGTATACTTTCTCCTTATCCTGCCCTCAAAAACACATCTATAATATAAAAAAAATAATACCCAATATACTTACTGAAGGTAATCTTAGGGAAAATTACTTAATACTTTTCCACAGGCTAAAATACTTATTTCAATAACCTTTTCACATAGATACCAAATGGAGTTTCAGGTGAAGTGATTCTACTCACAAATTTACTTCTCTGAGGTAAACGAGGGCCATCACCTCCTTCAGCATCTTCTGTAGTCTTCTTTTCTTTTTTGGACAACTGTGAACGCTGTTGTTCCATTCTTTCTTTCTCCAACTTCTTTTGCTTTTCACGTTCCATTTTTTCAAGACCTTCCCGAATCCAAGCTGGAAGAGTCCTGCGTTTTACTGCATCTGTTTCACACGGGAAAAAGAAAATTTATAAGTCAGTTAAGTAAAAATATAACACATGAGTTCTTTATTCCTGAATTTCTAACTTGTGAAATTTTTGGAAAAAGAATACTGGTGCCATTTGAGCTTTATAATAAATACTAACATTCTCGAGCAAGACAGTGCTAATAAAAACAACCCACTAAACATCACACTTTAAAAAAAAAATCACTTTGCCGAAACCGGTTTGGCTCAATGGATAGAGCGTCGGCTTGGGGACTGAAAGGTCCCGGGTTCGATTCCGGTCAAGGGCATGTACCTTGGTTGCGGGCATATCCCCAGTAGGGGGTGTGCAAGAGGCAGCTGATCGATGACTCTCTCTCATCGATGTTTCTAACTCTCTATCTCTCTCCCTTCCTCTCTGTACAAAATCAATAAAAGATATTTAAAAAAAATAAATAAAAAAAATAAAAATTAAAAAAAATCACTTTTAATAGCAGCATAAGCATTGATTAATGTTTGTAATGTGCCAAGGCACTATGAAAGCACATTAAACTATCATCATCTCAATCCTAAAAAAGGCCCTAAATGATGACTATTACTTGGTCTCTTTTGCAAATGAGAAAACTGAAACTCAGCTATTAAGCGATGTGCTCAAGATTACAAAGCCAGTAAGCTGTGATATGGGCTACTTTAGAGCCAAACTTACATTACATTGCTTCTTAAAATATGAAGACAGAAGGGAGTCAAACAGAAGTCCATTTCACAAGTATACCATCTGGGATACTTTTTAATTTATTCCTTAAGTTATAAAAGCAGCAATAATCATCCTAAAATATCTACTTTGTGATAAAAGACTTAAATGTTCTGGTCCATTAAGTGCTGGATTTGGATTTCCAGATATATAACAAATACAAAATTTTTCATTGGGAATACGTTAGTCCTATTACTTAACAATTGAAATGTTCTGCAAAACACTTACGGAAAGTGAAATAATGAAAGGAAAATTAATCTTACAGCAGTGTACCAGATGAACTGAGAGTGGAAAGAATACAGAAAAAAAACTAGAGGCTTTTTTAAAAGGCAAAAATGCTCATATATCAGTATAATGTATCAAATTGTCAACATTGAAAAAAATCAAAATTCTATAGCCATGTTAACTTGATCTCATCACAAAAATCTATGTTTAAGGTAAAGTTTTATTTTAAATAAAATTATTCAAAGATTTTAATATTTTAGACAAAATCTCCTCTTTGAAATTTTAAAGTTTTCTGACTCTAAAATAATAGGGTTTTAAAGTGTCAATTCCTAGCCGAGACCGGTTTGGTTCAATGGACAGAGCGTCGGCTTGGGGATTGAAGGGTCCCGGGTTCGATTCCGGTCAAGGGCGTGTACCTTGGTTGCGGGCATATCCCCAGTAGGGGGTGTGCAAGAGGCAGCTGATCGATGACTCTCTCTCATCGATATTTCTAACTCTCTATCTCTCTCCTTTCCTCTCTGTAAAAAATCAATAAAATATATTAAAAATAAATAAAGTGTCAATTCCTAATATATCAGAGGTAGTAGAACAATTTAAGAAATTAAAACATCCTTTTAAAATGATCAAGAAAGCATGCTAATGTAGTTCACTAAACTTAAATAACTACCAATTTGTGGAGGCTCCTGCTTCACAGGAAGTGTAATAGGTGAACGCTGCCGATCCCTGAATGATGATGGCCTTTCTCTTCGATTCTGGGGAGGTGCTGGAGGTCCTGGAGGTCCTGGTTGCCAATAAGGAGGATGAAATCCACCTTGCGGTGGACCAAAAGCAGCCCCATGCTGAAAGAGTATTGCAGTTTATTTTTCTTCACATTAATACAATATACACTTTGGGATACACGTGTGTTATGAACTGGGACAGTAGAAATCCATGTGTGCAGCAAATCCAAAAACTCCATGGTTCTAATATCCACCAATATTTCTGTAGCCCCAAGAACCTAAGCTCACTTTTCTTAAGTAAAAGACTTTCTGCCTACATAAATTTGAGAGCCATCTAAAATCCTTCTAATACACTATTTTCAAGTACAGAAAATAATATATATGAACTTTTTCATTCTGAATCCATTTATAAATTAATCCTTTCACTACCAAGAAACCAAATAAATGTCAATTTTTCTGTAACCAGAAAGTTCAAAAAAATTTTTTTTTATCAATTCCAACTATTTCTTGTGAATGTAAGCTGTTTCTAAAACCTTGCAAGAAAGAAATATCTATTTTAAGTAAAGATAAAAGTTACTGAATCACTAAACTTCTTTTTTGTAATTTTGCCATTTTCGGAGGCATTCTAAGCCATTTGCCGACCTCTCTGCCTTGTTAGCAAGGGGATCTCCCAGGCAATGTGGTAGAAGCTCCCTGTCACAAAAAACTATCATATCTGCATACCAAGTATGAGTATGCAACAAGTAACTGAATATATGAATAAGATTACTACCTCAAGGTGAATATTGTTTATATTAATGTCTATTACTTATATAATTAGTGATATAATGTATTTTCAAAATTTTAAATTATGATAGCTTAGTTTATAAGGTAACAACTGCAATCAGTTATTTCAAAATGACACCTAGTACTATAATTTAAGAGTGGACCTTTGGTGAGTGGTAAGAAAAAAACAATGACACTATTCGCCATAGAGTTCTATGTCCCTAGGAATGAGTTAGATGCTACAAAAGAAATTATGTACAATTCTACTGACAAACATGTCATGTCAGAATGGAATAAAAAAGACAACACTACAAAAAGTCCTAACTTTACAGAGAAGGAATTGCATTTAGAAGATCTATATTCTTTAATTCTTAACCATAATCTATTATTATTGATAAATAATGTGTTCAACTACAGTGCATTTCCTAGACTTTATTGAACATTTAAATATTCCATTCTGAAATTATAAATTAGAAAATAAAACATCATATAACTATTTCATTTACACGTCTTTCATTTTATGTAAATTTCCCCTAACAATCCTTTATGCCATTTTCCTAAGCAAATCAGAAAATAAAACTCTTAATGTTTTAATTCTCAAAAGTTGATAACTTTTCTGAGACATAATATGCACTTATCTGTATAAAACTGAAAAGTGAAACACATATCTCAGGTACTCTTGATGAGACAAACTTCCAAAGAATGGATTATGTGCACATCTACAGTATTAAAGCAACAAAATATCTTTCACCTGATAGTCAAACTGGTTCACTGGGCCCACTGCAAAATTATCGGGTGGTCCACCAAAGTTGTGATTGTTCTGGTTAAATATATGCCTGTTGTCAGGGGCAAATTCCCCACTGTCCTGACTGTTGCTGTCTTCGGAAGGAGGAACAATGTCCATTGGGCCTGGTGTTGGTGGCATCCATGGCTGATCTGGAGGGGGATGTGGGGGTTGCTGATGCATTCCCCATTCTATTTAGAATTTAGGCATAAAAACATTCAATAGGGAATTATAACAAAATCAACACAAATTTTTAAGCTCTCAAGAAAGCTAAATTTTTCAGTAAAGAAATAAATATAAAATTTATGACTTCTTGGTCAAATTACTTTTGTATATCTTAAAAATAAGCAATGAATTAATAAATCATTCAAATGAGGTAACTCCACTCAATTCATATCCTAAATAAAAACAAATGCCCCAAATTATTTTTAATAGATGTAACACAACTCAAAACAATTTTTTTGTTGAAGTTTTCTATTTCTGTTCAGTAACAACACCATAAAAATAATGCCTAGGGATTTTTATATAATTTCTTTCTTCCATGAACACATTTATCCTCACAACACCCCTGTGAGGTAGGGGGAAATCAGGTATTATTTTTTTTGCCAATTTCAGGAAAGGAAATTGGGCACACAGAAATAAATCACTTGCCAGGGTCACAAAGAAAACCAGTAGAGCATAGTTGGGGAAGTGGATGCTAGGGTGAGTCATTTATAAACTTAGACCTGGGAACTAAAACATTTTCAAACTTGATAAAGTTTAGTTTAGTATAGCTTCAAGAAAATTAGAAATGAACTACATCACAGTATAAAATATTAGAATATTCATTATCCTTTTAAAAATGTTAGAGGATTACTTTCTGAGTTTTCCATTCTTATATTGAAAAACAAAAATAACTACTAATAGGGAAAGGAGAGATGAGTTTACCATCAGCACATTTAAACGTAAGATTCCTCTATAAATAAAGTGACTATTAAAAATAATTAATAGCACAAGTTTTGGAAAACTGAAATAGCATCAAGGAATCTAATCATACTGTGAAGTAAAAAAACAAGCAAGCAAACAAACAAAACAGATAAAAACTTATGGAAGATCTTCACTATCTGAAAAACAGGGAAGTAAATATGGGTGGATGGTAGGGGCAGAGTATATTTGACAGACTAATCTGTCACATAGTGACACAATTTTTCTTTAGGAACTAGACATGTTTTGCTCTGCCAGTCCTGCTTCTGAAAGGCCAGAGGTTGCAAGAGAGAGATCATAGAATGCTCTCTTCCCTAGATGCCAAGTGAGGTTTCCAGTGTTCCCAGCCCCTGTCAGCCTAGGAATGAAGAACCAAGAAAAGAATCAAACTGAGTGCCACAGTGCTAGCAGACTGAGTACAGAATTATTTTAACCACAAAATTTCAAGGTCAAATCTAATTTAAACTACCTATTCTTCAAGCATTGATTTCAAGAAGTCGTAAGACTAAGCAATTTAAACAATTTACTTTTAATCCTTGTATTTTAAAAATAATCCTAAAATTTGGAAAAATAAACAACAAACCTGGTTGCCACATCCTGTTAAAGTTTGAATCCCCTTGAAAATTCCCATGATTGTTTGGACCAGATTCCATTGTAGACATATCTTGTCCATTTGGCATCATTCCTGGTGGTTGTTCTACCATGCTTTGCTGTCCTGAAGCTTCTCTTTGCGCAATCCAAGCTTGAGCCAATGCAGCCCAATCAATCTGGCCTAATATAATATAATATAATATAATATAATATAATATAATATAGCAGAAGTGAACATTCAGAATGTAGAAGCTAAAAGAATAGTGCCTCTATGTAAACTAAGCATCTCAGTAATTTTCTCCTGGAGATTTTAAGTATTACCAAGTGTTATGGCTGAAAGGATGCTCAGATAACCTATATTCAGGCTACAAAATAAAACAAACCACTTAAGACTTTCTGAAAAGGATTCCATAAAAACACTCTTAACCAATAAATTTCTAATATTAACTCATAAGAAATTTATCCTCTGCACTTTGTTTACTGAGATACATACATATATATATATATATATATATATATATATATATATATATATATAATGTTTTTATTTGATTTTAGAGAGGGAGGAAGGGAGAGAAACATGAATCAGCTGCCTCCTACAGACCCCCTCACCGGGATTGAGCCCGAAACCCAGGCAGTGTCTTGACCCGGACCATCGACCTTTTGGTTGGTGCATGGGGTGATGCTCAACTAAGTGAGCCTCGCTAGCCAGGGCATTTAGTGAGTTTTTTACAGTCTTATTCCTTTTCTTTTTTTTTTTTTTTTTTTAAACAAATAATCAAACTCACTCATTTCTTCCTCAAATAGGTCCTCTTCAGGCCTACACTGGATTCTACAGATCTCAGATGAGTATAACTACCCCTATTCCTCCTCATAGTCACCCTTTTTTAGTTTTGGCTCCATTCCTAGTCAAAATACCTCTATTAACAACGTTATCAGTCATTCTTTACTCAAATTTAGTTCCCACTAATTTAAGGTCCTCCTTTATTTCTCAAATATCTGTATTTAACGTTTTAAGATCTAATATTATTAATAAAGGAAACAAAGTAAAATAAGATAATTTTCACATCTATTTAGTCAAGATTAAAAGTATTCTTATACATTTTTTAAAAATATTTTTTTTATTGCTCTCAGAGAGGGAGAGGGAGATAGAAACAATGATGAGAGAGAATCATTGATTGGCTGACCCTTCTGGGGATTGAGCCCACATGAGCATGAGCCCTGACTGGGAATCTAACTGTGACCTCCTGGTTCATAGGTCGATACTCAACCACTGAACCACATTGCTGGGCTTATTCTCATACATTTTGATGGAAACATAAATTGCCATAATCCTCATGAAGTTAAACTTGGCAGTATCTACCTAAAACTTTCCAAATATGCAACTGTGATCTTGAAAATAAAAATAATTGAACACATGAATAATGATATATATATAAAGTTATAATTATTTTCAAAAGTAAAAAACTAGCCGAAACCGGTTTGGCTCAGTGGATAGAGCATTGGTCTGTGGACTGAAGGTTCCAGGTTTGATTCCGGTCAAGGGCATGTACATTGGTTGCTGGCACATCCCCAGTAGGGGTTATGCAGGAGGCAGCTGGTCAATGTTTCTCTCTCATCGATGTTTCTAGTTCTCTATACCTCTCCCTTCCTCTCTGTAAAAAATCAATAAAATATATATATTTTTTTAAATAGTAAAAAACTATAACCCAGCCTGCGTGGCTTAATGGTTGAGCATTGACTCATGAACCAGGAAGTTACAGTTCAATTCCCGGTCAAGGCACATACATGGGTTGTAGGGTCAATCCCCAGTAGGGGCTGTGCAAGAGGCAGCCAATTGATGATTCTCTCTCATCACTGATGTTTCTATCTCTCTGAAATCAATAAAAATATATTTTAAATAATAAAAATGACAATCAACCAATCATCCAAAAGTGGACCAATTAAATTACAGTACATTCCTATAATATATAGCTATGCAGCTACTGAAAAAATAAGTTCAGATTAACCTAATAAAGGCAGGGCATTGGAAGGGATCATATCAATGAAACAAAACTGGCCATAAGTCAGTAACTATTAAAGCTAAGTAACAAATGGGGGTTCCCTATTCTCTTTTTCTACATCTGTATATGCTTGAAATGTTCCATAATAAAGAGAAATGATTTAGCATACCATTGGTTGACTATACTCTACACTGAATTATAACATTCAGAATTAAGAGAAGTATACTTTACTTAAATTACACGTTTAAGAAAGATTTTCTACTTTCTTAGAAAAAAAGAACTAAATCAGTTTTAAAGATTAAATACCACAAAATGATCCAATAAACCAATTCCATCCAATTCCATCTTTCTTAATCCCATTGAATTATTTCCCACTCTTCCACACCTCTCTCCTCGCCCACCCCAATTTCAGTTTATTTCCTTACTTGGATCCTGCTGGTGCTGGAATGACTGCATCCACTGCTGTTGGTTCAATGGCCATTGCTGCCAAGGCTGTCCTCCTTGATCCCACATCCTGACTTTAAAAATATATTTGATTTTCTATCTTCAACAAGATGAACATAGTTTAAAAATGAGAATAAGAGTTCTTTAATTTTAAAAACTCACACAGAAATTATTATACGACAATATATTTATGTGATCAGAGCTCTAAAATTCTGGTCAATAGGTTGCCAGAGGCAACTGGAATTTTTAGGTTGGCAAGCAAAAGTAGAAAATTTCATGTTAATACTGGTGTCAGAATTTGGTGGTAGGCAGGGCTCAAATCAATTTAACTCAAAAAGAAAATACTAATTTTTCCCAATAGAAATCTCTTGAAATATAATTATTTTTAATAAAAAAAAAAAAATGTGATTTCATCTCCCCCAACCAAGATTCCTTGAAGAGAGTAACCAAATAACTCTAATAATGAAGGAGAACTCTCCCTTATAAATAACCATGGCTAGTGAATGCTTAAGGTAAAATCAATTTAGAAAACTGCTATATTGCCAAACCTAATAGAACTGATTCAGACAATCTTAGAAGCATTGGAAAAATCACAAATTGGAAAGTTGACAAAATATCACCCTAAAGATTTAATAATCTGTAATAGTGCCTCCTCATAAGATACAATATTATATCCCCAGAATCATTTAAATAAATACTTTCACCAAAAATGTTTAATTGAATCCAACTGAGCTTTTCTATCTTACTTCTAGTGTGAAGGAACTATAAGGGGATAAAGGAATGAGATAAACAGTATCAAAGAAACAATCAGATAAATTCAGAGGGTAAGGTAATTTACGGGACCAGGTTTCTTAACATGAAAACAGCATGAAAAAGACTGGGGAAGAGAACATATATTAACAACTATTAAATCCAGATAATGGATATGGGGGAGAGGGTAATCACATTAGTTCACCTTTCTATAAACTAGTTTGAGAACTTTCATAACACAAATTTTAAATTTCTAAAAGTCTAGCATCTTTTACTTTATCCAACACTGACATAAAACCATCTTCAAGAACCAATGACACACGATAGGCAGCATATATTTCTTCAGTTTGTACCACAGGGCTTAGCATAAAATAGGGATTAAATAAATGTTTACTAAACAAATCCTCCTAGACTGACCCTTTCCTCCATAAACAACCTAAAAGCTTTGATATTGCAGGATTACAAAAAATAGAGAAGCCAGATAAGGAAGCAAGTCACACCGACTCAAGTGAGACAGTTGGCTATTATAACTCAGGCTCTTAAGAGTTTGCAACACTAGACTTTGTAGCATTTTTATAATTCTATCAATGGCAAATGCTGACTTCTCAATTGAAGAGCACTGTGAATTAGGGAAGATGATTTCGTTTGTTATCTTGACTTACTTAAAAATTAAGTGCACTTATCTTTTGGTTGCATGAATATAGTCTACAATAAAGGCATTATTAGCGTATGGCTAAGGAGACACTACACAGCAACCCAGTTGAAGCCAACTGAATTAGTTAAATATACTTATCTAATCTCTCTTGAGATTTTCATTCTTCTCCCTATTCCCCACCCCCTCTTCTTTTCCAACTACTACACCTTTAAAGCCCTTTAAAAACTAAATAACTCATTACAGCCCCTGAAAAGTAACTTCACTTATAACTTGAATTAAAAGGTAACAAATAAAAAAGGAAACAGCCCAAAGAATTATCAACTGATATTTTGACTGACCTTAGAGATTCACCTTCTGTTTAAAATTTAGACAGATTCAGACTACAGCTTGGAAGCATAGCAGCAAAATTACTTATGCCCTGAAAAAAAAAAAAAAAAGAATATAAGTTTGCTCTTAGATTATGAAAAATTAGAAAAGATACTTTAGAGATGTAACATGAAAATGTGATCATCTCCAAATTATTTTGGAACTTTTTCGTTTATTAACTATAATGAGAGGTATTTATTATTATAAGGTTAAGGGAAACGGGTACATCAGAAATGGAAAGGCAACACTTTTTTAACATTTTTTTCTTTCAAAATATCTTTTTTATTTACAATAAAATATCTCAATTTACTAACAATAACAAAACATTATCAAACCATTTAGGGATTGTCAAATATGCTGAGAAAAAAGGAACAAATATTTGAAAAGAAGGTCTCATCCACCTGGTATTAGCTTAAGTGTTACAAGTAAAGCAATAGAATGCATTAATTCAGATTTTCCTATGGAATTTTAAGTTTAAAATTAACAGTTGTAAGGTGAAAACAATCTGTCCCTCAAACAGATTCTTCCCGTTAGGACCACAGCTTTTCATAAGTTGATAGAAAGACAAATCTATTCATCTTTTATCTTCCATAAAGTACAGGACAGCTTTCTCCAGATAGCAATCACTAAACACCAAACAAATAAATGATCTATAGCTCCATCTTTCTGTCCACTTTCAATAAATTAAAGAGAAAAAGAAAAAAATCTACAGATTTTCTAAGATATGAAGAATCAAAGAAAGTTGATCAGCACAGTCCATAATGACTGGTATAAGCAATAACAATTATACAAATCATATAAATGTGAGACTTTGGGCAAATTTCCTCTGTGTCATTTTCTTATGAGGATCTGGAGTAATCTTCTGTTATCTAGTTCAAAAAAGGTACCTCTGATTATGAGAACAAAATTTAGAGTTATGCTGAATTTTGTAAAGTGACAGGTTTTAAGGAAAGATTTGGTATACTTGAATGTTTAATATAAAGTTGTATTTATGTTTCAGCATTTGAACAATGCTTGATAGTTTCATTAATTATCCTTAACTCAAGAAGAAAATTGTGATTTGATGGAAAGGATTTAAAGGCCCCACCCTGCCAGCGTGTCTCAGTCGTTGAGCATCGACCTATGAACCAACAGGTCATGGTTCCATTCCCGGTCAGGGCACATGCCTGGGTTGCAGTCTGTCCACAGGGTGGGACATTCGGGAGGCAGCCTATCAGTGATTCTCTCTCATCATTGATGTTTCTATCTCTCCTCCTCCCTTACACTCTGAAATCAATAAAAAAATATATTTAAAAAATAAAAAACAAAAGCCCTGCTCTTTCTTCCTTCATTTTCACCATAAAATCTACAACAAATGCAAAATCTGGAAAACAAAAGGAATATGAAGGCACACCTGGCAATAATAAAATATATATATATCAATTTAATTATGGTTTAGAGAAATAATATAGCCTTGTTATTGACTAAAAATGACATTTACATATTGGCTTAATAATGATTTGGGAAATAATAACTGTTAAAGATGGGTAATAAGTACATTAGGGTTTGTACTCTCTGAAAATTCCCACAATAAGTTAAAGATAATAAAGCATACTTGTTATAGAGAAACTTATATTGAATTTTCATGTGTTTTTGGTTTGTTTTTTGTCTTGGTTCACATAAGAATCTTCTGGAGGAATAGAGGAAATCTTATAATTATTAAAAAATTCCAGTGTTTTACCCATAGTATCATTTTCCTTTAGCCTTAATATAAAGATCCTTAGTCTCAACTTCTCAAGTTTGTAAGAATTTGTTTATTGTGGAGTCAGACTGTAAGTTTCCCCCTTTATGAGGTTTAATTAACTGCTATTTCCTTGGAAATAACTGGGATTTGGAAAGAAAAGAAAGATCAATAACCACTGTTTGCATCAGATCATCTAAGTTATCACACTAGGCTATAAAAATCTAGTTTATAGCTACTGTTTCCCCAAAAATAAGACATCCTCCGAAAATAAGACCTACTTACAGGTTTCCTTCTGAGTGAAATATAAGGCATCCCCCGAAAATTGACAACTACCGTACTACCGTACCGTATACAGGTAATAAATTTCCTTTATTTTTATTTAACAATAAATGTGTACCGTATTCTTCATGGAAAAATAAGACATCCCCTGAAAATAAGACCTAGCGCATCTTTGGGAGCAAAAATTAATATGACACTGTCCTATTTTTGGGGAAACAGGGTATGTCTAGTGTTATAGATTGAACTGTGCCCCCTGGGAAATATGCTTAAGTCCCTATCCTCACTCCCATAAACTATAAATGTAATCTATTTGGAAATAGGGACTTTGCAGATGTATTCATGTTAAAATGAGGTCATACTGGATTAAGGTGGGTCCTAATCCAATATGGCTGGTGTCCCTATAAGAACACACACCACCACCACCACCACCATGTAACTAACCAAAGGAGCAGAGACTGGACATACATATCTACAGCCAAGGATTGCTGGGAACCACCTGAAGAAGCTAGGAAGGATCCTCCCATACAGAAGAGGAGGAGAGGGAGGAGAAGAGAGTGAGAAAGGGACAGAGACAGAGACAGCAAGCCAGAATGGACAAACGTCTAGCCTGGAGAACTGTGAAATAATACATTTCTGCTGTTTTAGGCCCCCGAGTTTGTGGTAATTTGTTACAGCATCCCTAAGAAACTAATACAACCAGAAATAACCATCATTCATCATACCCATTTCTTAGATGACAATATATTAGAACACTGTGTTTTGAGGTTCTTAAAAATACCTGTTTAAATGACAATCACTGATTGTGTGATAAAATGAACATGTAATTTTTGTTGTTGTTAATCCTCACCAGAGGATATTTTTTGCATTGCTTTTTAGAGAGGGAGGGAGGGAGGGAGGGAGGGAGGGAGACAGACAGACAAGAGAGAGAGAAACATGGGTGTGAGACACATCAATTGGTTGCCTCTCACACAAGGATTGAACCTGCAACCCAGTTACTTGCCCTTGACCCAGAATCAAACCTGAAACCCTCCTATGCACCAAACCTGAAACTCTCCTGTACACAGGCCAACACTAACTGGCCAGGGTGAAAATGTAGTTTTAAAGCCATTAAACATCAATTGCAAAACCAAAGCTATATAGAAGCACATCTATCCTTTGATACACATGGTCAAATGTTTCTCACATCAAATATAAAGTTTAGAAGCTCCCAGTAATACGGACATAGGGAGGAGGCATTCATTCTGAGGTCTATATCTTTGGTTTGTAGATTTATGCCTCCTCCCTATGTCCACATCACTGGGGAGATGACAAGATCTCGGTTCTTGTCTTCTTGATAGAAAGGTTTCAATCAAGAATCAAAGTATAGGAAAGCAAGCAATAATTTATTGACCACAACAAAAACATACTTAGTACAGTGAAACAGGACCATTTCTCTTCTGGTTGCAAGTTTCATGGGTCTCTTAGAGGCTAGAGGATATGTGCCTGTGGGGGAAGTAAGGGGGAGGGAATGAATGAGTGTGCTCCTTGGAGGGAGAATGCACTCATCACCTTCATTTTCAGGAGTTTTTAAAGGATGGACATTTAGGGGAGAATCAACAGAATATTCATCAGCTTTATGCTGATGTACCAAAATGAGATTTATTCCCTTAATTTGTCTATCCTTGGGTGTGGTTGGAAAACTGCACTAATTGGATTTCTGTTACCTGTCTCCCTGAGTAAGATGATTTAAGCTATTTATCCTCTGGCTGGAGAGAAGTACAATTACTCTTAGGTGTCCACATTTTAGAGAAGATAGGATTTACTAGGGGCTGCAAACTGCTACCTACCTTAGTTTCCCTATTCCAGAATGTTCTTGCTTCTTACTATTTTACATCTTTACATGCTCTTCCCTCTTAATCTTCTTTTCTTGTAAGGATACCAGTCTTAATGGTTCGGACCTACCCTAATGATCTCATTTTATTTCTTTATAGACACTATCTGCATTGCTTTTCAGAGTGGAAAGGAAGGAGTGAAGCAAAGAAGAGAGAAGCATGAGTGTGAGACAGCGTCACATTCTGAGGTTCCAAAGTTAGAATTCCAACATGAATTTTGGAGAAATACAATTCAGCCTGTAACAGTCACTAAAAAACAAGAAAAGCCTGAGAAACAGTCACAACCAAGGAAAGACTAAAGACATGTAATAACTAAATGTAATATGGTATCCTAAATGGGGGTCTTGGGACACAAGAACGCTGGATTAAAACTTAGGAAACATGAATAAACATGGGCGTTAGTTAATAATGTGTCAATACTGTGTCCATTAATAATAACGTATCCACTAATTGTACAACAAATGTATCATGCTAACGTATAATGTTAATAACGAGAGAAACTGTGCGTGTGTGTGTGTGATTGGGGGTTTGGATTATTTAAATCAAAAACCGTTCTAAAAAAAAAAAAGCCTATTAGTATAAATAATAATAATTAATTATAGTTTCATGAACATCTTAAAAGAACTGACTTACTGTTGTTCCTTTCCCTGTAGCCCCAGGATGCTTTACAAAGCAGTCACACGAGTGAGGACTTATATAGTGTCCTGGTTTGTTTTTATTGCTTTTGCCTTGCTGCACTCCAATCAGAAGAGTTATTTTGCTCTTTCATGAACTAACCGCCGAGATTCGAAATTTGCCAAGTGCCCAAGATGTTCAGGTGACAACACCCACGACAGGATAATGCAGCTAAAATCCTGGACACTGCCTCCTTCCCTGGTGAAACTTAATACACACAATGCCCATCACTGGATAAAACAGGAATACAAACTAAGGAAGCTAATTATAGTTAACAGGACGCGTTCGCCCGTGGCTGCGCCTGCGTAGTCAGGGCTGCACAGCGCAAAAGGTCCAGGTCCGGGTCCTCCGCCCCCTCCGCCCCCCTCGCCGCCCGCTCCCCACGGAGGGCGCCCGCCGCGCACGCGCAGTGCTCAACGGCAGGTCTGGAGCCCGAGAATTAGTCCCTTCTCATCCGAGAAGAAAACTCTCCTGGTTAAAAGGAAGGGGTGGAGAGCGCTCTCTTTCATGGCAACATCTCCTTTTTATCGAGAGGGCCGGTTTGATTCACCAAGTCCGGCAGGCGCCGCGGCTTTAAGAGGGGATGGGGTTCCAGCGGTAGCGCCGTAAGCAGCCTACGTGTTTTAAGTTATGCTGCCTTCGCCGCAGAAACCAAGAAGTTTGTTAACGGCCCGGCGAGTCCCCCTGCGTAATCGTTTTCCCACCACTTACTCACTGTGATTCCGGAATACGGCTGCCGCCACCGTTCCTGTTAATACCTCCAACCCTTTCGCTGCTTCTACTTCTTCCCGAACAAGACAAGATGGCGCCCGAGTGGTCTCACCCGGAAGTGGTCATAACAACATCCGCCTGTCATCTGAAGCCGAACTGTTCCCGCCTCCAGGTCTCTGAGCACTGGACGGTGTCCGGTGTACGAGCTTCCGCGCCATGTTTGTTATGGGCAGTTACCACCTGGCCTCTGGCACACGCCGTGGAAGTGTCTGAACGTTCCTGTACATTCCCCTTAACGTCGCCAGCGCATACCCGGCCAGGAACTTAAGTATTTTCTACAGGGCGCCCTGCAATTTTTTTTTTTTTTTTTACTTTAGCAACGCGATCCTCCTCCAAGGGGAGGTATGTGCTTCCCTAGGAACACTTGAGCTTCAGACAAGAGGGGTGAGTTTGCGGCACTGGTGTCAGACTACGGAATGGCCGAAGGGTCAAACTGGAGAGCTGGCCGGTTGCTAGGTGCGCCTGGAGCTGCGGGCCGGCCTCGGGCGGGTGCAAATTCCTGGAGGACTGCGGCCTGGGGTCTCCCCGAGCGCCGCCGAGGGCTCCGCCTCCGGGGCCGGACCTTAGCGAAGTGGCCAGTCGGGAGGGTAGCGATGGCGGCGACCTCAGCTGACCCCGCCGCGGTCACTCTGTGTGTTTACCTCGAAACATGGCGCCCCCTTCCGGAGACGCTGGCCCAGCGCAACCTCACCCAGCAAGTCCCGAGGTCTCGCTCCTTCCCCCCGACCTTTAAGGAAAAGTGGCGGGGAAGTCCGGTTTGCATCTCTCAGCTGCAAGATGGCCCCCAGGAAGGGTTCATGCAAGGCAACTCTTCGGATGGGATACTGGATTCCATGTTGTTTTCATTTGAAACAGTGTCCAAGTATAAAAAGTATCGATTTCCAGGCTAGGGTCTACAAGTCACAAGGAAAACAAAAATGTTCCAGAAATGCAATATTCATTTCTCAACTAAATCTTGGAAAAAGACTTGTTGGGGAGTAGCATGAATGGAACATTTGTGTTACTGAAGAAAGTGCACCAAGTACCTAAATTGTTTCATTGAGGATTGTGCAAAAGAACTAGCAAATTGTAGTAGGAATAATGTAGCAAGAGTGCAAGAAGGTAAATATAAATGCCATTTACATAAAATTTAGGCTTCCTTAATAAAGCACATGAAACCAAGACACTCCTGGGTAAGATTTAGAATAAAGTCCTCAATAGCTAACTTCTGCTGGATCAAATCCAAGTGGCTCTCCAAATAAAACTTCATCTTGGGAGAAAAGGTCACTAATTACACCTGGCAACGCAATGCTGTGAAGGCCTGAAGATGCTACTGGAAATTCCATTTCTTGAAACCTTCCCCTAATTTACACTTAGCACACGCACACACACAGACTACACAACAGACTAGTACAACTTTAAAAATCACTTCATTAATCTCTGATTTTGCTCTGTGATTTTCTTTATTTTCCAAGTTTTTTGGATAGACCCTGATTTGCAAGTTTACTTTTCTCAGAAACATTCTAATAATAAAAATGTTCTTTCTCTGAAGACTGATTGCCAGTAAAACTTTCCTTCCTATAATCATCATGCAATTGTTTTCTTGTTTCCCTAGTAAAGTTGAAGCAATTTTCTGAAAGACTTATTTTTCATCTGTGCTTCCCAACTGGACAGCATACCACATAACCACATTTTTTTTCCATTTGTCAAATGATGAAAAACAATAACCCCAATATGGGCCAGTCATTTTGGACACTTATTGTTAAATTTTGTGCCCTGTGCCAGTTTCATGAGACACTCAGCAATCACTGTTTGCCAGACCAGGAAATGGTTTTACACTCCCATTTCCCTTTCCCTCACCACTGTCATCTAGGATTTCCCTGTAATGGTAAGATCTGAAGGAGACATCAGGCACATATATGCATTTCAACACCAAACTTTCTCAGGATGTTTTTGTGTTCAAGTGTGAGAACAGCTGTCATGTATACGATCTGCTGCAGACTGGTCACTGTGCACCTTGACCAGAAAGTGCTTAGCAGCCTCATCTTGCCAGTCTTGACTGGCGCTCTCTTTTATGACCAACAATCATCAGGCTTTACAAATTAAATTTCTTATCTTCTCCTGTTTGCAAAGTGTTTGAAGGAGAAAATTCAAGGGGAGGATATGTTCAAGTTAATACTTTGCATTATGGAAACACGTTATCCTCAAGATAAAATGAAAAAAAAAATGTTAAATACGGTGAGATATTGAAGATAAAGAATTAGGACATATTCCTGCTTCTCCTGAGTTAAACCTTTATAGTGTTAAGATCCATATCACATCCCTTATAAAATTTAAGAATAAGTATTATTTAAAGCTGTGGTATATACATGCACTAGAATATTATTCAGCCTTAAAAGGAATGAAATTCTCATACATGCTATGACACGGATGAACCTTGAAAAGGTTATGCTAAATGAAACAAGGCAGACAAAAGGACATATGCTGTATAATTTCACTTATATGTGGTACCTAGGAAAGACAGTTTCACAGAGAGAGAAAGTAGAATAACGGTTGCTGGGAGTTGAAGGAAAAGGGCAACAGGGAGTTATTTAATGGGTACAGAGTTTCTGTATGGGATTAGGAAAGGATTGGTGATATTTACATAACATTGTGAATGTACTTAATGCCACTGAAGCATATACTTAAAATGCTTAAAATAGTAAATTTTATTATATATTTTTACCACAATAAACCATATAATGGAGGATAAGAACTATTTCAAATTACAACTCTTGTAATTCTTAAGTACTGTTGTTATGTAAGCATCTCCTAGAAAGTAGTATCTAGCAGTATGAGGAGGATATAAAATAATAATTACTTCAGTTATTTAACAATGAACCAAACTGGTAATGGGCATTTGGCCCAGACTGGAGAAAGTAAGGTAAACCTACTGTATGTTCACTGACATATTCTTACCTTAGATCTTTTGTGATTCAAGCTTCTGCACTACTTTTGTACTTATTTCGCTTTTATAATGTCATAAGACATTGTTAGTGTTCACTCATATCTGATTCTCATAGCATTTTTCTAAGCCCCTTTAAAGTGAGGGAGGAATTGGTGAGTTAGCTCTGGCCAATAAGCTGTGGTTTAAGTGATGACTGTCATTTCTGGATCCGAGGCACTGCAACATCAACCAAGAAGGCTGTTCCATATAATGCAGCTCCGGGTTGGAATATTCTCTCTCAGTCTGGATCACTGAGTTATATCATGGAAAATATTGGCCAGAAAGAGCCCCAAATCAGCAAAAGGCTGCAATGATCACAAAATAAGCTGCTAAGATTCCGAAATAATTTGGTAATACAGCCTAAGCCGAGGCTCCCCTGACAAATACACATATTGGTAATGGGAGTTGGGTGCTGCTCAAAGAACCGAAGCTACGTGGCATTAGCTTAGAGGTGGTTTGGTATACATAGCTACTACCGGAGGCTAGAAACATGGCGCTTCACATTATGCAGTGGATTTGAGGTAACTCTAACCCACGACAACCTGGTAGGGAGAAAATGTACCTAGTGAGTTTCGAACTAAAGGGAAAAGTTGAATAATAAGAGTGTGTGTGGGGTGCTATTGGACACATTTGGCACATTTATTATAAAACTGGAGCTCAGAAAGAATGATTTGTGAAACCTGAAACTACGGAAGAGGTGACCAGAAATTCTGAGCCTCATATGGTTGTGATTTTCACCTCCAAGCAGTGAAAATTCATAACTATGGGTGTAGACTTCATTTTTATTTTGGAAAAAAACTTCAATGGATTAATTAAGGGTGTGGAACCTTAATTTTTTTTCTTCACTTGGAAAAAAAGTGCCTGAAGATGAAAATGTGGTTAAGAGGATGGCTCTCCCTTTAAAACTTACAGACAGAATATACCTGCCAAAAAGTCAGGAGAGATGGAGGTAGGAAATCAGAAAAATATAGCCAACCCAAGAACTACTTGTCTTAAAAAAAAAAAAAATGGTATGGTTATTGGCATGTAAATCTGACTGAAAGCAGAAAAAGGCCTACTTTAAGAGTTGTACTGAAAAATAAATTTAACCTTGGCTAAAAGAACTTGTGACTGTTTTGAACTTAAAAAAACACACACACACACACACACACACACACACACACACACAAAAAAAAAAAAAAAAAAAAAAAAACATGTGCAGAAACCGGTTTGGCTCAGTGGATAGAGCATCAGCCTGTGGACAAAAGAGTCCCAGGTTTGATTCCAGTCAAGGGCATGTGCCTTGCTTGCGGGCACATCCCTAGTGGTGGGTGTGCAGGAGGCAGCTGGTCAATGTTTCTTTCTCATCGATGTTTCTGGATTTCTATCCCTCTCCCTTCCTCTCTGTAAAAAAATCAATAAAATGTATATTAAAAAAAAAAAACATGAAAAAACAACTTCCCCAATTATCTAGGAAATAGACTGAATTACTAGTAAAGCTATGTATTTCCCAAGGACAGCATATTCCTCAAACTGCCATTTAGATATAGTCAAGGAGGAGAATAAAAACTGATCCTTCCAGAAGGTGGAATATGGAATCAAAGAGAACAATGGAGAAGGGAATTCTTAGTGAACAAAAATGGACCTTCCCCAGAACCAGAGTAAGAGACCCTGATAACATTTCTGTTCTTCCCCGTCTGAGTGAGAATATTTATTGTGGTCATGTTCCACCCCTGCACAGAAAGTATATGGGAAAACAGAGCATACCCTTTTGGTTTCTGGGTCTCCAGACCAGTGGAAACAACATCCAGAACAGAGGTAGCTTCCCTAAAGCACCTGAACTTAGCAAATAAAACTGCCTGGATGGGACTTTGTGTTTGTTTTTTTTAATATGTTTTGATTTTGAGAAAGGGAAAGAAATAGAAAGATCGATGAGAAACATCATTGTTCAGCTGCCTCCTGCAAACCCCCCGCCCCCGCTTTGAGGATCCAGCCTGCAACCTGGGCCATGTGCCCTGACCAGGATCCGAACCTGTGACCTTTTGGTTCATGGGTCAAAGCTCGGCCACTGAGCACACCGGCCAGGCTGGATGCGACTTTGGGGCTATACCCCATAAAAATGGAGTCACCATGTTCCATGTGTAGAAAGAAGAGCTGAGTATTTAGTGACTCTTCCCATACTTTTTTCCTGAACCCATGGAAGACCTACTTTTTCCTACCCCATCCCTACTTGCAATTAGGCAGAGACTTGTGACTGCTTCTGGCCAGTGGTTGTTTGGAGACACCTCCAAGATGAAGAATTTAATCGTTGGTGCAAGACATTTTAATGCTCACTTTCCCTGCCAGAGTGTGAGGCCTGGTGTTGAAATGGTAAGAGCCACAATCAGCCTGGATTACGGTCACCAGTTGGAAAATAGGTGCCTTTACAATTGCCAAGACTCACAGTGAACTCCGGGGTGAGAAATAAACTTCTGTTGTGTGAAGCCACTGGGATGTTTGGTTATTTGCTAATGTGGCATAAGCAGCCTATCTACATATCAATGGGAATACAAACATTTTGGATATTTCTGCTTGAGTGCAACTTTAAAAATGTATGAAAATACATTTTTCAGGGAACTCGTGAACCTCTAAAATTACATATGGAAATCTGCATATATTTTTTTGAGAATTTTCCTTCCCATCTTCTAGGAGAGGGCTCCCCAGTTAAAGCCCTCCTCTTCCCAACACTCAGTTCCCTTCCGGGTTAGCCGGACCTTAATTCCTATATGGCTTTATGGGTAATATTGCTTGAATTTTCTCCACATCATTTGCCATTTGATATATCTTTTCCTTACCCTTCATTTCTTAGGATGTCTACTACCTCCCTTCTTGGGATTTCTATCTCCTGTGTTTAGTGGTATATTCCCAATGCCTACTACACAGCAGGTATTCAATAAATACTAAGTTATTAAACAAATGAAAGATGGACTATAACTTTCCTCATAATCTCAAAGAGCTATATGACCCAAAAAAGGTAAAACACAGTTAAACAAAATATTACCTAATTTATTATCCTGCCTAAATAACACAAACATTTCCAGAAACATCTGAAAGGATGAAGACTCACCTTTGGTAGACAATGAAATCTGAGTAAAAGTATCATTTAAGATACTTTATTCTGAAACCAAGAATTTCTAAAATACAAAGAATATTTGAATTTAGCTAAGTAAGTAAATATAATGTTGATAGGTAAGATATTCTACTCAGTAATGTGCATTGCAAAAAACTCCAGGACCAATCTTGAAGTATAAAGTAAATAAGAATTTAATATTTATTATGCATGCTTATACAGGAACATCAAAGTAATACTCAATAAGTTAGTTGTTTTCTAAAAACACTGCAAAAAAAAAAAGTAAAGATAAAACCGTAGGAATGATATATTACCCAAGGCTACTCAAAATTAAAAATATAGTTATCCATCTTTAAATAGATTTGAATTGATGAATTTTCACATTAACCAATACATTTTAAATATCTAAAAATAGTATTTCTTTATACACTATATATAGATGCTCAATTTTATTGCACATAACATATTTGGTTTAGGCTTATATATCAGGTAATATGCAGATAAATAAATTATGAATATGAATTTAAGAAATGTAGGCAGGATGTTATTTTATACTACAAAAAATAAAAGTGATACATTATACAGCTTAACCCTCAGGAAATTTTATTTAGCTATTGTATAAAATCTCTGAGTAAAGTCACATGCAAGCTAAGAGCTACTAAATATTATATTGCAAAATAGCTCTGTTGGCAAATTTAAAATAAAACAGATATCAGCTTACTACCCTTAGAACTGACACCAACTACCAACTCCCTTGGTCACCCAAAAGGCGGTCTTCACTTCAGGTTTAAAAATATTAAATGACAAAATCTTAACTATAGACACATACATGGTTGTCAAAAATATTCATGTAATTGGCACAATCGAAATTTTATTTTAAATATGGAAAAAATAGGGGAAATTGGGATTAGACATACCTTCTAAACCAGTTTCTAAATAAAGCTAGTAAAATACCTGTTTAACTTATTAAATTCATTAGGCTAAGCACTTATAGTTGGTATTTTGAAGATCTGTAAACATTCTCACTTATTTGTACTGTTTCCTGAGGTCATCTGGAAACTATCGCTAATATAATAGCTTCATAGTCTTGTACCCCTACAAATGTGCTTTGGAAATATTCAAAATAAAAACAAAAATGTTAATGCAGACCCATGTATAACTTAAAATACTTTCTCTTTTTACAAGAGCTATGATTAGAAAATTATTAGGTTTCAAAATTAAATTTATTCCATTATCAACAGACATGGAAAAGCATTCATAAATTCTAGACCATAAAAAGTAGATTTTAGAATTAGCTCATTTAACATTATGGAAATGGAAATAAAAGTATTCTATTTGTATGTTACTTATGAGATAATGTCTAAAACCTATATAGGTCTCTCCATTTTAAAATATGTTAAAATTGTGTCAGCAAGGTGCCTGATCCACAGTGGATGTTCAATAAATATATACATAATGAATAAATGTGAAGTTAAGCATAAAAATTACCACAGTACTTCAGTTCAAAGTAATGTTCTGCAGCTACAATGTCTCACTCACTCAATGAAAAATCAGTTGTCACTGGTACTCAGAATAAAACTTAAAATATCCATTTGATAAATACAGCACTGATGTATTTCTTGGCATCCTATCAATGAAAGGAGGAAGTAGGCACTTTCCTTGATTCTGGGCCTTAACTATCACTCACCATCTCTGACTTTAGCTGTGTAAGGGATAAGCCAAAGGGCAACAGAAAAGAATTCTCTCTCCTTCTTTCCTTTCCTCTCTTCCTCTCCCTTCCCTTCCTTATCTACCTTTCTTCGTGCTTCCCTCTCTTTCTTCTATCAATGATACAAGAAGCAGGTGACCATCCAATGGAAAATGCAAGCCTCGTAGTAGTATCGTTTCCAGGAACAAAATTAGGTGACAATATTTACATTTGGGGGAGTGGATGGTAATTGTCATTACCAAGTTGGCTGACACGGATAGAGATTTAACTAGTATTTCTCAAAAAAATTCACTGCTCTGCTACTGATTTCTTCAATGTTAATTAATTACAATTAAACAGAAATACTAATTTAAACACTGTTTAAACTACCTTTTATAAGACTAACAACCTGAGTTTGCAGATTAACATATAATATAAAGATATATTTCCCATCATTTTACTGTTAAAAATCAAGAAAAATACTATTAAAATTACAACAGCTTAAAAATAGAATTTGTGCCATGACAATTTTTTAAGTTCTGCATTTTATATATTATCACAATTCCATTCATCCATGTATCAAAAGGCAGCACTGGTAACTCTGATAATGTTATATACTCACACATTAAAAAGAACCAATGCCTTGGTTAAATACTTCCACAATGATCTCCAGCCACTATTCTTTTCCTCACTTCCCAAAAGAAGAACTAACTGGGAGTAGGCACTTATCCAGCACCTTCCTGTAGTATCATTTGTTGGCACTAATGATTAGTATGCAATTATGTATTTTGACTCAATCAAGTGACACCAAAATTGCAATTATTTTTTAAAATTTAAGCCCAAGCAGTAGTAATATTTTCATGCCACATTTTGACAGCTTAATTTGTATTATAGGGGGAAAACTATCATTTCTTTACTATTATTTAATTATTTAAAAAGAAAATCAGAAATGCCAACTTCATGCCCCATTAAAAGCTTTACTCAGTTGAACTTATTAATGATGTTTGCTGAATACAAAGTGACCACAAAACCCTAATACCATGATTTATGTTTACTGATCTACAAAATTATAAATGTATCATACTACCCTGTTAAATATAATAAGAATATAATTATCATTTACAATTTTAATTAGGTAATTTATATTTCAAAAATATCCTATGATCTCATATGGATTAACAACTTCTATTTATCAATTCTGAATGTAACAATTATCTATAATTATACTTTGACCTTGGCTAATCACTTGCAACTCCACTAATAGGTTACAAATAATATGTAGATAAAATATTTCAATATTTTTCTTGTTCTCAAAACAGCAAAGCTGTAAGCTAATCAATATATTGATTGTAAATTCATATTATTTAAGTTACAGTGATACCTTTTTATGTCTGAAATCATACAAAATATGAAAAGATCACTATGCCAACTGTGTAAATGTATGTAATAGCAATGTTTCCCATACAGCAACATACATATACCACTGGATAGTCCTGAGATGATTTTGAGTGAATTGCTACATGAATGAACAATTTTTATTTTATAGTTATATATTTATTTTAAGTTTATTAGAGAAAATAAAACTAGCACATAAACGGGGCTACAGTTAAAAACTAAGGTTAAAAATTATAAGTAAATAATGGCACAAGAGATACATATATATCAGAAAGTTGGTATGTGACTCACATTTGGGTAACACTTTTGTTTTGTTATTGTGTTTTTTATTGATTTTAGAGAGAGAGGGAGAGAAAAAGAAATAAACATTGATCGGCTGCCTCTGGTATGCACCCCAAACGGGTATCGATGCTATAACCTAGGTATGTGCCTGACCAGGAATCGAACTCTCAGTCTTTTGGTGTATGGGATGATGCTCCAGCCCACCAAGCACCCGGCCAGGGCTGGATAACAGTTTTAAGGAAGGATCCGACTTAGCCAGCATCATTTATGAATGTCTGTAATAATAGGCGACATCATAAAGGAATTTCCTCTACTACTGTAAATTCTAGTTTTGTTCCAGAACATTTTAAAACATGTGTTTATATTTGTTTAAAAAATATAAATTTGAAAGCACTGACTAAATTTAAGTTACTTTAAAAGGATTCACCCAAATAGTAAAAATGTCCAAGAGCATTTGAGGGACATGCTATTCCTATAGGAGAGAATAAACTACAAAGGCACAGTGCATATTATAGCTATCTATCATTACAACATTTAAACAAAAGTAATCTAAATAATCATTAACCTTAATAATTAACAACTAGTTAAAATATTCTTTCATAGAAAAGCAGGTACGCTTGTGCACTAAGTGCTCTTGCTTCTGGAACCTCCTGCACACGAGTGTCACTGACATGGAACCACTGGCCTGCCGATTCACTATCTGGTTCTTTCAAACCTAGCAAAACAAAAAGAAGTATAATTTTACAATAAGTGTGTTTTTTCTTTATATTATAAGTAATAACATATCACAAACTAGATTTATTTAGTGTTAGATCTTACTGCATAAGTCTATTCTTCCTAAATGAACTAACTCTTTAAAGCATTAATAATAGTATCATTTTACTTGAAAAATCTAGTGAAATATTAGATAGCCTTGTAAATATTTATTATTTCAGGAAAATAATTTTCACTAAAAGAGATAAAAAACAAAGTTAGTTTGCTGATCCATAAGCAAAGTTAGCAAAATTTCAACTCCAACTATATCCTGAGAACTGGTGTCTTCAGAAATTTTGTTATCCTATATAATAAAGAGGTAATATGCAAATTGACTATCACACCCTCACAAAGGTGGCTGCCTATCACCAGGCTGGCAGGGGGTTTAGTGACTGAACAGCAGGCTGCTTAAGGCGACCATGTCAGCAGGGGGTCCGTGAGAAGCAACCAGGCCAGCAGAGGCACAGTTGGGGGTGACCATCTGGTGTGGGGAGAGGGGCAGTTGGAGGCAACAAGGCTGATAGGGGAGGCAATTGGGGGCAGGGGGCTGTTGGGGGCGAGTAGGCTGGCAAGGGGGGCAGTTGGGGGCAAGCAGAACAGGGGGGAGGGGGCTGTTGGGGATGAGCAGGCCAGCAGGCAGAGTGGTTGGGGCAATCAGGCAGGTAGACAAGTAAGCGGTTAGGAGCCAGGGGTCCTGGATTGTGAGAGGAATGTCTGACTGCTGGTTTAGGCCAATCCTCCAGGGATCCCTGTGGGATCGAGCCTAAATCAGCAGTTGGACATTCCCAAAGGGGTTCCAGACAAGAGAGAGTGCAGGCCGAGCTGAGGGACACCCCCCCCCCCACGTGCACAAATTTCGTGCATCAGGCCACTAGTTATTAAATAAAATGCCACCTCACCGCAGTACATGACGTAACACCTTGAAAAATGGTGCCACTTTACATCACCTAGAAGGGCACAGTCTTAGGATATTTAAGATTCTTTAAGATTATCTAGTACTCTTAAGTGTATTTCTCACACACTAATAAAGTGAGTCCACATGAGTCATCCATGAAATAACTTATCTCTTCCAGGAAAGAAAGAATAAATTCTTTCGTTTTTAAGAATAAAAGTAAACTTAGGATAACATACCAGGTACACTTTTCTTTCCAGTAATCTGTTCCAATAACTTCCTAGAGGGGGTTCTCACTTTCACATACGCAGTGTAGTGGCCTCCTTGCATTGAGCCATTATGTTCCACTATGCCGTACAGGCCGTAGAGAACTTTCTCTCCCGCACTTACGTTCTTCAGACAAAAGTAAGTTAGTAATGTTAGTGAAATGCTATTATAAGGAAAATTAAGTCAAATGTACATCCTGCTTAACATAAGAAAATAGCACATTAAAAATACACTGAGATACTTTTCTGCACATATTACACTGACAAAACACAAATGCTTCACAACAGCCTCTGCTGGGTGGGCTGTGGGGAAGAGAACTCACACACCTGCAGGTGGGAATGGAAAGGGGTCCAGCCTCTATGCTGGCATACTTAATGTTACCAAGCTAAATTACTTTTTAACATAACCACAATTCCACTTTCACACTAAACCAAGTAAACAATTTCTTCATGTCATCTAGAGTCTATATTTCTAATTATATCGTAAATGAAAAATAAGAAATCTTAAATGAATTCTTATTCAACTAATTAAAATCCAACTACCCAACATGTGTTACTCTTGGCTTTATCAATTCTGTTTCTAGGATTCTCTCTCACAGGTACATAAGCAAAATGTAAAAAGATATGCACCACATGACTAATTGCATAATTATTTGTACTATCAAAAATTGGAATAGGTCTAAATGTCTATTAATTGGGGACTGGTTGAATAAACTATGATGCATCCATATAACAGAGTGTTATGCTGCTTTAAAAGTGGAATGCAGACTATCTCTAAATACTGCTTTGAAATAATCTCCAGAATGTAATGGTAAGAATAGGAAAAAAAAAAACATATTATAAGTTATGGTTACTTAACAGGAGAAATTTAACAATGGTTATCTAGAAAGGGAGGGAAGAAACAGATGGAACAGATGGAGAAAAGCTACACTTGTTTAAATTTACTTTGCTTTGTACATTTGATACATTTGACTTTGGAACTGTGTAATTATTTTATGTAATTATGAAATAAAATTTGAAAATTTTAAATTTAAAAAAAGTCCCTAAAAATCAAAATAAAAAAATTAAGCAAGTGAAGAATATATCCAGTTGGTGGCATAGTCACTCAGAGAGGAACCACAAGGGTTAGGTAAAAAAATACCCAGAAGCCAATTTGAAGTGGCTTTCAGTAGCCAACAATTAGACAAATATATTAGAGCATGAATAAAAGAAAAATGTAGTAAATTAAAACTTATCTGATGTGTTTAAAACCATGAACTCATAATGATAAATTAATCACAGTTTAAGAATTCTAGTGAATTCATTATTCTGAAAATTAGTTTAAAAGGGAGACAGGAAAAGAACTGAGGATTTACCCTGTCTTTTCTATAAGAACTATACCATAAGATGACTAAATAGATGAAAGGAATACCTCTTTTTTTTTTTTTTTTAATATATTTTATTGATTTTTTTTTTTTAACAGAGAGAAAGGGAGAGAGATAGAGAGCTAGAAACGTCGATGAGAGAGAAACATCGACCAGCTGCCTCTTGCACACCCTCTACCGGGGATGTGCCTGCAACCAAGGTACATGCCCTTGACCGGAATCGAACCTGGGACCTTTCAGTCCGCAGACCGACACTCTATCCACTGAGCCAAACCGGCTTTGGCTGGAATACCTCTTTATATAAAGGTTATCTAGTTAATGAAGAAGGAATGAGAAAATTAGAATATCACCATTCTGTAATTCTTAATGAACTCATAATCTAACATTGAGCATCATTGGCCACTATCACAAAAATATAATTGTCATTCTGGGCCACCTGACTAAATACTCCCCATGAAATAGACTTGCCAGAAAAAAATAAATAAGAAATACCAAACCTGAATCTGTTCAAGCTTCTCCAGATCCAACTATTCAACTGCCTACTTGTAGTAAAAAAAAAAAAGAGGAGAGCCCTGGCCAGTTTGGTTCAATGAATAGAGCATCAGCCTGCTGACTAAAGGGTCTCTGGTTCGATCCCAGTCAAAGGCACATGTCCGGGATGCAGGCTTGATCCCCAGTAGGGGGCATGCAGGAGGCAGTCAATCAATGATTCTCTCTCATCATTGATGTTTCTATCTCTCTCACCCTGTCCCTTCCTCTCTGAAATCAATAAAAAATACATATTTAAAAAATAAATAAAGCCGAGACCAGTTTGGCTCAGCGGTAGAGCGTCGGTCTGCGGACTGCAAGGTCCCAGGTTTGATTCCGGTCAAGGGCATGTACCCTGGTTGCGGGCACATCCCCAGTAGGGGGTGTGCAGGAGGCAGCTGATCAATGATTCTCTCTCATCGATGTTTCTAACTCTCTATCCCTCTCTCTTCCTCTCTGTAAAAAATCAATAAAATATATTTTAAACAAAAAATAAAAATAAAAAATAAATAAATAAATAAATAAATAAATAAATAAAGAGGATAGAGGAATAGTCATTAAAATCTAAATTTTGGGAAACTACATGAAAGATGGTCTAGTTTCTTCAACAAATAAATTACAAAGAGGGAAGAGAAGGGAAGAGAGATGGGAGAGAGGGAACTGTATATTAAAAGAGACTAAAAGACATTATCCAATTATAATGTGTAGTCTTTAGTTGGATAGGAATTCATTTAAGATTTTTTATTTTTTATTTACAATATAATTAGAAATATAGGCTCTAGATGATATGAAGAAATTGTTTATTTGGTTTAGTGTAAAAGCGGTATTGTGGTTATGTTAAAAAGGAGGAGTGATTCTTATCTTTTAGAAATATATAGTGAAATATTTATGAATCAAATGATGCTTTAAAATACAATAATATAGGGTTGGTAGATGAGTTTGTGGATGGGGCAGGACTGGCCATGTATCTGAAGTTTTAAGCCGAGGTGATGGGTGCGAGAGGTTCATTGTCTGTCTTGTCTAATTCTCTATGTGTTGGAAATTCTCCATAATAGGTACTTTCAAAAATATGTTTTCATAAATTTGATACAGAGCTTGTTAAGTCTTATTTTTTAAGGCATTATCAAATTCTAATACTGAGTGTTAATAACAGACAGATAGTGCTGATATTCCACAGATGAACTGGATTCACTGAAAAATTGCATTTAAGACGTTTTTGTTTTTGTTGCTTTACCTAATCATAAAATCTTATTGTCAAAAATGTATATTTTTGTTTTGATTGATCAATATATTAAAAATATTAAGTTCAATAAGTATTCTCTTATATACCATAAAACTTAGACTGCTAACCAGTAATCATGAACAGGAGCTTAGTTTTTTAATAAAAGAAAGAAAAGTATGGCACAACAAACAATCATAGAATACTTTAAGCATATTATTTGCAAGTCAATTAAATATTTTAATAATATACTGCACCTTACAATTAGCAGAACAGAATGGTGCTAAATCAAGTACAACTGGAAAATCTACATGTCTGCTTACTTTGCGAAGAGTTGATCCAGCCTAAAAAGACCAAAAATAAAAAAAAATTTAATGTGACAAACTCAATCTAAATTAGTGTTTGTTAATTAAAACTAAAAAGGGGAATCCTATTTTTTTTTCATAGCTATAAAAACATGATTAATGAATAGTCCAAAATTGATATATGACTAAATTTTTAACTTTTAATTAGGTTTCATGAACTGTTATTGCAAATATATTTTTATGCATATTTTTAGTATAAACAATATGGGAATAAATATTTTCACTATGGCTTTTCAACACTTGGAGAAAAATAAATTGTGGCTTTTCAACACTAAAATAAATTCAATGTGATAAAAACTAAGCTATTTCATAAGCTATTTCAAAAGATATTCAGCTGAAGAGTCAGAGGCCTGGTGTCCTAGCCCTGACTTAACACCTAATTTGACTCTAGGCTACCTCATCTACATCAAGGCAGAAAATGGGTATAAATGGTTTAGATTAGATCCTTTTCTGTTTTAAAATTCAGTGATATTTAATCCTTAAAACAAAAAGCCTGAATTTCAATACTTTAATCATTTTATCAATAAAAGTAAATGTTATATATTATATAAATCAAAGTGAACCTTCATGTTGTCAAATAAGCTCTACTCCTTTCTCTATTTTTAATTCTTAAAGGCAGTACTTGAAAAAATGCACACTTTGCACTATTTAATGACAGTTAAAAACTAGCTGATATACTACTGTCAAAGGTATTGGAGAGGAAACCCACAAATAGAAACTATTGGAATCAGAAAATGCAGAAATCTGAATTATATGAGTAGACAAAAACTAACCAATACAACTTTCCATGCAAAACTTTCATGACTTACTCCAAGGGCATAATTTTAAAAGAAAAAAAACTTATTTTTTGACCAAAATATACCAACTTCCTGATTTGTATCTTCAAGTGATGTCTAGAAGACTTAACCTGATATCTGATGTGAAATTATGAGGTCATGCCCCAGGAATAATTATTTAATCTGTTTTCAATTTTTTGGCCTTGTTTTTTCTCATCAGATGACCTCCATAAGCATTCAATACCAACACTGCCAGAGACCCTTTCAGGCTAACGTGACCTCCCCAGATAGTATGTTGCTGTTGAAAAACTGCCCCATAATATGAAAGACTCTATAAAGGGCTTTAATTTAAGATGAATCTCTCTTTTTTTTTAACTTAACAGTAGACATACAATATTATATTAGTTTGAGGTATACAACATAGTTATTGGAATATTTATGTGGTATCTACCCCAATAAATCTAGTAACTATCTTTAATCTTCTTTTCTAGGGGATGAGTTTTGGAAAATACCTTGGCTTATATTTGGGCATATGCAGCCTCCTGTCTTTTTAAAATTTTTTCTTTTAACTGAGTATGATAAGTATTTTTCCCATGTCATTAAGATATAAATATGATATCCTGCATATTGAACAACTGTGCCAGGCCTCACAGCTGGCACGATCTATAATGACCAAGATACAAATTTTTACGTTTATCTCCATTTCCTTGGAATAGGTTCTTAGAAATGGAATTACTTAGTCAAAAGTAATACTTTTGTTCAAAATGTTTTATTCAAAACATCCCTTAATATCCTTGAACTATATTATTAAATTACTTTCTAGGTGTATCCAACTTACACTCCCACTGTTGGAACAAGAAAATGCCTATATCTCGCTTCATCCTTAACACAACCACATCTGGGCCAATTTGAACAGGTTAAAAAAAGAATTCTGCTGTCATTTTATTTTGCATTTGTTTTCCTGGAAAGGATGGACTTTTTCTTCATATTTTCTTGGAATCTTTGCTTTTTCTACGAACTGTCAATTCATGTTCTTTACCATTTTTCTAATAAGGTCTTGATATTTTTATTTTTGATTTTTAAGAGCTATTTACATATTTACAATGCTAATCGTTTGCCATATTTATGACAAAGCCCTCTCTCCTTTCAGTGCTGTGGATGTTTCATATACAGCTCTGAAGTTACTACAGAGAAATAGGCTTTCAAAGACAATAAAATACTAGAAACAGAGACATTGTCTAGATCCTGCTCCCTAAAATTCCCAGTCCTGGGAATGAGAATGTGCTTTGCTAACATTACATTTAGCCTGAGAGCAAGAAAGGACCAAGAAGTCTGTAAATATTTCCTTTTAAGGCATGAATTCTTTCTGTACCTTGTTTCTAAATAGGGATACAATGACCACATATTAAACAACTGGCACATCATGCAATTAGCTTCTCAGATCTGGCATGACCTCTTTGCTCACACAGTCACTGCAGACAACCACCTGCCATCAGGCATTCTGTTGGAGGGAGAAATGATACACCTGCTCTACAGGGCCATTTCATTTCTGTTAAGTTTCTAGAATCCTGGCTATAGAAAATCAAGAGCTTAACATAATCTTTCTTTGAATAGGATGAAAGTGTAGAGGAAAATCTCTTCTTGCCCATCTATGGCCCACCTGAAATGTTGCAGATATACTAGTATATGATCAAAGCTTCCAATCTTTTTCCTTGAAATTTCTTTCCTGAGTTTTATACTTAGAAAACCTTCCCAAACAGAAGTCAGGTTGGTATTTAAGTTTTCTTTTAGTCTTTTGATAACTTGTTTCATACAATTTTAAAAAATCATCTGGAGATCAACCAAGATGGCGGCCTAGGTAAGCGCCTAAACTGCACAATAATTTCAAAATAACAACTAAAAGACAGAACGGATATCATCCAAAACCACAGGAAAGCTGGCTGAGTGGGAAATCTACAACTAGAAAGAAGGAGAGAGGCTCACAGATCAGGGGGAGCCGCAAAGCGCTGAGGTAGGGAGATGCACTCAGAGAGAAAGGAAGGGGTGTGGGAGCTGCAGGAAGAAACTGGACTAAAATCGTACACCTATGGATGAGGACAAGGGGGGCGGGGGGAAAGTAAGGGCAGAAGGTGGGGTGGAAACCGGGTGGAAGGGAGCTATGGGGGGATAAAGGAGAAACAATTGTAATAATCTGAGCAATAAAGATTGATTAAATTTTAAAAAAATCATCTGATTTTCACTTATTCATTCTTCCAGAGAAATGTTAGAATCATTTTATCAAATGCAAAAAAAAAAAAAAAAAAAGAGTCAAAGCATTGAATTAAAAATGCACACAGACTGGCCGATGTGGCTCAGTGGATCTAGCATCATCCCATGCACCAAGAGGTCATTGGTTCCATTCCAGATCAGGGCACAGGCCTGAGTTGTGGGCTTGATTCCCAGTAGGGGGCATGTAGGAGGCACCAGATCCATGTTTCTCTCTTACGTAGGTCTTTTTCTTCCTCTCCCTTCCTCTTTGTCTAAAATAAATACTTATTTAAAAAAAAAAAAATACACACACTAAAAGAGGAGAAAAATCTGCTTCAATGAAAATATTTAGGTTCTCATTGTAGAGTCCTACAGTAATGGAAACTGCCTTATACTAGTCCTTTTTGTACTCAGGACTAGTCAGCCATGGCCAGACCTCACAGCCCTCTCACTAGGATCAAAAGAACTCAGAAAGGTATGTGCACTTTGTTATTTTTTTTACTTCCAAGTGTCCCTCCCCCCCTCCCCTCTATCCCCCCCCCCCCCCAAGGGTTTTAAAAAATTCTTATTTTCCATCGACAAACACACACATGCCATTTGGGTTCCTACCACCTAAATCTTTAAACACTGTGAATTAAACTATTTTAATTAGAAAAGTCTGGTAAACTATTATTGCTGAAAAAGCAGTAAATCCCATATGACAAATATTTAAATTCAGTAAATTAGTGCCTAATCCTTGACAGTATTTTACAAGATTTAGGGCTCTATAAAACATCTGATGGAAATTACTCTAGTGCTACTAAAGGAACTTTTACCTGATGGAATCTTTTAAGGTGGAGTATTAGGATAACTGGAACAGCAGAAATAAGCAACTGCTTCCTGGCATTAGTATAAACCCCTTCTGCTTTCTTTTCTGTATAAAATATAATAAATTTATTTGTAAGGTTCTATTTCATACCAATGGAATCTACCACATAACAGTCAACATTTATATAGAAGCATCACATTTTTTTAAAATATTAAAAAAGAAAATAGAATTAACTATTAATATGTGTAGCTATAGGGATGAATCTCAAAGCATTATGTGGCAAAGAGGCTAGAGACAAAAGCCTGTATATTATATTATCCATTTTTTATGATATCCTGGAGAAGGCAAAACTATTGGGAGAAGAATCAGATTAGTAAATGCAGGGATTAGGGAATGGGAGAGGAGATTAACTACAAAGGAGCACAAGAAAACATTTTGGGGCAATGAAAATGTTTTATACCTTGGTGGTAGTTACAGGACTGAATTTGAATATGACCAATTGCATATTTAACTTGGGTTAATATAAACTGGTATTTCTTCCTTCTCCCATTTAGATATTTTCTTAATTACTAGTGTATTAAACACATCTTTGTTCTGATGTGTGTGTGTGTTTTCTGATGTGTGTGTGTGTTTTTTAAGATATTTTATTGATTTTACAGAGAGGAAGGGAGAGGGATAGAGTTAGAAACATCAATCAGCTGCCTCCTGCACATCCCCTACTGGGGATGTGCCCACAACCAACATACATGCCCTTAACTGGAATCAAACCTGAGACCCTTCAGTCTACAGGCCGACGCTCTATCCACTGAGCCAAACTGGTTAGGACTGTTCTGATGTTTTGACAACTGGGGTCTTGCTGACACTGGAAGGAAGGCCTTTCCCAGAGCTAATTGCTAGAGATAGTAAATATTAAATGCGTCTTTTATATGCAAACCAACCAATCCAAAACATACATCCCAACTATCTCCTTTACCTAGCCTGCAATCCACTTGCTCTAATCCTACCATGACCAAGTTCTAGACAACTAGCGACAGTCCCTATAACCCAGGGCCCACTAAATTATTCAAAACTAGTCAGTCTTAAACCTGTTTATCATGCCTTGCCTATTCCTTCCCTTGGAAACCATAATAAAATCTCTTGCCCTAGTTTCCCGCTGGCTGTCTCCGCTTCCTGCCTAACCTTGGTGCTTCCCCGTGTGCCCTCTCTTCTTGGGAACTGTAAGAAACAAAGCATCCTCAGTGATAACCGTATCCTGATCTGTTGGCCTCACAATTCCTGAATAAAAATAAAATCTATATTTTGAATGAAAGTAGTCACTAGGAATGAGTATTCTCTCCATTTAGTCAAGGCTAGAGGTACACTAAAAATTTCTTGACAAGTCCCCCCTTTTCCCAGGCAACTAAATATAGATATTATGTTGCTAGTTTTAAAATATACAATTATTTAAAACCTTCAAATTTATATCTTACTAGAGGCCCAGTGCACAAAATTTGTACACGAGGGTGCGGTGGGGGGGGGGGGGGGGGGCAGGTGGAAGGTCCTCAGCCCAGCCTGCATCCTCTCCAATTCCGGACCCTTTGGAGGATGTCCGACTGCTGGTTTAGGCCCGATCCCCGTGGGGCCTAAACCAGCAGTCAAACATCCCTCTCACAATCCGGGACCACTTGCTTCTAACTGTTCACCTGCCTGCCTGCATGATCGCCACTAACTGCTTTCTTGACTGTCTGATCATCCCTAACCGGCTCTGCCTTGGCCCCCACCACCGTGGCTTTGTCTGAAAGACATCCAGTCTATCCAGTCTAATTAGCATATTACCCTTTTATTAGTATAGGCTATGACTTCACTAGAAGCCAGGTGCACGGATTTGTGCACCAGTGGGGTCCCTTGGCCTGGCCGGTACCCTCTCTCAATCTGGAACCCCTTGGGGGATGTCAGACTGCTGGTTTTGGCTCGATCCCTGCAGGCCAGGCCAAGGGACCCTACCGGTGCATAAATTCATGCACCTCTAGTACGCATATAAGATCTTTGGTTAATCTCCTCCTCCCCCCCCCCCCGTCCCCTCTGAGATTCATCAGTCTGTTCCATGTTTCCATGCCTGTGTGTGAAGTGTCTGCCCCATGGTGGTTAGTGTGCGCATAATTACCGGTTGAACGGTTGCTTAGGCTTTTATATATAAACTAGAAGCCTGATGTACAAAGATTCGTTCCAGAATGGGCCTTCCTTTACCTGGCTGCTGGCACAGCTTTCGCTCTGGCCGGAGCTGCCTTTTGACCTTCCTACTCTGCTCAGAGGCCCAAAGCGGCCAGGTATGCAAATGAACTATCATCTTTGTTGGGTTAATTTGCATACTCACTCCTAATTGGCTGTGGGTGTCACGAAGGTACAGTCAATTAGCATGTTTGTCTATTATTAGGTAAGATATTAGATTAATGGAATTTGGGAAAATTCTCTAAGTTTTAGAGAAATTTCTTCTGGAAAGATTTCAGGTAGCTAGTCCGCTGAAATAAGATTATGTGGATTTGCATTTTCAGGGCAGAGATGGATAGTTCCTGTTCTTTAATTTATTTCAACAAAAATCTATTGAACATTCATTCTGCCCAGTCAGTGTCTGCAGCGCTAAAGTACAAATATACAAATACGAAAAAGACAATCCCTGCCCTCAGGCAGCTCAAGTATAGAGACAGGTTCTTAGGTTCTTCTCTTTGGGATCTAATGCCAACTAGTCACTGACTATCAGATAATCCGTGAATAAAAAATAAAGCTAAACATTTACCTACAGAACTGGTTTCCCTTTGGTACTTCTGTTTCTTTTCAGTACAATTCTCACATAGAAGCTTGTTATTCCCCATTAATAACTCCATAGATGTGAACTGGTAGAGACAGGACTGAATTGAACATTCTTTAGAAGTAGTTATATAGCTCTGAGAAAGGGTCTGAAAAGCATTTTGTGGACTATGAGACATTGTATGCTTCTCCTCTGGAAAATATAAATTATTTGGGAGATTTAGTGGCTGATTTTCTCCAGCAAAATCTCTATCTCCAGGAACAGTGCTGTTTAAATGAAGTTCAGATATAGCTTTAGCCATTCCTCCATCATCACTATCAGTCTTCTTGGTGGGCAGTTCTCTTGTTGATGGATGGTGATGTCCATTTGTGTGCACATAGCATCCACTACGGGATCTCGGCAACAGAGTTTGCCTAGAAGCACTTTCTGATTCTGAGGCTTCACTGTCAGCATCAACACCACTTTCACAATGGCTAGCTTCCTTCTCACTACCATCAGTAGGGTTTTCAGCCAGATTTGAGTCAGTATTCATGATTTTTGCAAATGCTGAGGAATCCCCATTCACTTCCATGTTTCCATTTTTCAGGTACATGTCAACAGTTTTATCATCTCCAGATGAAAATTTCCTTGCACGTTTTCTGCCATGAATTAGCTGACTCTGTAAGTTGACAATATTTTTAGAGAAAAGAATCTTGTGACTTTACTGAAAATAAATGCCAGTAATTAAATGTCCCACAATTATTAAATAAATACTCTAGTATTTCTAGTATATCTAAATCCCTTCCTATATCTACATAAACTATAACCAATAGAAGATACACTAACAAATAGTTCTAATTTAAAAATAAACTTTTACACAAGAAATCAACAACAGAAACCTATTTATGGAGAAGAGAAGAGGACTTGTGCGAACAGCACAGATATTGAAGAGGCATGAAATCAAATGCACTCCATAGCTCTTTTTTTAGATCTTGAATTCAAATAGACTTTAAAAAGCAAAACCAAAAAACAAGTATTTATGAGACAGTTGCAGAAATTTAAATAATGACTAGATATTGGTGCTATTACAAAGTTATTAATATTTTAGGTATGATAATGGTACTGTGGTTATGTATTTTAAAAGAGTATCTATTTGATCTCCATACTGAAATATGTGATATATTTGGGATTTATTCCAAAATAATTTGGGGGAGGTGGGGAGAATATAAGATATAGATAAAATCTGATTAGCCATGAGCTGATAACTATAAATTTGAGAACTACTTACATGGAAGTTTATCATACTATTTTCTCTACTTCTGTATATTTTTAAAATTTTTCATAATAATAAGTTTAAAAAAGCAGATGCCTCACAAATACACATCGTCTTACCTTATCTATAGATGGAGACTGCTTCCTGGTGTCTCTAGGTTGGTGATTATTTTCTATAGTAACAGGGCCACTATATTGGCCATTCTGTGTCTCCTGTAAAATTCTATATTTACTAATTCTTCCCCATAATACAGGCTTTGAAACCTATATAGATGACATGTACATAACACAAAACTTCCTTAGGAAATAAATTCTGGATGTAATCTACTTTTTAAAATTTGTAACTCATTTGAAATATAATTTCCTTAACTTTAACTCTCAAAATATATAGCATAAGGATTTAAATTCCTTGAGAATAAGAATGATCTCATACATTATGCATGCATACACAAACCCCAATATTAACTGTACAAACTCAACTATTGTATATAAAAAATAATGATTCTCAGATCAGATAACATATTCAATAAATGTCTAAATAAAATGAATATCCTTCACAAAAGACTTAAGGTTTTTTTTCTCCTTACCCTTTCTTCTATTATAGGAAGTGAAATATCAATGAAAGGATCTTTCACCGTGGAGATCTTAAAAGAAAAAAAACAAACAAACATATTGAGAACTTCAGGTAGAATTCTAATACAGACAATGTAGTTTTGTAAAGGCTAGAGGAATCAAATGTCCCAGGCAACTTAAAATTTTAAGTTAAAAAAACATTCCTGGATATAAACTGATGAATAAAAAGATAGATACAGAGACAGTAAAGCAACAAACAGACTTTCAAATTACAGTGGGGAGGGTAGGGAGATATGGGGGAGATAAGAGATCAAACGAAGGATTTGTATGCATGCATATAAGCAAAACCAATGAACAAAAAACTCTGGGGAGGAAGGGCATGTATAGGAGTTGGGGGGAGGGCAACAGTAAGATATGTACACATATAATACCTTAATAAAAAAAAATATTCCTGAAACAAACAGCAATTTAATTGGGTAGAGCAGTAGGTACTGTTAATCAAAACAAAATATCTAAAAACTTTAATAAATGCAGCCCTGTTGAATTTTATGTTGTCATTATCATAATATCAGTAATGTTTAAAGTAACTTTTAAATAGAATATGTTTAATAATAATGATTAACTAAAAACATAAAATTATTTTTGGTGAAATTAGTGCTATAACATAAAATATGAAAAAGGCAGAAAGTTTGTGTTTTGTAGATTCTTTAGGGTAATTCTAAAAGATACCCTTGGCTTGTGAGAGAGAAATCAACTTTTATGTAAAATATACTACAGAAGTAGGTAATACTCTGACACAGTCTGTGCTTCAATGCGACAGATTAGGAGATATAATATGTAATTCTAATTGAATAAAACTAGAGAAGATAGAAAAATAATCCATAGTCTGGAACAACAAAATGTACATAAAGACTCTCTCTTTTATAAGAAAATCTGACAAAAGTGTAAACCCATCATAATCCAAGTTATCCGCTTTCAGAAGTATTCCTTAGCAAGCAACTGAAAGCCTATAAAAATGTATATGCCTTTAAATTGTAAAAGAACAGATGGCATTCCATTCCACCAAATAAAAAGTATCACTAATTTAAAGATGAGTCAAGTCTACTTAATCAAATAAAATGAAATAAACTTCAAGTCATAAAAAATAAACTTTAAATCCAATGTGCTAGATCATCCTGGGTTATGTTAATACATTAAGTTATTTCTAATAGAATTACATTTTAGAGCCATGCATACATAGTTACATAATATAGCTATTCTCTTCACAGAACTTTATTTTATTTCCAACTAACAAGTAGCTTACACATTCAAACATATTACAATGACCTAACAGAACTTCACAGGTTTCTTGGGAGGAAAAATAAAATAACACGTTTATTTTTAAACATTATAGATTATGTTTACTTTCTAAGAGTGAAGGATATATTTTTAGAAGATTTTCAAAAACTATTAGTCACCTGTCACAAATAAAAGTAAATGTCTGCTGAAGATTATATGTGAAAGAAAATAATCAAAAAGCTGGGATTGTAATCTAGTCCATGCAAAAGTGAATTTCAAAGTACCTACTTTTGCACATTCTTCACACATGAGGGTGCTAGTTAATTCACCAATAAAGATCCGATCTATGAAGTTCATTTTCACACCTTCGCTTCCATATGCTGTAAAAATAATACTTTTTAATGCAAAAACATGTCAACCATCAACCTTACATTGTAACATGGTTGTTGTTGTTGTTGTTTTTCTCTGTTGATTCAAAAGAAATCTAAGGCAGATGTCCAGTGCTACATTTAATAATGTATTCTCCTATATGACATTATAATGTCTCTCTCTTTTACAGTTCTGTAGAGAAAATGTGACTAGCAATGATAGTATTTTCAGAAATAACTGTTCGTAAGGTAAAATAAAAGGAGCAGTAACTACGACTCATACTACATCTCAACTGCTCCCATTAAATTCTTTAAAGCCTCTGTGCCTGACCCAGGGTAGAGGGATGGGAAAGGAGATTATGCTTTTAGGGCTACAGCTGCTAGGACCCCAACTATGGAAATAACAGAGTATAAAAGACAAGTAAACACAACATAGTGTAAAGAATTAATATGGTGGGTGAGGGCATGTGCTGGGGGGTATGGGAGGCCAGGGGAAGGTCAATGGGGAAAAAAAGGAGACATATGTACTACTATTAGTAATACTTTAAACAATAAATCTTTCAAAAAATAAAAAAGTAAAAGAGAATTAATATGGCAGTAAATAACTCAGTCACATGCATAACTGCTCAGTTATATTAAAATTGTCAGAATTATTCTGTTTGAAAAATCTATAATAATAAAAGCATAATATGCTAATTAGACCAGAGGACCTTCCGGATGAAGCCGGGGCTTCAGGGAAGCTGGTCCCAGCAGCTAGAGGAAGGAAGGCCTACTCTTGCACGAATTTCATGCATCAAGCCTCTAGTATTTATATATCAAGGAAAATTATGCCTATAATTTGCTTCAAAATAATCTGGAGTTGGGAGAAAATAGAAGAAACATTATGCTCTAGGAATTGAATGAAATAATTAGGGTGATGAGTACATGGATACATGGAGCTTCATATACTATTCCCTCCACTTAACAGAAGTTTGACATTTTCCACAGTAAACATGGGGAGAAATATATTAACAAATCTATTCACTTCTATATTTTTTTAGGTCTCTACCTTCTAAAACATTGTATTTTCTGCAATGAATGACAGAGAAGACATATTGGGCTATATAAATAAACATTTATTAATTATATTTGAGACATTATAGTAAACTAAGATGTTTCATTAAGAAAAATTGTACAAGGGATTAATAGAAAAGATTACAAAACTGGAAAGAAAAGCTGGGCAGTTATTCTAAACATGCTCTAGATGGCACTATCTCAAAACAAAAGAACATGCTTGAAAATCTACGTTTAAAAATACCTGAACCCTTAAAACTGCATATAAAATTCGGCATATATAATCACAACATATATTTGTTTATATAGATCTATAGGGTGTACAAATAATACTAAGAAAAGTAAAAGTTAGAAAAGAGAATGAATAAAATACAAAATATTTTTAGTGTCTACTAAAAATGATGCCTTTATACTACCATTAGTTAACATCTCAAGACAGAATACACATTTAGGACATGGTAAATCACTAATAACATAGACTATAAACCCACACTTAAATACTTATGTGACCACTTTGATTAGATAATCATGTTTTTGCCTCACATTTTGGTTGAGGAAGAAATAACACTAGGAGTAAAGTAGACATGTGCACTTGACCTGTCAGTACTCCTTCAATAAACGTTTCCGTCGGGACCGGTTTGGCTCAATGGATAGAGCGTCGGCTTGGGGACTGAAGGGTCCCGGGTTCGATTCCGGTCAAGGACATGTACCTTGGTTGCGGGCATATCCCCAGTGGGGGGTGTGCAAGAGGCAGCTGATCGATGACTCTCTCTCATTGATGTTTCTAACTCTCTATCTCTCTCCCATCCTCTCTGTACAAAATCAATAAAAATATTTTTAAAAAATTAAAAAATAAAAAAAAAATAAACGTTTCCTTGCAGGAATCTTTGCAGCACTTAAGCCTTGTCAAGTTAGATTTAGATAATATCCATGAGTTCACTCATCCAAGCACACCTCAACTGCAAAATAGACTACTATGATAAAATTAAACTTCCAAATAAGGATGCTACCTTTAGCCACCTTTCTAGTCTCCCTTAGAACCTCCTATTAAGGGCAATAGTGTCAATTTGTATGTGATATTACTTTTATTTTTTTTTTAATTCACATGGATAAATTCTAACATTTTCTTTCTATGACCCACTAGACTATCTTGCAGCCACTAGAATAAGTATATCTTCATTTTAAGGCATCTGCTTTACAGCATTCATTCACATAATGCTCAGTTCTTTTCCCCCTGTAAAGAAACTTTAAATACTTTACTGTAGAATAAAATTTTAACAGTGAGAGAGTCAACATACCTTTGACTTTTTTCCTAGTTTCATCATCAGCAGTTTTAGTTGTTGGATTGTTAAATGCTTTTAGAATGCTAGCTTGTATTCTCTATAAAACAAAGTTAATAAGAATTTATTAAAATCTATTATTTTAAAGCAGTATTCTGTGTTCTTTTAAATATCATCTGTTTTAGTAACAGTTAACTCTGGCCTCATCTTAATAAGAGAAGGACTTTCAAACAGCAAGGTACACTGGATCTCAGTTCCTTAGTCTATAAAATAAAATGACTGAATTTTAAAAAATTAAATCTGGTCCTAAAATTCCATGAATGAACAATTTTCTTACTTGAGAGAGAATATGGAATTACAGAAAAGTTCCTATGTTTAGGTTCTTTCTTGGGTTCAAAGGTGTTTTTCAGTCTACAATAAGCAAGCAGCCTAGTCTCATCATTCTTATAGGTTTAGAGTAACTCGTCCCACTTTTCCCTTCTCTCCCCTTTTCTCTCCATTTGTCTCCCTCTCCTCCCTCTGTCCCACTGTGTTCCTAAAAATTATGTAGTTCTTAATCAGGACAAAATGTAACAAATAAAGCATATGAAATTTCTTGTCTATGAAGAAAACCTTAATAGATAAGAAGCTCTTAAACTCACATTGGCTTCCACACAGATTATTTTATTTATCGCCGGGACCAGTTTGGCTCAGTGGATAGAGCGTCGGCCTGCGGACTGAAAGGTCCCGGGTTCGATTCCGGTCAAGGGCATATACCTTGGTTGCGGGCACATCCCCAGTAGGGGGTGTGCAAGAGGCAGCTGGTCGATGTTTCTCTCTCATCGACGTTTCTAACTCTCTGTCCCTCTCAATTCCTCTCTGTGTAAAATCAATAAAATATATTTAAAAAAAAAAAAAGAATGCAAAAAAAACTTAGTTTAGTTAGCTGAAGTATTGTGCCTTTTAAAAATCCTATCCAATAATGTATTAAAGTGGTATGTCTTTGAAAAGATAATAAAAAGATAACATTTCTTTAGTGATAGCTCAAATTAAAAGGGGAAAAATTAAGCATATATATTTGTAACTTGAAAAGGCTGATTATAAAAGAAATTCTTATAGTAAATTTGATTTTATTTGCACATAAAAATTTACGAGCTTTTGCACAAATGATCCCTTTAGTGGTCCATTCAATAAGAGTATGTGATAGTCCTGACCTTTATAGTTGTAAGAAAAAGACTTTGATGAAACAATATGAAAGGAGATCAGTAGTTTGTAATCATTACTAAAAGATTCTGGTGGCAGACCTAACGGTGTAGCCTTTCTTCAATTAAAAAACACATGGCAGTGGCAAATGACAACAGCAACACACCTAACAGCTGTGGGTTCCCAGGCCAGACAATGCAGCTCCTGCCTGGGTACCACTGTAATAGACTGGCCTTGCTCACAGGACTGAGCAGATCCACACACTTGACATTTTAATTTTGCCACGCCGTCTAAAACCCTCACAGAGGAAAAAAGATGAGAGCAAAAAAACCAATGTTTTTTGCTATATTGCCTGAGTTTTTAAGATACTGTGAATCCCAATGTACCATTTTGACAAAACAGTAATTTAATTTGAAACAAAGAAGATCATCCTACGGTATATTAATAAAAGCCTAATATGCAAATTGTCCCCTCGGTGATCATTCGACCGCTCACTATGACATGTGCTGACCATCACAGGGTGGCGGAGAACATGGTGGGTGTCAGCGATGCAGCACTGGCAGTGGGTGGCAGTGGAGGCACTGCCGGCCCCAATACGCCCTAATGAGAGCAGGACTGCGGTGAGATGGTGGAGCAGGTGAGTGGGCAGCACCAGGCTAAGCTGGGTGCGAGCGGGTGCTGAGGTGCTGCCTGGAGCCCAGGTGAACCTGCCCTTCCACACCAGACACTCATGCTTCAATTGCTGGCCAGGCCTAGGGACCGCACCCATGCATGAATTTTGTGCACCGGGCCTCTAGTCAAGTAATAGAAGGGAAATAGAATAAATGATAGGGATGGATTTTGTTGTTTTATTTGTGATAATGACAGAGAAAAACAATGTAAAGACATAAATTTTAATTCCATTTACAATGATTCATAATTATCATGTAGTAAACAATCCCAGCTATATCCCCCTTCACCTGGACTCTTAGATCCATTTCCTTTATTTAAGCTAGTTTTTTTTTTTTAATTTTTTTTTAAAATATATTTTTATTGATTTTGTACAGAGAGGAAGGGAGAGAGATAGAGAGTCAGAAACATCGATGAGAGAGAGTCATCGATCAGCTGCCTCTTGCACACCCCCCACTGGGGATATGCCCGCAGCCAAGGTACATGCCCTTGACCGGAATCGAACCCGGGACCTTTCAGTCCCCAAGCCGATGCTCTATCCATTGAGCCAAACCGGTCCCGGCTATTTAAGCTAGTTTTAATTGATTTCTGTTCGTTATAGCCAAAGAACATTAACTAATAAAGAATAGGGGTTGTGATAGAGTGAAAGAAAATAACCTTATAGAACGGTAAAAAAAAAGAGAGAGAGAGAGAGAGAGAGAGAGAGAGAGAGAGAGAGAGAGAAAGAGAGAGAGAAGAAATAGAATAGTAAGAAAAAAAAATCAGCCGAAACCGGTTTAGCTCAGTGGATAGAGCGTCGGCTTGGGGACTGAAAGGTCCCGGGTTCGATTCCGGTCAAGGGCATGTACCTTGGTTGCGGGCATATCCCCAGTAGGGAGTGTGCAAGAGGCAGCTGATCGATGACTCTCTCTCATCAATGTTTCTAACTCTCTATCCCTCTCCCTTTCTCTCTATACAAAATCAATAAAATATATTAAAAAAAAAATCAAGTTAACCTCCTAACTGCACATAAAAATTATAGTAGAAATGAAATCCTTCAGTTTTGTACCCTCTTCTTAAAGAGTATGTGTGATAAACATAAAGAAACCCGACCTTTGTTTCTTCAGTCCTCACTGAATCCAGCAGATAATGCAGGAGCTCCTGACTGTCCTGTTGCTGAAAATCTTTAAATCGGGGGGCCCTATGATTTAAAAACAGCAGGAAAGAAAAAAAGATCATTTCATCAACAATATATTACTAATATTTAAATCACTTTACAATAACATATAGCCAAAGATTCAATTTACTTCTTTACTGACAACGGAGTAAGTTCTCAATTTTCTAGATGTAGGAATAAGTACATACATTAAAGTTAAGTCATGACCTTTATGGTATGTGTTTATTTCCAAGCACTCAAATACTTTGTGTATATATATATATATATATATATATATATATATATATATATATATGTATATGTATATGTATATGTATATGTATATGTATATGTATATATGTATATATATGAGGCCCAGTGCACAAATTCATGCACTGGTGGGGTCCTTTGGCCTGGCCTGTGCTCTCACAATCCAGGAACCCTCGGGGGATGTTGGACTGCTGGTTTCGGCCAGATCCCCACAGGCCAGGCCAAGGGACCCCACCGATGCACAAATCCGGGCACTGGGCCTCTAGTATGCATATAAGATCTTTGGTTAATCTCTTCCCGGCTTTCCCCTTTCCCTCTTCCCCCTTCCCTCTGAGATTCATCAGTCTGTTCCATGTTTCCATGCCTGTGCATTAAGTGCCTGCCCCCTGGTGGTCAGTGCGCATCATAGCTACTGGTCAAATAGTGAAACAGTGGTTCAGTCGCTTAGGCTTATATATATATATGTGTGTGTGTGTGTGTGTGTGTGTGTGTGTGTGTGTGTGTGTATGTATATATTTAAGTTATTTTTATTGTTTCAATAAAACAGGATGTGAGAGGGAGAGAAAGATAGAAACATCAATGGTGAGAATCATTGATCAGCTGCCTCCTGCAGGATCAAGCCCCCAACATGGGCATGTGCCCTGATGGGGAATTGAGCCATGACCTTCTGGTTCATAGATTGAGGCTCAACCACTGAGCCATGCCAGCCGGGCAAACATTTTATTTTTAAACATTTTGTAACATCTTGAGAAATTCACTTAAACTATTTGCCTCAAAGCTCATCTTTTAAGATAAAGAAATTAGGTTAGATGATCTATTATAGCACCTTTTAAGTTCTTACAATTCTCTAATTTTCGTATTTTATTGTGTTACATGATGGGCTTCTTTTTATTTTAAAAAAAATCTTTATTATTGCGAGTATTATAGATGTCCCCTTTTACCCCTCCATTGCCCCTTTTACCTGATCCCAACCCAGTTCAAGGCCTTCACCATCCTATTGTTTGTGTCCATAGGTAATGCATAATCATGGGCTTCTGAGTTAAAACAGACGTCTAAGTGAATCCTGGCTTTGTCACATGAAATGGGGTAAAGTACTCAACTGCTATGAGTCTCAGTTTCCTTACATATAAAATGGGAATAAATAATCACTTCTTCAGAGTTTTATAAGATATAATTTACCAGTCCTGCTGGCTGGCTTAGTGGTTGAGAATCGTCTGGATCAGGGCACTTGCCCAGGTTGCGGGCTCAATCCCCAGTGTGGGGTATGCAGGAGGAGGCCCATCAATTATTCTATTTCACTTTCCTCCCTTCCTCTCTGAAATCAATAAAAATATATATATATATTTAAAATGATATAATTTCCATAGACCACAGAGCTGCAACTAAACTATGTTAATTCTTCCTCTTGGTATCTAGGCAATAATAGCAATCCTATATAATAAAGAGGTAATATGCAAATTGACCATCACACCCTTGCAAAAGATGGCCATCCCCATGTGGTCACAAGATGGCCACCCCTTGTAGTCACAAGATGGTCACCACAAGATGGCCAGCAGGGGAGGGCAGTTAGAGGCAACCAGCAGGGGAGGGCAGTTAGGGGTGACCAGGTCAGCAGGGGAGGGCAGTTAGAGGTAACCAGGATGGCAGGGGAGGGCAGTTGAGGGCAATTGGGCTGGCAGGGGAGGGCAGTTGGGGGCAATCAGGCCAGTAGGGGAGCAGTTAGGCATCGATCAGGCTGGCAGAGGAGCGGTTAGGGGGTGATCAGGCTGGCAGGCAGAAGTGGTTAGGGGCAATCAGGAAGGCAAGCAGGTGAGCAGTTGGGAGCCAGCAGTCCTGGATTTTGAGAGGGCAGTCAGACATCCCCGAAGGGGTCCCAAATTAGAGAGGATGCAAGCTAAGCTGAGGAACATCCCCACGCCAGTGCACAAATTTCATGCACCAGGCCTCTAGTGTTGCAGTAAGACTGAAAGTACTCATATTAAGTATAAACAATAGCATTTTGTAACTTATGATTACTTATATTAACAATGTAGGTGCACCCACTTCTGACAAAGCTGACTGAAGAGAGCTTTAGGAGACAGCGATCCTCTGTCAGTTTCCTTCATGCTATGAAGAAACAGGACCAAGGCTGAGGTCAGTGGTCCAGGGCTTGAAAGTTCCACCATTAATGGATCCTTTAAAAACATGATTAACTCTATGTCAGAAATATATATTATTTTTAATCAAACAGTTCTATTTTGTTTCAGTGATGACAACTAAAATTCCCTCAACAGTATTAAGAAACTTTAGTCCCTCATTTATAATATAAAAATGAAAATTAGAAATGCTTTATCTTGAAAAACACAAGTATTCTCATATCATCTGCCCTTTACTAGTACTTAATAAAACTATTAGCTTAAGAATGAAATCACCGGAGAATCCAAGATGGCTGCTCGGGTAGGCAACTAGCCGCAGCCGCACACAACAATTTCAATAAAATACAATTAAATATAAAATGGACATTACCCAGAACTACAGGAAAGTCGACTGACTGGAAATCCTACAACAAGCAGCAAGGAGAAAACCAGAAGGAAGCGCGGAGAAGCTGTAAAAGCCTAAGGTACGGAGACACGCGGCGCGCGGAGAGGACGGAGCCGGAGAGGAGGGAGGCCGAGTGCCTGGCGGGCGTTCTCAAGCGGGAAGCAGAGAAAAGCTCCGATTGTGCTGGGCCCCCAACTGCTCTGAACCCCAATTCTAGGCCAGACCCTGGGGACCCAGGCTCACCCATAGGGAGCTGGGCTGTAAGGTGGAACTCCAGGGAATGGCGAGAGGAGGTCCCGGAGGCGCGCACAGTGCGCGCAGAGAAGGGCCGGCCAGCTGTGCCGCGGGATTGCCCTGATGGGAAGGAGACAGGGGCTCCAGACTGCTCTGAACGCCACCTCCAACTCCACTTCCAACTGAACTGAACCCCAATACCGGACTCATTGGGGGAGAGCATAGACAGTTTGGCAGCAGGCGAAAATTGAGGGCACCTTTCTCTCAGAGGCGCTTGCAACAAGTACTGAAGGACCCTGAGTCTTAGGAGTCGCATAGGGCGGGGCTGACAGAAGCCAAGGCTGTAGGCTCCACCCTGAAACCCGCCCCATCAGGAAAGCTGCCTGCGAAAATGCCTAAACCAAATAGATCACAAACGAAAGAAATGGAGGACAAAAAGCGAATGGATATAGAGTTCAAAACCACACTTATAAGGTTTTTCAAGAGTCTCCTAGAAAAGGCCGATAAAATAAATGAGACCTATGAGGATATGAAAAGGGATCAACAAGAAATGCTAAGGGATCAACAAGAAATAAAGAATACATTGTCTGAAATAAAAAATATTTTACAGAGTCCTAAAAACAGAATAGAAGATCGCAAGAATCAAGTCAAAGATTTGGAACATAAAGAGCCAGAAGACACTCCTCTGCAGAAGCTAGAAGGCAAGAGAATCCAGAAAATTGAAGATGATGTAAGAAACCTCTGGGACAACTTCAAACGATCCAACATCAGAATTATGGGGGTCCCAGAAGATGAAAGAGAGCAAGATATCGAAAACATACTGAAAGAAATAGTGACAGAAAACTTCCCCCACCTGGTGAAAGAATTGGACTTACAAGTCCAGGAAGCACACAGAACTCCAAATAAAAGGAATCCGAAGAGGACCACACCAAGACAAATCATAATTAAGATACCAAGAGCAAAAGACAAAGAGAGAATATTAAAAGCAGCAAGAGCTAAGCAGGTAGTTACCTATAAAGGAGCACCTATACGATTGTCAGCTGATTTCTCAACAGAAACCATGCAGGCGAGATGGGAATGGCAAGAAATATTCAAGGTGATGAATAGTAAGAACCTACAGCCAAAGATAATCTATCCAGCAAAGCTATCACTCAGATTCGAAGGTCAGATAAAGAGCTTCACTAATAAAAAAAAGCTAAAGGAGTTCATCACCACCAAACCAGAATTATATGAATTGCTGAAGGGGGTTCTTTCAGAAGAGAAAGTAAATAAAGATAAAAATTATGAACAACAAATACGTAACTATCAACAAGTGAATCTAAAAACCAAGGAAACTAAAAAAAAAAAATCTGAGGAACAATATTAACTGTTGAATATAATAGAATCAGAGGTATGGAAGGGGAGTGAACTGATGATTCTTGGGGAAAAGGGGAGAGAGAGATGTGGGAAGAGACTGAACATAAATTGTGCACCTATGGATGAGGACAATGGGGGGTGGGGAAAGGACAGAGGGTGGGTTGAGAAGGGGGGGGAAAGGAACATTTGTAATAATATGAACAATAAAAATTTATTAAAAAAAAAAAAAAAAAAAAAAAGAATGAAATCACCAATTTTTAGTTGCTTATAACTGTCCCTTAATGTGCTCTCCTAAAAGTAAAATTCTTCATCTACTTGATATTTGTACATTTTCACAAATAATCATAAATTGTATTTATATTAGTAAAAGTCCATACCCTTCTTTCCCCCAAATATCTTACTGTTAAATAAGGAATGGGGGAAATTGGTATACCATCTCTCTCTCTCTCTTTTAAAGGAGGGAGACAAAAAGCTGGGCAAAAGTAGCTTAAACTGGTGAAGGATCAATGCACTTTATTCTAGAATTTCTATCCCATGTTTTGTTTTCTAAAACGTTATTTTCCCCAATAACACCCCTCTCGTTACGCATAATGAGTAAAAAAGCAGATCCCAAATATAATCCTCGAATATTATAGCATGTTATCTTCCAGGATAACTGCAACCTGGGTATGTAACCTGACCTGGAATTGAACCCACCCCCTTTTGGTGCATGGGGACGGGGAGCCATCCTGGCCAGAACTCACCTTGCTTTAGAAGAGGGCATTGGGATCTATCATAAAAATGTTAAGGGGCTGAACTGGCAATGAATTTATAGTCTGATTTTTCAATAATATTGTCTTTCAAAACTGTCTCCTTGGAAGAAAAAAAATCTTAGATTACTAAAGTGGGCTAAGAAATTTTAGAACTTTCTTAAGTATTTTTGAAAACCATATAATGAACTATTCATTCATTCTTTCTTCTTCTAAAACACACACACACACACACACACACACACTCAATTGCTAATCATTACCAATGTTAATGCCCTCCAGCCAAAGACCACCAGGAACACACCTGCAGTTGAACAAGGTGGGTTTACTACTTGATGCACTGAGGGAGAACATGAACCATGGGTTCATTAGCTTAAAAACCTATAATCAGATTAGGCTTAAAAAAAACCTTAGATGTTCACTATTAAAAGTAATCTATCTTTAAAAAACAAAAATGCTATATTTAAGCAAATGGCACCAGTAACTACAAAACAGGAGCCCTAGACATTTTACTCAACACAAGTCAAACTCCCTGCCCGAGCTGGTGTGGCTCAGTTGGTTGAGGGTCACTCCAAAGGGACGCTGGTTCATCTCACAAGAGCTCTTATCCAGATAGTTACATTTCTTACCATCTGAGAGTCTGACGAAGGGAAAATCTCGAGTACTGTACCATTTTCTTTGATCTCATTCATCAGTTCAATAAGAATGTAAGACTGTGCCAAGTTCTAAAAGAAAACAAAAGTAAAGTCTTCTGATTCAGCTATACTATGCCTCTGATCTTATGGAACAAATTACTCTTTCTAAGTTTCAAATTTCATCTTGCATAGGAAACGTTTTTTAACTTAAAAAAATTTGTTGAGTACATTTTACATTTAATAAATGTCATGGTTACTGACAGAGCCATGGTAAAACACAGAGAAGACATCTAAGAAGCATGATGGAAATGGAAGGTGTATGTATAATATGTGTATGACGATGGCTAAAGATAGCCTAAAACAAAGAGAAAACAAGTTTCTAGATGAATATGTAGTAGTCATTAGACAGGTTACAGGTGTGCAAACAAATATAAATTAATTAAAATGATCTTTGACATTTTACAAAGCTTTCGGATGCCTCTTACCTGCATAACCGCATTAAAAAAGCAAGTATTTCCTAAATTCGTAATTCCTTTTACAGATAAAACACTGTTGACTTTTTTTCCCTTCTTTTTTTCATCTGTTTCATGTTTTTCTTCACAAAATTTTATAATTCTAGAAAATGCATCTAAGTTAGAGAAAACATAATTGACATGAAATGTAAAATTAAGTACATATCATTTGACATTATTTAAATACATTATTTGAGCCGAGACCGGTTTGGCTCAATGGATAGAGCGTTGGCTTGGGGACTGAAGGGTCCCGGGTTCGATTCCGGTCAAGGGCATGTACCTTGGTTGCGGGCATATCCCCGGTAGGGGGTGTGCAGGAGGCAGCTGATCGATGACTCTCTCTCATCGATGTTTCTAACTCTCTATCTCTCTCCTTTCCTCTCTGTACAAAATCAATAAAATATATTAATTAAAAAAATAAATAAATAAATAAATACATTATTTGACATTAAATAAGCTGTTTCCCCTGAATCAGTACTCCTAAAGGACAGGAACACAAACAAATAACTGTCTTGAGTTTTGTAATTTACTGCTAACGCACTTCATTTTAATTCATGTTAATATACACATCTGTACCTCACACCGCATTGCAGAGTAAGCTCCAGATTAATTGAAGAACTAAATATGAAAGAGTAAAGTTAAAACATGAGTACAAAAGATCCAGATCTTGGTTTCTAAATACCATCCCTTACTAAAAGAAATGTAGACTCCTTGAAGAAAAGGCTGATTCTTAACCTGGGGCAGTAAAGAGGCCAAATGAGTCTACCACGTTATTGTGCCAAAAAATAAGGAAGTACTTTCAAAAATGATGAATATGTCAAAATACACAGTTGCCATTTCTAATAGGTTCCCACGAGTACAATGTGGGACAGTTTGAATATAAAACTAAAAAAGGGCACTAGCAGATTATTATTCACTGGATAAAATGAAAGTGATTCTGAACTGATAATAAATTTTAAAGTGGGAATGAAAGGGAGAAAATTTCCTTACAAGCGAATGCCAACTAATAAAAGAAATTATGAAATTAGAAAATCACTATACAATGGCAATTTTTTTTGTATTCTTGCAACTTTTCTATATTCGAAAATGTCAAATAAAAAGTTAAAAATTAACATAATTATAATATAAAACCTAATTGTATAGTACATTAAATCCATGTTTTGTGTTTACGAACTTTTGTATAATTAATGCAAATTTGAAAATTATAGTATAATGTTTAATAACAATATGAAAATGAAGAACAATTCCTAACACTCACGAACTAATAAAATTATACCTATTTAACAGCAAATTATTTTCTGAATCATTATTATTTGAAATTTGACAGGAAAGTCCCAGGTTCTCAAATCCTTTGGTTTCAACTGAATGTTCTTTTAAATCCCTTTCAGTCCTCAGATTGTGTAGTTCTTTACAATTATATATAGTACTTTACTCATCTAATATTGACATGCTGCCTTGCATTGCCAATTAACTGCTAAATGCTTGGCTGTTTGACCCTATAATCAGATGAATGCTCCTTCTTCCACAGGGGTGTGATGTTGGGGAGAACATACATAATAAAAAGTTGCCCTAGCCGGTTTTGCTCAGGGGATAGAGTGTCAGCCTGCGGACTGAAGAGTTCCAGGTTCGATTCTGGCCAAGGGCATAAGCCTGGGCTGTGGGCTGGATCCCCAGTGAGTGGCTTGCAGGAGGCAGCTGATCAATGATTCTCTCTCATCATTGATGTTTCTATCTCTTTATCCCTCTCTAAAATCAATAAAAATATGAAAAAGTCAATATAAATGAAAACCTACAAGATTAAACAGCAAATAGAGTAGACTTGTTGCATTCCATGTGTCTGATGAGTTCCCCATCCTGCCCTCTGTACAGAAGCATTATGGGAGATGAACAGAGTTGGAGGTGGCCCTGTTCTCAGGACAGGAGCAAGAAACCACCATGAAAAGAAACTTTAATCTTGGATGCTGGCAGACCGAACAAATACACATGCTATTGGTTCAAACAAAGCTTGACTTGGCACCTTTGACTTTTGGTCCCCACCCCCCCAAAAAAATAAGGCCTCAATAGATGGGGCTCCAGTATCAAGGGAGGTTATTAACACATTTTCTCATGTACTTGTCATAAGGATTAAACGAACTGCTATTTGCAAAGTCATTGCCATAGTAAGCACTCTGTGTGTGAAAAACAGTCCAGAACGCCCATCAAAAATTATTTGTGACAGAATTCGTATCTTCATGAGCTATTCTTCATGTTTACTGCTTATCTGCTCTCACTTTTTTTCTTCTCTTTAATTATTCCCTGTACTTTCTGAGTTTTTTCCCCCTCTAGTTTATTTATCCCTTATTTCTAACTGGATTTTCTGAATTGTTAATATAAGTTTTGCCTTTTATATTGACTTTGTGGTTTTCATAATTTCTTGGTTTTGCCCACAATCACAATGGTAGCCTTTTCATTATAAATTTATTGTCATTTACCACCTAATTTCTCTTCAGTGATTTATGTACAATGAGAAAAGTTATAAAATATAGTAGGGCAGCAATCTTACAAATTTGGGTATATGCAATCCTGAACAAATATGGCTCTTCAAAAGTATTTCCTTTAGTTAACATTCTTAATAAATGTTGCCATATTTTTTAGCTTATTAACATGAAAACAGAGTGATTAGGGGAACTAAACTATATAGATTATATTAACTATATATAAATAGATTACATATTTAACACATATTTCTTATTCACTTGGGAAAATACTTCCAGAAACTATATTTTAATCTTATAAAAACATCGCATTTTTAAACCATAACATGCAAATTACTTATGTATCTGTGTACTACATTTACCCATTAAATTTCAAAACATCTGGGATAACATCCTAAAGTAAACAATGTTCATAAGACCAGCTGGACAAAACTACAGGCAAAAAAAAAGCATAAACATATGGAAAAACAGATTTTACTCTTCCCTTCAGCAGTAAGGGATGACAAATGTCGAACCCAGATATATCCACGCTTCACTGTGTGATGCTTTTCAGCACCACCTGGCTCTCCATGCAGGGCCACCAAATATGGACAGCACTGCCAGAGAGAACATATCCACAGGGCAGTGGCAATAAAAATAGTTTACTTCATGATTAAATACCCTGTTTCCCTGAAAATAAGACAGTGTCTTATATTAATTTTTGCTCCCAAAGATGTGCTAGGTCTTATTTTCAGGGGATGTCTTATTTTTTCCATGAAGAAGAATACGGTACACATTTATTGTTAAATGAAAATAAAGGAAATTTATTACCTGTATACGGTACGGTAGTACAGTAGTTGTCAACACAAACCAGACAAACTGTGAATCCTACAGTATCAAGAATTTACTCATTTATTCAATGACAATCATGTCATCATCTTCTGGAACATCATCATAACAATCCAATTCCTGAATTTCCTGGTGAATTTCTTGTGACTCCATTTCTTTCAGAATCAGTGGACCAAATCTCTCATGTTTAGCAATAGCATTCTGAGACAGAGCCTAGGGGGGCCTTATTTTTGGGGGGATGTCTTATATTTCACTTATTAGGAAACCTGTAAGTAGGTCTTATTTTCGGAGGATGTCTTATTTTCGGGAAACACGGTAGCTACTTCACACAAGTGTCAAGGGTCTATTTGTTGACTTTTACTTATAAGTCTGTGAGAACATATTCAAAATTAATTATGCTATTGAACTTGAATATTAAATATACCAGATAATTTAATGAAAAAATAAAACATTTTCTAATAATTATTTACATTTGTTTTATCTAAAGTGCAAGTTTTACGAACAAAAACAGATCCAGAGACAGAGAAGCATCGATCAGACCATCAAACCTCAGAGGGAAGATAAGGGAGGGTGGGGGAAGGGGGGAAGATCAACCAAAGGACTTGTATGCATGCATATAAGCCTAACCAATGGACACAGACACTAGGGGGTGAGGGCATGAATGGGGGTGAGGGGGGGAATGGGGGATTAAGGGCACATATGTATATACCTTAATCAATAAAGAAATTTAAAAAATAAAATAAAGTGCAAGTTTACTAAATAGCACATTTATAAAATAAAATGCAAGTTTACTAAATAGCACATTTATAAAATGTAACCATTCAAATTCAATTGGTTTAACAAATGTCCATTGAACCACCTCAACTGCTTAGGATTTATGGCTTCAGTATAAGATAGTGAACAGCACAGAGATAGTAAGCCTTAAACACATGAGAATATCTTAGTAAAACTTTAGAAACTAAGCCTACAGGAACACTTACTCACTAAGAAACTGTCAACTTGAAAGTTTAAGATTCTAGATTAAAACTAGAGTGTCTGAGAATCAATTTCTCAATTACCTGACATACAAACACGTATATTTTAGTAAAAAGCAATTTATTACTTCTACTAAAGAATGATTTCTGATCATTTTGTTTTGAGAGACAACAAAGCTTTCTCAATCTAGCAGTGATTCTAAATCCTATTCACTTAAGGACTCTTTCTTCATAAACACAGAACCAAATGCACCAAGAACTCAACTTCAAAATGTTTTAAAGTATAGCATAATTAATAAGACAAAGCTGCAACAGCAATAACAAAAAAGGACTAATTATACAAAATTCTGATTACCATTTGTTTTGTTCTCAAGTTTTACCTGAAGGCACGACATAGCTATGATTAGAAAGAATTTCAGGGTTAGAAGATTATTTTATTAAAAGGGATTTACTCTATCTCACCTCTATATTACCAACACTGTCATCAGATACTGCACGTGTGTAATCAAGTAACATAGACACCAGAATGTAAAGAACATTGAGAGAAAACTTCAGGCATTCTAGGTAAAAGTTTTAAAGCTCTTTTATGTCTCTGCAGTTTGTTTACCTTTAAGCCTATAATCTCAGTACTCACAGCTGCTAGTTATTTGATTAACCTGCTATGGTTTTATACATACTCAGGTATTACAATAAAACTGGATAAAGCACCAGCAAAGTACAACACCCCTCCCCACAAAAAAAAAAAAAAAAAAAGAAAAGAAAAGAAAAAAGAAAAAGAAAGAAAGATTAATGGACCTGGCAGACATTAAGAACTTCATTATTGCCGAAACCAGTTTGGCTCAGTGGATAGAGCGTTGGCCTGCGGACTGAGGGGTCCCAGGTTCGATTCTGGTCAAGGGCATGTACCTTGGTTGCGGGCACATCCCCAGTAGGGGATGTGCAAGAGGCAGCTGATCGATGATTCTCTCTCATCGATGTTTCTAACTCTCTATCCCTCTCTCTTTCTATCTGTAAAAAATCAATAAAATATATATTTTTTTAAAAAAAGAAAGAACTTCATTATTATCCAAAACCCTCTAAAAATTGTCAACAAATTAAATAGGGGAAAAGGATGCTTTTGTCAACTGAAGCTTTTGTATAATCTTTCTGGAAGGTAGTTTAGCAACAGTAATCAAAATTTAAGATATGTTTATAAATTGGCCAGAAATCCCCCCAAATTTAACCTACAGAAATAAAAGAACAAGTACATAGAGATGCAGTTTTTTCTTATCATGGGAGAAAATTGAAAACAACCAATAGTGGATTTGCAGCCAAGTAATATTAAGTGTCTCTTTTCTCAAAGGTATAAATATTTGTACATTACTTTGGTTAAACCAGAAGGGGAACAATGGTGCTTCCCAAATTTCCCAGAGGCATGGGAAAAGTAAACTTACTTCGTTGCTTGCTTATTTAAAAAAAAAAAAAAAAGTTTGGGAACATTATCTCCTCTGATAATTGTCCCCAATGCAGAGATATGAAATCAGCTGGTAGTAATAGAGAGTAGATTCAAACCCCAGCAGGCTGGCTTCAGAATCTGCACACTTAAACATTACGATCTACTATTTTTCTTTATAATAATGGTTGATAGGGTTAATATGTGTGATAATTTAAGATACCACTGAAATTCTAGTGATGATATATGAAAGAAAAAGCCACTATTCTTAAGCAAAGCAGGATATACTGGGTATTTTTGGTGTGTGAATTTATAGCTATATTAAAGTTTATGGCAGCCCTCTTCAAATGGGCCTCAAAAGAATTAAGCCCTAATGCCCTAGGCACCCAATGTAGGCAATTAACTTCTCCTTATGTATCCAGATGAATAGTAGTTAAGGGGACATCATGGGGAGAACTGAGAAAACAGTCACTCAAATAATTCTCTATGCTCTGTAGTTCAAACAAGGAATCCCAGATTTAAATCTCTACAGGTAACAGTGAGTTGTTTTTTGAAAGTCCGATACCTTTTTGTTTCTAACCCCTTTTATAAAGGGGAATAATATTTTTAGTATTTATTTTTTAAATGCATATTTCTTAGTCTTACAACTGTCACTTTTAAGCAGAATAAAATATTACTTTTTTTAATAAAAAGGTAGTTATTACATTCAAATTGTCTGTGAAAGGACATTATTTATCTTCAGATATACTGTTTCAGATCCCAAACATACCATTTACTTTCCTATTAAAAAAAAAAAAAAAAAAAAGGCAGCAAACTTAAAAAAAAAAAAATCAACGTAAGTCATTATTTTTATACCAAAAGCATAAGTTTAATGAATTTAACGGAATATTTCTCTTTTTAAGCTCTTTGAAAATGACATCCCATCAGTATTTAAATTATGGGCCAAATTCATTGCTTTAGGGAAAAAATGTAGATTGTCAATTACCTGTCTTGTTCACAAACAGCAAACCAATATTTGACAATATTATTTCATCAGGAATTCCTGTTTTTGGTAAGTATTTGTAGAATACTTACTGACATTTACAAGACTATCGAAGTACAAATGAGCCTTTCAGTGATATCGATTCACTTTTTAATAATACATATTTCTGGGTGGGTCTCACAAGAAAGTTTTCTTGCTCTTTTGCAATTTTGTGTTATATATGAGGATTTTATTGGTTGTTTTAGTTTTCTGGTATGTTTGGAGGGATTTTTTTTTAAAAAATATATTTTATTGATTTTGTACAGAGAGGAAGGAAGAGGGATAGAGAGTTAGAAACATCGATGAGAGAGTCATCGATCAGCTGCCTCCTGCACACCCCCCACTGGGGATATGCCCGCAACCAAGGTACATGCCCTTGACCGGAATCGAACCCAGGACCCTTCAGTCCCCAAGCCGACGCTCTATCCATTGAGCCAAACCGGTTTTGGCAGGATTTTTTTTTTTTTTTTTAGCAAATCATAGCATCAGATGTGAAATCCACACAGCTGTAAGCATTCTTCTGGGAACCTGCATTAGGATTCCCTCAACTGTCTAATGCAATTACCTAAACCAGTCATGTAGCATTAATGGAATTTGCTCATTTCTACAGCTGAAGAGAAGTTTAATCTTCAAAAAGGAAAAACTTGCTGCCCCACAACTCCTCTACCTTGGAACCAAACAATAATTATCCCACCTGTTTATTCCCAAAATGCCATTAACCAATAGAATTCTTTATTTGATCATGTCTTAAACTGATATTGCCACATGAATGGGCAGGTATACATACAAAGGCATTCCTATCTATCTCCACACTGTAGACAAAAAAATTTTTCTAAAATACAAAACTAATCATCCATATCCCCACCTAAAATTAGTGGTTCCTCACTGCCTTCAGGATAAACTACACTTACAAGGCCCTTTAATATCTTCCTACTCACCTTTAGGGTCTCCCCTCTCACCATCCCCCAATACACAAAACTCAACCTTGCAGCTCTATAAAATTGCCTGAACCTATCAAGCTCCCTCATCAGAGAGCTATTCCTCTCCCTGAAACACATAACCCCGTGCCTCTTTGCCTAGCTCATTTCTAGACATCTTTCAGCTCTTGGCTTAGAAAGTCTTCCTCTAAATAAAATGTCCCTCCAGTCTAGGTTAGAGACTACTCCCAAGTGCTCTCACAGCCCTTGCACTTATTCCTTCACAGCACTATTTAAACAGGTTTACCAATATCCCTTACCGGACCAAAAGATCAATAACAGCAGGAACTGAGAGATAAATCTGTCTCGTTCATTACTGAATTTCATATATGGACATTTTTACATATCTAGCACAATGATTGGCTAGAAGTGCAAATGTATATTAAAAAAAAGAATGAATAAATGAATGAATAAATCATTTGATATTAATATTCAGCAGTTACTTTGCTCAAAATGCAATGTTTATCTACTTCCCCAGTATAAACTGATTACATCCTAGTTCAGTTCAATCCAACAAGTATTTACTTCTTAGCCACATCAAAAAGAATATAAGCCAGGGTACAATCCTCAAGGAACTTACAGTTTTATAAATAAGTCACACAAACACATGAGCTACTACTAGTAAACACCACAAAACCCTATATTATTTCATTCTAAGATACAAGAAATGAGATATGACAAAGGATTTGGTGAGCTTTAGGGCAGGTAAAGCTGAAGACAGAAAATAGAAATGTGCTAACTCAGCAGTTCTGAAAGCAAATCTGAAAACAACCTCCTGAAGACACATAATCCTCCTTTCGGGGTCCATAAGGTCAAAAGTACTTTATAAGACTGTGATGTTAGTTGCTTTTTAAAAAAACTTTTTACTTCTATTCATTCTCAATTATATCAATAATACAATGCACACCCTAGCTAGTTTGGCTCAGTGGATACAGCGTTGGCCTGAGGACTAAAAGGCCCCAGGTTCGATTCCGGTGAAGGGCACCTGCCCAGGTTGCAGGCTCTTTCCCTCCCAGTAGTGGGTGTGCAGGAGGCAGCCAATCAATGACTCTCTCTCACCATTGATGTTTCTATCTCTCTCCCTTCCTCTCTGAAATCTATTTTAAAAAATTAATAATACAATGCAGGATTCTAGAGGCTACACGCCATGTGATAGCACATTGAATGCAGAAGTAGGTATGAGAATCCAGCTGTTTTCTATTAAGCCAACCATTAAAGAGATTTGTAAAAATGTAAAATTATGCCACTTATTACATTTGTATTATTTTGAAAAAAATAGTTCTTTCTTAAAAATGTTATTTGTGTTCAAATGTCTTGAAATTATTGCTAATTTTCAGTGAATTAATATTTTCATTTTCTTAGTTTTAATTTCTATTATGATAAGTATTGATTTATAACCTCTCTAACCAAAGCTCTTTTAAGTCCTCAATAATATCTTAAGAGTCTAATGGGCTACCAACCCAAAAGCTAAGGTCCACCGAGCTAGTTGTTTTTAAGAGATGGATGGGATACCAGCCTAGAGTCTCTGTGTAGAGAAGCTGATTTAGATATTAGGCATTCGCTCAGGCACTGCATAACTTAAAAACATGTTTAAAGTTCAAGTATAGACTTTCCTCTCAGTAGAGTTATTTTTACTTAGTGCAAAACATAAAAAAATTTTTAATATAATTTTTATTCTTCCACCTAAATACAATATATAGGTTCATATTTTTTTGTATTACATATATGGACATGTTTACATTTCTAGTCTTCACAATGATAATTTAAAATTGCTGCATAATCATATCCAGCATTCTTACAAACCTCAATAGCAAGTTTCACATTTGTTTTTTAAAGCATTTTATAAAAATTACTAAAACTTCATGCAAGAAAGAATAGGGAAAATTACTATCCCAAGAAACTTACTTCTAGAATACCAGGGGATCTTATGTTATATCAAACTTGCCTGAGACATACTCCTTTAGCTTGGAAAGCAAATATAATTCCATTTTGCCCGAGAACTTCTGGAAACCTTGAATTCAGAACTACATCTCTCTCCAGCTTTGAAAGCTCTACACGCTCTCAAATTCCTTCAAGAACCTGTTTCCCATCATCTCAGGTGCTACCCATGGTTCCATAAACACAATTCAAGCTTGCATGGGTCCTTTCCACACCTGAAATAACTTTTACCTAATCTGGACCCATCCAAAGGTCATCCTTTAAAGGTCAAGGCCAACGTGAAAGCCAACTCATCCCAGATTTCTGAATTTCTTTCAACTGAATGTTACATCCTTCTTTGAATATCTAAAGGACTTTGTTTAAACATCTCTCAAAATTCAAATTAAACTCTGCTTTCATTATCATCACTTTTAAAAAATATATATTTTTTATTTTTATTTTGAGAGAGGAGGGAAAGGGAATAAGAAAAACATAGATCAACTGCCTCCTGCACACCACATTATCCATATTTTTTATCTCACCACCTCTTTTAGATCTTAAACTTCTTTAGGGCAGGAACTGTTTTATCAATTTCTATTTCTTGAAGCCCATGGGAAAGAGGGAAAAAGTGCTGTGGAAAATGAGGCTCAGACAAACTATAATCTACCCCACATCACATAGCTGGTGATTGAAAGAGTTCAATTTTAATGCCAGACTGCTTGACTAAAAGCCCATGTGCTTTCTACCATATTATCCCAATCTCCCTTTGTTACATCCCTTACAACAATAAATATTCAAGAAGTGTATAAAATTAAGTGAAATCAGACTTACTTTGTTCTTTTTTAAAAATATATTTTAATATATTTTATAGAATTTTCTATTTCTTTTTAAAAAAATATATTTTATTGATTTTTTACAGAGAGGAAGGGAGAGAGACAGAGAGCTAGAAACGTCGATGAGAGAGAAACATCGACCAGCTGCCTCTTACACACCCCCTACCGAGGATGTGCCCACAACCAATCAACGTACATGCCCCTGACCAGAATCGAACCTGGGACCTTTCAGTCCGCAGACCGACGCTCTACCACTGAGCCAAACCGGTTTCGGCCTGACTTTGTTCTTAATCTTAAGGAATCTCTTAGGTGAAAAATACAGAAAAAATGATTTCTACAATCATACTTTTGCCACCCTTACCATCATACCCCCATATATATTATTATGGCCAACAGAACACATTTCATGTGCAGTTTTCAGAAGACAGCACTGAGACCCACATCTCTGTTCCTCAAGTATTAAATGTTAACCAACACCATATTTTTCCTGATTCTTTTTTTTTTTTTAATATTTTATTGATTTTTCACAGAGAGGAAGAGAGAGGGATAGAGAGTTAGAAACATTGATGAGAGAGAATCATCGATCAGCTGCCCCTTGAACACCCCCTACTGGGATGTGCCCGCAACCAAGGTACATGCCCTTGACCGGAATCGAACCTGGGACCCTTCAGTCCGCAGGCCGACGCTCTGTCCACTGAGCCAAACCGGTCCCGGCTCTGGTTCTTAATTTGAGCATAATTGGAGATAACAGAATAAGATTTCAATAAGTGTTTGTTGGATAAATGTGATAAAATTAATAATTTCTTCTACTGTCCAGGAACCTGAATTTACTTTCTCTAGTTCCTCCTCTAATTTCTTCACCATTACTATCTCAGAGCAATAATAGTTAACAAATACAATATACACTGAGTGGCCAGATTATTATGATCTCTGAACACATAATAATCTGGCCACTCAGTGTATATCCTATATAATAAAAGGCTAATATGCAAATTGTCCCCTCCATCAGGAGTTCGACCAGCAGGCAGGCCAGCCAACTGCCCATGTCCCCTCACCCTGGCCAGGCTGGCCAGACCCCGCTCATGCACGAATTCATGCATTGGACCTCTAATATATATACACTGAGTGGCCAGATTATTATTCATTCAGAGATCATAATAATCTGGCCACTCAGTGTATATTGGGCTACAGAAAATATGGCTAACAACTATATGTTTATGCTAGAGGCCTGGTGCACAAAAATTTGTGCACTGGGGAGGGGGGGGGGGGCGCGGGAAGGTCCCCTCAGTCTGGCCTGCGCCCTCTTGAAGTAAAGAACCCCGTGAGGGATATCCACTTGCCATCTTAGCCTGCTCCCCGGGGGATTGGGCCTAAACTGGCAGTCAGACATCCCTCTGGCAGCCTGGGAGCCTTCGGGGGATGTCTGACTGTTGGCTTAGGCCCGCTCCCCACGGGCATTGGCCTTGGCGGGATGGTGGAGCAGGTGAGCAGCGGTGCCAGACCAAAGTAGGGCGCTGGTCACTGTCATCAAGGTGAGCCTCTGGTCGTTACTGAAAATTCTTTGCTCCTGTGCACTCATACCTGCTGCCCGCACCAGCCCCGAACACTTGGCACCATCAGTGAGTGTGAGTGGCGGCTGCAGACCCTGATCGCCCTTGAAGGCTTCTCCACCTCCCCCTACTCCAGAGGAGCGATTGGGACAGTAGCTGCCACTCACACCTGCTGACAGCGCCGGCCCTGCTCGCTGCTGGTGTTGGCCACAATTGCTCCATGCTGTCAGCGGGTACAAGCAGGGCTGGCACCATCAGCGCATAGGAGTGGTGGCAGCAGTGGGAGCAGGGCTGCCAGTAGAAAGGGGACCAGGGGCTGTAGCAGGAGGGGCCAGGAGGAGGCAAGGAGGATGGGCCAACACCTGCCCCTGTGCCCACCACAGCCTTGCACCCCACAGTTATTTTCAAGGTGCACAAATTTGTGCACTGAGCCCCTAGTACCAAATAAAGTATAAAACCTAGCATGTGGCAGGGACTTAATATTTTTGAATGAAGAAACTGTTTCCCTATTACTCTTAATTTATAGTAACATATATTATATATTGCTTATATGTTAAATAACAAAATATATAATATATAATACATCGCCCAGCTGGTGTTGCTCAGTGGTCAAGTGTCAACCCATGAGCCAGGAGGTCAAGTTTCAATTCCCAGTCAGGGAACATGCCCAGGTTACAGGCTCCATCTCCAATAGGGGGTGTGCAGGAAGTAGTCGATTGAAGATTCTTTCTTATCATTGATATTTCTATCTCTCTCCCTCCCCTTTCCTCTCTCTGAAATCAATAAAAATATATATGTAATACATTACTATTATATAATAAAGAACTTGCCTGCCTTTGCCCCAGGTTCCTGAGAAGTACCCACTAAATCCTTGGATATTTAGAGTAATTGATAGTTTTATGTTAACAAATTAACAAGGTGTCTTTTATACTCCTTATGGGTGCTCAGACAGTTTATGCTAATGAAATGACTCAGGATCAGAGCCAGTCTAGCCAGAAAGGCCAACCTTGTGATTAGAGGTTTGATGCCCTGGAGACTGAGTAAAATCATGTAGCAAAAGCTTATTCAATGAAATTCTAATAAAAACTCTGGACATCAAAGCTCTGGTGAGCTTCCATGGTTTACAATACTCTGTGCACTTAACACATCAGTGTGTCAGGAAGATGATGCATCCCGACTCCACAGGAAGAAGATACAGAAGCTGCATGTTTAGGACCTTCCCAGACCCTCTCTATGTGTCTTTTTTTTTTTTTTTTTTTTGGTGGCTAGTCCTTATTTGTAGTTTTTTGTTTGTTTGTTTGTTTTTCTATAATAAAACTGTAATTGTAAGGTTAGCACTTTCCTGAGTTCTCTGAGTCATTGTAGTAAATTATTGAACCTAAGAGGGTAGTAGGAACCCCTGAATTTTTAGGCAGTTGTTCAGAAATGTGGATGGCTTGATAACTCCTGAGCTTGAGAATGGAGTGTGAAGTGAGGGTGTTTTGTGGGGGCACTGAGCCCTTAATCTGTCTAACTCCAGGTAGTTAGTGTCAGGACTGCAGTATAATTACATCACAAGTAACAGATATCATTTTGTAAATAAGCGCCAGGCATTAAACCAGTATTTTTACATACATGATTTCTAAATCTTTAGAAAACATTTCTAAGTCTCGCAACAACTGCACATGATAGAATTACTGTCCTAATTTTTAAAAAAATATATTTTATTGATTTTTCTACAGAGAGGAAGGGAGAGGAATAGAAAGCTAGAAACATCGATGAGAGAAAAACATCGATCAGCTGCCTCCTGCACACACCCCACCGGGGATGTGCCCGCAACCAAGGCACATGCCCCTGACCAGAATCGAACCCGGGACCCTTCAGTCCGCAAGCTGACGCTCTATCCACTGAGCCAAACCGGTTTTGGCATTATCCTAATTTTTTAAGTAAGAAAACTAAGGAGTAAAAGCTATAGAGACAGTGGAGCCAAAACTCAGACTCAGCACTGTCTGACTCAAAAGCCCAGCATCTAGTCACTATCCTCACCAGCTTCTCATTACTGGTTACATATCGTAAATACAACACAAGGTAGCTATGGAAGAATGCATGGCACCTGAACTGAGAGGTAACTGTAAAATCTAAGGTACTCTGTATGAATTTACAAACTCTTTATATGAAATATAAAACAGTGTAATTTAATACAAATTTCTTTAGCAATTGCTTAACTTACTTGTTTGCGTTTTGGAAACATGTTTCTGGAGAAAATCAACTATCTGAGCCAAAATCTTCTTATGACAATGTGTTGATAATTTTTCATCACACTCGTAACACCTGAAAACATAGAACATTTAAGCAAATTCTGCAAGTATCTTCAATAATTTTGCACATGAGGTAATAAAGTTGGCACTTACCAGCTTTTGTCTTTCTATTATGAGAGTAAGGGAGGTAGGTGCAAAGGGTGAGGCACCAGGAAAATCAAGAGAAATAAGCGGTGGACAGTTAATACAGAGTCTTATTATTCAATTAAAGTTTTGGTAGTTTATCCTAAGTGCAATGGAACACCATGAGGTGTTTTCAAGCAGGAAAGTGATATTATCCACTTTAAATTTAAAAACATCACTCTAACTATTATCAAATTATAGTTTATCAGTAATAGAAGCAGATCAGAGGATCTTGAACACAATGAACAGATTTATCTTATATATTTTCAGGTATAGACATGAGAAGGGAGAATTGTGTAAGAGTATGTCAGTGATTCTCAAACGGGAGCAATTTTGTCCTCAGAGGACATTTGGCAATATTTTGAGACCATTTTGGTTGTTACATTGGGGAAGCTGCTACTGACATCCGTGGGTAGAGAGGCCAGAAATGCTGCTAAACATCCTCTATCTCTAGGACAGTCCTGGACAGTACAGGACAGGCCCCTTACAACCAAGAATTATCAGCCCAAATGACACTTGTACTGAGATTGAGAAATACTGGTTTAAGTAAAACAAGACTAGCTGAGAGTTAGTAATATTTAAAGCTGGGTGATGGATGTAGAGGAAAAATTCATTTTAGTATTTGTCTACTATTGTTAAAAGGTTAAAAAATAAAACAAGATAAAAAGGGAAGAAAATAAAAACTGCCAGGCTTCTGACTTGAATACTTAGTTCCACTTATAGAGATGGAGAAGACTGGATGAGATTAGTATTTTATTTTGTTTGAGGTCTATTTGGGAAGAGTGGGTTCAGTAATGATTTCTAAAAATGCATACCTTTTCAGAAAACCAACCTCCACTAAGTTTACTCATTAATGCATACAGTATTAATAAAGGTTTCTTCTATATATTATCATTACCTATTCCCTTTATCTTCATGAGATCCAAAGATCAAATAAAAATATGTGTTTGAAAGCAATGAAAATTTGATAAGTCTAATGTGTTATACCAACACTAACTTATATATTCACAATCTTCTTTCTTATAATTATTAGTGGTTCTATGATCAATGACTGTAAACTAGATTTAGGTTCCTTTCCTAAATAATACTTACAGTCAAATATTTACTGAGTGTCCCCTCTCTCACGTGTACACAAAAATATATACATAGATAAATCCATGAAGGAAATGAGTCACAGAAAACATCCCCAAATGTCTTTTCAATAAGAATTTAATTATAGTTACCAGGCTTACATGATAGATGCTCTATGTTTACGAATGTAACAATTATAAAAAATAATAAAATATAATTTCTCATTTTAAAGATGTTGAAATGTCGCCAAAACCGGTTTGGCTCAGTGGTAGAGCATCGGTCTGCGGACTGAAAGGTCCCAGGTTCGATTCCGGTCAAGGGCATGTACATTGGTTGCGGGCACATCCCCGGTAGGGGGTGTGCAAAAGGCAGCTGGTTGGTGTTTCTCTCTCACCGACGTTTCTAGCTCTCTATGTCTCTCCCTTCTTCTCTGTAAAAAATCAATAAAATATATTAAAATAAATAAATAAATAAAGATGTTGAAATGTCAAGAAATTTTTACTGACATTGCAATTTAATGTTTACTTGTTATAAAATACTAGAGACCCAGTGCACAAAATTCGTGCATGGGTGCAATCCCTAGGCCTGACCGGTGATGGAAGCGCAAGCATCTGGCATAGAAGTACAGGTCCCAGAAAATTCATTCAAGGAACCCTAGAAGTCTATAAATTCTAGTTGGAACATTTTTGTTGTAAAATACAAGGAAAGCATTTCAATAGTGTTCACTTACACCACTAAAGCTGTGTGGTATGCTGAGAAGAGACTAGGCACTAAAAAAAAAAGACTTGTTTCAGTGCCTGGATTTTTATTGTGTAACCACAGAAAGGTAAATGATATTCAGTGTCCTTATGCATAAAGTGAGGGAACTGAACTTGATTTCTAAGTAAGGTTTCATAGTATATTCTCTAAGAAGTTCCCTTTTACCCACAGAGCATCACCATACATTTGACTGTTTCAAGCTCCTTCCTCCTCTAGAACTCGGGATTCTGTATTAGCACGTTCATTACGAAAAAGTGACTGGAAAAAATTTTTCTAATTTCTTTATTATTTAAATTTTATATTCATGAGTAATTATTTTCTTAAATTATTCCATAGGTTACATTCAGGCTAAAAAGCATAAGTTGGTATAACATCTTTAATTATTTTGCCCATAAAGCTAAAAAAAAATATTTTTTTTGTAATGGACATAAGTACTAACAAAATCTAACTTACCATATAATCCATGAGCTCAGACTAATTATAATACAGTGCAGCTCTGTTCTCCAACTCTTGAAGTGCTTCAGTGAATGCTGGCTTTCTGAGTTTTTACCACATCCCTGAAGGGGAACAGATTGCTGTTTTGATTTACATACATATTTGTTTCTAAATCAACCAAAACTTAAATCATACTTGAACTCAAAAATCATAAAATACAAATAAGTAAAAGAAGGTCTAGATATGAGAACTATTTCGAGTGGAATGGATTCCTTTTCAAGTTCTTATAAATTACACATGATTACTTTCTGAACACAACACCTTTCACTTTACCTTAAACATTTCTAAGACATTTCTTAGAGAGTTCTTTCAAAACATGGAATAAATGTATCTTAAGTTTTAAGCATTACTGACAATCCAACTCAAAATAATCATTAAGGAAAATATTTAAGACAAACTCCCACATTAAAAATAAAAACTTTCTCACCTGAAAACCACACTTGAGGCACAACCAAATCTCAGAAGAAAGTACTGGCTGTTCATCATGGAATCTTCTTTCTTTTAAACATTCTGAGCAAACTGACCACAGATTCTCAGCTATTGCCTTTTTCACATGATTCACACTGACAGCATGACTTACATGTTGACAAGTAAAACCTATAGAATAAAACAAAACAAAATTTGAGCATTTTCTTTGCTAAACCAAAGTGCAGTCATCAATAAGCAAATCCACTAATATTAAAATGCTGTAAAAAGCACTGAGATTGAAAAAAAGAACAAAATAACTCATAAAGGATACATATTGCATATTCCATTTATAAAATATTTGTGAAATAACATAATTACAGAGTTCGAAAACAGTTTAGTGGTTACCAAAGGCTGCAGATGGGGAGAAACTCAGAGTTATGGCTGTAGACAGGTATCAACTTTGGGTGGTGATTTAACAGTCATGTATCTTGATTGTGGTGATTATAGAAAGCTGTACATGTAATAAAATTGCCCGCAACCCTAGCATGTGCCCTTGACCAGCCCGGGAAGTTCAGTCCACAGGCTGACACTCTATCCACTGAGCCAAACCAACTAGGGCTTAAAAACATCTTTTTAAATGAAGAGCTGAACTAACTGGTAAGAAAGTAAAGAAAATCCTCCGAGGCCAAAACGAAGGCATGAGGCTAACACAAATGCTAAAGCCAGCAGCTCCCCAGGGTGGTCTGCCCACCTCAGTGGCATCATTTTTTTTGGGGGGGGAAGACCAGCAACCTGACTCTGTACCTAGTTAATTAATATCTCTAATGCACATTCCTGTTAGCCTATAGTCCAGTCACTGCCCCTTCCTTAATTATCTGGTCTTGCAAGACCTATTTACCTAAATACTCCCACTTTACAGAGGCCATAAACCATGAACAGTACACAACCCTCGGAGGGAGTTATCATTGCTGGCACCAGGCCAGGCCTTTAGGTGTGGTCTCACAGCCCCCATCCCAACACATGGGGCTTTGTGCAAAGCCTGATAAAGATCCAGGAGTCTGATCCATATCTGGGGGACAAAGAAACCAAAGGGTATAAAGAGAAAGCTTCCTCCATATTGGTTTGCTCAGGATTTGGAAACAGGCTCCCCTGAGTCACGATACTAGTACCTCTGGAAATAAATGGGTTTTTCCTGTATCTCCAAGGCCTCCTGTGTGAGTATTTTCCGGTCGCCTGGTAAAATCTGTAACTACGTGAAGCATGAGAAACAGGGCAAGGACAAAAATAAGCTACTTCTGATTACTTTATAAACTAAACAAAATATTAATAAAAACACCAATAGCAGTTTTTGAAACTAGACAAGCTGATTTTTATGTTCACACTGAAAAGAATAAAAACAAAGAGAAAATATTTCATTAATTAAAAGTATATGTTTAACCACTATGCTGTACATTTGAAACTAATATAAAATAATATTGAATGTAAACTGTAATTTAAAAATGAAATAAAAAACGTATGTTGTTATATCTTTTCTATAACATTATTTAGGAGGCCAGTTACAACGTACCAGCAATGTCGTCTGAAGAGTCTTCATCATGAGGTATAGTCGGCCTTTTACTCCTTTTGGCTTTCTCAGATAAAACTTTGGATGGCTCTTTCACCCGCATCTGTTATTTACTGAAAAAGGTTAGGGGGGGAGGGGGGGATGAGTATACGTAATCTAATCCTCAAAAATAAAATTATATGTATTATACTTTATGCATATTAAAATTGAAATTACTATCATTTTAATTGGTCTACTAAATCAACGGAGGAAGAGGGGAGAGTCAGATGGAACCAAAACTTCTTTATTAAACCAACATGAAGTGGCACTTTATATTGACTTTTACCAACTACTCCCTAGATATATGCTATGTAGGTGAATGAAAAACTAAAGTTTCAATCAAGGGAGCAAGTGCTGCTTCTAAGTCAGGTGCTCCCTTGCCCTTTCTCCTGTCTCACTAGCTAGGAGATAGTAGGAGTTGGTAAAGCTACAATGGCCCAGGGATGGAAGCCATGTGCCAAGCACAGTAGAGCTACCCCACCTTTCTGTGTGACCTAGTGCTATGCTACTGAGAGAGAAATAAATTTCTACCTTTCCCCCACTTTTTATTTTATTTTTTAAATTATTTTTTAAAATATATTTTTTTATTGATTTCACAGAGGAAAGGAGAGGAAGGGAGAGAAACATCAATGATGAAAGAGAATCATTGATCAGCTGCTTCCTGCAGCCTCACCAGGAATCAAGCTCACAACCCAGGCATGTGCCCTGACCAGGAATCAAACCTGCTCAACCACTGAGCCACACTGGCCTAACTCCGACTTTTTTTTTTTTTTTTTTTTTTTTTAAATATATTTTATTGATTTTTTACAGAGAGGAAAGGAAAGGGATAGAGAGTCAGAAACATCAATGAGAGAGAACCATCGACCAGTTGCCTCCTGCATACCCCCTACTGAGGATGTGCCTGCAACCAAGGTACATGCCCTTGACCAGAATGGAACCTGAGACTTTTCAGTCCGCAGGCCGACGCTCTATCCACTGAGCCAAACCGGTTTCAGCTCCCACTTTTTTTAATTATGAAAAGTCTTAAACTTCCACAAAAACTAAAAGAACAATATAATGAATACCCATATACTATCTATATTCCACCTAAAACATTTTGCCATACTTATTTTATCTAAATACCAATGTACATATAGACATATATACCTGTGTGTTTGTTTGTTTTTTTTAATATATTTTTATTGATTTCAGAGAGGAAGGGAGAGGGAGAGAGAAACATCAATGATGAGAGAGGAAAAAAAATTATGAGAGAATTGATTGGCTGCCTCCTGCACACCCCCTATTGGGGATCGAGCCCACAGCCCAGGCATGAGCCCCTGACAGGAATCGAACCTGGTACCCTTCAGTCCGCAGGGTGGAGCTCTATCCACTGAGCCAAACCAGCCAGGGCTGTATGTTTGTTTTTGCTGAACTATCTGAATGTTGCAGACAGCATGTATCACTTAAGAATAACAATATTCTCCTATATGATCACATCATAATCACATCTCAGAAAATCAACATGTTTAATTTCTTCCACTGACCCAAAAGTGTCTTCTATACTGGTTTTTTGAATAAGAATTCAATCAAGGCTTTTGTATTGATTATGTCGCTTTAGTGCTTAATTGACAACTGTTTTTCCCATAAAAGATGGAAGTTAACAGTGCCCTACTTTCCTAAGACACTGGCTTTTTAAAGAGATCAGGGCATTGCATGAGTCATCTTGGAGGTTTTGCTAAAATGTAGATTTTGATTAAACAAGGCTGTCACAGGACCTGAGATTCTGCCTGCTTTGCAAGCTCCCAATGGGAAGTCAATGCTGGTGGTCCAGTTTCAATAGCAAAACTATAATACCCCACAATGAATTTGACTCTTCCCTCGTGGTGTTATTTAACTCTATCTCTTATATTTCTTTAAAACTCAGTTAATTCTAAAGATTTTAGATACAAGTTATGTAATTTTTTTAAACCAATATATTTTGGAGTATTTATTAAAGTAGCTTAGCCTAAATCCTTCCTGGTATCACCTTGCCCCATGGCTGAGCTACTGTAATATTCATGATTATTTATTTACGTATTTGCTTTTATTGATCAAGGTGAAAGAATCTTTCAACGCAGTAATAAATTCTGAATCTTGATTTAGTTCTATTATGTCCCACAGTAGGGAGCTTTTGTGAGTCATTTTACAATTAATTTCTTTAAGTCCAAGGGTCACTATATTGAACTGAGTTGCAAAAAATTAAGGCCTCAAAGTCACAGACATGCACACAGCCTTTGAGTTCCTTGATCACTTCATTTCTTTTCTTTTTTTCTTCTTCTTTTTTGTATAGCAAAGGTGGAAATTTATTGAAGAACATGTACAGATTCCCACGTGGGTAAGGGAAAGAATCTCACAGCACAAACTCCCACGTGGGGAGGGGAAAAGGGTCCCCTTAATCACTTCATTTCTGACTGCCTTTTACCTCCAACTTCCTCATCTGCTTAGCCCCACAGTCCCGCCTTGCAAAATCACTAACTCAAGTACCCCATCCTCAGGTCACAACTTCAAGTTCTTCCAGCTTCCTTGCCCAGCCTCTCCTACTCTCCTTGAGTGACCAGGCTCACAGGAGATTGCATCTCAACAAGTGCTCCCAGGATCACTTCAGAGGGCAGGAAAAGGAGACATGCAAATGGGAGTACTGATTCTTCAAGCGTCACTTGGAAGTGACACACGTCATGTCTGCTCTTATTTTACTGGGCTAAACAAGTCAGATGGCAACTCATTTCAAGCAGACATAGAGAGGGGGGATGTTAGTGTAGACAAAGAATGCAGCCTTATCATGTTCCCAGGAGGAACAGAATATGTGTACGTAGCCCAGATGAGTACATTACCACTCTCACAAAACCCCAATCCTAGATGAACACAATTAACCACTTTCTCAATGTCTGCATCCAAATGGCAGGAGAATCTTGTAAGAAAACAGAGTGGGTCCACTAAATTCACACACAATCTCAAATGGATGAAGACATGCCATTGTCTACTATACTTTCTGCTCAGCTTATCTATCTTCTCACAGCCATTTGAAACCTTTTTCACTCTCCGAAACCTCTAACTCTTCCATCTCCCTACTACTAAAAATAAAGTCTAGTTTTCTACTTACTGAAAGAGACATAATCAGATGGCAAATCTGATCTTTTCACCCCAAACATACAAATTTACCTCCAACTATGCTAAGTTGATGCCAAAAAAAAAATAGACATAACTAAAAGAATCCAGGAAAAGTGGCCCATAACTATACAGATAAACTCTCAATAAAGAAGAACATTAACACATATGCTGGCAGAATTTTAAAAAAAAAAGAACCGGGTACTTTATCTAAAATCTATAAAAGACAGACTTTTTTGTTTTTTCCCAAAAACACTGACTCAAACTTAACTTGGCAATGTCAATTTCCAGTGATTTTCATGACATATACAATATGCCTACACCTTCTATTCAATAGTATCATTTTGGACAGTAACCCACTATTCAGCAATCACTTATCTGTATATGTTTCTTTTTTCAATTTTCCTTTAGAGCAAAAATACTTTCTATCATCTATTACTGGAGCTTCAAATACTTTCTTATCATCAATATTGTGTCTGGGGTGTTCCAAGACCACCCTCACATTTGGAGATTCACTAGAGGGACTCACAAAACTCAGCATATACAGCAGTTAGTTGTACTCATAGCTAACATTTACTAGGGCAACGTAGTATGAAAATACCGTCTGATCATAATGAAAAAAGACACAGCCGAAGGCTGGAGGAATCCATGTGTAGGTTCCCTATGCTCTCTCCTTCCCAGAAGGAATCAAACCCAAGCAAAACATCTGTGCAATGTTTTTGCCCAGGGAAGCCCATCACAGACTCGCAGGCCCAGGATTTCTATGGGAGCCGGTAACTTCAGCACAACCACATGGCAAGGCATAAACCATATTGTTGCCAGATACCAAACAAGCGCTCATCTTGCAGGAGCCTTTCTAAAAATTCGGCAAGCTCAGGCCTCCGGCGCTCTTTTCAGCACCAATGCTTTCGGACCATTTTTCTCACGTGGTTGTTTCCCAACCAAAGTTTTTAGTTATCAACTTCAGCATTACTCTAAGATCTGTCCTTATCTTTATTGTAGGATGTACAACTAAGTTGTTTAGCAATGTTTGATTTTTTTAAAGCAGGTTATGCAAAAAATAAAAAGCCTGTATTCCTTTTTTTTTTTTTTTTTTTTTTTAATCTGTTTTTTCTTGCTCTTGGGCCATTATTTTCAGCGGCGGAGGCGAGGTTGGGGGAGGGAGGAGAAATTGGGACACGACTCTCCCTTTAGATTCCAGGCTCCAAGAGATGAACAGCGCTTACAAGGTTTTACTGAGCATCGCACTCGGTTCCAAGCTCGTCTACGCCCACTGAATCCTCACTGCCACCCACTGGGACAGGTTACTATTATTTCGCCCAGTTTACACCTGAAGAAACTGGGGTACACAGAGACTAAGTGAGGGGCAGGGTTCCCGGAGCCGGGAGGTGGTGGGCGGGGATCTGGACCCGGGCAGTCCGCCTCCAAGGCTCCCAACCCAGAGCGGTGCAGCCAGAGACCCTGTGACACGCGGCCCCCCCGGTCACGACCACAAACACCCCAAGTTTCCTTAGAGGAAATGCGTCCTAGAGGAGAGGATGCCGGAGGGAGGCCGGGCCAGATGGGTGCCGGGCTGCCGCGCACCCGATCGAGGTGAGGCGGGGACCCGGCCCCTCTCCCACCAGGACGCCCCGGCCCCTCCGGCCGCCGCCCGGACCCGGGCCCGCTCAGCCGCGATCCCCGGCCCTGGAGGACACCCGGCGGCCCCACCCCGCCCCCCGCGATCGGCAGGACGGGAGGGCGCAGGGGGCCTCTCCCCCAGGCCCACCACTCCCCTGGGGGTCAGGGTCGCAGAAACCAAGACTGAGCGGCTGCGACCCCAGCGCCGCAGCCGCAACTCACCTGCCAGGCCGGGCCTCCGGGTCCACACCAGACGGGACTGCGCCTGCGCGGCCGTCCTGTCAGAGGGGGCGGGCCGGGGGCGGGGCCTTGGATGGGCGGGGGCGGGGCCAAGGTCTGGGTGGGCGGGGACCTCCGCGGGGAGCCGCGCACCCGAGCGGGACGGGGACCGGGCGGGCGGGGCTCGGTAAGGCCTGCGTTCCCTTCTTGGGCAGAGCCCGGTAGGTGCCCACTGATCTTACAATAATAGCGCCGGACTCCCGTTTGGATTCGAATAGAAGCCTCGGGGTTACATCTCCCTTGTTGCTGCGCACCTGCTGGGACAGCCTCCTCCCTTCCTCCGCACACATTGCACCATCAAGCCCCATGTGACACCCGTCATAGGTCACCTTGCCTTTTTTTTTTTTTTTTTTTTTTTTTTTTTTATGATGGTTGTCTTATCTTTCTTATTTCCTTACTGGTCAGGGAACGTCTTGATCTACTCCTATACCTCTTGGAATTTAGGTTACCCGTGAAAGTGGTCTGCATATTGCATATGCTTAGGAATAAGTAGCTGGCTTGAAAATATTTCGATTGAACTTTGAAGCAAGGGAGCAGAAGCCCCAGGTTCTATCCCTCCCCTCCCCTTCTTTCTAGGTTAGGGAGCTACGGGTTGACTTGTGGCTAGACACCTGCCCCCTTACTGACTGACACACACTCCCCTCCTCTCCCCTCACACCCCCCCCCCCCCCCCCCATTTATTGGGGTAAGAAATAGTTGAGATAGTCCTAGCGGATTTGGCTCAGTAGGTAGAGCCTCTGGACTGTAGGGTCCAGGGTACCGTTCTGGTCAAGGGCGCATGTGCAATCCCCAGTAGGGGACATGCAGGAGGCAGCGGATCAATGATCCTCTCTCATCACTAATGTTTCTCTCTCTCCCTCGCCCTTCCTCTCTGAAACCAATAAGAATATATATTTTAAAAAATAGTTGAGACAAATGAAAACTAGTTTCAGCCAGGGTTAGCAGTCATCTTGACCTACATCTTAGTTTTGGGGCCTAGTTTTGAGGCCGCTCTGCCCTCCAGACACCTCTCCCCCTCCTCCCCCTCCCCAATCCGGAGAAGAGGGACTGAGATGAGCTGCACAAGTAACACCCGGCCTTTCACCCCCAGCGTCAGAGACTACTAGCCACCTCCATTCCCTCCCCTGGCGATGATAGAAACCTCCACCGGGACTCCAAGGGTGTGACTCACTTCCTGAGTTGGCCTGCACTCTACTCCTTCTTGAGAGTGTACTGTCACCTTAAGAAGTCTTATGTGCTTTGTTTAATCTCTCTGTCTGGCTCTTGGATTTTTTCCTGCCCAGTGACAAGAACCTGGACACCGTCACTGGGGTGAGGACTCCTTGGCCTCCCTGTGAGTCCTCCGGCATCAGAATGTGGAGCTTATCCATTAATGCTAGTTATGGATAAGCTCTACAATTCTTGCCGTCTTTCCAAGTTCTTCAGCATGGGTCAGGTTTGGCTTTAGGAATAGAGCCTTGGATTAAGAGTCAAAAGATATTAGAGATAAACCAAAAAATAACAACAAAACTCCAATTCATTTCCTATGAAATAAAAATTATTTCCATGTAGAGAATTTGGTTAGGGAGATTACTAAATGTTTACATTGTGTATGAAAACCATATTTTTATGTAATTATCATTTGTGAAAAGAGAACACAGATTCCATTAAAGTCTACACTCTATTTCACACTTGATTTTTTTTTTCCACCTGACCATATATCTTGACATATTTCCACTGTAGCCTCATTCTTTTATCAGGACTTCAGTGAATGGGTGTATCACCTGTTTTTCCCTCTCCAATTATTCCCTTATTAATGTACATTTTTCCTTGCCTGTTTGTGGAAA